>NC_084663.1:170416300-171616300 GCF_028389875.1 Rhea pennata
AGCTTTTGTAGGAGGACAGAAAACTGGAAATAAAGCACTTCGGTGGGAAGTTCTGACTTCCTCTATGTTTTTTTCATTTTAAAAGACTTCGGAGACTGTTTCTTGGCTTAAGCAAATTCTGTATATTAATGCAAGACTGAGCTCTAACTAAAATTAGGAATTGTGCACACCTATATAACAATCTACAATTACCTTAGAAAACCTCTCTACCTTGGTTAAAAATACACCAAAAATTGGATATCACTGAGTTACATCATTCATATGCTGTCATCATCTTTGTTTTTAAGCTATTTACAATTTAGTATCTTCTCTACAGGATTTGAATTTTTCCTGAGTAGAAATTCTCAATTTGTGTGCAAATTTCACTTAAAGAATGGTAAAGTCAGAATTATTTCCTCAGTAATGTATTTTCTGGAAGAATGGCAGAGTCATTTGTGATTATGTGATTTAGTAAGAACAATTTAAAAAGTCTGACAAAAGTGACAAATGTGTTATTTAAACATTTTTTTCAGAATTTAGTTTTCTACTTTACTCAAATTATTTGTTTCTTGCCAGTTATGCAAATTCTATTCTGTACTTACAGGATTTTTCCACTGAAAAAAAAATTTTAAATACTTATCATTATTATTTTATTCTCAGCTGGCTAGACCTTTTAGAATGTTATATCCTGTTAATTTATAAACACATGGATTGTCACAGCCCATATAAAACAACTTTCAAACACTGTGAAACAAAATACTGCTTACAACTAGAGGCTTTTAACCTAATTAGCATAACTAAGCATGAAAAATAAATGATCAGAGACTATAATGTGAAAAATAATTGAAAACAATGGCTATGTTTCAGAACTGTACAAGTCAGACCAATAGCCTGTCTTACATTATTATGGTCCGAGGAAGAAGGATGGTAAATAAATGGGAAATAAGTACTGTAAAGATGTGTTTGGGGAACTTATATTGAGAGTATGCAATCCAAATTACCCAAGTGAATTTAAATATTTGAGTTTTATTTAGATCTGCTCCCTGTGTTGGCTGGAAGGAGAGTTAATAACAATCCATTCGCGCAGTCCTTGCCCATAAGAGTAGAGGGCTGAAGACAGCAGTTCTAGAAAGTGATGTGGAAGTCAATTAGTGGTAACAGGCCTAGGTACAGTGCTTCCCTGGGGGGTCCTAACATCTCTCAGAGAGCAGCAATGATAGCAGAAAACGAGATCAAGACTTGCAAGACTAAGGGAGGAACTTTTTACAAGCTGAACAGTTTATAAAACAGCTTATAAAAAGGCATAACTGTAAGAATAGTAAGAATTTGAGGAGAGGCTAGCAGCATGGAAAAAAAAGAAGAGAGATCATGAGAAAGGAGGATTGATAGGCCTTCCATTTTCAGTCTGATCTGGCTCCGATTTGAAAGAATACGTGAAGGATCTGCCCTGAAATCACCAGAGTTGGACTAGAAGCAGGGATATTTGTCTCTAGAAAGTTTTACAAAGGAGTCACCTCTAGATTTCTGTTCTATAACGAGAATCTATATCATAACCTGCTATATCCTAAAGCTACTTATCAAAGTATAATTCAAACTGGTGTGATAAGTTAAATAATTTGTCTGTCAAAATAAAGCTCTTATTTCTTACGAAAAGAATCCGTTCTTACTAGACATCTTTACCAAATAATATTTATTAATCATCCTAGAGAAAAAATATGCAGGTGAAGTGGAATTTATCCAATTTGAAATTTGATGAGGATTGTATATTTAACATTCGTCCGGGGATTAGAACAGCAGGATTGCCATGTTATGGAGAATCATAGCAATCCCTTCCAGCTGCTTTAGCTGAAAATAATAAACAGATGTTATGCCAACTTCAAGTTGAATAAGCATCCAAAAAAATCAGATTTTCATGCAAATTAGCAATGTGGTAGAAGAATTTAAAGAATTTCAAACTATCCCATTTTGTTGGCACTCCCAATAAATAAATGCCTTTATGATGCACTAATATGAAGTGTTTAGGTTCAAGAAGTCACTAAAGAATATTTATGAAACGTGCCCAAAAGGAGGGTGGGGGAGAAGTGTGTAGCACTTGTGGCAAGTCTCCTCTTTCCTGCAAAGCAAGTATTGGGCAAACTGCTGATGAATCGATCGATCTCCACACACGAGGAGCTGTCATCTACGTGATGACCAGAAGGTGGCATAATCTCTACATTGACTGAGGCCTGTCAGCTCCACTGATGAGCGTAAAAAGCAGTTTTATTTGCAAGTGAAGATGTTATCGGTGTGCTGGGGTTGCCGACGATCAGGCTTGCAGTTTATGCCGGCTAAAATTCTGTCTTTTCCAGCATTCCCTTTGTCACATCGCCTTTAAGGTCACTTGTTAGCTATATGCAATTTTAACAATACCATATGTTTGGGTTGCATTATTAATGCTTGAATGTATTGTGTAGGTATTTTAGACTTAGATTCTCCTACACAGATCAGTGGGCTTTTTTTTTTTTTTTTCCTTTTTTTTCCCCTCCCAGGGGATTGTAATCAAAACTGTCTTTTATTATGAATTGATTCTCACTATTATTATGTCCCTTACGGACCTGATCCTGGACTACTGAAATCAGTGGGAATTTTACATAATCACCCTCTAAGTGATTAGATGTAGCCTTCCACTTCAAATTCTTTATAGCTGGGGATATTTTGGGAAGGGGTCTTGATTTTTTTCTTAGTAGCTGCCACCGTATCTGTTTTGTATTATGTTATTCTGTTAAACTATGAGGTCTCACTTCAGGGTTAACAAGGCTGTTATCTTTCTTAGATCTCATTTATTCCCAGAGAATTTCAAGACTGATTCGTAAAACTTGCCATCAGTTACATTCACCTGTTTCTCTGACCTCTTCTCACATCTTTCATTCCTCGCACTGATTAAAATGTAAGAATGCATCTGTAGCTCTTTCTTCATCTGTCTTCAGAAATTTTGCATGAAGGGTGCTATTTAAAAATAAATTGAGTTGACTGCTCAATGGCCCAGTCTGTTTCCTATAGAGTTATGGATCTTTTCATTTACTGGTAAATCACCTTTCAGTGAAATATTAGATTACCTCTATATAAGAGAAACTTTGTGCAGAAAATGGGTACTTTATTCTACTTGTGAATTTGATTTCTGTAACTCCACTACAGTATTTGAGGAGTGTGCATGCTTTACTACAGCATTTCCAAAGAAATGAGAATGCAATGTGATAATGCAGTCACAGAATTAATCTCCAGCAAGGGGAGTCTGGATAATTCCTCTTTTTTATATAAATTGTTTTAATCCACCGGATGAATCAGAAAGGTGCCTCTTTTAGCATTTCTATTCATCAGAAATGATTATCTCCCCAGCTCAGTAACAGAGCCTTTCATTGACTCTTGTGTTTTCTACATTGGCCTTTGGCATAGCCCAGGTCAACCTGAAAGCAGGCGTTGGGTCGTACGTAGAGGGGGCAGAGGAAAGGCCATGCAAGAGCTGCAGCAAACAGCAAGAGAAGTACTCTAGAGAGCTAGTGGTGTCCACATTTCCCCTCACTTTAAGTAGGTGATGGTGACCTTCTGAAGGAGCTTGGGAGCCAGCTGGGGCACCACCTGGGCAGAACTCCCTTTGAGCTGGTAAGGTGCCAGCACATACTAATATCTCCATTTGCCTCACTCATTTGCCCATTTTCCCAATCATTTGCCCATCTGCCCCATTCCCAGCTCCTTGTAACCCCTTTGCCCTGTCTCCTGCAGCCCCTTTCCCATGCTCCAGGTCAATCACTGCTGTTGATAGCAGAGGGAGACAGTCAAAGAGCAGGGTTTAGAAGGACGTCTGCTTTATTATCTCTCTACTCAGCTGGCAGGTGGCACAGACAGAAGTCACCAGTATTGCTATCCACTATCTATAAAGACTAGATGACGACCAGGTCCCTCACCAGTCAGGATATTTGAAAGGGTTTGTAGTGGAGATTCGAATCACATTTCATCAGTTCGTTGGGTGCCCTGGATTTTCTAGACTTGTACAGAAAAGTAGGAAACAACAGCCTTCTCTTAAATAAATCCACTTCACAGAGCTTACCAAAGATTTCTGGTATGTCCTGCCTATGGCTATTTGTCACAAATGTGAAAGAAAAGCAAATGAATTAGGGTATCTAAAACCTGTAAGATTAATAGAGCTTAACCTTGGAAAGGAAAACAGGTACCTATACAGATTATTTCCTTTAGATCTAAAATCAGATTCAAGCAATCATAACCAGATAGAAATATATTGACCTATAGTGTCAAAAAAATGCCTTAAAAAACAGACATATTCCCCCAGGTATTGAATCTATTAGAGATCTAAAAAATAAATGTTAAAGAGAAGGTGATTGTAAGTATCCAGAAACCAGCCTGAGTTTTTTGTGCTGAAATTGTAATGACTGGAATATGAGCCCTTTAGAAAAAAAGGTACAGGAGCCCCTACGTAATGTAAGAACTTAAGCAAGTTAGGCACTTTTAGACACACTGACTCAATTTGACACAATCTTCAATTAATACCTTGCAAAGCTTTTTCCTATATAGACTGTTGAGCAGGACTGATTTAAAAGTATGAGGCATTTACAGACACATAGGGGAACTCAGCTGGATGTTCATTAGTGCTTTACGTTCAGCTCTGCTTAGTTTAACTGGAATAACGTTTCATTTTTTTTCTTTTAATCCCTCCAGTAACTCCATCTGGAAAAAAATCTCTTGTGTTTTGTAAATGAATCTCGAGAGTTCAAAATGGGGAGTGAAAACAACTGGACATTGGTATTAAAAGAAAAGGACTACGTAAGAGCTCAGATCAACCAAATGAAGCAGGGAAAGGAACTGAGCTAAGTCTTTTTTTTAATCTATGTCCCCTGGAAAATTCAGGTTCCTTCCCTCCCTTTTGTTTTAATACAAAATTCCAACTGCTGTTTAGAAACCTCCTCACTGAAATTACTTGGTAAAAAATTCTGTGAAATGATTGGGTTTTCATGTAAAAAATCTGTTTGTTTCACTGAATGAATACCAGAACTGATGATTTATAGCAGCATCCCCAAATTCATTACAATCCTTGTTAAAGGCATGTCAATACTTTACTGCAGCTATGCAGATGTGCAGCTCTGGACTCACTAAAAAATTTCTGGCCATGTAGATGCAATTCCATTTTTATTGCACGAAAATGAGCAAAGTTCTTAGTCTAATAAGATGTAAAATTGTGTCAGTGTTGACAGGTCTCTCTCTTCTTGCTATCGTTCTCTTTATGCCAGATCAACAGTGTGAGAGAAACTGCGATCTTGATGACACGTCAGGACTTTTTTTAATACCTAATGCTGGACCAAAGAGATTTCAACTGAGTTTTCAGACCACATTTATCTGAACCTTAAGTGAGTGCCACCATGGGGGGGGGGGGGGTAGAAGAAATCGCAGGAGACCATCAGGTCCAATCACTTGTGGAGACATAGGATTAAGTATGTCCAGAAAAAAATCATTAAAAATACTGACTAAACTTTTATTTTTGTCTTCAGAAGTTCTGGCAGGAGATCCAAGCATTCCAAAGTTAAACTAATTTAACCTTCTTTCCCAGGCTGCCTCCTCAAATTTGGCTAGCCATTTTTTCAAACTGTGCTGCCCTTTAGTTTTCCTACTAGAGACTTTGTGTATGTCTGTCTACATACATGTATAATCTTCAGGTTAATTAACACAACCTAATATATTTACAAATATTAACAAAAAAATGGTCCTTGCAAGTATGTTGTTGTCAAACAACTTGCTTCTAGAAAGCTAGAATTAATATATTAACCCAGTGATCAAAATCTTGGGCTTTGCTGAGTCAAGGAAGCAGTGATCATCGTGCAAGAGAAGAAGTCTTGCATCTCTGGACCAGACAAGCACCAACCTTCAACAGAGACATACTTTCGCTTGCTAAACCACCTCTTCTAAATTCAAACACAAGGACTGTTAAGAGCTGCCTGCTTATCATCATTAACTGATTGCCACTGCTGGGATGAAGGGGGTAGGTAGTGGCTTGAATAACTTGGATCAAAACCAGCCAGAAATGCCCAGTATGTGGTCTGTGGCTCAGCAAGCAGATCACCACCTGCCGCAGTAGCTGGCGTTTCTGAGCAGTTTTCAAGGTTGCCCCGTATCGAGTGCACTGCAGCAGTCAAATCAAGAGGTACCAAAAGCGCAGATCCTCTGGGACCTCTCATCAAGACAGGAAAGTTCCTATTATCTGGCTGCCTGGGGCAACCAAAACCCCACTTAATTACTGCCCTTCAGACAAGGTGGAGACCTGCATTTAAAAACTGTGTGTGCACCAAGTGAGCAGCACATAAAGCTGAAATGGAAAACTGGCTCCCTGCCTCAGAGTTTCCAAGTACGCGTCCTTGAACAGCAGAAAGCTAGAGGGAGCGGCTGCCATCCTGCCTGTTATTTTCCTAACTTTGTCTGCTCAGTGCAGACAGCCACTGCAACTCTGTTGCAGAAGGTGGGGATATAGCCTGCTCTCCAAAAGGTGAGCAATGCTTATCTTCCCCTCTAAAAAGCAAATCTCTGGTCCATAATGTTTTTCAACAAGGCACAGTACTTCTTTCTTCTCCTTAGCACAGTGATGCGTTAATTGTACCCTTACGACTGGATCTCTCGGGAAAATTTTCCAGGCTGTCACAAGGGAGTCTGCTCTCAGCTTACGTAACAAATCTGTGTTTTGCTGTCATAGATTAATGTTCATCGGGAATGCCAACTTCTTCTCGGTACAGCAACGGCATTTATTTGCAAAGGGATTTAGTCTTAACTTCTGCATGCGTCTTATCCGCAATAACACAGAAGTGTTTTTCAGCTAATAGGAAAGTGCCAGTTATCAGAATGTGTTTTTACACACCAAATACAAAGCTCTTCATTCAGCATTCTGCTATAACATTTTGATTTTGTAACTATAATTCCCTGTATTTCTGCTTATTCATAGAGTTATGGGTTAGGTGATGGAAAATAAAATTCAGGACAAATCTGAGATCTCATTCATGGTATTTACCTTCCCAGTCTCTGCACCTGTATTGCAGACGGGGGAGGTATGTATGGATAGAGCCGTGCAATTTAATTAAGGTCTAGAGTGAAGAACAGGCTCACACAAACACGTGTAGGGAATTCTTGTCTGACGGCTCTCTCCCTAATTCCTTCGTCTCTTTACAAGAAGAAACCTATATAGACAGAAATCCATATTTGGATTCGGGGGACTGTGTGTCTGATTGGTACTTCATAAGCGCTTCTACTCCCTTCTCACCCCCAAGACTCCTGGATAAAACAGCTGTAGTTTCCAAACAGCTGGCTTTGCTCTGCCTCGTACAGCAGTGTCTCCAATTAGCTGCTGTAGTCGGACACAAATGCTCTCCATCCTCAAAAGCTGCAGCTACGAGCCTTATCGTCTTGCTCTGGGCACACGAGGCTGTATGTAATGATGGCAACTGGTAATGTTGAATTCTGAAGCTTGAATGATACCGTTACGAATCTGATAAAAATTTGAAGGGAAAGAGCATCCATCTAGATAGAGTACGGTTGCATTGTCCACTTCCTCTTTGTTCATTTAGAAAGTGTCTTAAATTATTAACGTTAATCTCTCTTTTTTCTTATGAAACAATGACTTTTGTGTAATACTGCTGACTTCCACATTAACTTTTTTGACTGGTAGCAGTAGGTTTTAGGAGGAAAGGATTTGACTAAGACGAAATACAAGAAGAACCTCAGCAGACAAAAATCCTTTTACTGTGGAAGGGAAGTATCAAAGGGCAACAGACAGACCTATAACACAAATCTAGGCACAGAATATAAGATGTAAAATTTCTTCTGAGAAATTCAGAAAATGCTATTATTATGTATCTAGTCCAGACCCTCATACAAATATGAGCAGTGATGGTCTAGAAGTGATATTTCAATGTATTATAAAGTGGGATTTGCATTTTTACAATGTTTCCAGTATCCAAACCTTTCAAAACAGCTTTTCTTGGGCAATGGAAAAGCAAACATTTCCTCCTCCTAAATAATTAGTGACGTTTTAAAGTGAAGTTGAGTTGTCAAAACTGCTCTGTTCTTTGAGAAAAGCATAGGAAGACATTTATTTATCTCCCAACTGCACAGTTGGTTTTCTGTGCAATTTGAGATTGCAGTGATATTGCTTTAGTTATCCCCTACAAACTAGCATTAATTATTCCTCACTCTACTGATTTAACATTGCTTCTCCACGTGTACCACAAAAAGGACAAGCACAGCGGGATTTTACTCTGTCTCAGGTCTACCTCTGTAATACATTCATCTCCTTACTGCATGTGCTTGCTCATTGATTTAAATGCTTCTTTGCTGTTAAGAGAAGCAGGAATACAAGTCTAAGTTGGTTAATGTTTTCAGCGCAGCAGGTGAGCAGCAGAAGGTACACATTGTGGCCCCAATTCAGCAAATCACTAGGGCACTAAGTAAATCACTTAGTAAGCACTAAGCATACAGATACAACTCATAGGTTTTACTGGAGCACAACTATTAGCAGCAAACAGTGCAGAAGATGTTAGAAATGTCCAGGTATTTCATGTTATATTGAACACAGTTTACTATAAATCTCCATTTTTCATAGCTGAAGAAGCATCTAGTACCATCCTCTTCTGATATTGAAGTACACTTGGAAGAGGTGGGAGAGATTTGAAAAGAAAGACTTTTATAATTACTACAAGTCATTCTTCCACAGACTAATTCTTTCTTACAGTTTTTCTCTGGAAAGTACTTATTTCAACCTGCTATTACAGGAAAAGAATGAAAGAAAAGAAATACTGAGTAGTTTCTCAAAATATTTTGCAGGTGTTATTCTACTAAAAGTACCTGATTTACTGAAGTTATACTAAGAGCACATGTGTCTGCTTATGAGGGATGGTTCTCTTTCCCTCCAGCTACAGCCTGCACTGCTTGTACCTTCAGGATTTGTCTCGCTGGACGTGCACTCATGTTATCCAGACGCCCTGGGACCTCTCTGTAGTCAGCCAGGACCCCACCACTCCCAAAGAACAGGCAGTTCTGACCTGTGATTCATCTCATCCTAGTACAGACACCTACAGTAGACTAGATGAACTGCAGCTTAGGAGCACCTATTTCTTTCTGTTCTGTGCTCATATGTAGACATTCACTATAAGCGTATAAGTGACCCCACTTTATGAATCTGGCAGTAATGTGTTGTTTTGGTTTGATTTGGTTTGGTTTGGTTTTTTAATCAAAAGCCAATGTGGGTTTAGGTATTTTTTCAGAGTGATGTGACTGGACTGAAGCAGAGTTTTTTGCAGTCTTTTGTTTCAATTCATTTGCATGCTCATGTTATAAGAAAAGTTAGAATCACAGCAAGCTAGCCACAGAAATTAGTTATAACTACAGGACATCCAAAGAATGTATAATAGTCTGACAAAAGATAGATGATTTATTGTATTTCCTTGAGTTATTGATAACCCCCAACTCATCAATAATGAGTGGGAGAAATGATGTATTCAGCAAATGACTTTAACTTCTGTTTATGCAACAGCATTTGATGATGAATGTGTTGCAAGGAGGAGCAGCTGGGCATCCTGAACTATGGAAGTTTCTGTGAAGGACTTTGAGGTTACTAGGAGGGGATAATACCATCCCACACATTTTTTTAAATGAATTTCTTTTGACTTTCTTCTCTGGAGTGGGTGTCAGCTTTCAGAACAGCTGATAAGAAAGAAATAATTTCTTGTGGAAGAGTTTTCTACATGAAAGGTCTGTTTTGCTGAGGAAAAGAAAAAAAAAGGAGTGGGCTACTTAACAGCACTAGCTTCAACAAAGCAAAATCACTTAATTTTGATCTCTATCATTTTGATTTTCAATTTATGTATTTACATAAGATTTCAGTCTTTAGACTTCCAAAATTAAATTTTCCTCAGTGTCTGATTTGCTAAATAATTATTAAAATTTCAGCTTTTCATTCAAATTGGGAAAGAAAAAGAAACTAAAATATAATAATTCTTTATAGAATGATAATGCTGTAATTTCAACTATTGCTGCTGATTTACAAGGCTCCATATGAATTAGATAAGAAGGAGTTTTCAGAGCAAAAAAAAAAGTGCTAGTGAGAGAAAGAACTAGAAACAGTGAAATTGATTTTGAATACAAATTTTAATTGATGAGAAAGTAACATAGAAGCATAAAATGATCCATCCTCACTGCTTCCTGTGATCTTATTTCAGCACTTGCACACATGCTTGGGTTCCTCTTGGAGCATTTTGAATTAAGTATATGCACAATTCGTTAACTGCATCAAGACCCTTCTTTCCAAACCGTTGCCTTATGTTTTTCGCTAACATGAGCACAGTATCATACAATTCTTATGGCAGAAGCATCTAAAGAAAGAAAACAACTAAGCTAGCCAAGAATACTAAATTAATAGGAATGAAGCAATTTTGAGAGAGAGAGAGGTGGAGGGATGTGGAAACAGTCCCACAGGACAAGGTGCCTTTAGAAATGAAAATCTGAGCACTGTATAGAAATGTACATAATAGTACAGCATGTGAAAAGAGAAACATTATGTCTAGCACTGGGATTGAATGGGAATATGGGCGATCTGAATAATACACGTGTGTATGCCTGTTATCCACAGATCACAAAATACTTGAGAAACACAGATTTAAGGTCAGAACACTTATTTCATAGAAGGCAGTGGGTCTGTAATCATCTGCTTCTGAAAACTGATGTGCAACAGATGAAATCGTTCAGATTTGTGTGCTTCAAGTAAGGCAGATTCACAGATATACACAACTAAGTGGTTTGGTTTTATGAAGTGCTAAATGTTTCTACCTGGCCCTAGGTGCTACGTTCACAGCCAGCCATTGAGGGTCCCCATAATGGACACTTTTGGAAGCAGAACTCTGAACCCCCAGACACTGATATTTACTGGGGGGAATCTGGCATTTTTCAGGATTTTTTTACAAGTAACATTAAGTCCTATTCACTTTATAGGTTTGATGAGAAAGAGTGATGGTGAGAAAAGATTTCATATTTTGGAAATAGTAAGAATGAGTTAGTTAATGAATGATGAGGGAAAAAATATTGAACAAGCTTAATTTCTCCCTACAGCCTCTAAAAAGTGAAATTCTCTCTGGTCTGAATTTGAGAACCAGTGCATTCCAGGCTTATTTTATCCAAGTAATTTAACTCAGAATTAAAAATAAATGAAAAGTGGAAAATACAGAGCCCAACAATCACAATGATTATAAATCACCAAGGGATTGTAATGATTTTATCCTGTTGTGGCTTGCAGCCTAGAAAGGGGATATACAATAAGTGCTACTACTGTTAGCTAATGGAGATTCTCCTTTAGCTCAAGTGGTAGCGCTGTTGCTTTGGGATAGGAAGGTTGTGATGTTGCCTAAAGGGATATAAGTGTTGCAATTCAGATCCCAAATGAGAAAAATTCTTCACATTGGTGCCCAATTAGTGATCTGATTCCTGGTGTTAAATCTAATGCAATTTAGTATGCACCTGCTGAATAGCACACGTGCCAAATACCGACCGAACTGCTACTGCTCTTTGTCTTTGTTCACCGAGAGTTGAACGTTTTGTTGCAGGGTGGGGAGTAGTGCATGAGGGGTAAGTGGTATTTGCAAACATTTGTGCGAATGAAATCTGCAGATAGATTTGCTTCAGCCGTATTTCAGAGCTGCTTGCTGTTACTTCACAGCAAAATCTGAGGCAGTGAAAGCTTTGTACGCATATTCTGTGAGAGCGTGACCTGAATGTGTAAAAGTTATACTGAGAATGGGGTAATGCCTTACTATCCCAAGTGATGATAATATGACTTACCGACATAAATGACACCAAAATAGATAGTTCCCACCGTGAGGACTTCAAAGTTTTAAATATGGAGAAAGGGGAGCCCCACTTATATCCTAGCCTATCGCATTTTGTGTTTATAATTCTAGATTTCTCATGGGCATTATAGAAAAATGTAAAGTTTGGAAAGGATTTGAATGGGAACAGGGTAACAGGCTGTTGCAATGTGAAAGCTTGCAGTGAGTTTATCTGGATTTCTAAGTGTACCCACAATTAATTTATTTAGATAAAAATAATAAAAGATGCCTATCTAAGGCTCTGAACTCCCTCACATATCATTAATAATACAATAAAATCCCAGTAGAATGAAAATAATCATACCAACAGGAACTCAGCCAAGTAGCATCCTACCAAGACTCCTTTCCACCCTTTCAGCATTGTGAGAAACATACTTTCAGCCCTGATAAAGAATGTTATTAAACAGATATCATTTTGAGATAATCATACAGAGGTATTCTGAGGCAAAAAAAAAGAAAAAAAAAAAAAAAAAAGGACCTGAAGCTTTTGAGTTTCAGAAGCCCTCAGAAAGCACCCAGTTACCCTGCAACTGTGGAATAAGAGAAGATTCAGCTGATCAGAGATAACTACCCTAGTACACACACAAAAAACCCCAATTCATTACTATTTAAGCTAGTTTCAGATTTTAAAGACATTAATATTCTTAACTAAAACACTAGGATCCAGAGCTCTCCAAGTAACAGTGAAACTGTTATGATTTTTTCCTGTGGGAAGCTCTACCCAGCAAACTAGCTGCTACATTTTCTCTCTGAGGCTGTCCTACCTTCAGTTATCACGTAGCTGTAAGGTAACGCAATGTAAGCCAAACAGCAACAAGAAGACCTTGAAGCATCCAAAGCATGGATAATAACAAGAATATTAGTCAAAAGAAAAAGCTGTAATCTCTTAGCTAGATCCAGCTGTAAAAAGAAGTAGCAAGATATTGATACACATTAATTGTCAAAAACTGGTGGAGGATTAAACTCCCACTTAAATTTGGATCTTAAATGGAAGGAAGGGCAGAGTAAGCTCTCTTAAGGATTCTAATTATGTTTCTTCTCCTTTCCTAATGTCCCCATCATTAGCTGCATCTTGTCTAGTTTGGCAAGATTTTCTTGCTAGCAAACTTTTTTCCAAGCCTCTGTTCTAGACATTAGCTCACATCATCTGAGTTAGACAGAAACCAACCAAATATCAATTTTTTAAAACAAAGAGAATATAGCACAATAGTCAAGTGACTTCTCAAAGAGACCCTAGTTTTAAAAGAAGTAAATGCAGAAGGACTGCTAAGTAAGATTTATGTGGTCTGTTTACATTAATCATCCTAGGAGCGGAACAGATCTGCATTGAAATTAGAGTATACGCTGCATTAATTAAAGCAAGCCCATGACATTTTAGGAAATGCAGGTAAGATGTTAGGCCTCTTTCAGCTCTAACTTGTGGTCCACCAGAAAGAATTCCAGGCTGCAAGTGGGAAACTCTAAGGTGCTGTTTCTGGCCCAGCACTCTGAAAGGCCTGGGCCCAACAGCTCTGGTGATAGTTTTGCCGTTGTCTTCAGTAGGGCATTTTACCTTTACAGTTTAAGTTGTAGATACCACTCTCAGAAAACAAATATACTCCTTTTAATAGCCGAAAAAGGAACAAAGACTCTGAGAGCTCCATATAACTTTTGTCTTTCCCACAGTGAAATGCAAAGACTAGAGTTGACATCAGTTCAAAGTAGAGTAAGATGGATATTTTTAACAGTGAGTGAGTATTTTAACAAATTGCTAAGGAACATGTGCAGCTGGAGAACAATGGAAGTCTTTGTTGCCATGCTGGAAGATATTTCAATCAAAGTTCCTGGGCTGGTTTCTAGATATGTTGGATGAAATGCAGCAGCCTGGGCCATGAGAGAATTCAAAATAGATAATTTTAATGATTTTAATGGTTTCTTGTGATCTTGGAATCCATGAAGAATTGATCTGTCATCTAATATCTAATTTACAATTTAATCTTAAAATCCTTTATTTTAACACAATATTCTTACACAGTCAGATGCAAACTACAGTTGCATGTTAATTTTCAAAGAGCATTCAGTAGAATTTAAAACTTCCAGAAACATTAAATACTCTTACCACAGTGGAGAACTTCTCATCTTCTTTTGTTCCTCCATAAGGCAAGCCAACAATGTCTACAACTCACCCTCTGCTGTACAGCTAGGACCAATGGTTTCACTGTTTCTTTGGCTAGCTCACCAGTTCTCATACCAAACAGCAAATGAATGTGTTAATTAGTTGCACAACATTCATTCAGCACATTAGCTTTGAGGAAAAGCAACTTTTTTTTTTTTCTTTTAATTTCTGGACATCTTTTGATGAGCCACCCAGTACTGACTCAGCGGTGCTGGACCTTCACTTGGGGCCCAGAACTCTGCAGCTGCTCTAGCTCTGCGTTTGCCTAGAGCAATGTGCCAGCTGTCTCTGACTGTATTACACCACAGTAATGTGAACAACTGGAAGCAATAATGTGTCTCCCCATTTGCCTAACAATACCAACATGAACAATAATTCAGAAGACTGAAGATTTGTGCTGTAATTTAATAAACCCCATGCACATTTCTACAATTGAGTATCACATCTGTGCAATGGATCCTAGAAGTGTAATATTCTTTTATAAGGGACCATTAACCAATCTTAAGTTTATAGGTTTCCTTAAATCTTTTTCATCAGCTGTTAAACTACAGTAAAGAGAAAATTGCCTCTTATGAGACAAGGGATAGTAAAATACAAAGACTGTGATTAAACGTCAATCAATTAAGGATTATAATACAATAAAAATGCTGACTGATGATTAAAATGAGTACTTTCTGGCAGAATTTTATAAGCAATATTAAGAATTGTTTTAAAAAGTCAATAGAATAAACTCCACTTACATCTTATTATATATCAGGGACACTGTCTTGGATAGGTCTATTTAGGGAAGAGGAGAAAAAGGAATTGTTATTTTGACAAAAATATCTAAGAAGCAGTCTGTTGTTGATCTCCACACTAAATAGGATAGATTTCTTTCTGTCATTTATTTTATTATACCCCTGACTCCTCCATTTTAAATCTATTTCTGAATGAAGTACATAATGCTATATATTTAAGTTTCAGCTGGCATTTGGCAAGTCCATGCAACTGAGCTACATTTCATGAAAACAGGTAACAAACAGATCAGGCAGTAAACAATATAAATAAGCAATACACAAGATATTTTTTCATGTAACAGACCTAAGAGTGTAGCTGGGCGGAGAGGGGAGAGCAATGTAAGATATCTACCTCTCTTCTGAGGATGCTTTAGTGATCTTCCATGGAAAAATTCTATGGAACTTAACTAGGATTAAACTAAATGAAACTCTATACAGTTACATAGAAAGAACTTTCATAGAAAATAATAAGCTTTTAATAGTTCATATTAAACATCTAGCAAAATACTGTAACAGGAATATAGTTTTCTATGAAATTCTGGTCCAAGAGAGCAATAGAAAAGTTTTCATTTTCATTTCCATAAAAACTGACTAATGTTCACTTCCTTGGCTCCTGTTTCCACACTGCTGAGTGCCTGTGGATAAGAACCACATTACCACATAGATTCTTCTGTCACTGTATTTTTGCTCATTTCTCCCTCAGATCCACTGTCCTTCAAAGTGGGCCTTATGTATTTCTCCATCCTCCTTGGACTATACTGTGCATTGCCAAAGAACACCTCGAGTTTGTAAAACTGTGGTTTCTACCCCTGTGTGGTCATACTAGCATATTTACAGAACATTAATATTATGCAACACTTTACCTCTTCCCAACCTCCTCCCATTTTAGTGCTTTTTCCCAGCACCTCTCTCCTCAACAGTGGTTCCTTCTTCCTTTCTTCCATTAACCTCCATATAGTTCTTAAAGTCATGCTTCAACTTCTTCTATCTAATCTCACCTTCCTTTTTAACCAAATGTCATAATTAGATGTAATTAGACTTTATATTAGACTATATTGCAGATTTTATATATGAGTTTGTTGCTACATCTCGTCATTGTAGATTCCTTTTATAATTGGTTTGTATGGAAGGCTTTTTGGAGAGATAAAGGAACTGCTCTAATTTAGTCATTTACTTTACGGTGTAGTGATCACGTGGCTGCAGGATGAGTCAATTAGGGGGCTGACACAAGTGTGGATCCTCCTAAGTGAGGCTACTATATGTCTTCAAAGTAAACATAACTGCACTATAAAGCCAGTGGAGAAAAATATTTTAGTGGTGTAAGCTGGCTCACTTTAAAGTAAAAAGTTTAAAATAGACATCATTATATATGTCTAGATGTGCATGAGATGAGTATCAAAGAAGGAGAGAGGAGAAGAACCTATGGCTAGTGGTGGAGGATGGGACAGGGAAGGTTTTCCTTTTTTAATAGCAAATCCTATCCTCGGTTGAGCTATCAGGACAAGTCCTGCTCTAACAGGACAGACACCAGATCTGAGCTGAGTGGCATGCTCTGAAGGTTCTCAGAAATTCTTATAGGAGGAACTTAAATATAGAGAGACAGGAATTTGGGAGTGTATTTGTCGTCATGTAATGACATGAATGTGATCATGATGTGGCATGATGCCATATGGTCATGAATTTTAGTTTTTAATGAAAGCTATTAAAAGAACAATGACCAGATCAACTGTTACACGCTGTATTTTTCTGCTCTGGAAAAAGTTTTCTTCCGTATAATCATGTCTGCTCCATGAACAGTCTTTGGAGCTGACACAATTGATTTGAATGGTAGTCCTGAATATTGGAGGTATTGCAGAATCAGATCCTTGTATGTATAATTTATAAATATCACCACATTTGGTCAAGCAATTAGAGACACCTACTTCAGAAAGACCCTATGTAATGTCAAGAATGCAATCACACTCATATAAGACTTTACTGCTCCATATCCGAAACATTTTATAGTGGCAAGGAAAAAGCTGCTCTGACCGTATCATGGATAAAAAGATTTTCTAACTGACCTCTTCTACTCTTTGTCTCTCTCAGTTTTGGCATCCTATGACAGTAATAACCTGAAAATTATCTTCATCTTATGCCACTTCTTAACAGATACACTAGAACATCTCCCAAGAGATATTATCAGTTCATTGAAGAAGAAGAAGAAGAATAGTGATGATATAATAAAGATAAGCACTTCAGGTTATCAGTGTGTATGACATGTTTGGGTCTCAGTAGGAGTAAAAATTACTTGAATGGCTTTCCTAAAACAGTGGACCTATTCTTGCATTTCTTTTCTATACAAAAAAAGACTTTACTGTAAATTTTGGTTGTGCAAAAGTAAACAAAGTAGTGAATTAGAATACATCTGTTTTAAAATGTGGGCTTATATTTTTCCTTATTACCTTCAGCAGTCACTCTGCAGTGAATTTCACATGCCTTGTGAAAGATCTACTCTGGGTCTCCAAGGTCAACCACAGAACATACATTAGTTGTGTGATATGAGGTTATATTGCTTGTGATGGTTGAAAATGCAGATAGAAGGTGTTAGAAAATCCTGCTTAAAGAAAAATAAAAGAATAATTATTTATCTTTATGTTTCTAATTGCTCACACATATTGAAGTAATTTGAATTGAAGCAAATTGAATTTTAAGTAAAAATGATCAGAATTTTTTTGTGAGAGAAAATAATGCTTAAGAAGGCTATTAATGCTTGGGTCATTCTCTGTTAAATATTGTTAAAGTCTGTCATAGCATTGTGTGACTTATGTATCAATTGTAATAATTTTTTCCCTAGCATACTATCTCAATAAAAATATTCCTTACATTTTTTTTAATTTATTTTAATGTTCATGCACAGGACTGAGTTTAAAACTAAACTAAAGTTGATCAGGAATCAGAAAAAGCTCTCTGAGAGAACAGATTACAGACTGAATCATTCTCTTCATCCTTACTATATGGTTATTTTTGCTGATGTAAGACATGTTTTAGCCAGCTTTCACAGTCTTTTTCCTCTAAAGATTGATGACTGAAAATGCAGCACTATTTGTTATCCATCACATATGCCTATGGATGACCACGGCCTTGTCTGTGATCCATTCTTATACCAATTAAGTTTGGATCTCTGCCAGCTACAGAGCCTTGTTACGCCACTCAAAGAGAATCAAGGAACTTGAGTGATTTCCTGATTATTATAGATTATTGTACGCCTTCCAGCCCACTCGTGCTGAAGGCTGGGCTTGAATGAGAAGGCTTCGAAGCCAAAAGCAAATGAGAGACTGTAAAGTCTGCTGTTTATAGCACTGCACTTACTTACAGCCAACCAGTGCTGTTGTGATTGGAAACTGGGAGTCTGCAGAGCTGGCTCAGGAAAATTGTCCTCACAGAAGCAACTGGTGACCACTGTCTTTTCCTGAAACATTTCTTCTGCAAAATCCTCTCCTCAGTCCCCAAGCCACCACAGCTTGGGTGCACGTAACTCAAAGTTTGAATAGTCATAAGTTTCTTTGAGCAGTAATGGAACAGTTTTCAGATTCATGCAGATGGGACTTTTTTCCCTTGGTGTCTTCAGTTTCCTGTTTCTTATGCATTGTTATTTGCAAAGATTTAGCATCAAATGTGTTCAAAATAGTAGTTTAACTCAAGAAACAACACACCAATTTTGATGTGACCCAAATTTAGAAGTAGAATATGTTAATTATTTTAAAATATTTTTCCTTATAACACCCTATGCTCTTTAGAGTAATTTACATCAGTTTACTTATGAGCATAAGAGAATATTAGCTGGTGTGGTCTATTTGCATTCTGAAGTTTGAGAAGGAGATTTAAATATGACTAAATGGATACAGAAAATTCTACTTTCACATTTCACTTTCCTTGTTACAATTCCCTCTTCTGAAGAGCTGAGGAGAGTTATATTAGTTTTGTCTCATGTATATGCAGTTACCAGACTGTATCAAGCTAAAAATTCATGAGCAGGAGTAACATTTTTTTCAGGAGGATCATCAGAAATTTTGTATAGAAGCAATTGCTGCATTGCTCTGGACTGACAAAGCCATTAAAATGTATTTCTGTGGATTTTGAAAGGAAAATATATATTTTGTTCACAGACACTGTTAATAATTTCTCCCTGTTGTAAGTAAATAGTTACTAACATCACTCATTGGTAGAGATCCTGGCTATATCCATAATAATAACTAAAATGGGTCATGGTCCATTCTCTACCCCTGAGGACCAGAAGCATAGCTTGCTTAAATGTTGACAAGCCTAAACTCTCTTCCTGAGCCTCAGACAAAATGGCATCAACCAGCTGCTCATGGGGAACAGCCCATGGCCTATGCTGTCTCCTGCAGCCAGGCATTGCCTGGGAAAGTGCTAGCTGGCTCCAGTCACAGCTGTGACATGGATCGCGTTAAATTAAGCAAAACAGGCATTTTATCACACTCTTCAAGCCAGTGCCCTGGCTTTTTTCAAGTTTGTCTGAAAAGTCATGGCCAAAGTTGGATAAAGACGATGCCAACTACATCATTCCCTTCAGTGTCATGAGCTATGGTCACCAGCTTGCCATATGCATATTGGTCCTATAGTCACTTATGCATAAATAGATGGTTGGATTTGCTGCCTTACTTCCAATAAGCAGATAATATTCGCTCCTACAGTTCTGGTGCCATGGATAAAGAGCTCCTTTCACACTGTTTTGGCTGTGCAATGGAGATCTAAGCTGAAGTACAAACCAAGCGCCAAATCACCATTGCAACTGACCCAGGCAGGGCTAGAGAACACCTAATTTGGGATTTCAGGTGAACTGGGGTCTTGGTAGCGTTGGAGAAAAGAAAACCAAAAAGAACTTCCCTCAAAAGTCTGGGGGAAGTGATGGCATATGCAAGGCAAACTGAAATGATTTCTTAGCATGAATGTTAGGGTGTTATGAGGAGCGTTTTTAGAAACCTCTTGTCTCCAGTGAATTGTTCCATGGAAGGAAACAGTATCCTTCATAATACTATGGATCTCAATGACTTTACATTTTGAATTGGGAAGGAATTTTTCCTATTGAACAAAACTGTCAATAAATCTATTGTGTCTCTAAGATGATGGAAGTCATATGTGTTTTGTGCTTGCATTCACTTGTCTGTCCTATCTCTTGGTCTCATTATTTTGACCAAAATTTTAATCACGTTAGGCAAGGAAGTGAGAGACCTCAAAGATGCTGAGTTCCCACAAGCTCTGAAAAGTTGGGCAGCTAAGCAGAAGGTAGACAGCCCATGGAAAAGGGGAATTCAGACAAGAGCTCACTGTCAAGACACAGGTCAATGAGCTCCTACTTGGTTCTCTTCTCACATTGCTTACAGCTTCAGGAAGGTGAATCTCAGTCAATGGCAATGATGTTTTCACAGATTAATATGAGAGCTTTGACTTGTTAGAGTGTTGCAGTTCACAGGCTGTGAAAGGCTGGAAGGGCTCATTTCCAGAAGCAAAGGAAGTGAATTTTGCATCTGAAAGAATGATATTCAAGGTAGAACGTACCTCATAGAATGAGTGTGGAAATGTAAACGTCTATATCTAGGTGTAAATGTGATCTGTGTTTTCGATTCACATGACCATTTTAGATGCTCCTGAGTATGTGTTTACATGCAGTTGGCAGATATACAGGACCTACAGGAGAAACACATGCTCTGGAAGGTCAGCTGGAGGGCAGGGGAGGCTCTCTAGAGCATTTGGCAGTAGACACAAGATACTATCTATGGCAATAGACATCTATGTTTTGGCAGCTGAACCCTCCCTACTGAACTATTCACCTGACTAAATGTAGTTTTTTACTTTAGAATAAATTGAAGACCTTAAATACCTAAATTCACAAATAGACATCTACATTATAAACACCATAATTTAGATGTCTTAATCTGTGAGCTGGATCCCATCTTTAAATTAAAACATTCCTACTTCCTACTTCTTCTAAAACGAAGTTAATGATCAGAGATAAAGCAAAGACTGTCTACTCCAGTGGCAGGGTTTACCCACACTGGACGTGTTAAATGCTCAGTATGAGAAAGGAGTATAATAAACCTTGGAATTAATAAAATTGTGACCTGCTGCAGAAAATCTATCTGCTGTGTCTGCTGCCCAGGTGACTGCCCATCTAGCTCATTGTGGCCACTTGTTTCAGCATCCTCTGTTCCTGCAATATCAAGACTGGATGTGTTCAACATGGAAACACAAAATGGGAATGTCTTGTCTTCTAGCTTTCCCTCTCCTCACTATTATCTTCTCTTCATCTTTTCCATTCTCTTAACTCCCTCTGCTACATTTTGTTGTATAATTACATAACACAATGGGTGTAGGGAGGTAATAAGGAAGGATAAAAAGCTTTAATTAATGGAAATTTTCTGATGTCTGACAATTGGGATCAGATTCATGATTATGATATCAAGGGTGATTAGTGAGCTAATCAGACTGAATCTTTGAAAAATCACTATTCCTAGCCAGATTCTAATTAATAGTTGATTTCAATTGTCTCAGAAAGCCTACCCTTCAGTTCTTGACTTTAATTCTAGCTTTTTAAGATGAAAAAATGTATTTTCTATTTGAATATCGCTGCAGCTAATATGAACCTTTTTGTTGCTGTTTTGTATTTTCTTATTTCTGTCTTGAGTTTCCAGAATGAAAATACTTTTCAAATATAAGTTCCTGTGATCCCTGATTTAATATAAAAGTACATTTTGAAAACACACACTAGCCTTTGTTGCTGTTTCATAATAAAAAGAGTATATTAAAAAGGCTCTTTTTTCTCTCTCTTAAAACAAAAGTCTAGGGAAGACAATTTTCTTTACAAAACAAAGTACAAGCTAAGTGGGCTAACACCTGAGGCACTGGAGATTTTTATTAAATTATTACAAAGAAAGATTTTCCTGGTTCACACTTTGCTGAGGTTAATTAACAGACTAACTAATATGCATCTTTCCACGTGATTGTTATAGGAAATTGTACTTTCCACTATTTCCCCTGCCCTGATAACCCCTCTGACTGAGGCAAAACCCACTGACACTCTTTCTGGTCAAATCAAACTGTAATGAAATACTTTCTTGGTGTCTCAAACAAGTCTCAAAGGAAAACAAAACAAAGGAAATGTCAGACATGCATCCTTTAATTTTTTTCTTCCCTGAAATTCTGCAGTAGCTCCTGAGTGACTCCACAGCACTGGCTGCAGAGTAGGACCCTTAAATAAAACATCACAGGTGTTTAAAACTGAAAGCTGTGTGCAGTAAGGGGACAGAACCCTATTAATGACCACTACAATAAAAAAATACAACAGTCTGATCACTGTTCCGATTTTTTAAACTTATTTTGAAAGGTCTTCTCGGTGTTGTTTTGGAATGGTAGATTGCATTGTTGTAAAACACACATGGATGGATGGCTGAAAGTGTGGTCTGCATACACTAGGTGAAATGTATCTATTGACTTACAAGCTGGCTGCATGTGTCAAAATGCAATCCGGTATTTTTGTAATAATAGCTGGCAGTCATAGTTGTAAATTATTTATGGAGACTATTCAGTGCAAACAGGTTAGTGCACACATCCTCTTCAGCTTGACTGCCCTGGTTTTAGATCACTCAGACATTCAACTCCTTAGAGATCTACTCTTATCATTGCAAACCCTAAAAAGGTACCAAAACTGCAGTCATTTCAGCAACTCAAAGCAGCTCAGCCATTTGCTAAAGTTCTACCTCAAGGTTCAGTGAATAAACACCATTTCTGCCCACCTCTTTCACACCCACCCTGGCCCTGGCGATGTAAGCTAATATCAGACATGAAGAGAGATCGATCTCTAGAGCTAGGACTCCAGTGTGCTTCACTATTCTTTGTGCAGAAACATGGAAGAATGTACATAGCAAAGGCCACCGATGATCTTAACACAAAGTGACATTTCACTAATGCTCTGTTGCAGAAGATGGGAAAAAGACAGCCATCCAATGAGTACTTCTGGTTAGATTTAAACAAACATACAGCGCAGTGATTTTCTTATGCATGCAATTATTGAATTCCATTAGCATTTTATCCTCACCAGCCCATTTCAAGAAGCTGCACCTACCCGATGCAATCAGAAAGCGATCTGAGGGTTGCTGAATTTTGTTTGAACAACAAGGGGCTAGACGAAACAAATACATCTCATTCAGAAAAATTTCAGGACTTGACTGCTGGGACAAATACAGTATGCTGAAACTTTTTTTGTGTATTGGTTTCCCTCCAGGACGAGTTCATCTAGTGTGAGCTTTGTGGGCGCTGCTTTTGCCACAGGTTATTCCTTACCATTCTGAACTTTAGATAGTGGTTCAATCTAGCTGTGTTTGGTCATTAGTTTGTAAACAGAATAAAAGGTTAAAACACGTTACTACTCTGAACATTACATACTCTGGGTGTATTTTCCTGCTGACAGTTTAGGTAACCACAATCTTCTGGGTCATTCTCAGGAACATGGATTTTGGCCTTTATTGTCCATGACACAGGCAAAGAGAAAAACCCTTGCGAACAAGGTTTCAGGATGAGAAAATGGGAATGCACGGCCTGTCCTCTCCAGGCCTTCAGCCCGTTTGCCTGGCTCTTGTATGGCTTACGCCGCTACGATTGGATTGCTCTAGCGTGCTCCCTCTTTAGGCTAAGAAGAAAGGCTCCGTCCCCACATGAGCAGCTGCTTACAGACTAGCCAAGAGTAACTCCCAGGCATGTTTTCACTGAGACACATGCCTGGGGCTGAGGAGGTTGTGCAACCAGAAACAGCTCTTTGCATGCACTCGCACCTCGGAGCTCTCCTTGTTGCACGGCGGGAGTCTCTGGAATATAGGGCTGCTTATGCTCGTGCTCCCCAGGGAATTTGGCCCCAAATGTGACGTATTGTACAAGGCGAAGATCAGACGGATAGGGAGAAAATTGCTTTGCCCAAGTAATGACTTGCACCCCGGGAAGGGTGGAAGCGTGCTTAGTTAAATGTGCGCAACGGGGCACGCCGACAGCGGGTAAACAGGCAGCCGCGAGGGGATCTGTTTGCGAGGAAGGGAAAACAACCGCAACGCAATGCAGGCTGCGCGCAGCATACTGCCGTGCCGGTGGAAATGCGATCGTGCCTTCCCAGCTCCAGTGGCCCGACAACGGGCCAGGACTTCACCTGGACCACATCACAGGAGGTCACGGCCCACGCACGCCAGACACCGGCACTGCATTGGATTTTTCTCTCCCTGCCTCCCTTTTCTTGGTTCTGAAAATAAAACTAAAGCCCTGAGAATACCTACCAGGAAGTTTAGCTGGGAAAGAATACAGATATTTAACTGTTTTCCTACATTACAGGACCAAAAAGCAAAGATCTGTCTCCTGTATTCCTCTATTATCCAGGAATTTATTTAATACAAATGGAACAATGAAAAAGACCAAAAGGAAAAAAAAAAAGTCAGGAAAAAAGCATGTAATTCTCCAATTAAAAACAGATGAAAAACAAAAGTCAAGCTAGTCCACTAGATATATCTTGCAGGAGTCTGGGAGGGCTTCCACAAATCATAAGAATTTCTTGGGGCAGGATTTGGGCAGAATTGCTACAGTTGTCCATTATTTTAAAACTGGAACTAGCAACAAACATCAAGAAAAAAGTACAAATGTTTTTTCTTGTTCATACAATGTTCTGGCTTTTGTCACCACACCAAAGAGCCCAAATCTGTATTCCTGGTGAACCACGCAATCTCACTAGCCTGAACTCATTGTTTTATGTGTCAGGCTCAAACCATCTTGGCATGAGAGAAAAGCTCCGTAAAGGAGAGTGTGAATTTACAGCGTACCACACTAACCCTCTTTTTGGATACATACTAAGGTTTTGACTCACCCCACTCATGGGTCTGAGTGTTAAATTATCTGAAATCCTTTCTTAGAAAATGGAGAGAGATCAGCACCTTCCTAGGGAGATTAAAATACTTCATTTCAATAGAGGTGAACCATTTTATTCTGATTCCACCTTTGAACTTAACTTGCATATTTTTGTTTGAAAAGGGAATTAATTTCTAACTGTAAAATTAAAGGCAATTAAACAGTTTTGAAGGAGATTAGTGTGAGTCTTCACATGAGCTTCTCAAAAATTAAGAGGACACTGACATTAAAAAGCTTTTTGTTAGAATATGGACATTTTTGTTTCTTTGGACAAAACTTTGCTGTATTTTACTATATTTTAATTCTCATGTCACATGTAATACTGAAATAAATCATAGCATTCTAAACAGATTTCAGTAACAATTCTTAAATAGAGCAATTTCCTGCAAAATTAAGAGCTTGTTCTTGCCTAGATTAACGTTAAGTAGTAGGAAATGTGGATACTTAAATTATTTGCTTATACTGAAAATTTAGACTGGATTTATAAATTTGAGAGTATATTGGGCATTTCTGAGACAGAAATTTGACAACATTTAAAACTGATATTATAAAGGAAAGAGTGCTTCAGGTGGGATTTGGAAAATTAAATCTTTGATAAGTTTAAGTAGTTCTGAGAAGGTTAATTAGTACACTTACAATAGAGGCATAGTGTATGCTCATCTAATTGTGGTAATATTTAAAGGCCATTTTAAAGAAAAGAAAAATGTCCCTGAAACACTGACAGAAATACCATCATGGAAAATCTAAGACAACCAAAATATTATCCCCAAAGCCTGCATTAATTCTTGTAGTATAAGAAACTCAACTGCTTGCATTGAATAGTATTTGGTAGATTTATATATTTATGTATGTACTTATCTAGATCAATACACGTGTATGTAGGTCTAGCGTAGATACGACAATTAATATTTTTGCTTGTATTTTTTCTTAGTACAAGGAATTCATGTTATGTTGAAGCAAGACTGTGCAGCATCGCTAATGCAGAAGGCTAAAAAGGTTAATAACCTTAGTAGACAGTATCATTTCATCAATAAGAGAACTATTCAATGACCCTGTATTGGAGTGAACTCAGCATAATCAATTAACTTTGTCAAGTAAACAGATCTGTCCCTTTGGCTGCTGAGTAACTTGATATTTCTTCCTGTTCTTACTGACTGTGTGAACGAGGAAATAAAATACCCTGAAATTATAGCAGCTCTGGCTGAGGAAAGAGAGCTATTTAAAAAACTGCTTCGCTGAAAGTGTCTGTCATTCTTAATCAGAGGGTATTTGTCTTCCAACAGAGAAGGGCAGTAGGATGATGCTCAGTCCCGCTCCATCGAACACTTAAACAAAAACAATATTTTTCATGTTTTGATGAATCAGGTGCAAATCATTTGGCAAGCAAAATAAAATAACTAATGTGCCACACACCACCTGACATAGCTGTACTTGAATAATTAGGATAGAAATTTACCATCACTTGCTTGCTTTATCATTTGTCTTTCTCTTGTTTTTGTTTTGGCTTTTGAAAAAAGTAATAATGTAATTACTATAACACTAATTTGAAAGTAATGATTTCTATACACATTAGCATGCTCACAGACACAATCTATGATAGGTCGTGAGACAGTGGTCTCAGATTGGCCTTGTGTAGTTTGCATTATGAAAAAAAAAAAAAGCCTGGGAAAGAGAGATCATTACTCTGCATAATTAGCAGCCTTAATTAAAAAATGGCCTAAGATATCAGCTGTAGCACCAGCTCAACAAACCCCCTAGGGCTTGTTCATAGATCCTACTGCATTCTGATTATACTAGTATGAATCCAGAAATAGCCACCTGGAATCATGCTCTCAGATGGGCATTTGCTAAGTGCTAGTGCACTCCTATTAAATCGGTTGTTTGGCACAATTTTGTACAATGGTATGTGGTTTTAGACCTTTAAAAATGTAGAAAAGAAAGTGTGGCCAGCAATGTTGAGTAAATCGCCACATGGGGTTTCCAGTGTGCCTCCTTTCTAATAAATGAGAGCATTGATTTTATTTTTATTTTTTTATTTCTGAAGTTTTATAAATGCTAACTAAGCAGGTTACTTCTGTCAAACAAAATCCAGTTATGACAGTATTGAAAAATCAAATCACTTTAAGTTTGAAATTTAAATCAAAAATGAATTGAAAGCTGAATTCCTTTATATGCTCAGATTTGTGATATTCTGATAAAAATTTGTATTTATAGCACCTCTCTTCTTTGCAAAATCCAGACTACTTTTATTTTTTCCCAGTCTGAATGACACAAAATGCTTCCTTCTGAGGTACATCAAAACCTTTCCTGTGCACTACTGACCGTGTAAACTGATCACTTCACCTATTCTAGGTAGTCTGTCTCTTTTGCAGCATATATCAAGGGTTAAATAGCAGCTGGGAACATGACTGAACATTTTAGAGAGTGGAAATATTTCTGTGCTATTAAGCCAGAGGTTGGCTTGATCCAGTTAGAATATAATTACCCAAACTGGAACGTCACTAGGACATGAGAGCTAACATCGATGATTAAAAGACAAGCCCTCCTTTGATAGATATGTACTTTACTTCCTATCAGCAGTTAAAAAGTAAAACTGAGATCACACCAGAAAGGCAGACTAATAACATACGTTTTCAAAGGATTTTTTTTTTTAGGCTATTTGTGTCCTTTTTTACTACTTTTTATTTATACCTACTTAGTAAATTTTACTACTGCAAGGAGGGCACCAGTGAGACTTTGTTTATTTAACCGTATGGACGTGGTACAGTTTGTGTTCTTTCCCCCCAAATGGTTGAGGCTGTGAGCAGATGACAAGTAGGTACAAATCGGTAAGGTCCAACCCGTGCTAATCTGACACTCTGTTGTACCCTATACCGTTGACTTCAGTTGTCCTCTTCCCTTTGAACGTACGTTTTGTTAGACTATTGCCAAGAGCTCCAACCCGGCTTGTGTGTGAAATTCTCTGCGAGTCTCTGCTTGTCCAAAAGGCATCGTGCTGCACAGCGGATTTCACAAGCGCGTTGCGCCCCCCTCGTGGCTGTGAGGCTGACTGGCTGGTGGTCTCCCCGACCGTCTGAAGCAGGAGCTGCTCCATCATTCTCGTGCATGTTGGGCACATAATTACTCTGGAAATGCGGAACTAGGGGTATTCTCATCCGCACCACCCTCACATGTCAGGAGTTTGCCCTCTCCAGAGACCCATTTGTGTACAAATCCTATTTAGATATTTAGATAATATGGCAAGATGCTTCTTTTTACGCTGAGCCTTTCCAGCTGATCAGACTAGGAAATCCTTGCTGTCTAGTGAAGAAGCTTTCCAGCACGTTTAATGTCCTGGGAACATATTTTTGTGTTTCTTGTTAAGGCTAAAGATATCCTCCTAGGAACTGATGTATCAGTGAAAGGAAGAATTACAGAGCATATATGTCTTTGGGGAAGACAGTTTTACAAAAGTTTCTATTTCATGAGAGAATCTTGAACTGACAAAGTCTGAAACAGAATGAAATATTGTGCAATGTTTTCTCTACTATCAAGCACAAATACTGTGCTTTTCAGCAGGAATGACAGGGTTCTCCTATTCCTAACTAAAGGGCATGAAGGAAGAGAAGAAATCACCACGAAAAATAACTGAAGGATAAATCAATATGCGGTGAAAGGTCAACATGCGGCCTGCTGTTAGTCTGCCAAAAAGTATTTAATGAGTTCATTTGATATTATTCACTTTCTTAAAAAATGATGTGAGAGAAAGATAGACATGCAGCAAAACAGCTTTTTTGACCTGATGAGGGAAAAGGCTTCACTGAGAAATATATACTGATCTAAAAGTAGGGTTTTCCCCAAGAGCTTTGACACCCCTTGATGGTTAACCATTATTGCAGAGGCAATGACAATCTTTCAATATAGACAAGTTAGCTATTTTCTAGAGAGCTAATTCAGTTCTTCAAGTTACATTAATTTATCACAGTTTAATTACTGTTAAAATTATACTAGTTCAAATTAGAGGTGGCAGTCATGTAGCACGTGTTATTCAATACCACATGTGAACTCTTGAAAAATAATGTTTGTTCTGTTAGGACGGGGCCTTTTTTATTTCCTTCAATGTTATCAGTTTACGTTATATGAGCTCTCTTTGCAACTGTTCCCTTCAAAATCAGGTAGTGATCAAAACATCTAAATTAAGGTAATTTTTAGTTATGAGGATGTACACGTTTCATGAAGTTTTTTAACAGTTCCCAGCTGCGGTGGTATTTCGTCTTCATCCTACTCTTCAAATTTTGTCTAAGCTGCAGTTTTGCCTGTTCTCTAGGATGAAGAATTTTTCTTTGCATTTTTAAAAGTGTCGTAGCCCTCTGATTAAAACACTGTGCCCATGACAATGCATACAGAAAAATTTATACAGTTAAGAACAATACAAAAAAAGCTTCCATAATTCAAATGTATCTATCTGCCCTAAGCATGCTAGGATCAGTATTCCAAAAATAAAAGTTTAGACAAGGGAAACATAACAGAGAAGAAGAACATGAAAATTAACCATAAACTGCCCGGAGGCTGAGCAGCTGACACGTATGTAGAAGCTCAGCTGAGAGGGATATAAGAAATAGGAGAGGAAGCGACCCCCTGGGTCAGCACAGATACTTGTGTCATATGAGTCTTTTGATAAATGGATCAAATTGCTATTTTAGAACTATCGAGGCTTTTCTTACGAGTACTTACATGGAAAAGTTGTGCCAATGGCCTATTTTAATGAGTGGGAGCTTTCTTCTGGTTTCAAATCTTTTTAGTCTTGGCAGCTCTGCTTCTACACATATTCTTTCACAAAAATTTTTTCCTTTGTGTTGAAAATAATACCTTTTCCTCTTAGCTTTTACCATCACTAAGTAAAAGAACACCTTTCCTGAGTCTTCTCTCATACTTCCTTTCTTTATTCCCCTGATTATGCTAGCTGGCTTCTTTACATCTGTATTTCTTTGGATTCCTCTTTCTTAAACCTGGGAGAGCTGTATGTACTTCATTTCTCTCAGCACTACCTTGAAGAGCTGTCCCATTAGTTCTCTTCCCCTGTGGGGAATATCTCCCCTACATATTCATTTGATTTTGCCACAGCTATAGCCAGCTGGTGATTCGGAGACAGTCAGTGATCACTGAGCAGACATGGATGTTTATTCTCTATTGCTTCAAAATGGTAAATTAATAGCTTATATCTGAAGTTCTTCTTATTGGTCTCCATGTGCATGACCTTACATTTTGTTCGACTGGAATGATGAACTTTGAAACTTAACTCCAACATTTTAAACTGGTTGTTTCAGGATAGTCATCAAAATCCACTAAAACCACAATTAATAGGTCATTCAATGGGAGGTGGTGGGAACTCTACTAATCTAAAGACTAACTATTTTTAGGTGCTACGATATTGATTTTCATGATGAAAAACAGTCAAATCTCTTTATACTTCAATTCAACGTTTATAATCCTATCCTCTACACTCAAGCACAATGTTGCACACATTTTTGCATCATTTGGAATATCACTTTTTCTTTATTTCTTCAGATGCCTAGTTTTTAAAGTGAAAAAAAATCATCGGTAATTGTCCTCTAGAAAGTTCCAGAGCCATCCTTTTGCTCAGCTAATCATTTTAATGATTTTAAAATTTTAACGGAATAAATCCAAGTAGTCCTGCAATTTTTCTAGCTAGAATACAGTGAAAAATGTATGGAAACAGTTATTCTGTTTTCTGCTTTTTTTTTCCTCAGTACATCTCCAGACAGATCACAATTTTTAATGTGATTAATGTCATCTACCTTCAGCCATTTAAAATCTAGTAATAATATTCTAGCTCTATTTGTAGGCTTTCTCTATAACCAACGGAGAGAGACTTGTCAGACTCTCTAGTCAAAAACAGATGTTTAAGGCAGATGGCATTTAATGATTTATGATTCATTTCACCTATCTTTAGATTTTCTGGAAGTTCATATCTTTCTCCACTGACCATAAAAGAAGTCTATTTTAGATCTTTAGTATTAACTTGGGGACAGACTAGACAACCTTTAACCTGATATGATATTTGAAGTAGGAGCATTAACTAAGGCCAATGACAGTACTTTTTTAAAAAAACCCAACCTCCTCCTTTAATGAAGTAAATTTATTGGAAATGAAACAAAGGCAAATGAACTCAAGCATCAAACAATTCACGTCACTGTTCACAAGAGAGACTAATAAAATGGTGACTCCTAAACAAGAAGGATAGATATTTACATGATGGTGCTCATTTCTTCAGTAAGTGTGAATATACATGCAAAAAAAGTGTTAATTTAAAAGTTAGACAGAATTTCCCTCAGTGAGAAAAATCATCAGACCACAAAATGAAAATAAGAAGCTCTGCAGAACCTGAGGGGCTCAAAATAAGATTTCAATCTGTTATGTATTGAGAAGTCAGAGCATTTCCCTGTAAGACAAAGAGTCCAAGGCATTTGATACTTCGAGGCCATATTTTTCCTGTGGGCACATATTGGTACCTCCTGATGAGTCCAGAGGAGTTATGCACGCTGATTCAGAAGTGTTTTAGAAGAGGGGTGAACACTTGTAAAATGGTGTTTGACCTAAATTTAGCTCTCCAGAAGCTATCCATCTAGACTGTTTATCTACTGCCAGCAGAGAGCGAGCGAGGCAAGAGAACCATTTCCAGAAAAGGCTTCATTACATGTCCTAGCAACTTCGTTAAGAGATTTGGTGATCTTGTTATTGTGGATCTCACTGACAATTATAAGTTTAAGACCCAAATACAACTGATTTTATCTTCAGCCCACAGAATTAACTGACTGATTCCCATTAAAAGTGAGAAGTTCCCAGGTACCTTCATGCATAGGAACCTCAGCTCCAAATTCTCTCTTGCAGACAGGATCTAAGATCATAATCCACTGAGGAACTTTTGAAAAAATTTCACTACTTCACTTTTAGAAATTCCATTGAGAGTGATAAGAAGTTACTTTTAAATGATTCTTTTCATAGTTTATTATCACTTGCACCATTGACTTTGCAGTGTTTCATTAATGGATAAACTGATTTATTTTAAACAGAAGAATCTTTTAGGGAGGAAAAAATAAAAGATTAGTAGTCTCAAAAAAATAGAAAGAAGATGGGTATGGCAACATGTACTATAAGATTTCAGATATATCAGAGGACTAAAGAAACTTTCACAAATATCCCTTGGTGAAAATACTGACCTATTAAGAAAGCATCACAAGCTTTTACACCTGGCCACCTCCTCTGTATAGATTCACACAGTCCAAACTCCCTGCATGGCAGAGAAGATGTACTTGTTTCATAGGATGAAAGCTCACCTCTGCATCCTGCAACATGCTTATTCTAATGCTCCTGATGCTGTTGTAGCTTCAGCTTTCTCTGGTGCCTCTACACAGTATCAGGTTAGCAGATGAGGTGTCAAGGGGCACAGTCTGAAGCTCCATATGCCGTAATTAGGAAAATCTATTGCACTCTCCAAAAAGCAAAGCTGCTACTGCAGAAGGTCACTGAATAATAATAATAATAGCAACTTTATGCCAAAGGATTTTTTAAGGAGAAACCTTTCTCTGAAACACATAGATGGGAAACAGTAACTTGTATTCTGTTAATACACATGGATAATGTAAAGATATAAATGAACTATATTTACAAGAACTTTTTTTGTTATCTATAATATGTCCAGGGGCAAAAGTTGTAAGGCAAAAATGAATGTTCAAGATAATTATTGTTGCAAATTCCTCTCCTGTAAAAATGCTGAAGATTCAAATTCCCAAGTATACACAAAATGGCTTGAGAAATGTAATTCTGAGGTCTATTTTTCTGGGTTCCCTGTTAAAATACATGGCATTTTTCCACTTCAGGAATATAGAATTTATAATACTAAATTAGTGCGCAGGTCTATCATATCCTGTAGTCTGCCGGCAATGAAAATTTTGCAAGAAACAAAAATTTTCATAACATGCACCAGGCTCATTACAGAATGCTGGTTAGCTTAAAAAAATAATCTCTATGGTTCCTTCAGACACAAATTGGCTTTTAGTAGGAATAAGAAGCGCTATTTATTTTGAAGACCTTTCAATTTGTTGAGTTCATTTTGTCTGTTATGTAGTTGTTATTGTCACTTATTACTCTGTCACACCAACAATATATGCTGTGATCCTTACTATGCTACATAAATGCCATGGTATGTTGGTGATCTTTTACACAATACCACAAGTATCTTTTCTGTGTGCTTATTTTTTTCATTCCTCTCCTCAGTGGATAAAATATTGCAAATAGTTTAAATATATATGTGTATATAATATTTATATTTGTCAATTCATAGATTCATGGATTTTAAGTACATAAGCGACTATGATGATCAACTAATCTGACCTCCACATTCCTTCAGCAAACCCAGCAAGCTGAGCTTTTAGCAAGATATCTGCTCCAGCTTTAAAGATTACATGCAAGGATGCATCATACTCCCAAGTAAATATGACACACTATGTACAGTTATCACAGAAATCAAAATTAATAAATTATTTTGCATTGGAATTGAAAGCAAGAAGTTGAGTAACTCTCAGATCTTTTACACCTGGGTGTGCAGACAATCCCAATGTGCCAAATAGGGGAGTAGAAGCTTGTTACTGTGAATCAAGTGTGAAAGAATTATAATCAGACCATTAAAAGCCTTGGAAGATGAGAAACAAAAGCTTGAATATAATCAATGATGTCCTTTAGGAGGGAGCACATAGTGTGTAGGAGGCAGAACTCACAATGCTCGTTTCTATAGTGAGGGCTTCCACTGACCTGCGTCTCTTAGGAGCTGCATTAGTGTGGTCAATACTTGTGAAAATGTCTTCAAGGCAGAGATTTGTATAGCTATGTGAATGGCTCAGCCACATTTTAGAAGAAGCAGAGAAATATGTCATGAAAATCACATTATCCTCTGCAAAACAGAGTTCAGCTTCATGGCCAGCATACATAAGAGTTCAGAGCCGTAAGGATGCCAGGAATACTCCCAGACTGCAAGGTGATTTGCCTATTTGTGGGTACGGGTATTCCAACAAATGACAACTTAAAAATATGCAAACTTTCCAGTCTGCTCCACATTTAATATTAGTCTATTTTTCTTCATCTAATGCCAGTTGTGTAACAACGGGGCTGATGAACTTCAAAAGTGATGGAAGAGAATGAGTCTTTGTCTTTATGGACAGCCACTTCCATTGACCCTTTCATATTTTCATAAACTGACAGAGATTAGCCTAACCCTTGCTGTTAGCTTGCTGTTGTCCGGTGACAATAATTCCCTTTTCTCTTACACACATTGTCTCTCAGGAGGTTAAAAACAAACTATAGAAAACTTGTTAGTATTTGGAAAGCATGTAAGAAGAGTACCTCTGACAAGCAGATATTTCTGAAGTTGGTAGAAGAATTAGTACACAGCTGAAGGAATAGAAGTTACTTTTGTGTTGCTAGATAGTGGCACCTTCTCCCACCTTTTGAAAGGCCAAATGTGCAACGTAAGCATTGTGAGAGAGGTCCAACCCCTCTCCTCCTTTTTCTAAAACCTCTCGAGTGAAATAGATGAAAATTTATCAGCCTTCATACTTGCATACCTTTTCAATCTTCACACCTAATCTTTATGTAACCTGTGCCTTCATGATTTTAGAGAATTTACTCCTAATATTTTTCCTTTCACTCCAACTCATATCTTCAGGTGAAAATGAAAATGTCTGATCTTGGGTGGAAGGGACTTACTTTTTTCTCTTTTGAAAAAAAGAAAAGAAGAAGGACCTGCTATTGCTAAGCCTGTAGCAGTAATTTTTTTCCTGACATTCTTGCAAGGGCCTATTAAGAATCAAGTTTGCAAGAATGACCTAGTAGAATTTGGATACACTGATGTGTATCCATTTTGTGTTCAAAATGTATCCAAAATGAAAACAAAAGCATTTTAGCGTCCAAGCTAATCTCAAAGGGACAGGGGAGCAGCACAAAGTGTTAGGAGTTTGGATGATTAGGAGTTTTAAAAACCATACTTTGAAATATCATATCAAGTTAAGTACCTGAAGGGAGGTTGTCAAGGGGATGGGAACAAACTCTTTTCAGTTGTCCCGTGTGACAGGACAAGAGGCAATGGGCAGAAATTGAAGCACAGGAAGTTCTGCCTGAGCATGAGGGGGAATTTCTTCCCTGTGAGAGTGACGGAGCACTGGGACAGGTTGCCCAGAGAGGTTGTGGAGTCTCCTTCTCTGGATGCAACCCTGTGTAACATGCTCTAGGTGACCCTACTTGAGCAGGGGGGTTGGACTAGATGATCTCCAGAGGTCCCTTCCAACCTTACTGATTCTATGATTCTGTGATTCTATGATATAGTACAAGTGTCCTCAAAAATGAAAGTAATGAGTACAGCCCTTAAAAAATACAGCATTTTAGATTTTGATGCTCTGCAGAAGTTCATGTGAATAAGCTCTATGCTGTCTAGCATAGAATTTAATGTAGGGGGATCATCCCTTGCAAATGAAATGAGATTAACTTTCCTAACTACATTTTTATCCAAAATATAAATCCTACTAATATTTAAGATTTAATAAGATTTTAAATAATTGAACTAAAACTCATACAATGTAAAAATCATAATATGCCAAGATACAAAATCCTTTACTGCACATGTGCATAAATAACAGTTGTTTGATGAAAGTAGAGATAGTAAATAGAGAAACTGGAAGTTATACTGAGGATAATGGGACACTGAAGACAAAATTGGATTTTTCTTCTTCTCTAGCTGGCTCCTCTTCAGCTCTGCTGAAGACATGGGCTTCATCTGAAACTGCAGCAGAGCCTCCTCAGTGTTCCACTACCATTGCAGAAAGACAGACCATTTTCATACCTCCTAACTTCAAGGAAGAGAGAGAGAGTCACAAACAAAATTGTGATTCAGCAGTCAATTTCCAATTTAATAATCATCTTTACACTAAATTTTTGGACAGAAAGTATCATTAGAACATTTTATTTAAGCTAATTAACCTGACATAGTATTAACTACAAAATTACTCTTAATTTAAAGTCATGTTTGAATAAAAAATGAAGTGTTACATTCCAGTGATAACTCCACTGAAGTTTTAGTGGAATAGTAGAATTTATCTAACTTACCTAGGTAACTTAAAGTTAGTTGTCAAAGTCAAGCTTGTCACCCTAGACAGTGAAAGGATGCAAGTTCTCCCAGGGAGAAATTTATGTTACAATTAAACAGGTCTGTAAGAAAGCTGAAATGAGATGGTCTCTGAAGGTGTCACTGGCTATAGAGGGCATCAGGGATCCTTTTCTTAGGGGAATTAGGGATCCCTTTACATCTTTAGTTAAGGAACATACACACACACTTGCAGCTGCAAGGCTCACTCAAAGGCACCTTTGCACCTAGTAAGCACACACTTTCATTAAATGAATCAGATTCCTTCTGTTCCAGACAAATTGATATGAATCACTGTGTGGAGATGGTGCAAGCCATTCCAGTTCAAATATGGAGGGGACAGTAGAGCTTCACAGACAGCTCCACAGCTGCAAGCTCAGGCCTGATGGTGCTGCTGCAGATGGCCATGATGTACAGGAGACACCCATCTCCCAGGAGGGTGTGCATTGAGCTTGGGGAAGATGTACAGAGTTCACATTTAGAAGAGTAAGAGTGATATCCCTCAGTCTTAATCCTTCATGTTTTTAAATGATGATAATGAAAATGTAGGGCTGTGCACTGGAAGACCAAATATTGCTTCTAAGACCTTACCGGTTAGCTAAAAGCTATTAAGAAAATGGAAGCTATTAATATCACGCCAAATAACGGTTCAATAACAGTGACTTAATGTGAAAGTAAGATATTTTGTATCACTCTAAAATGATCTTCCTCTAGTGCAAATAATGAACTATAAACTCTTTATCTGAAGATGGGTGTTTTCCCACATATATACATGACTACACAATCAAAATGGAATAGCTCACATGTAGTTTTTTCATGGTGCCAACCTGGGAAGTATAAATCTGCATTATAATAATAAAGACTCTATGCTATATTCCTTACTCAGGGTAAAATCCTATTCATAGGATCATAGAATCATAGAATCCAATTATCAATAATGATCAATAACTGAAAAGAACTGAAAATCTTTAAACCATCAACACTCAGGAAAAGTCTGTTTTGTGCAAAATTCAGTGTCTCATACTAGTAAATGAAAATTAATCTTTGAAATATCAAATAGGTGTTCCATAATCTCTTTTTAAAGTATTCTTCTTTATAGTATATTAGCCAAATCACATTACCTGTAATATGAATAATATATATTTTAAATTATATGTATTTTATGTATGTACATTATATATTTATATATATCATATAAATATGTCATATAGATGTCATATATCAGATAAAATATGATATAGCAGCAAACATTTTTAAAATACTTACTAAAAGAAACTTCGATTGGTTACCAAAGTGTGTTTTGTACTTGGATGCATTATGCATATTATTAGATGATGATTAGAAGTAATGGTGAGAGACATTGTAAGTCAGCTTATCACAAGGCTTCATAAAGTATTGTCGGTTAACATTACTGTTATAGTCAATCTTTCCTGGCCAAAGCAATAGCAGTTCTGCTGGTGCTCTCCTTTGGCAGGCCTCACGCTGGCAGTCTGTGCCCCATTCCCATCCAGAATAGTAAGACAAGGAGACATGAAGACAAAAATGGAGACACCCATGGAGATAAAAATCCAGGTGAACCTCTCTGGGTTCAAGGTTCTTAAATTCTGCCCCATTATTCTAATATAGGGTCGGAATAAAACACATCATGCCTATCTTTCTGTGGAAGGCTTTGATATAAGAGAAGGACTTGTACAAATGTATTTACCTGGGATGCAACAGCTGGGATATTGATAGCTCTAATTTCAATTTCTTTGCACTCTTCCTGGCCTAAAACATCTGAACTTTCAATATAAAACAACCTTAACCTCAAAACAGTATCTATAATATTAGCTGAACTATCTTTTGCTAATTGTTCATTTTAGTGTCTCCAAGGTAGAAAGGAATTAGAGTGCTTTGATGAGAAATAATGGTCAAATATATTGATCTGCACTGCAAGAAATGCAAGTGAGTCCAAAATGAAATTATCACAATTTAAAATCATATAAAGAGAGTACTGACTGTCTGCAAAATAATTTGAATGTGTCCTAATACAGAACGATATCTGTTAGTAGCATGGGAATTAGGCTAATAGTTTGACAAATGATTTGGATGCATCCTATTATTAGACAATTATTCTACTGAAATAGAATGGAGTGATCAGGTTTATTCTGATGACTAAACAGTATGGTTATGACTGTTTTAATACAGTGAGTTACATACTGCTTTTTTATTTGCAATATAGTAATTTTTTTTTGAGTTCATAAACATAACCTCATACTCATTATGTATGCCTACAGAGATATAAAGATATTTTTACACATATAAACTGCAGATAGACAAATGGATCAGTATTTGTATAATCATACAGTACCCATGCAATGCATTTAATTAGAGTTTTGAACAATGTATAGTCAGAGCAGTTTGAATAAGATGATTTTTACAGAACCACCAGAAACCCTCAATAGCACTTGATAACAACCAAAGCTTTAAATATAATAGCAGGGATTAAGTAGGAATTGAGCTGGCACCAAAGAGGCTAACTGTGCAGGTCAATACGTAAAAATGAGAGCTGCTGGGTGAAAAGGATTGCTAAACTGGATACCTGCCAGTTGTTGAAAGCTTACGTTTAAGGTTGAGTCTGAGAACTGCCAGAGTTTCAGAATGAAGATCAAAATAGCAGCAGATTAGTCTAAAAAGCACGAACAGTGGATGGGGCTCAGGATGGACAATCCAGCACCTGCTTCCTGCTGTGTGATCCCAGGCTTAATTTCCCTGTGTCTAAGGGGAAGTCTATACTTTCTTTTTTTTTTTTGTAAGGTGTGGGATATCTGTACACAACAATATGACAGAGTTGATCAACTCATTTTCAGAGCTGTGCTAAGGAATTATAACAATTTTTAATACCTGATCTGCCCCGATAATTGCTAAGGCCCTGATTCTGTGAAGATCTATATGTGTGCTCCAATTTACATGTTATAATTAAACCCAAGGAGACTACTTTCAAAGCCTAGAGTTAAACAAGGAAAAGTTTGTAATGAGAAGTCACATCTTTCATTAGATCTACAGATCTAATTGGAAAAAACAGACAAGTTATCTTATGTACAAGCCCTGTTTCATGTCTTCAGGTCTTGGCAAATTGCCAGGTGTTTGTAGGCTTGCCTAAATATTATTAGTAGCATTTCATGCGCTATAAATGCAATTGTAAAGGGTGCTTTTGCTTAGAATCCTCTCCTAAACAGCCAATACCCATGGCTTATTCTCTAAGTGACTTCACAGATCAGTAAAAGCAGTAAGAAAATGCGTATGAAAGTACTGAAAATACTCAGTTTGATGATTTATTGCAAAATGGTTCATTTTGTTTAAAAATAATTAAAAATTAATTGAGCCAAAGCATGGCATGTCAAGGACAATAGGAAGGGCTTCTTCAAATACATCAGCAGCAAGAGGAGGACTAGGGAAAATGTGGGCCCACTGCTGAATGGGGCGGGGGCCCTGGTGACAAGGGATACAGAGAAGGCAGAATTACTGAATGCCTTCTTTGCTTCAGTCTTCACTGCTAAGGGCAGCCCTCAGGAATCCTGCAGCCTGGATGTGAGGGAGAAGGTCTGGAGAAGGGAAGACTTTCCTTTGGTTGAGGAGGATAGGATTAGAGACCTTCTGGGCAGGCTAGACATCCACAAATCCATGGGCCCTGATGGGATGCACCCACGGGTACTGAGGGAGCTGGCAGATGTTGTTGCCAGGCCGCTCTCCATCATCTTTGAAAGGTCCTGGAGAACTGGAGAGGTGCCTGAGGATTGGAAGAAAGCCAGTGTCACTCCAGTCTTCAAGAAGGGCAAGAAGGAGGACCCAAGCAACTATAGGCCGGTCAGCCTCACCTCCATCCCTGGAAAGGTGATGGAACAGCTCGTTCTGGATGTTGTCTCCAGACATATGGAGGTAGAAAAAGTGAGCAGGAAGCCAGCATGGATTCACCAAGGCAAAATCCTGCTTAACCAATCTGATAGCCTTCTATGATGGAGTGACTGGCAGGGTAGATGAGGGGAGAGCAGTGGACATTGCGTACCTTGACTTCAGCAATGATTTCAACACTGTCTCCCATAACATCCTCCTAGAGAAGCTCAGGAAGTGTGGGTTATATGAGTGGACAGTGAGGTGGATTGAGAAGTGGCTGAAAGGCAGAGCTCAGAGGGTCGTTGTCAGTGGTGTGGAGTCTAGTTGGAGGCCTGTGGCTAGTGGTGTCCCGCAGGGCTCAGTCCTGGGTCCCATCCTGTTCAACTTCTTCATCAATGACCTGGATGAGGGGATGGAGTGCCTCCTCATCAAGTTTGCTGATGATACCAAGCTGGGAGGAGTGGCTGACACACCTGAGGGCTGAGCTGCCATTCAGAGAGACCTGGACAGGCTGGAGAGCTGGGTGGAGAAGAACCTCCTGAGATTCAACAAGGGCAAGTGCAGAGTCCTGCACCTAGGGAAAAATAACCTTATGCACCAGTACAAGCTGGAGGCTGACCTTCTGGAGAGCAACTCTGCAGAGAAGGACGTGGGAGTGCTGGTGGATGACAAGTTGAGCATGAGCCAGCAATGTGCCCTTGTGGCCAAGAAGGCCAATGGTCTCCTGGGGTGCATTAGGAAGACTGTTGCCAGCAAGTGGAGGGAGGTGATCCTGCCCATCTACATAGCCCTGGGGAGGCCTCATCTTGAGTCCTGTGTCCAGTTCTGGGCTCCCCAGTACAAGAGAGACATGGAGCTACTGGAGAGAGTCCAGTGTAGGGCTACGAAGATGATCCAAGGGCTGGAGCACTTGCCCTATGAGGAACAGCTGCGAGAGCTGGGCCTCTTTAGCCTGGGGAAGAGAAGACTGAGGGGGGATCTTATCAATGTGTGCAAGTACCTGAAGGGAGGGTGTCAAGGGGATGGGAACAAACTCTTTTCAGTTGTCCCATGTGACAGGACAAGAGGCAATGGGCAGAAATTGAAGCACAGGAAGTTCTGCCTGAGCGTGAGGGGGAATTTCTTCAGTGTGAGAGTGACGGAGCACTGGGACAGGTTGCCCAGAGAGGTTGTGGAGTCTCCTTCTCTGAAGATCTTCAAGGCCCACCTGGATGCAACCCTGTCTAATGTGCTCTAGGTGACCCTGATGAGCAGGAGGGTTGGACTAGATGATCTCCAGAGGTCCCTTCCAACCTTATTGATTCTATGATTCTATGAGGGAGAACTTGACTCTGCACCCAGCATTTACAGAACTGATCTGGGATATGGGAGACCAACATTGAAGTCTCTCCTTCAACAAACAGTTCGTTAGTTTTATGAAGTGGAGCAACTTTATGAGAAGAGATTATAGAGTCCTATTTTAAAGTAGCCAAAATCCTGGTGATGAGAGCGTTCTTTGGGATGTGGAATTCATCTCTCTTTCCCAAAATAGAGAGAAGATTTGACTATCTCTGCACTGCTAAAATTATGTATTCTGGAGCCATTTCTGACCGTAGGACTAACTGGTTCCATTCTGAAATTCATTTACCTCTTTGGCCATTAAATGCAGGTATATATTGCTTTTAAGAACTATGAAAGCTGCTCACTTTCAGCATGAACTCAACACTCCCTAGTTTTTGCCTCTAGTTCTTGCTAGTAAGTTCCAGCTCTGGTAAATTCAAATCAGTTTAACTCTGCCTTCAGACACATGATCACAGCTTTTGCTCACCTCAGAAAGAAGCCGTATGTATGAACAGCTATCAGCTTTGAAGATTTAACACAAAAATGAGTAAAGTCATTAAGATATTTTCACTAGCTTCATTGAGCTTTGGATCATCCCCACAGATGAAGAAAAAAAAAAAGTCTTGAAAGAGGTGAGATGATTGGGTCTGTTTCTCAAAAGAGAAGCAGATATGGGAACCTCTGAGCACGTTCAGTCTGCTGGTCCTGAGACAGTCTCCAAAGTACCATGTCTCAAGGGAAAGAAAGGTTCTGGAACATATTCCAAATAGTTGTCTGATTTTGGTGACAGGTGAGTCAGGACCACCAGCTTCACCACAAACTGCTTATTTCTGTCAGTGCAGTTAGAGGCTCTGAGTTTTATAGTTCTGGCTCTGGTGCTGTTCACCTTGTCTGAATATGCGTAGAAAGTGAGCTTATCAGATAAGCGGGCTATCCTGAAAATTATTCATCTGAAAAAAAAATGGTGGAAAGTATTCTCAGGTACAGTTATCGTGAAGGACCTGAAATGCAATTTACTGAAGGTTTGTATTGTATCCTGTATAAAGTATAGCTACTTGTTCATGCTGTTTGCATGCTCCTCCCTAAGCATCGTAATTGTAAGCCAAAAACTGGACCATATGGACCTTTCATCTCATCTGGTCCAGGCATTTTTATGTTCTTTATAGTCATGCTTGGATCCATCTGCTGACTTTTGCAGATCTACAAATACATTTTGCAGTTTTGCCACCTGTTTCTTTTACATCTGCCCAGACAACACCAGAAACAGTGAAGCTCAGTGCTTGACTGACCAGGGACTATTTCCTTTACTAGGGCTTCTACCAGTGCTGCTCTGTCTTGTTGGAAACTCCCTGCCAGTTAAACAGTGAAACTAGGAATATTTCAGATGGACAAAATATACAGCCTGCAAAACAACAAAAACTCTTGTTCCCACATAAACACTGCCATCTTAAACAATACATACAACCATGAGGATTCATGCCAAGCTTTGAGGTTTAAAATGTAATGTTGGCTTCAGATTTACTGCCTCAGTTCACCTTTACATAAAATTAACATATCTGTATCCCTGAACAGTAGCAGAGTTTAGTTAATTTTTGCAATGCTTTTTAAAAAGCAGTAGTCCCGTGAAATAGTAGTGCACTTTCACTGTCACCTTCCTTTAGAAATCAGCTCAAGCACACCTCTTAGTCTGACCTCCCTGATTTAGACCTGATTTCTGCTCTGTGTCTTTAGCCCTTGTGAAAATCCTCACATTATACCATGGCTGCAGAAGTTAAAAATTAAATGATAAAAAATAAATCCTTAAATATATATGAAACAAAACTCTTCCCATGAGTTTATCCTAAGACTTGCCTTCAATACCACACTTTCTACCTTTGCAATCTGTGTGTTACGTCTATGTTTTAGGCCTGGATTCAGGTCTAGTAAATTAAGGTCTCACCTTTTACACAGCAGCCAAGCAAGTGAGCTTTTATTTATACATTTACCCACTAGGTCCTTTTGGCAAGATCTACTAATTTATATTATGTATATGTATATATATGTGTATGTATATGCATATGTATTTATATTTTTATATTATATATAAATTTGTATTATATATAATTTACAATATATAATTTATATTATATAGCACATTTTTATATTATTACATTTCATAATGTAATAATATTGTATTTTATAATTTGTTATTATATAAATATCAGTTAATTCTTCTGAATCTCTTTTGCTTCACCTTTTTCCTATTCTCTAACTGAATCTAATTATTCAAAACAGAAAGAGAGCTAGAGAGGTTTGTTCCCAATGAAGATTAGCCATTCGTTTCTTTGAAACAAATTTGGCAGTCCTTGATTTTATCGCCTGCTGGAAGGCACTGAATCAATTAGGCTAAGGGATCATCTCCTAAAGTCCTTATTCAAACTTTTTCAAAGAAAACATGTTGCGTTCAATGAAAACTTAAACCTTTAAAAACTTAAACCTTGAAAAAAGATACAAATATTGGAATTTGACACAGTATATATACAGGTAATAAATATCCTGTTGTCAGGCATTATTAAAGTCTTGTTAATCTCACTGTAAATGCAAATGTTACATTTCACTTTTCCACCATAAATAGCATATTTAAGTATTATCTTCATATACTATGATGATTTGTGGTGAAAGCTTTGTCCATGCAGTATTTGATAAACCCTGAGATACAAGAAATCTGCAAAATATGGGAAGAGGTACTAAAAAACCTAACTGCTTGAAGTGGTAACACCTGCCACACAAAAAGTCCATATGCTTGAGGAGCAAAGCACTAATTCAATTTATCTGTCAGTGAGATTGCTTTCTGCCAGCTACTTCTGGCAAATCAATAAATAAATCTATATGCAAATAAATAGTAAAGTAACCATTATTTTTACTTTATTTAGTAAATGTAGATGAACCAAAACTCACTCCAGGAGGGAAGGTTTAGAAGTCATTGTGGCAAACTAGCGATCATGTAAATTGTGGTAGTAGCTAGTCAAAAGCACGTATAAATAGTGTAACTTGTCTTTATTTAGCAATGAGTGCAAGCCAGAAAAGTAAATTTTGTCCCATCACTTTGCCTCTTGGTGGAGATCAAGCTACAGCCCTAGCATAATCTGGTATAACTTCAATTCAAATTAATGACAACTATCCCTGCTTCGTTCAAAGGTAGAATTATTTTGAAGCAAAGATGGAGAACTGTGCAAAAACAGTGGTTGTGCTCATGCTTACTTTTCACTTGGTTTGGCTTCATTGGTTATACTTATCTGTCATCTGCAATGGGAATGCAAAGTCTCATAGAAAATCCCCATAACAGACCTGATTGTAATGTAAACAGATATTTTTTTCTATTCTAGAATCAAAAATGATGTTTTATTTTTCTTGCAGTCCTTTCAGCAACAAAACTTATGTACTCAAGTTATTAGTCCAAATCTCTTATGTGGAAGTCGGCTCAAAATGTTCACAGTCAGAACTGATCACATAATAGTAAGCATATCTGAATAATGTATTTGTTAAGTAGCAAAAGAAATGACCAAACTTAGTATTTGGTACTGACTGAATTTAAAAATTTTTCAAAAATTATTTCTTCAAGCTTATGTTTATCAACTACATTTTTTACAACAAGTTTTTGATCATCCTTAGTGGTGAAATGACACAGGACAGATGAAACAAGTTTTCCTTTGTTTCAGAGATATCTCTATGGTGATGGTTTCTTTTTATCACTTTTATAATCTTAGTGTTTTGTGATAGTTAGGATCATATGAAATAAAAAATAGAAGAAATTTCAAAGGAATAAAGGTTTTTGTCCTATTCTTGTGATTTTTATCTTCTGTCCAACAATGATGTAGTATAAAGTGGAGAGATCTGAAACTACTGACCAGTATGTTGGGGTAGTCCACCCCAGAAATTGCACTTTTGAGACAGGCTCCCTTCTGTGTCCTCTGGTACCAAGACTTTAAATTCCCAACAGGCTCTGAGGCCCATAAGGGAAAGAAAAAACAATAAAACAAGTCCAAATTTCCTTCTAATTGTAGCACTATGAATATCACAAAACTAGATTTTTGTTCCAAGGTTAATTGCATTTTGGTTGTTGGCCTGATGGCTCAAAATCATTGATTTCCATCAATCACACTGTAAAATTTACATTACTCAGCATTCTCCATACATCTGAAAATCAAGAGATTGCATGTGTTACTAAATTTTGCTTCTGGGTAAAATTTTACCCCTCATAGCTGCAGAAGAAATTCTTGAGTATATTTTGAAATGTTAGTGCATGTGAAAAGTCAAATAAGTAGACCACAAATACAAAATACGTGTTATCATTGATATTTTGTTTTCATTATTTTTATTATTATAAATATCATAATTTTTGAATGGCTAGAATCAGTAATCACCAAATTTATTGTAAGAAAATAAAAATAAAAATAAGTAAAAGTTGTGATTTAAGTAGGGAAATGAAGTGTATCATATACTCATTCTTTTCCAAACTGGACAACATATTTCTAGTTACCTAAGCACATTATTTCCACACCTGTAACAAAACTGTGTCCAGATGTCATTTCATATTCAGTATTCTGCAGAAACACTTATATTTAAAAACATTCATGAAATTTATGTCTGAATCTACGCTGTATAACTAAGGACATCCTGTTCTTTAAATTCTAAAAGTAGTGTGAGCTCCTTCGTTCACAAAAGACTAAGACTCCGTCTTCTTTATGGTATCTCAGGAATAGGCAGCCCCACCTGCCCTTTAACTCCAACGATATCCATTATCATAAAGCAGGAGGACCACAGTGATGAAGCGAGCTCTTAAATCTCGCCTGAACCTGTAAATTTTCAGGAAATATTATCTACTTCTTAAAATACTTTTTCTTCAAATACTTTATCAAAAGTATCAAAAGAATTAAATTTGAAGCATCTCAGGAGAACTACTGCTGGACTTTGTACTTGAGTAGCATCCACTCTTTAAGAAGGAAGCATTCAGTGAAATATGTTATTTTTCTAGGAGGACTTTGCCAAGAGTGTCTAGAACAAGTAGATCAACACATGCTCTGATTACATTTAGCATAACAAGCTTATTTAAAAATGTAAATGGTTATAGTTCTTCTTTAATGTCGCTTGTAATAAGTCTACACTGTGTCAATTCCCCAAGTAAGGGTGCATTATTTAGTTCATGAATTTAAAAAAGCCTTTTAAAAATCTGCTGTTTACAAATAATGGTAAATACAGGTTTAGGGCAAAGCACTTAAAAACAGAAGCTTTCTTTCTCAGCTGGCTAGAAAGGTGTATTTTTTTTCGGATGATTTTAAATTTGCTTGCAAATGTTTTAGCTGCTGTTTTCCTTCTTTTAAAGAAAGTGCATCAAAGACCTAGGACCAGACAGACATCATCACATCACAGAACCTCTCCTCACTCTATGCATTTGGTAGCTGACAATGTGAGTGAATTCAATAAATAGCCAATTTATTACAAAGTAAAACACAATGCTCTGCTCCCTAGATGCTTGGTAGAGGTGTTGCATAAAGCTAAGCATCTCTTAAGGCAAAACTTTCCTAAAATAGGAGTACTGGAATATTAAAGCTGCTGCTTCCTCAAAACCTTTAGAAAGACAGCATCACTGAGGAACAAAACCTATTTTATGATAAAAATTTGTCCCATTCTCTTGTCTCAGGTGACCACTTATCCTTTCTTTATGTTTTCCAGAACAGAGATTTTGCTACAGTGAACTGTGCTCATTACACTCCTTGCATAGGAGAGCTTTGCAAAATCTAGTGAGACTGCAGATTCCCTTAGGTACCTGAATGCACTTTTCTAAGGTCAAATTCTGCCTCATCACTGAGGAAATCTTAAATGAATTTCACTTGCTCATTATCAATCAGTTCCCTTCTGCAAGGATGAGATTGTCCATATCAGACCAATCTTCATGTTGCAGAGTGCGTGGGATTCAGAGCTTCACAACTTCCTTCAGATTTCCAACACAACTGCAACATTCCCAAGATTGCCTGGGTGTTTCTGTTACCCTCCTCATTAAACTACACCGACACTCACATGCCATAATGTGTACACAAATATATACCATGTACCACCACAATGTAGGTGAAACCAAAATACAAATCCATAAATGTGAACAAGCATATAAGGAAGAACTGGGTGATCACAAGATGCTGTCACTGACTTACTGACTTACTATCTCGTGTGTGACCTTCTCTTTCTCATACAGCTAATAAGAAAAGATGGTACCTGAAACAGGAGTAGATAGATGAAATAAACATTTGAAATTTTATTTGGATTAGAGCAGAATCTCAGTTTAATCTTTTTATCATCAAAATTGTGGGAAAATGCCAACATCTGTGATACATATGTCTCTGATCACTTGCTGATACCATAAAAAGCATAGCTGACACCTACAGGCATAACAGATTTAGGCATGAAACACAATACTAGCCAGGGTATTGTTGGCCAAAGTGACAGGCAGATTATGCAGATGTGTGTGTCACTATATATATGTGTGTATGTATGTATGTATGTATGTATGTATGTTTACGCACACAAAATTGAGAAAATTCAGATTGTTCCTCTTTTTCATTTTGGCTCTTACATTTTAGCTCTAGTTTATAGTAATACATAAGAGATGGGCAAATTGTGTCCATACCCCCCCTCCAAAAAAAGAAAGAATGAAAGAAAGAATGAAAGAAAAAAAAAGAAGGAAAAAAGATATTCTCTTTGTGGTTTAACCTACTTAAAATAATCTAGCCAAAGAATGGATGGGCATTTGCTCTTCTTCCCCGTCAGAATGGCTAGTACAGAATAACTGACAGATGTTCAGAGTTACGCAGCTGCACGACTCTCCGTCTTCCAAAACACCAATTCTCCATCACTTTGGGGATGCATCTGCATCTGTCACTGCAGCACAATCTCTATTTATTAATAATTTTGCTTATGTTTTTCTATTTAAACTGCTTGGTTTAACACTTCTGCCCTGTTGTTTTCTTATTGTTATGCACATATTCAACTCTGGCTCAGCCAGCCTGAAAGTAAAAAGCACTGGAAATACTGTATTACAAGTATTTCACATGATTTTGGATGTTTTCAGGTTGAGCTATTACCATGACAGAGAAGACATTTTTGACAAAACAAAGTTGTCAGATTACTCATAATCAGTTCAAAGTTTGTTTTTTTAATACCTATTGTGCTCAGTCCTGAATATTTAAAGCTTCCTAAAATGAACACTGTCCCTCCATTTCTGTGAAGGAAAACAGAATAGATCAAGATAAAATTATGCCATGGATTTCTCAGTTTGGTGTTTCTCTCAAAAGAAAGTCCTTCCTGGACTCAAGGAAAGACACAGTCTGTGCGCATTAATTAATACAAAGTGTTTGTTTTGACATTTCCCACATGTAAGGGCAAGAAGACTTTTAGTTCTGCACTGTGAGAAAGATCAGGAAAATCCGGCATTTCCTTGGACAACTTTTTGCCCAGAAAAAGATGACAGGAATGTTCTGTACAAAAGAAGAGAAAAGACAAGGCAACCTATTTTATTTTAAAAGGCTTCTTCCCGATGCTGCTCTGCCTGAGATGCTAGAAGGTCTTTGTGATACTAGCTGGAACTGCTGTGAGGTAATTATATGTAGTTACATAAAGCAGTCTAATGCTAGCCCAGCAAATTGTCTAAAAGAAAGGAATGTATTCCTTGTTAAATGTTTTGTCATGATGACCATGCCCTTTATTTATCTCTAACACAACATGCTTATTCTGCCCCATCTACTGTTTTCACCCTGCAAATTTATGAGGCTCTATTAATCTTCTGCCCTGCTGACTCTCTCTGTTGCAAAGTGTCAGCAGACTTTTGTACCTTGCTAATGTACAAAGTGCTTCCTATGAGTAATATCAGCATTTTGCCTTTTAATTGCACATATAATTTTTAGGTCTTACAGCTAATAAGGGAATTGAGACCACAGTTCATCATTGTCTAGAATGGTACTCCAGGGGTGTGGGGACTGTAGAAGCACACAGAAGAATATACTTGTCCTCGTTCCAAGCAATAGTTTCTCTCATTATAGCAGCCCCATTCACACCAGTATAGTTACAGGTCTGCCAGCATTTCCATTATAAGCCCAGCTTTTAGGGGTTCAAAACTTCTGTAAAAATGTATGTATAACTTAGTCCACATTCTTTCAGCTTAGCTTTTTGGGGCATTATTATTATTACCTATTATCATGAATGTACTATTATTATTATTACAATCTTATATAGATGTCAGTTTTATTATTTCAAAGACCCCACTACTTGCAAGGGAGCAAATGTTGCTTTGCAGCTTTCAGTTGAACTGCAGCCTCATTAATAGGAGGTATTCCTCATATTAAAAATAAGTTTGAGCTTGTTCATTGGTTGTTCTATCCTTTCTGATGAAAATCAAGTTTAAAAAGTGATAGCATGGTGTTTATTTGGAATAATGCACAGTAATTTCAAAATAATAAATTTCACAAGAATTTTTGCTCTACGTAAAATGCAAGTTATTAAGGAGCAATGTAAAACCAGTTAGAGGGAAAAATGTAAAAAGTTTGCCTTCCCCTTTCCTCTGGTAGTTGAACAGAAAGAATATCTCATGTATCATGTGCTGGAGGGTTTGAAGAACATGTGCCAAATTGTGCAATTAAATACTTCTCTCGTAAGTATGCAAAGCAATAAAATGTAAACAGATTGACTACTGGATTGTCATGCTGTGGGAGCTGCTTGTAAGCAAAGGATAGACTGTTATTACCTGTGGTGCATTACCTTATTATGGAAAAGTCCACACAAAAAAAACAGAGATCTGGCAGTCTTTTCAAATCCTGCTAGGAATTGTGCAAATCAAGTCACCGCCTCCTTTGTGGTCCTGGTCATAATGCAGAGAGTGAGGGAGCTAAAAATATCCTCTCCACAGCTGCTTTTCTGCCTCATGATGAGAAGTTTCTGTGAGGCCTCAGAAGTATCATGCCATGTAGATCAGCTGCTCATCTTTTTTTCCCCTGTCCCTGACCACTCACGATGCCTGGGGGAAATAATACTTTAGAACATCCCATGTCTTTCCTCTTGTTTCCTTGCTCTCGTCCCACAGTTTGCCAACCTCTACATCATACTGGCTATTTATCTAAAGGTTTTTAACATTTGGTTGTTATGTCATTTCCAGTTCCAGTACTGTTATAAAGCAATGTATTATTAATGCAATCCAGGGCTCAATTTTCAAACTTGTGGACTTCATACTACATTACCATCATAAATATTGATTTCAAGGCACCCACAAGCATTTTTAGTCCTTCACTGACAATGCAAAAAAAAGACATCTGTACTCTATGAGGCATAAAATCATAGGCTACATCTACATGACACAACAGGATGCCAAGCTAGAGAAACCAGATACATGTCCAGGCAGGTCGTCCATCCACATAGTGGGCACTTGTGGAGATACGTGCCAGGGCCCACAAGCGGCATAGCCATATCGCCATAAATTTGAGGACTTAGACTTAATTAGCCCTGGGCCGTTTGCGGCATTGATATAGCCATACTGCTTCCCGTTCTGGGGTCAGCTCGCTGACTGGTGGAGGGGTGCTGACAGGTGGATTTGACAGACACATCAGATTATAATAATATCAAAGAAGGAGAGGAACAAAGGCCTTGGTTTACATTGATATGATAAACCCGATACTGATCTTGAGCATTCACATGTTAGATACAGCACCTGGCTGCTCCTAATGTTTTGCCTTCTTATAAAAGTCCATTCTTTTAGCTGAGTTGTGTGATAAAGATCATGAGATAAAGAACATAAAGTTTGCCTGAATAAGGCATACACTCCCCAAGCACAAGGCAAGAGAGGCAAAGGGAGTTCAAACAAGGGTTTGGGTGACAAAAAGTTCCCCATGAACTGGATCTTCACTGCAACACCAGGATTCTCATCTGTTTTGTTGGAAAAACTGCGCTAGTTCCAGCTGCATAGTGCTGAACGGTTACCATTGTTACCATATTTCTGGAAAAAGATCCTACTCTATTCTCTTTACAGCTGAGCTAAGAATGATTGTTGCTACTGTTTATCAATGACACCACTAGCACCTGGGGAAACCACTGTGAAATGGTTTTAACATAAATATTTGTGTATGTATCTCTCTCTCTCTATATATATATATACATATATATGTATGTATACAAGGACAAAAAAAAAAGACTTTTAAAAGATCAATATATCAGAAACAAGCAAAGTTCGATATATGGGCTATCATTCCACCCCAGGGAATCTAGTGATTCCACAAACCACCTCTCTTTCTCTGGTGTTCACGGCATCTCCTGAACCTCATGAAGGAAACCACACAAGTTACAGGCCTTACAATTTTCCATTAGTACCTATCTAGGTTACATGCTTAAAACAGTATTATAACAATTCCTACTGACACAAGTGCTACTGATAGTGGTAATCAGTCTGTAAATTTACATTTGGTATCTTCAGCTTTTGGTGGGGGAGGAGGAAATAGCTATTGATGCTTGTAAAAAGATTTATAGGCAAAAAGCAACTGTCAGAAAGACATAGCTAATTGTTCAAAGTATAAAATACTGATGAAATACAGACATTTCCATTATCTTTTCTAAAAAGGTTACCCAAATGTTCATAACTGTATTTTCTATTATTTAAAATGCTTTTATCCTCTCCCTTCCTCTTATTTTATTGTCAAACAATTTGAAATATTCTTACTTGTCACACAAATGCCCTTTCCTCCAATTTTCCTTTATAGATGACATTATCATGTCTCCCCTCAATGAACCAAGATATTCTGAATGAAAGTATTAACCTTAACCTACCCCTCTGGTTTAAAATAAAATGAATGACTTCTAAACTTCTGAAGCTTATACTCCTTTATTACTTGAATTGTTTATTAAAAAATGATTATTTCTTTCCTATACTGACTGCATGAACTCTGTCATCTTTATTTCCTTTTTCTGGCTCCTCTTTTTAAACTTGAATTAAGTATTGCACATAGATTATCAAATGCACTTAAAACAAAGCTAGATTACATTAATTAGTGTTGTATGTGCACTTGAAGTGGGTAATATAGTTCATCCTCTGGCACTCAGCTCATTAATTTCAAAATGTATGTTACTAAACCTCTTATCTTGATTTTATCTAATTAAATTATTAAGATGAAACTTAATAAAATCAGAGGTTTTTAAATGTCATTCAAGGTACTATACAATTAAGAAACCAACTATTCATAGTTTTAGAAGACTCAACCCAGCAAGATCACTTATAGTGTATGATCAATTTTGTGCTGATTTTTTTTCCAACAGAACTGTTTTTATTTCAATAATGTTATGATTTGCAAAGATATACAAGAAATTAGTACGTATCACTCAGCTAGGTTAGTATCAACAGCTAGGTTAATTAAGGCTCAATTTGGTATTGATATGTACATATTATGACCATTTAAATAGTATAGATTGACAACAGCCTTGGAGCCAAAATATTGCTGCAGGCTGTTGTCCTCTAAAAGCTGTGGCGTTAATAGGCTGGCTGAATTTACAGTGAGAATGAGTCAGGTGCCTAAACACAGTCATCTAGTACCTTTTAGACACCCTGATGTATTCAAGATATTTTCAGGCTGACATGAGAGTCCTTCTATGGCAGCAATTGGAGACCAGGCAAGATACCTAAGAGCACTTAAAATGCCACTGGATGTTTCTACAGAGGCACCTGAATTGTCTCCTGACCATCCAGATATTCTTTGCACTGCACAGATTTCAGAAGTTCTCCCTGAAAAATGGTGTAAGTTTTCTCTAGAAGTGAAATATGGAAACACGTAGTGACCAGGAATCATTACCTTGCAGCTGATCAAGATAGTATCATTCATAGAATCACAGGATAATTCAGTTTGGAAGGGACCTCAGGAGGTCTCCAGTTCAACCTCCTGCTCAAAGCAGAGGCATCTCTGAAGTCAGACCAATTTGCTCAGCCTGGTCTTTAAAACCCCCAAGGACTGAGACTGCACAATCTCTTTGTGCCGCCTGTTCCACTGCTTGACTGTCCTCTCAGTCAAAAGGTTTTTCCTTTCCAGTCTGAACCATTCTTGTTTCAACTCATGCCAATTATCTCTTGTCTCACTATGGCCCACTGTGGTCTGGCTTCGTCTTCTTGATAACCCTCCTTGTAGCGTTTTGGAAACTGATACACAACATGTAGTTTGATGGGTCTAGCGGTTTTAGCTGATCCACCAGACACTGCAAAGCTTCTTCACAGGATTCACTTATACTTTTGATCGAGCAGAGAAAAGTTATGATGAGAGCTATTGACAGGCATAACCTATTCTGATTTTCTGATTGATTTATAGAACAGTGGTATAATAATCTGTAGAGTTAAGTTAGGTATCCATGACAGGTGGCCTCAACGTGCCCCATGCCGATGACACAAGCCATACTGCTTGTACATTGTGCTTTCACAGTATGATAGCATCCACTGGCCCTAAGGATAGCAACATTAAAGCTGTTGTTTTTGTACCTGCATGGGTTATTCAGAAATAACTGTTACATGTTATTTGGATATATTCAAGTCTGTTAATACGAATGTTTCAGATAAAAACAACTCTATGAAAACTAAGTTTCAGCTCGCTGTACAAGAGAAGCAGCAGCAAGAAGCATATAAAGATTGTGACAGGGGAATGTAGCTCCATCAGCTAGTCATATTTTGGTCTTTCAATTGAATTCTGTACACAGCCAAGTCATAATATAGGAGTTGTGCCACAGCTGGCTAATATTGTGCAAATATCACATGCTGAGAATATCACGAATGGCTAGTCATGGGGTTGCAAAGTCAAGCACTCCAAAAATTAGGAATTGCTAGGATTGATGTGACAACAAAATAACTGGGTTGCCAGTCCAAAGCAGGACTTAACCAGAGGGTGATAGTGTATGCACAGTTTGCCAGAGAGTTTCACAGCTATTTTCTAACAAAACAGGAATAGAATAGAAAGTCTCTGGTCTCCTGGATTGTGCTTTCTGTACTCAAAGGGATTATCTCAAACTGACCTACTCTTTTCACACTCAGAAGCCTTTTCTTTCTGCTAAAACCTATTTAAACATTTCCTCCTCTGGGCTTATCTCTTTTCCACCTTTAGTTCCTTACCTTGTGTACCCAAACTCAGGCTCCAGTTTTAAAACTTTCTTTCCAAGCCTTGATATCCTGGACCCAACTTGCACACCCAAGTGCTGCTACTCAGCAGTTTTCATCTGAGTTTGCGTCTCCTTGCAAGCGCTTTTCTCTTTCCCCTACTGTTCTTAGACAGGTGGGGTAGCTTGAGTCCTCTGTGGTTTAAATTAATATGTTTCCTTTCACACTGAGGCAAAGTGGAGAAATGTTTGCAGAGGGTTCACAGACTCAGTAGAGAATGTACTTGTTCACTATGTGGGGGAAATACTGACTTATTTGAACACAAAGCAAAGGGTCAAGAGGCTTGTCAGACCAAGGTCCAGGGCGCATGCATGTATATGTGTAGATATGAGCTGTGTAAATGTGATAGTAAAAGCCTTACCATGTAATGGCTAGCATCTCTAATATTCTCTGGATGGAGACTGTATTAATGCCTGTGAAATATGCATGTGGTATCTCCATAACTTTGATCTGAGTTTAATTTCATGTTGATCAGTGCAGGAGTCAGCCATGTATATGTAGGTACAAATATTGACTGATACATGGAAAGAGCCACTGCGGAAAGGAGCTGACACACATGGCATTTTAGGAGGTGCGTGGGGGTACAGCAGGCTACAGCCATGGGAAACTTCCTAACACAAAATCAAGACCCGGTTGGTAATGTGATTGGCAGCCTCTTGCCTTGATAAGAGGCATCTTTTCCTAGTTTGCATTAAAACTTTCCACACAGTTAGCTTGACTGAATGCAGGAGATCCAGGGCATTCTGTGGCTGTAAGTGTTGTTCAGGATAAATGCTTTGTTGTACTAAAGAAATAGCAAGGAGTTTCCTCTTTTGGAGTGGACAGCCAGAATAAGACAGAGAAGGAATAAAAGGAAGATAGAAGAAAACTTGAAGGAGCTAGTGAGAGATGAAGATCCTGTTTTAGCAAGATAATTCAATATCAATACATTTATGACATCAGGTAGGGCAGTGCCCCTGCTGAAGTACATGGGACTGACCAGATGTTAAATGGCTCTGTTGGTTCAGGAACAAGGATATTAATTACAACATGAGTAAAAGTGTCTTGCCTATCTGACAGACCTATCCATGCACAGCCAGAAACAATCATAGCTGCTCTCACAGGAATGGCAGTCATCATTTAACACAATAATATCAAAAGGTATTGGCTGAAATAAATAAAAAAAAAAAAAAAAGAAGAAGAAGTTACTTTGATGCATCCAAGAGCTCTGCCCTGCTTTGTCTATTTTTATCTTCTGAGGATGCTTAGGTAATCACCCACAATCTTCATAAGGACAGACTAGCTCAGGGAGGAGGGTTGGTATGCTATAAAAGACTCGTTGGCTCTATTCATTTTAGATTGTACCTACAGAGGATTTATAGAAACAATACCTAGGTGGCACCGAGGAGGCTATCAGCGCTATTTACAGACAATTTAAAGGAATAAACCTGCAGTTATGCCTGTGTTTGCTCTCCCTTGTGGTCTCCCTGCAACGCATTCTAATCCTATTGTGACTTGATTGTTTCACAGCAAAGTGCTCCGCGGAGGCCAGTAATTGGCACACAGGTTCAAATTAGATTGCTGTGTGTTTAGGAAAGCAGGGGTCATTTCCCATCAGCACCACTCATTAAGAAGCGGAGTGCTAAGTTTTCTATTACAGGAAATACTTGCATGTGTGTGTGTGTGTGTGTGTGTGTGTGTGTGTGTGTGTATGCTTGGGGGGGGATTTCATGTGTAACCTGGAGCAGAATGATTCTGCAATCAACAATATGCAAAACAGCTCTGATAAATGAGTATATTAAATACGCGTCTAGTGACAGTTTTCTTAAGTTTGCATCTCTCTGACTGTCATGCACAAATTCCTTTTCACCATGTAAATATGAAGTTAAATGTGTGGGCGAATTCAGAAGCTGGCTTGGAGGCAGTTGAAAAGTTGGCCTCGTGTGCCTCTAGCTTCTGTGAATTTTAATCAGACACTCAGCGTGAATTGCACATTAGCCACTTTTCAGTTCTGGAATACACACGGCCCCAGTCAGCTTCTGTGCGTTCACTGTGGAGAAGAAAGAGGAGCTGGGGTTCAGAAATGAGGCTGTTGAGCCCCAGATTAGCTGAAGGAGCAAAGATAAGTTAATCAAAGAGGAGAGTGAAGGGCAAGTAGGCTTCAGGAAGAAAGAAGGAAGAAAATATCTGACTATAGGAGTTAGCAAACACCTTATGCCACAAACTTAATTGTTTCTGGGAGCAGTCAAATAAACATTTTTTACCATATTTCTGTGTTTAAATTTAGGAGAGATATTTGGGCAATTCTTGCCTCACCTGAGATATCCTGGGCACCTGGTTTTCTGCAAATGCTGAGTAGTTTCTTTTTCTCTCACAAGATGACTAAGTGTCTATGTCCTGCCTATGGCTCTTTCAGAATCAGAAAACAGGCACTGCAGCACTTGCCTCTCCAGGGAAATCTCACTTGCTAGGTTTGCATCAACCATTTTTAACTCATAAATTATCATTACTGTGGTACAGCCCATATTTTGCATAATAGCCTAGTGGTTAGAGGTCTGCTGCCAGAAAGAGGACATCCTGGGTGCAGCCAGAGATTGCTGCCACATTACAGAGGAATCTTGTAGGCAGTAAGAGCTAGCGTATTTCTAGCAAAACTATTTTCTGCTCCTTAATGAACAGTGGGGAGGGGGAAGGGAAGGTCACTGCATGGAAAGATGCAGGTCAGAGGGAAAGCGAGCAGATGAATGTGTAGCGTTCTAGTTGATGGCAACGTGCTCAAGTGAGAGCAAGATCAGAAATTTTGGTCCCTGCCCTGAGGAGTGTTTATGTATTTCACATTAGACAATGATTGAAGAACACTTTGGAATTAATCCCTGAAGGACTACTCTGTCCCACCTAGTCATATAATTTCATGAACGGGTTTCAAATTTCAAATCCCAGTTTCACAGAAGTGTCACGCAGAAGATGGATGGGGTCTGACGTGTTTTCCTCTCACCGTTGTCTACTTCAGACCCAATCTCTAGTGAATCCCTACACAGATGCTGAACTTTTTCCCATCACTGGGTGCAGAACTGATATGCTGGGGTCAGTTTTGTGAATTCTGCCTTTAGGATAAAGTTCAGAAGTTACTTCAGGGTTTATCACCACAGTGTCTAATCACCTTTGCTAAGGGCTGGATTACTACTACTTTGTTCTTCCCCTCGTGTGGCTTCTAATTAAAATGCTTCTTGCACTTTTCCCTATGTGCTAAAAGGCTTTCCAGGGCAGTGAACTGAGCTCAAAGGAAAGGCCTGAATGGGCCAGCCCAGGTCAATATCCTGTAGCTTGTCTCTAGTAGTGTCCAAAAATGCATGCCTAAGAAAGAATACAAGGAGAGAGTAGAAGAGCATATATTGTCCTTTCCCTAGTACTCTCCTACTCTCCAGCATTTTTCAGCTTTGGAATTTCCTGAAATGATTTGAGTTTCTATGTCTGAAGTAAATATCAATAGATTTCTCTTCAATAAACTTGTCCAATCTCCCTTGAACTCTTGTAAACTCTCCTCTTTCCCTGTCAGATTATTCCTCTGCTGAAAAAAAATATGTTGAGATTTTTAAGTAAACTAATTCATGCTTCTTTTTCTCTCTTCTGTCCTCAGTGAGGGGTATTTTTCTATAAATAAGAATGAAGTAAAATCCACTGTGTATGTGGAAAACAGATAGCAATCATCATTTTCACTTTCTCCTTTTATAGGATGTGTGCCTTAAAGGTACACTATAATCATGTAGCCTTTCATAGAGAGCAATATCAAGTCTAGGATGATGACAAGGAACAGAATGATACCTATCTATTGTTTGTTTTTTTTTTTTTTTCTGTGTAAATTGAGTGAAATTTCAGTGAATACTGGAATTTCTCCTTCCTCCCTCACTAGTCATCAGTGTTGTGCATTCTATTTTTATATCTAGCATGGCTAGTCACAGCTTCATGGGGATACCTTACCTTTAAATTGTGACTACAGTCCTCCTGCTTCTCATCATATGTCAGCCAACATGTTGTAAAATCCCAGGGTTAGACACAGTCATCTCCGGATTTAAAATGTGTTATCATGTATTCGACAGGAATATAGTTGTTACCTCAATTCTGCTGAGATTTGCCTTTGTCTCCCTAGGATTTTAGCACAGATTCACTAACATGCTGAGAATACATCTTTTTTCCTGGCATGGCAATAGAAACGCTGCTGCTCTCTGATATCTGATTCATTGTAGTTGGACTCTCACAACCATAAACACATGGGAAGAAAACCCTCATTTGCTTTTTTTGCTAGGGAAGACAAACTGTGAGAAACCAGCATGGTATACTCAGAAAGATCTACTTCTATGTACTGTCAAACTAGAATGAGAAGCAGCACAGATGCACATTCAAAAAAACAAAAAAAGGAGGGGGGGAAGAGGAGAAATAAATGAGAAGAATGGAAATATGAAAAGTTATAGAAAATGATGTTGGCTTTGTAAGGTTGTATTTTGTGACTCAGATTATCATAACAACGTAAGAACTGCCGTGTCAACTGATTGGGATCAAAGTCCCAATTAGGCCAGTATCTTGCTTCCAAAAATTACCAGTAGTAGCTATCTAAGAAGAGTATAAACAGTAGATAATATAACAGGACTAACAGATAATAAAACTTCTCCAGAACATTCACTCAGACACTAGTGATTTTCTGAATGGAGGTCTATCAGATGGCCTCTGGTAGACTTTTCTACCATTATTTTGTCCACTTTTTTTAACCAATAACACTTTTTAGCACATACAAAGTCCTCTGCCAGGGAGTTCCACAGTTAAAAAGCACCTCTGTTTGTTTGTTTTGAACCTACTATTTGCTAGTCTCATTGGTACTTCCTAATTTTTCTCTTAGAGATGGTAAACATATTCACCTTCTCCACACCACTATAATTTTGTGTCCTTTAGGTGGTTTCCTTTTCAGGCTGAAGAGCTTATAGTCTAAATAATATTCCTTCTACTGGTTCCATGATCAGTGAATCCGTGAGAAAATTCACCAATTTTTATATAGCTAACTTTGCTTTAATGCTTCATATGCATTATTAGCAATGGAAATCTTTTTTTTTTTCTTCCCCCGAATAGTGTCAGTAAATGACTAACTAGGTCCGGCTGCGTCTTACTCCTTGGGCTCCTAGTCTGTCAGTCAGATTTGTTTGCAGAATTGAAAATGGTTGGCTAGGCTGAGCACAGGCCTGGTATCTGCAGACTACCTCCGTGTCTGTAGATGGGCAGGCATGGAGAGCCCAGGTGCTTGAGACCACCACTACCACGGGAAGTCTTGACTCTTGGACCTGGGCTCCAGAGCTGTAGAACTTCCTGAACACACAACTACATTATACGTTGAGAGGAACAGCGGGAAGGGCTGGCTGTTCCTCCCGCAGTTCAAAGACTGCTGGTCCCTGTTGAAGAAGGGTCTCGGTAGCAATCTGATCATTTACGGCCTGTCAAAATCACTCAGTCACTTTGGACAGACTGCGTTCATCTGCTGAGATTTCACTGCATGCAGGAGGTATATGGTAATGATAGATTTTCCAAAAAGCTGCTTCATCCTGAGTTGTAGTTGCACATTGCTGGATCTGGCAAATAGAAATCTTTTGCTCCATTTCAGTTGATGGCCCTGATATGCCCCATACCACAAACCTAATAGATTGTCACATGAATCGTAGTTTAGATCTTTCCAGAGGAGCAAAATTAGCAACAGAGAACATATTGCAGAGCCCTTTAAAGAAATATATGCCTTTATTGACTGAATAGTACTGCAAAGTTCAAAGTAAATACAAACCTACCCAAGCTATTATTTCTTTCCATGTACTTCAGGCTATTCAGCTTTATTGAGACCATCACAACCAGCAAAATAGCCACTAGCTGCACAGTTCAGCACTGACATACAAGAGAATTTAACTCGAAGTACAAGCACTGCTGAAGTCATTGCATTTACTTGCATGCTGAACAGGTGTTATATTCAGAATGATTGTGAGATTGTAATAAATCTCATGTGATGCATATTTTTCATACATAACATAACATTTCAAAATATGGTTTAAATTCGGTTGGTTCCCTTGTTATCACTTTAAAAAGTTTTCCTCAGATACACTACTTTTAATTTATCTTCCCTTGTTTCAATTTATTTTAGAACTACAATGAAATCAAGATCATTCAAAACCCCATCCAAAGCCAGTGTTAAATATAATAATTTTGTTATTATCAAGGACCTTATTTAACTACCAGACCAAGCAATCTAACTTATGTTAAATGATAGGTCAAAGAAAGTTCACTCCTAATAATGCAAATCACAAATCAGTGTCTCAGGAATAGCATACATGAAACAATGTCTGAAACATCAATAACAGTTTTTTGCCCTTGTAATTATTATTAGCTTGGTAATAGTCATTAGTGACCTATCTCTTTCTGCTGATTTAGTAAAGTGCACCTAATAATAAGCAGGGGTCAAACGTACAAACCAAATGATACTGCACTCCCTAGATACGTAATGCAGTTTCTAATGATGTAATAAATGTCTTGCAGTGTTTTTGTCTCACCCACCAAAATTAAGTCTATTAGAGTAAAATATGCCAATTGCAAACATTATAAATTTTGCCTGGAATATAAAACAAACCTCGATATACAGTGCTAGAATGACAAACTCTCTCTTGCATTATAGAGGCTTCATCTCTAAAATAGCCTTTTTTTAGATCTCAGTTAAAAATCAAGCCTTCAGAAATGGCCTTCAGAAATATACATTTATTATATAAATAGCAAGAATGAGGGAGAGAGAGCACAGTATCACACAAAGGCACCTTTTTTTGCAAGGACTTAATCATGACTTTAACAAAAAAAACTTTTTTAAAAAATTATCTTTTTAATGAGAACGAAAAAGTATTATCCTATAATTTAGGCATTATATGGATATGGATATTTTAGCACAAGAGAGATGATCTTCTCTTAGACAGAGAGGGATAGCTGATAATCCAGGGAAAATAATGATTCTTATATCCATCTCTCTATTAACAGTACCCATAAAATCAGCTAGTGCCTTACGTAACCATGTTGGAACCCACTCAATCCATTGAGTTTAAAACTGTGGTATTATTATTCTTTGATGTCTATAGCTTAGCAACACAGAGCAGGTCTGTAAGCACTTACTCTCTATAAAGAAACACAAATGTTTGGCCTTTGGGCTGTAAATATTGTGTCACCATTGATTTTTAACATATAAAGTGTATTTTCCTGAATGTCAAGTATTCTCAAAGTGCAGGGACTCCCATGAGCACGGAGTGTCAGGAATTAAAGACAGTTTAAAAGCCAGAGCTACAAGCAAGGAAAGAAGAAAGTAATAGTAAGAAAGAAGATAAAGAAGAAAAGAAATAATAAATAAGGTGAATTTAGCCAAATATTATGTTATCATTTAACTCTCAGAAGAAAATATCTGAGGAGGATAACATCCTATTATCAATAAAGAGAGAGCTGAACTGTGATGTTATCAATAAACCTTTTCTTACTACATAAGATACTTTAAGGATTTATGTATCTCACGCATTAGATGAGATTTTTGCCAGCTAAATAAGATTGATTTTAAGATCAAACGCTCTGGTGGTTCACAAACAGTGGAAGTGTCAACAGTTGAATGTAAATGTGGCTCTAACAATTTGCTACTATATGTGCTACTATAAGGTAACCCTTATAGCACTTCAATGTTTGGTCTTGGGGTGTGTGTGGGGGGGGGGGTTGCATTGTATCAGCTGCTTTGATGCTGCTGTGTCAAACTCTAATCTCTGTTAGAAGCGGTGGTTCAGAGCACAGCCCTAACTAAACTAAGGTGCACAGACTAGGAGCAAGTTGTCCTAAGCTCCTGATTTAATCAAGGGGTAGAGAGACCTCCAGTGACATCTGTCTCCTGCCACAGGCTACACAGGGGTGACTAGATGTTAACATCACTGTCTCAATTAACTGGGATGAATTTAGGCCAGAAAGTAGATCTCTCACACAGCTCGGAAAGCTGAGAAGGATTTAGCCTACTGCATGCAATGTCTTTTGCTAAGCAGCCTCAGGCAGTGCAACTCTGCCATGTCCTCTACATAGGCTGGTGGTAAATCACCAGCCTATCCAATAATGAAGAAGAGAAACGTTCCTGCTAGGTGATTATTCAGGGCAGCCCCATCTCCATAGCTTATTTCTATAGCCAGTGCAGACAGTTAAGGTTCCTGAGAGGGCAATGCGGAGTATCTCAGGTCAGGTTCCTCCTCAGACTCCTACACCTCTCCAAAGCACTTGTGTGACTACTTCCCTAATTCAGATCTTTGAAAAGCAAATTCAATTGAGACTGGAGCAGAGACACTTCCTTTCCTCACAGAAAGATATCTTCAAGCAACTGCACTGTAAAAGTTGTGATGGCTACAACCCTATCAGGTTTTATTCTTCCCTGTTCAACTTGCCTCAATCATTTATTGTTTGAAGGATATTACACACTGGATTCAAAGGTCGCTTTGAACAATTTCCCAGCTATTGTGTTTCCTGGATGTTTCTTTCAGAACTTCAAAAAAAAAAAAAAAAAAAAAAAAAAAGCTTGGCATCCATTGCAATTCTATCTGCCTAAGAACACAGTCAGGTTTCAGGAAGACATTGTCTCAGACATTTACATGAATATTGACTATTTAATGCAAAAAATTCTTTAAATATCCAGGCACATATGCCAGCTCCCCTTATGAAGACTGAAGAACTCTGAGTTCTGAAACATTTAAGAAATACTTAAGGTATCTTTTTGATAAAGGCTATCTCCTAAAGACAGTGAGAATTTCCAACTCCTGACATTAAAACACTCATCTAATCTCAGGAGCAAGCATTCAGGGTCTGGAAAACCTGCCTTAAAGACCAAATGTACTCCATCTATTTAGTCTATCAAGGTGAAGCTTGAGAAGTGCTTTGATATGTAAAAGGGTAAGCACAGGGATAAGATTTCTGATAATAGGTTCTTTATATGTGGTAGACAAAAGGATAACAGCATCCCTTAGCTGGAGGTAGGCATGGACTACTTCTTAGATAAAGCACAGGAATTGCATCCTTAGTATGTGAGATGTCTAGCAAACCATTCATCCAAAATGAAATTGGTCCTACCTGTAGGATAGATCCTGCTCCAAAAAAGAATCCTTTCTAAGTTAGATACCTAATTAAAGTGTTTTTATAAGTCTAAATAAGATTATTAGTTAGTGTCTAAAACTATTTGGCCCTTCAGCAGAGGTTCTGAGAGGCATCAATCTTTCTTTAGTGGCTATGTAAGGACTTAAATGAAGAAGGCTCTTTTGTTAAGCATCAAACATTTAAGGGAAGATGAGGTAGATGGGATCTCCTCCAAAGTGTTTATCAGCTGGATTAATTCCTGGACAACAGCTGTAGCTAACGCTTTCATTAGCAAGTGGATGAATGACTTAAGGACTGCATTCTTTGGCTAGAGGTAGTTTTAAAAGATGTGATCTAATCTATCAGGCACGACGCAAGGATCTCGAGGTGAAATTCTATGTCCTATGATGTGTAAGAAGTGAAACAAGCTGCTTCTTCCTCTGGACATAAAACATTTAAGAAGAACAGTAAAGAAAGCAGTGATCGACTTGCTAAGATGTGCACCTTACCAAGCCATAGTATCAACTCTTCAGTGTTGCCAGTTGATTTCAGGGTAAAATTTAAGGTACATTTGAAGAACTAAATAGGATTTAGTTACTTCTGAGACCCTCTTTCTACCTTACTGCCCTCAGAAGTATTGTACCTAAATCCTCCCTATTAAAAAAAAATACCTACAGGGACCGTTATCCTCAAATGAATCCTACCTGCCCTCTTGATCTAAGCGCCTTTCTCTCTTCATCATGTAGCTACAGCTGTGGGTCGGGAGTCCTTCTCTGGACTTTGGGCACTTTTATATTTGTGGCATATGGCTTCTAATTAGCACAGATGGTTTTAAAATGGATACTGTGGATTAAACCAACAAATGAATAAAGCCTATCAACTGGTCAAAAAAGAATTATTTTTACTTTCAACTGTACTTCCTCTACAAGGGAGAAATACAAATTTAAAACAAATGAAAACAAAATGAGCAACACCCACACTCTAGTTCTAAAAAAACCCCAGGATATAGTAGAGAATTCAAAGGTTTCAGTATTTACTATTCATTTCCTTAAAATTGTTTACGTGATTTTTTAGCATTAAACTTACCTTTCTCTCTTTCTCTCTCTTTGACTCTTACGTTTTGAAAGAAAACATCTATATTTCACTGTGTTTGGGGAAATGCAACAGTCGTTCATATAGCGCAGGAATAGTTCTAAAAATCTAAAGTACACTTATTGATTATCTCAAACTATTTAATCTTCAAATAGCCATTGAACTTTAGGGCTGGCAGAATATATAAGATTTTTTTCTCTCCTTCAATAGCAGTTCATTTTTGGCTATGAATAATACATCTTGCTACAATAGTGCAGTCAGATACTAGTATAATTAGATACATTTCAGAGGTCTGCCTATGGTTCAGGCATCAAATACTGATCCTTCAGGCTGCCTTGTATAGGTCTATAGGCTTGGGACGCTAAAGAAATGAACACAGTCATGCTAACAGTGCCCTCACTCCAGTTACAGATGTAAGATGACAGTGACTGCTCCGAGGCATACTAATTACAAAGTATTTAGCAGTCAGTGTCTAGCATGCACCTGCCAGAAGCAGAAATGGGGGAAACGTGATATCCCTGTTTCTTATGTTACACAGAACCCAGCTGGAAGTTAAGTTCTTAAGAGGCCAATGACTGTACAAACCATATGTTATCGCAGTGCAATCGCGTCCATAGCTTTCCCCATTTTGATGTATATTTGGCACTACTAGATCATGTGACTTCTTCAGACTAATCAGACAGATATCTTAACCAGTGGGAATATTAAGGTAATGCAGTGCTGCAGATAACATTCATTGCATGTTAGCTTTGCACTGGTATTTCTGCATAATGGCTCCAGCTCCTAGTCTGTTTTGAGTATAAACTTTGCCAGGAGGCAGCCCATTTAATCTAGACACAGATTTTGTTATTTCAACTTATGTCTGCTGTGTATCTTAACATTCTGGGCCCAAGTAGCTGCTAGAAAAATCTGTCTCTCTCTAAGTGCAAATTTCACTGTATAGATCTATTCCTACCCACAAGAAATCATATAGAAATAATTTAGAAAAGTCTAAGGAAAGGGTCAGTCAGATCTGTCCTTTTTTTTCTTATCTCTGTTAATAACAAAACACAGAATAATATCATTTTAAAATGATATTTGTTCTAAATATGCATAAAGAAAAAGACAAAGAGGCAAGAAGGGAAGAAGGATGAACATACCTGTTCACAGATGCTCTGCAAATTAATTAAGGAAAGGGAAAATAAAACAAAGAAAAGTATTGTGGTAGAGAATTTCATTGCTGCTGATTAAATTCCCTGCCTGAAAGGGAAGGGAAGGCCAAGCACTCTGGGCTGGGAAAAAAGCAGTTTGAAGGTTTCCTTCTGATGCTGGTGAGGGAGATATCAACCCTACCAGAATCAGAGAAATACTTTGCCTTGCACATCATGGTATTCTCTTATATCTGCTGAACTCGGTGTTTTCTACAATGGTATTTTCACCTGACTGCTGAGACCCCCAGCCACAGGGCTTCCCAACACCACTCAGCTAGTCCACATCCCAGGCAGGATTTGAACCCGCATGCTCTGATTACATGTTGCGGGCTTAGTCCCTTGGCTCACAGAAACTGCATAAATGTATAGTTACAGAGCTGAAGGCAAAAAACACTTAGAAGTAGTCTAGTACCTTAAGGGAAAAATTCAGAATCAGAGCAGCTGCAAGCCACATCAGCATGTGTTTGTGGGCTCAGGAAACCCTTTATTTATATACTTTAGGTGTGTCATTAGTACTCAGGGGCAATGGGAATTTAGCAGGAAAAATTCTGCTGAGTGCTTTGTCTACACGCTGTGTATTTCTGCTATGAGATCTTTGGGAAGAGGCTCTATCTTGCACACACGAAACTTACTGCTAGTAAATAAAAGACAAGGGCAAGAAAAGACATACAGTGTAGCTTGAGTGTACAGCTGCTCCTCTCTTCCTCTCTCAGCATCCCAGGGGCTTTACTTGCTAATGATGGAAAGGCAAATTCTTTATTCTTTCTTTCCGTGTGGTTGACCTTTTACATTTCACTGTCTAAAGACCTTGCTAAAGACACTGAATTGCCGGAATACAGTATCACAGGATAATTCCAATGCTGACAGTGAGCAGAGTTTTGTCCCTTTCCCTAGAAGCAGGACTTGAGCTGCTTAGAGAAACTGAGCAAATTTTCATTCAGATGGTCTACTAGAGATCTGAACTTCTTAAATTACTTTCTCTTTTGGAAGTGATTCCAAAGGAATTCTTTCTCCTTTGCTCTGAACTTGCTTTATAAATGGAGCAATAAAAGCTACAAGAAGTTGTTGATATATTGCCACTAGATGGTCTCTCTTCTTGTACGGATTTAAGTCTGTTCTTCACAGTAAATCTAACACAGCCTGAATTCTAATTACACACCAGATTGTGCATTATGTTTCACTGCTTTTGCATGGAGAACCTTAGCATTTGCTCACATGCTGTATGGAATACATATACAAATGTGTAATTATTCACTGATAAGAGATTATATAAATGTGCAGCATTGTAACGAAAAAAGTCACAACTAATGAGGCTTTGTGACTTCGTTACACACAAAACACAGTAGACCAGAGCAATGTCAGAGAGCAGTGGCCATCCTCGCTGCTTATGGATCAGTGAAAGCGGAGGGTCATACATATATATATATATTAATTACCTGCGTAGGCTGTCATCTGAGTGACTGCCCACAAACAGCAGTGCTTTCTCCATCCAAGCTCCTCTTGTTACACTGCAAGGAAAAAGCATCTAAACTGTCCGTGGCTCTCAGATCTACTCAGCCACCTTTCCCCTTAGCCAGCTACCTGGATGTCTTTGGTCACGACAATGAGTTACCCAAACCTTGTCAGTCATCTTAATTAACAACAAAGCATAAACTAAATTCTGTACGGTTGCTACAGCTTAAGTTAAAATGTCTAGAAAGAGAGTGTTTTGAATTTTCTTAGCAGTTATTAAAATGAAACAATCCTTTAATACTTTATACAGTTAGTATGGCCTTTTGTACCCAATACTGACATTTATTATGAATGTTTCTTGAGTATACACTAGTGTGTTTTACTTCTATAAAATAAAATATTAGGCTTTGCCTCACATTTATTATTAATGCAAGATACACGAATCTTTGTTAAAATTGTTGTACCAGGTGATATTTGTAGGTGCAATTGTTTTATTTGGCAGATATTGTTTCGAGAAAGCAATCAGTCCTCCTCGCAGTCCACAGGATGGTATTTCCACAGGCAGCTGGACGCATACCTACATATCGTAATACCTGCTCCTCTCTAGACTCCATTCCTCTACGCACCGCATCCAGTTCCACAAAGCTGCATTCACTTGCATATGCTTCTCTCCAGCTTTGTACTTTTCTATATGCAAACAGCGCATTATACACATCTCCGTTATGGGGACGTCTGAGGGGAATAATCTTGACGCGCAACCAGAGGTCAGAATGCACGCTGGAGTGTGCTTTTGGAGACGGGATATATGCACTGCCGGTGCTTGTATAGCACATCTGAAAAGAGAGGGAATGCGTAGCGGAGCTGAGCTGCCGTGCTGCGTGCGGGACGGCAGCTTCAGCGCTGCCTATGGAACTGCAGAGTGCTGAGCTCTTTAGAAAATCTGTCTAGAGAAATGTATGTCCTAAAGTGGGAGCTAAGCTGCTTCCAAAAAAACACCCTAGAAAGGATGCTCACTTTTGAAATGGGGTCCACGGCTAGAGTGATATCTGCAAGGCAAGGCCACTGAATTTGAATTGCCTTAGCCACTGTCTCACTAGGTGTGTTGCAAAGCGCATTTGAACACCCATCTTTTAAGTTAATGACATTTGGTTAGGGGGTTGCTTCAGTCTCTCCAGGACATTGCCAGGGTTGCATTCAGCAGGGGCATTTGAGCTGGGACCTCTGCAAGTGTGAGATGAAAGGGCTTGTTGGGGAGATGCCTTCTGTGAAGGCTTTCCCAGTTCTCCCCATTCCTGGCCTGAAAGCCCAGAAGCGTTAGGAGTCCTTACACTCGGAGTTAACTGGAATCCCTTAGTAGTAGAATATACCTTACCTTACTCCTATGTGTTAATGAAGAAAAGTGGGCATTTCTGAAGGATCTGTCTTTCACATCTTAATCTGCACACACCTCTGTTTACAGTACAGGTAACTACTCCTAACTCATGTGCCCTACTGAAAAACCCCCAGGTAGGCAAGGTGAATCTGTTTTTTTCTTTCCTTTTACTGCCTGGTTATTCATGGGGGTTAAGCAGAATTATATATCTGATTCTGTATTTTAAAGTATGTATTTATTATAAATGTGAATATTGTTAGTGTGTTTGGCAGATACCCCTGGGTTTTTTTGATCTGAAAAAAATCCTAGATAGAAGCTGTTTTCTACACCTCTGTTTTGATTATTTTTTATGTACCAACATATAAATACCTTTAGATTTTCTCTGTAATTCCAATTACTAACAAGGTAAGCTAACATTTAACCTCAACAATTAAAAAGGCTAAAGAACTTCATACACTAGGAATTCCTGCTTTTGTCTTATTAGACAGACTAGCAAAGAAAAATCAAAATAAAAGAAAAACAGTTGAGCTAACTCCATGTTTTACGTGTGTAGGGACTGACATGAAAGCAGCTGTAAATACCCATTCGTGAAATCCTCCTTTAAGGTTGGAGGCAATGCAGTCTGTCATTTGTTGAAGGAGAAGAAGAGAAAAAGAGAAGTTAAATTTCTCTCCTGGTGATTCAGTCATTGAACAGATGATAGGGATTCATAAGCACAGGAAACAAAACTCATTGAAATCAATGGGTATTTAGCCTGCATCTGAACAGCAGAAGTAGAGTAGGAAAAAAAATGTATAAGATAAGACAAAGAGAACTGTTTGAGGAAAAGCAGTGCTAGAGAACGCTGACCTTCCATTACCAGCCACTAATTTTATAGGGACTTTTAAACTGAAATAATTTTATATGGAGGCCATATTCAAACTGCAGTGGGTAGGCAGTTTATTTTCCATGTAATATGGTCTGTAGTGTGGAGCATACTGGCACGATATAGAAGCATAAAAGACAGCACATGACCTCGGTATTAGTTTCTATGAGTTCAGTACCATCTACAGACAACACATTAGGTAACGTACCCTAGCAGCAAAGTCCAGTCGAGCTACTTGTGCCAGTTCACTAACGCAATATTTCATAGAGTAAAGTGTCATTGCAGCCCAAAGACTGAAATTATAACTAGAAATCATGCGTCTGTGTTCAGTGCTGTACACTCTTCATTGACCGGAGATTATGGGATAGAAAAAGAAAAAGAGAGATCTAAGTTGAGTGACTTATAAAATACATGCATACTGTGTGTTCTCTGACTTTTGCCACCAAACTGATTGTGTAGTAGAGCTGTGTGATCTATTTGGCAGCCTCTAAAGATTTCTCAGCTCTATTCCAGATGAAAAAAAAAAAGAATCATGAGTTTCAGGAAATACATTTTCCAGTTAAAATATCTAAGGATAAATTAACATATTCCCCACTTTGAATCAGACAGGGAAATGTATTTTGTTAATATTTGTGTTACTGGTACCATTATGAGGTGCCTAAAGATAATTATAATTTACATAAAAACATCCTATCTGGGAAGTTTTTAAATTAGTAGATCTGGAGTACTAATGAGAGAGGAGTAACTAGAGAAAGTGAACTCTATAAATGACAAGTTATGTTCATCTAATGATAGAAGTTTTGAAAAAGAGGAAGGAACAAATAAGCTGAAGATTTTGGTTTTAAGTGTGCTCAGCACTTCTCTTTAATACTGAAGAATCTATTGTGTTTCTGTGTGGACAGCTGCATCACGTACAAGCATGATTCGTATTAAACAGGAGGGGAAACTGATGTTTGAAACAGAAGATCAAACAGAATGGAGAAATCAGTGGACAATATTTGTTTACCTTTAGCATTTTGTTTTTTCAAAACATCTTCAAGATTTCTAAGGAATCAGTTAAATTCCTCTGGTCAGCTTGAGTAAAAAGAATTCAAGACTTCTGAAAATGTTAATAAAGGTGATAAAATTTATTTTGTTAATTGCTGGAATAATCAATAACTAATTTTCATTCTAAACTAGGTCCTTCATGTGTCTTAAATAACCCAACAGAAGATCATTTACATCTCAATAACATCTCCTAACAATGTCATGTCATTAAAATCCAAACTAAATCTCAATAATGTAGGTTAGTGACCAGTAAAGGACTTATTACCTGGGTCAAGTCCTTTGGGGCTGTGATGGGCCAACTGCTGAAGCCTTGCTTGTACGCAGCTTTTACTCCAAAATAAGCATGGTGTCCCAGAGGAATGATCCCTTTATTTGGTGCTATGTCATTTTCTAAATGGTTATACATTACACCTATTTCAGGAGCCTGTAGCACATTCATGCTAAGAAGGTCAACCCAAGCATAACAAAACACAGCAACAAAAAAGACCCCAGGAATCAAAGTAATACACAGTAGAGCGCTTTAAAAATAAATAAATAAATATAGCTTTGAAAGCTTACTTGTAGCATCACCTTACTTTCATTAAAAATGTTTCTGTGCAAGATGGTAATTAGCAGAACCGGGAAGCAAAGGTATATTAGCCTTATGTACTAGCTAAAATAGAGAAAGGCATAACTATTTTAAGATGCATTTTTAACAATGCTTTTGTGATACCAGCACACTTGCTGATGATATTGAAATTTTTATGTTAATTAAACAACCCCTAACCACTCAGTACATCTCAGATATATACACTTTGTAATTACCTTCATTATTGAAATAGCAAGTTTGATTTATCCTTGCCACGGTAACATTCTAGCTTCTGTTGTTTTTGTCTTTAGAAAAACATAGGTCCCAGTGAGGGAATATAAAACTATTACTGTAAATTAAATATTAAAGCTAACTTATTTTTGCATAAGAACGCTGTCAAATAATGGTGATAACTGTTCCTAAGAAATGAACTTTTCTTTGCCTTTTTTGGAACACAAATTAAAATCTAATTTTCAGTTCTTTTGTAAATTTTGTATAGCTAGCATGTGTAGTTTTACTGATGGCAGTAGCTTAAGAGGGAGCTATTATAGTCTTAGCTTAGCGATTAAGAAATACAACATTTGTTGAAGAGCTGGGCCTTTTAGTCTAGAATGGATTATCACTTGATCCTTCCTTAAGCATTTTTATACAGGAGTGCATTATCCTTGGAGCCACCCTGGGCTCCATGCCTCATTAACCTGGGTGTTAGATAAATCAAAGGCAGCCTCGGAGACAAAGATAAGCAAACTGCAGGCCAGCAAGACGATGATGTATGGATCCAGGAGGCTAATAGGAAAGTATTGACAGGAAAATGGTGTGCTTATCCTGCAATCACTGCATATTGCAATGAGAGCTCCCAAAAGCAGATGGGATACACTTCAGGGAATGCAGGAGTACGAGACTGTTAGGCAGAAATGGATCCTCACAGCTTAAATCCTACCAAGAACTTTGTTTCTCTGCGGCAGCACTTCAAGCGCGGCAGAGAGGTTAACGCTCAGGCAACAGCAAACTCTAAGAAGTGAATTCATTTTGGGGGTAAACATTATTATTATTTTAAGATTGTAATGTAGCCAGTAAAGGCAAATTTTGTGTATGTCAAACATGAAAACAAACACACTTTACAATACACAGAGCAGCAATTCCGTGTGCTCAGGAAAAGCATTTAGTATCAAGAATTCTATAAAGTCTTCTGCAGAAAACAATGTTTCAGCTGCTAATACCTTCCAGCGAGGAAGACAGTGGGGTTGGCAAAAATACGTTCAAAACGGCAGAGTGTGACTGGTCCTAGTGTTTGTTTTCCCTTCAGTTCCAAGGGTGAGATTTTCAAGAGAATCTAAGTGACTTGTAAGCCTTAACCACAAACCATCGCTTAGGTGCAATAAATGATTTTTGGAAATAGTGAAAACTGCACTGTTTTGGTAGACCTTCTGCTAGGTTTATGGTTGTTCTTTTCTAAGACTTGGTCATTAGAATAATTTGGGAATATTTCTTTTTCTTAGTGCAGTTCTGATTAAAATGTGACTGAATTACGGGAAAGATTGTTTTGGATTGAGCTCATGATCATAAAGCTCTTGGAAAATAAAATTGGATTTGGTGGGACAAATCTCCCCTTTACTTATTTCTATTGATTGTGGAGCTTGTCAGACATTTGTTCTTAAATATACATACAACTCTCTCAGAATAACAGGTGTCCTTGCAGTTGATTACCCAGGCCTACAATCGTATTTTACTGTGCTATCCTTTTCTTCCTTTACTTTGAATGTCAGTCACTAGTTTCCAATTAATATTTCTGTTGGCTCCAGTGGGAGCAGGATCAGACCCCAAGTCTGCATGTTGAGCAAAGGTGCTAGGATTTTCCCCAATGATGCAAATTTTTAAAGACAAGGGCCAGGACTACAAGCCTTCTGTGCCATTCTGGTAATAGTAAACAGCCTAAAATTTGAATTAATTTGGTAATTCTGGTTCATATTCTGGTCATTCATAATCTAGTCCAATGAGCCAGACTATTCAACACCCAAAGATGGCAGGTGCTCAAAAAGAGGTTGTACAACTAATGAAACTGCTTTATTCTGGGCTCTGGTCAGAGACCTGATTAATCAGAATTTAAATTCTTCTGAAAAAAAGAATGGTCTCAGTTTGTATTCTGGTTATACACTTTTGAACAGCTGTTTCTGGAGTGTTGCATTGCTGATCATTATTATTCCAAGCATTAAAGTGATAACAAAACAGAATTTCCTTAAGTACAGTTAATGATGCTGTTATGTATCACACTAGCAGTGTGATACTACAAACAGCTGCCTCTGTAGAGACACACACACCATTTGTCTTTAATAAATTCATTTTGACCTTCAAATATGTCTGAGACATTAAACAGAAACTCACTTCACCATGTATGCTTCAGAAAGCTTCTAGTCAGACCTTTACACTAGGAACAGCAATGCCAATCAGGCCACTTTCAAAAGTCCATGTTTAGTAAATTAAAACACACTGGCACAATTCTATTTACCTATTTATTCCCTTCTAAGTTGGCATGAGTAAATTCCTTGGCAGGTTAGTAAAATACCACTTATTTTTTGTTACTGTCACTGATAGCAAAAAAAAAAAAAGAAAAAAGAAAAAAAAAAGAAAGAAAGAAAAAGAAAGAAAAGGCAAGTGCATTGTGTGCGTATGCGTGTGTGTTTTGAGCAGTAATTCCCCTGTGTGCACAGGGCGTTTTGCGCATTCCTCTCCTGAAAAATCAAACCGAACACAGCCACCGAAGCACGGCCAGACCGCCGTGCGCCTTGCAGCCGCCTCCCCGGTTTTGATTAGTTTGCAGTGCTTTATCTGGTCTGCTACATCAGCCCGGGGAGCAGCTTGATTAATGCCCGCCGCGAGCGGCGCAAGGAGCCTCCGCAGGCAGGTAGTTATGGAGCGAAGCTGCAGGTAGGCGGCTGGCGGCGGCGCCTTTAACGGCCCTCGCGGGGGTCCGCGCGTTATCTGCCTGCCCCCGCGGCCGGCAGCTGCGCTTCCCGACGGCCTGATGGACCGGCTCGTGGTGTACCTGGGGACGCGGGCGCGGCGCATCCATTACTCATCCGTGACAATACCCAATCGAGGAAGATGTAGGACTCAATTCCGGCAGAAAGACCTATAATGTCGGAGTCAGGAGGTTATCGCTGTGGGACTTGCACCTTGCTCCCTGCCCCGCTTATCGAGAGCTGGAGAGAGCCTCTGCTGGAGCAGCAGCTTGTAAAGCTGAGGGCTGCAGATTCGGGGCACCGATTAGCATGCATCTTCCTAAATGGTGCAACGTTTAATTAAAAAGTAGATGTTAGTCAAATTGTTAGCGGCTCAGAAGGTGCCTTTGGTAAACAGGAGGCAAAAGCTAGAGGTCTGTGCCGCAGGAGAGGGTGACTGACAGTTCCCTTGAATCATGTCTTTATAGAAACTGGTGTATGTTTATAATTCCTTTTATTCCCTTTTCATTGGCCAGTGAAATTTTAGATAGGGCATCAGCACAATCCTAAATCCATATCCGTAATGCCTGTTAGGATCTGTGAGGTGAGGATCTGTGCCCAGACTATGGACAACACAAAGACTTCAACACTTGAAAAACGATGAGGGGCATCACAGCTGATAAAGTACAGATTTGATGGTCATCTATTCATATTTAAATACTTTGAGGAAGAGTCTATATTTCAGAGAGAAGTTAGCAGGGAAACCTCAGGAAAAGTCATTAAGATATGTACAATGTAAGAACTGCTGGGAATCCGACTTGATGATATAAATCTCTAAATGCCTTGGTCCTAGGAGGATCCAGGTAGACTTTCTAGGTACTTCAGCTGTTTGAGACAACTCAAACTTCTGAAGGAACAGATAGAAATAGTACTCATTTATCATTAATGCTTTAAATTATATTTAGGAAGCTCATTTAATCAGTCATCCAGACCACAGATTCTGATGATATTTTAGCAAACTGCCTGAATTACTGAAAATGGAAAGAAATAGATTAAAAAATGGTTCTATCAAAGATAGAAAGTGCTGGCTTAAACATGTAAAACTATTAATTACAAAAATATGACTAGATGAGGTAACTATCTACATCACCAGAATACAGTACGAGAATTTAACTTTATTCCTACAGAAGAATATGCTCATATTCACTTAGGAATACATCATTTAATAGAATAGAATAAGGCCTTCAAAAAAATCTGCTATCTTTTGTACACCTTCTTACAAAGCTTAAAGCATATTTTTGAACAGGGATAAATCAGGAGATTCAGTCACGGAATATTTAGGCTTGAAATTGGCAATCAATTTTATGCATCTCTCTCCATTTATATCTACTTACTTTAGAAGAATACTTCATGACATATGAATAGCATTTTAGCATAGTTTATGTAAATATGCTTTCATCTGTATTTTTCCAAAGTTTATTAACATATTTTAACCTTTTTTCAACATTTCCAATGTGGACTTTAGTAAATATTAATAATTCAATATTATCAAAAGCCATAGAAAGGTAGGATGAGAACAGAGACACAGTTGTAAAGAACCTTCTGCTTTGCAATCATGTAATAAAATCAGCAGAAGCACAATTATATGCATCAGAAGAATAAAAGCAGCAGAAGCAAGACAATGCTGTATCAGAGAGAGAATTAACAGAGAAATATTCAAAGCAATAGGAGTAAGAGCATCCTTGAGATGCTGACAGGAAAAGAGAAGGAGAGACAGAAATTAGAAAGGGGAAATGAGCAGAGCCAAACAAGCATTCTGAATATTGAAACCCAGCATTTGCATGGACAGAGAGGAGCACATAAAAGACAAAGAAGGATGAGAGAGGATGTCTGTGGGGGAGAAGGAGGGCAGGGCACAGTTATTCAGTGAACATCACTACAGCTTTGCCAATTTGCACAGGTTTGAAGAGCCAAGGCATCATGATATTAAAACAGAAGAGCCATATCAACCATTCTAAGATACTGAGATGCTGAAGAACCAGGAGAAAGTTTCAGCACAATAAGGAAGGCAATCAGTCCTGTGCTCAGTTGAGAAATCAAAAACTCATTAGAGCATCAGGAATGAGAGTAGCAAAGAGAGCTAGAGCTTGGGTATGGATCTGTGGACTTCCAGCTCTCCTGTCTGCAATAGGAGAATATGAAAGGAAAAGCAAGTTAGCTTAGCCTGGTTTAATCTCTCCTCTGAAATGTTTAAACCTTCACAATTTCAGGAAATTGCATATTATTTCAATAATCTATAAGAAATAACAGAGCCCATATAGTATAAATTATGCCTGGGTCATGGGCTTAAGCACTGGTCCATGACTTGCCATAAGGTATATGCTTCCTCGCACAGCTAGAGCAATGCCAAGGCACGACTCGGGCAAAGGCATGGGCCAAAGGCTGCTCTCTTTAAGCACTGTGGATCCAGCTTCTCTATTCTGGAGGAGTAAATGGCATCATGCAACTTGCCCAAAGGATCAAAGAGTAGTACCTGGCCCATTTAGCTTACTAGTGCAGCCCTTAGATGCCTTACCCCTAAACCTGATGTAGTCTGAAGAGTAGTAAATACAAGCAGAACAGGATATGCCACTGTGAATATATATATGCAATTTTAGCCAACTGTGAGTATCCTCCATAGAGTAAAACTTCTTCTGATGAACTTCTCAGATGGGATTCATCTGACTACATTTTAGATATCTAAAAGTTAAATATTTAAGTCTGAGCTAGTCATATATAGTTCCCTTTATAGTCATTGGGAAAAGATGACCCCCATCACTTCCATAGGCATCTCCAAACAGCTCAGGCATGTATTTTAGGATGAGATAAATTCTTTCTAAAGATGCTTTTTTCTCTTCATTGGCTATATGTAAAATGTGGAATGGCAAGTTCAGATTTAGATGTGCCAGTTTAGGATGTCTAAAGCTAAGCAAAATGAATCCCACCTTTGTGACTATCAGGCTGTTTAGACATTGCAGCAATACATTTGCATGCTGAGAAGCTTAAACAGCACCTTAGTCTCCTTCTCTCCTTGCCCATTAACGTCACATTTTGTTCTCCACAGCAGTGAGGTTTGGTTTGACAGTCACGAGCTGAGTGAGCTTTCTTTTCCTAACGCATTCTGTTTTTAACTGCAGCTATATCAAAAAAAATGCTTGGACATAGCCTCGGAAGCACCATTGAAATGAAAGAATGGAAGAATAACCGCAGCTCCATAGCCCAGTCTCACCAGGGGTCTGCAATTCCCAGGGGCACCTGAGAACAATACCTGTAGTGTCATTTAAAAGTTTATTTCAAATAAATGTGTTCATATGTTCAGTGTTATCTAGGTGGGAACATCTCAAAATACAATGTAGCCTAAGTAACTTCAGTTAGGATAACAATAGGCTTTTCTCAATTAGGTTTCCACCTGCTAACAAGAGGCTGAGAGCAAAGCAAACAGACACAGCAGTTTGCTCAGAAGGGCACAAGAAGGCACCTTCATTTCTAATCCCAGTAGTGTACGTATCCTCAGACATGGTCATGACACACCACAGAGCACACTCCTCGTTAGCTGTTGGAGTTACCTGCATCAGCTGAATCAGAGGCTTCAACCCAGATGGACCCTCTGACAGCAGATGGAGCTCTGCAGGTCTCAGGCTGCAGGGAGTGCTTGGGGCCTCTCCACAGGCCTGGGCTGGCAGTCAGCTCTCCTGCAGAAGGTCTGCTGTTGGGGACGAGCTGTGTCATCAGGTAAAGGAGTTATGGGAGGAAGTCAGTAGGCTGTGCAGCATCCATGAAGATGAACAGGAGATAGACAGGGTATTCTCAGAGACCATACAGCTCCTGGAGTCAACCCCCCACCCACAGAAGAGTAGGTGCTCAAGCGCTCTGTGCTGTATGAAATGGTGCATCATAACACTGTAGAAGAAGGCTGGAAACTGGTCACTCCTTGTAGGAGGAGAAAGGCTCCTCCTGAAAACTTGCAATTGAGGAACAGGTTTAATGCCCTCCAGGTTGAGGGGGAGCTGGGCATGCCTTCAAGGGAAGCAGCTGGGCTGGCAGACCCTGTGCCTTGTGGGAACACCCAGAAGAAGTGAGAGTGATTGCTGTGGGTGACTCCTTGCTGCAAGGGATGGAGGCACCTATCTGCCAACCTGACCTCTTATCTAGAGAGGTTTGCTGCCTGCCAGGGGCTCATACACAAGATATCATAGAAAGACTGACAGGGCTTGTCCACAGGTTCGTGGGGATTATTACCTTCTTCTGTTCTTCCTTGCAGGCACCAATGATAGCAAGAGCAAACTGGAAACAATCAAACAATTTCAGAGCTCTGGGGATGGTGGTCGAGGGTCTGGGAGCCCAGGTCATTTCCTCCTCAATCCTACCAGTGAAGGGGAAGGAGGAATGGGAATGGGAGGAGGAGTAGACAGATATTTCAAATTAACATCTGGCTTCCCAGCTGGTGTTGGCAACAGGGTTTTGGTTTCTACAGTCACTGGACTCTGAAGATGAACAACTGATGGGAGAGATGGGATCCACCTCACTAAACAGGGCATGTGTATATTTGCTAACAGGTTGGCCAGCCTCATTAGCAGGACTTTAAATCAGGAAAGATGGGGGATGGGGAGAGTTATAGAGAGAGAGTAGTCAGCTAAACACAGCTCAAGTCAGGATGCTTCCAGCAAGTGCGTGAATCCAGGGAACTGCATATGGGATATGGCTATGGGGGATCCTCTTGCACCCCTCCTGGGAAACCTGCCTGCACAACTACCTCACTGAAATGCCTGTGCACCAATGCATGCAGTGTGGGGAATAAAAAGGAAGAGTTAAAGATGTATGTGTTGTTGCAGGGCCATGATCTCAATGCAGTTATGGAGACATGGTGAAATAGCTCACATGACTGGAATGCCATCATGGACGGCTACGTGCTTTTGGGGAAAGACAGGCCAGGAAGGCAAGGTGGTGGAGTTGCTCTTTATGTGAGAGAGCAACTGGAATGTATTGAGCTCTGCCTAGGGGTGGATGAAGAGTGAGTTGAGAGCTTATGGGAAAAGATTAAAGGGCAGGCTTTACAGGTGACACTGTTGTGGACATCTACTACAGGTCGCCTGATCAGGAAGCTGATGAGGCCTTCTACAGACAGCTGGAAGTAGCGTCACGATCATAGGCCCTGGTTCTCATGAGGGACTTCAGCCACTCTGATATCTGCTGGAAAGACAACATGGCTAGGCACAAACAGTCCAGGAGGCTGCTGCAGAGCATTGATGATAACTTTTTGACACAGGTGGTGGAAAAGCGAGTGAGGAGAGGTGTGCTGCTGGATCTTCTATTAACAAACAAAGAAGGACTGGTTGGAGATGTGAAGGTTAGGGGCAGCCTTGGCTGCAGTGACCATGAGATGATGGAGTTCAGAATCTGCGTGGAGGAAGCAGTACTTCATACTAGCTCCAGTCTTGTTCAACTTCTTCATCAGTGACCTGGATGAGGGGACAGGGTGCCTTCTCAGCAAGTTTGCTGATGACACCAAGCTGGGAGGAGTGGCTGACACACCAGAGGGCTGTGCTGCCATTCAGAGAGACCTGGACAGGCTGGAGAGCTGGGCGGAGAGGAACCTCCTGAGGTTCAACAAGGGCAAGTGCAGGGTCCTGCATCTAGGGAAAAATAAGCAGTACATGCTGACCTTCTGGAGAGCAGCTGTGCAGAGAAGGACCTGGGAGTGCTGGTGGATGACAAATTGACCATGAGCTAGCAATGTGCCCTTGTGGCCAAGAAGGCCAATGGTCTCCTGGGGTGCATTAGGAAGAGTGTTGCCAGCAGGTGGAGGAAGGTGATCCTGCCCCTCTACATAGCCCTGGGGAGGCCTCATCTCAAGTACTGGGCTTCCAGAGAGACAAGAGAGACATTAAGCTATTACAGAGAATCCAGCGTAGGGCTACCAAGATGATTAGAGGACTGGAGAATCTCTCCTAGGAAGAAAGGCTACAAGAGCTGAGTCTGGACTAGGTGATCTCCAGAGGTCTTTTCCAACCTCAGCCATTCTGTGATTCTGTGTAATGTGCAATAATGCCATTAAAACTGTTTTTAGGTCAATCGTAGATTTCATTAGGTAAACATATGAACTTCAATTTAGAGATGAGGCAAGCAAGTTCAGACTCATGTGGCTAGAACCTGTCAGCTAATCCAGTTTTTTAATTCAATATATCATAAACATTTTAAATCAGTACATAGTAATTTTACATGCTTTGTTCTCTACCATTTAGGATCACCTGCTTAAAATCAGTCATTAACTCGACCAGAATATGCATGAATTTAAAAAGATCTGTCCAATTCTTATCTCTGCAGCACAGTTCTAATGAACAATATTACACCAGTTAAAAGTGAAATGCCTGTACTGAGACCGCTTATTGTAGGTTCTAAAATTAAGCTCATGACTACTGCTCTTCATCAACTATATATGAAATCAAGATAAGAAATGCTTTTTGTATATTTGCAATGAAAAGGGTCACTAATCATGATTAATAAGTTAGGAAATTATAAGTAGATGAAAATATTGCCATTCATGTGTATCCCAATTAGACTGCTTAGAAATAACTGGTCTACAGTGGGAATCTCCTTAGGTACAAACTGGTGATAACATTTTTTACTATATTATCTGTAGTGATATCAGACCCTTTTATAGTGTTCTGTTTTTTTTTTTTAATATTTTGAAGTGTTTCACGTTTTCTGATGTTATTCTCTTCATTTTGAAGATCAGGAGAATTGAGTTACATCACAGCTGACTAACTTCTTCAAAGGTTCACAGCAAAGGAAGCAAGATATTTCCTTAACTCTAATGTTGTAAAGTCACTAAGGAACAAAACTCAAGCCCAAGACTATATGCTATAGTATGCCTTTGGAAACAGAATATTTCCTTCAAAAAATGATTATTACCTATCTATGCATGCTAGATAGGGTATTTTTTAATAAAAAGACTTATATTTTTGTGTATAGTAAATATACATTTCTCCCAGAAGTACTTACCTAGCACATATTACACAGTTTCTATACAGTCTTAGTTTCCATGACTACAGGAAGCACCAAAACTAAGACTATATCCAAAGTCTGACCACATTTCATTTACTTGCAATAACAATCTGGTAAATTTGAGGGAGTTTTAGAATATCTGATTCCAAAAAGGTGAATTTTTAAAATTTTCAGATTTAAAATTCATCCTTAAGGGACCATATGAGCTCCATCAGAGCTTCACTTAGCTCTACCTGTAGCCTCTCTGGATTCAAACATCCTAAGATCACTGTCTTCTCGGAGATAGAATAAATGGATATCTCACTCAATTTCAGTATCACTGTATTTGATGGAACATGGAACTTCAAAACCACATTCAAGACTGTGTGAATTATGAAATGCTGTTCCCAACAGATATTTGAAATCCAAGGAAATATTCCTGAAGTTAATTTAGCATAAAAACGGTAAAAATATATAAAAGCTTTCAGATAGATCTTCAAGTGGAGTGATAGCAACAGCATACTCAGTAGTCCAGAAAATAAAATTCACTTAATTTCCTCAATACTCTTCAGCTTAAAATTAAAAAGTCATAGTTTGGATGGATACTAGCATAGGATGGATTAATAGAAGATATATTTTCTGCATCTACAAAGACAGCCTCTGGAAGCTTGCTTGGATTTAAACTCTGTTATCACCAAAGGAAAGGTAAAGGCATAGTCAAAGAAGTATATAAATAGGAAGAGCTGTTTGCTGTGTCTCAGACAGCTGAAGAAATGCTCAGAAGCAGAGAAGTCTTTTTGCATCTCTGCTTGTCTATGATAGATTACCCTGTCTACGCAGATTCACACCACATCCCAGATAAAAATATACCTTGCTAAAACTCTGACCTTCAAAGTTAAGTTTAATCTTTCCTTAAACTAAGTTTAACATAGTAATTTTTTAAAAAAAAGTTTCAGACAGGAAGGCAAAATTGTGCTTTGATTTTTCTCATGATTTTCTACAATTAAAGAGGTAGGAAATTGTATATGTTTTGACAGCTTACACTTTGAAAAGCAATGTTTTACATATTTTATATTATTTAAGAATATTTTGAATTGCAAAATAAAATATATAAATAACTGAAGAAAATGCAGTGTAACAGAAATTAATAGTAAAATATGAAATGTTATATCTTTTGAAGCAAAAATTAAATTTGGAACCAACTAAAAATAAAGACTGCCTTTTGAACAAAGTCTAAACAGACTTTACCAAATTTTTTTACTGCTTAATTCTTACAGTTTTTCAAAGCAAGATGTTACTGAAACCAGCATGCTTCTATGGAACATTTTGATGAATACAGCATTTTTTCAGCACACTTATTCCCTCATATAGCTCTTTCATTGGAGTCATACTGTTGATGTTTTGGTATCATAATAATTTACAAGGTATTGACTGTGCTTTAGCAAGTAATTAAGCCAAAGTCTGATTTTTTTCTCAGGCAGAATTCCCACTGAAGCTAGCAGGAGCTCTGTTTCAGTTGAGGGCGGAAGCCTGATCCAACATGCTTAGGTTTTACTGATTCAATGAACTTTGCAAAAGGGTCCTAACAAGAACTGAGTAAAATATTTTTTTAGTCTGTTGCTGTTAAATGTCATGATAATACTTAGAGGCAGAGAAGCTGCTCAGTGTGAAAAGAAACACTTTTTAAAAAAAGAATAACAATGTGGGAAAACAGCAAAATGCCAGCAAACTAAATGGCTATTATATTTGTAAAGTCTCTTGTCTCCTGCACAGCTTCAGTCTTCCCTTTGTAGATCAATATGTAGCATGCACTTTAACCACAATTAAGTCTGCTCATGTAGAAGCTCAAAAGGACTTGCTCTAGCAAAATGTGGATAGAAAAATAGCTATGTAAGTATAATTATATGCATCTTTCCTGTATTTTTTTTCTCAGTGTGATTGCCTCGGTTTTTTGTCTCATTGTACGTCTGCCAACTTTTACTCTCCCTTTCCTTCCGTTATATCACTTGCAACGGAGATGAAGCAGTCTTGGTTTCCAAAGAAATGGAAGGATTGCAGCAGGTCCACAGGAAGAATTCAGGATACTTGCCATAAACCATCTACCACATACAGCAATCCAGGATTTTTTCCAGGATTTTTCAGAGCCAATACAAGCCTGCGACATACAGTGCAACATTTGTCTTGTACACCCTATTGTGTTTTTAATGAAGAACAATAATCTGTATGTCATTCGCAAGCACGTGGAACTCCCCTCTTTTTTCTTTTTCTTTTTTTTTTTTTTTATCCTTTCTCAGTTTTGTTATAGCATCTTTACTTTAAATTTTTGCTGGGCTATTCACTTTGAAGAGTCCCCCCATGCTTAGCGTTGCTGAAAAGCACAGAGTCTGTTTTAGATCATTAGATCATTTAGGTCATTTTAACATGATTTAAGCTTACAAGCTGTTCCTAGTGAAACTGTACTCTATGCATCTTGTTTGTTTTCAGGTTTGCAGGCAGAAACTCAAAACTAATACAGAGTTTGTCCAAAGTTTTAGAGACTTCGGTGAAATGTACGCCTTGTATTTTCACTGATTTGATTTGTGAATTTGGGAACTCATTTGTTTTATGTTACATAAGAATATTTTTGAATTGTAGAATAAAAGATAATGAAAAAATAAGAATATTGAAAATAATATAGCTTTAGTGTTAAATAAATTAGCAGTAGAATGTAAAATAGCATGCCTTTAAAAAAAGTTTACATTTCTGTAAAAAAAAAAAAAAATCTAAAAATCACTCTGAAAGCTAAACACAAAACTTGTCTCTGATGGTTTTGATATTACTTAAATAAAAACAGAAACTAGGGCTAAATAGTTCTCTAAAAATTCTGCTTATTCAGATGTAAATTCTAATGTGCAAAACTCTATAATTTTGCACCAGCTAGATACTTATTTGAAGAAAAAGCTATGGATTAGAGCTTTGGTCGTTCTTTCTTTTACACTGCTAGGGTATGGAAATCACTGATTCTGTCTTTTAAAATACAGTAACAAAGAAGAGAAATTTTAGTCTAATGCAGACCTAAAAATTCGTTTCAGATGAGGCAGCTTGACCAGCTGATGTATTTATTAAACAGATGTACTCTTCAATCTGGTTACGTCAACATTTAAGCGCACAAATACTTTCACTGAGATCTAAAGTATGAGGCAGGTTAGATCTGGGGCCACTTTGATGAGCAATGCAAGCCCCAATTACCTTTTATTCTGTTTTTTTTATTTTATTTTTCCAAAAGTATAAAAACCCTTGTGGTTTTTACCAAAGAAGACACATGTGTCCAAGTCTGCAGGCAATCTCCAAAAGTTTTAAAAGGAGGCATGTGCTGGCCATTTTGGTGGACTCTCCAACATAAAACCATTGCAGGCCAACAAACTTTCCCTTTTTTCCCATTACTGATTTGTATGTGTAGCAAGACACAAGCGGAAGCTGAGAAAAAAGAACCAGGGCCTTGCCACAGCTTTACCTGGCTGCTCCGAAAGGTGCAACAAAGCTCCCAGATCTTTTCTACTACTTTTTCTTGCTTCTTGAGAAGTCCCCACGCTATTTCAGGGGTGGAAACTTGAACATACGACTAAAACCTCACATCATGCTGCATCCAGAGCCACGAATTTCCTTTATCTGAGCAGAAGTTCTGCAAACATGTGCAAACAAATGTTTGCACCCATACAGGAAGGAGATTTTTGGCAGAAACGAGAAATATAGATGCACACCAGCAGCCTCTATAGTGAGTTACTGTGGTGCAGGATTCAAAATTCTCTGCTTACCAACAGTTAATCACCACAACCATTTAAAATGTCAACGGAAAAAGGAATGTTTTCCAAGAGCATATAACTGCCCAGATAGCTTTCATCAGCCTAGCCACATGAAAGACCCAGAGGCAACTGCAAAGCCACCATCAACACAAGTGCCTGTGGAGTCCTCTCTGGTGCCAGATCCTGCTGCTTCGACTATAAACAACATCTCCTCTAGCGTTACAGCTAGGATCTCTGGCTGCCAATCAAACAGGAAGAGGAGGAGGAGGACAAACTGTCTAATGCACTGGAGTAAATGTGCTATCTCCATTAAGTGCTATATTTTATACCTCTGTGGCGTAAGTGGTTTTGCAAAAGGATAACCCCCAAAATGTTAAAAACGCGCTGCAGAGAAAATGCAGTAGTGGCTTTGATGCTTAATTTTTATGAATATAAATATTTTTATAGACTTCAGTCTCCCCACAAACCATTAGGCTAATGGACATACGGCAATTGTTCATAAGTAACTTCATGGCCAGGCAGGCTTGCATGATTGTGTCAATTCGGGTGATGTTGCTAGCAAGCGACAGACACTCGTAGGTGTTTGCAACATGCGTCTGTTTTCCTCATTGGTCCTGACACAGGTGCTCCCACTGAGAGCAGGGTTTATATGCTGAAAACGGCCAGGGGAAGCTGCGGTTTCAGGCTGCACACACTGCTCTTGCCCATAGCAGTGTCATAATTTTGCACCTGTGTTTGGCATAGTTCATTCTATTTCTCTGCGAACAAGGCTGAACAAGACACTCAGACTGGGAACATCTGCTTTTAGGGGACAGTTCTGACTGGTTTCTGGTCTGTCTATTGGATTAGACTCATGTCGCAGAGCTCAAATTTTCAGGAAACGCAGCGCAGCCACCGTTTTTGAATTAGTTGTCAGTTCAGGATACAATTAATTGCAAAAGTGCAGACTAACATTTAGCCCAAGCCTGCAAGCAGCAGCCATCTAGTTGTTATTAGAGTGTATGTTTACCATGGTGGCAGTGATGCCACTTCTGCAAGTCAAGCTGAATAAGAACAGTGTGACAGACTGCAGTCCTGGATATCTAGTCTATAATTACTTTGTATTTATTTAGGCATGTCAGCAATAGCATTTGCATCAGGAGCTAATTGCCCCTTCAGTTTTATGGTAATAATTGACTGCAAGCCCAGAAGTGCAGGCAAAAGGAAGAAGAATAGAAACAGAAAGAAAAAAAATCACTCTGAAAGCCAAATACAAAACTTGTCTGTGATAGCTTTGGCGTTGCTCAGATAAAAGGGAAACTGTGGATAATTATTGCTCTGAAACTTCTGCTAATGAAGTCTACTATGAGCATATTCAACAATTTCAGATGATAGCAGAAATGGTAGTTCAACAATGTCATTCTTTCACTTCTTAGTTGCAAGGTTTACTTCCAAATAGAACTAATTTCTAATGTATAGTTAGCTTTTAATATTTTAGGGAAACATCCCCCCCACCAAGTTGGCAGCACTGAATTTATCGCATTCTAGAGAGAAGCTCAGAAAATTCTGGCAGTACATAAACAAATAGCATGTTGACATCTTTTTTTTTTTCTTTTTCTGTTTTTTTATGTGACTAACTAATCAAAACATTTAGAGTCTTTATGCAAATTCTTTAATAGGACAGCTGAATTTCAAGATTAATGTGTCATTCAGTAAGAACATGTAAGGATTTTTTCAAAACTTAGTTAAATTTATAAATACATATTACCTATAGGTATATATAGGTATATATACCTATGTATTTACTAAAAATAAGAAATGTATATAGGTAAATTATATTAGCAATGAGTTGATATTTATCTTTGAATTCTGAACTCCTATATATTCTGTACTAAGGTAAAGAAAATTACAATTATAAGTGGGATGAAACTCAGATGAAGCATGTTCTATGTTATTTCTATATCAAACAGACATTTGCATAGTTCAGAAGCAAATGCAATATAATACTGAAATAGTACAGGTGATTAATATTGAAGACTTGTTAATACAAAAAACATTAACTCTGCCTAAAGAGGATTATAATGTGAGACATTTGTTTTATTTTTATCAATTAGCTTAATCTTTGATTGGAATTCTACACCCTCTGGCATCAAGAAGATGCTTTTTTTTTCTTTAAACAAAGGATTATTCTTCCTCAAAAGGGGACTGTCTAGTTCTTTTATTGTTTTATATCACACAGGGGAAAAATGCTTTTGAGGCATTACCTCTGAATTTAGCAGGGACGGGAGTTTACTGCTATATAATCATTAGTCAATGCAGTAGCTGAAACCTTAAACAAAAGAAAACAAACTACAAACAGGCAAGCATCCCCTAAAGGCACATCAGAACACCAGAGAGAGGAAGCATGGATTTCAAACACGGCTGCCCAAGCATGTGCTAAATATTGCCGCTCCTGACTTTAAACAGCACACTAAGGAATACAGCATCACCTTCTAGTCTTTGGAACAATACTGGGAAGCAAGAGAAAAAGAATTGAAAGTTTTTAGCAAATGCACTTTATTTCTACTCTTTTTTTTATTCTGAGACTTCATGAAAATTATATTTCCAACCTAATAAAATCCTTCAGCATAAAGGAACTCTATCATAAAGCTATTAGAAAGCTATCATTAGACCTCAAGTGTCTTCTTTCATGATACATGCTTCACCATAACAAGCAAACTGCCCGATCACAGTGAACTGTCTCAGACAATTACTGCATATACTGTGGTTGTGAGCCACAAGAAAGCTTTAGAAAAGATTTTTACCGTGGTTGTCCAACTGCATGTACAAACAATCGCCAGGGCCACATTTGCTTTAATGTGGGTGATCACCAGCCTGGGGTAACTGTAAGTACTTGGAAGACGCTAATTAGAGAACTGTATTTCATCCAGATATACAGCCAGACACTATTCAAATAATACATACAGTGCAATGCATCTAATTTATGCTGCATGTGGAAAAAGAAGGCAATGTATCTAACACAAATGAGAAACATAGAATATATTCTATTTTCTTAATTTCTTTCTACTGGCATATTAACTATGAATGCAGAATATATTGTTGTGTTATTGAAGACAATGATTGCTTCATTAATTTAAGTATTTGTCAACCCAGAATAAATTGTAGGTCAGTGATTTGAATACAATCTACATCGCTAATGATCTGAGGTTGGATCCAGCCCTCTCCGCAGAACCATTTTGGCATCTGGGTTTTCAAGCAGGAGTCCAAAATATACCATCTAATGATTGTACAACAATCTAAATCATATTAGCTTCTCTATGAAGTCCTGAGCTTTAAAGATAATGTCCATTGTGCAAAAGCTATAATCCCTAAGTAATTGACTGAAAAAAACGACTCTGTCACACTCCATCTATTCAAGGGAACTGCCCATCCACTGAAGTGTGCTGGGGTAGGGAGACGCTCTTCAAAACTAGTACTTTGTACTCTTTGAGTACAAGACTCCAGAACTGCCATTTTAGTTTACCAGAATGAAATTCACCTCTTTTTTTATTAATAATGGCAAGGCAATTTGCATGAGTTGCTGGGAGAACAGCAAGGATGGGCAGCATTCACGGGAGTTTGTTGGGCTCAGACATAGAAGAAATTGATTCTTAGAAAAATGACAGATAACAAGTATTGAGAAATAAAATGTCTCAGAAAGTAATGAGAGATACAGGAAGAATAGCTATCAGTTATGTCTATAGCCAGAGTTTTTCTATATCTGGTCTTCAGCTTTTTTTTTTTTTTTTTTTTTTTTTTTTTGGTGTGTGTGCGTGTGTGAAAAGATGGAAGTACAAATGTGGAAGGGCAAAGAGAATCTGGACTAGGTTATTTGTAGGGACAGCTCAAGAGAGAGCTGTCCCTACAAGATGAGATAGGGTTAAGGGAAATAAATTAGTGAGACTTTTGCTAGGTTTTATTCCCCAGATTAATTCCTCCCTAAGAAAAAGTGATCTCAGGGAATGATCTCTGGATTCTCCTCTAAAACCGAGATCATAAGAAATCACTAGGAGGCAAAGGAGGGTTCCCTCACAGATGGGCATTTTGCCCAGTGCCACAGCACTACAGATGAGAGAGAATTGCTGTGCCAGGACCTCTTTTCCACCGCCATCCCTGAACCCCTCCAGGCCAGGTATGTAATGTATGTGGCAACAGCTTTATGATTTCTGTGGTGGGACATAGATTCTGTGGGACAGCAGAGTGAGAGGTGAACAGCAGCCTCTCTCTTTTGTACTTAAAAGATTCAGGATTATCAACAGCCTCATCTTTAGTCAATGAAAGGGTCTAATCAACCTGCAAGATAGCTGACACTTTGCTAGTAGTAATGAAGAGCGTGTTCTTTTTTCTGTGGTCAGATTTCAATATGTTGTTTAGATCAATGCAAGCTGCTGTTAAAAACACAAACCATGTGAAATGTACTTTATAAAAGTATTTTGAAAGGCTTTCCTTTGTAGGAAATGTCCTAAAGATGATACAAACTACATGCCATACTATGCACTTGGAAAACAGACTTTTTATTGGATAATGATGTGAGATGAGAGATATTTCATCTTTCATATATTTATTTGACAATGATGAATTTAATTCATTCTATCACACTGAATGATACATTTATATTCAGTCTGTAGTTTAAAATTTCATAAATGATTAAAATCCTTGCCGTTTTAATTATAATATGAAGAGAGCAGCTAGAACTTATTTGCAAAGAATAATGTGCAAGTCAATATATGTGGTGAGCCCTTCTGACAACATATAAATGATGACTTTAGTTGTATGACTACCTGTGAAAGGCAGCTAAATTACAAGAGTCCTTGTGTTCCTCTTCAACCACAATGCAGCTGGAGTTCCCTTCACTTCAGAACTTCAGGTAAACGTCTTCCTCGTGTGCCAAAACGGTTGTGGTTTAAAAGAAAAGCATATGGTAAGAATAACCCCAGGCACCTCGTTTCAGCGCGTGATGGCTAACAAGGCTCATAATTTTTGGAGGTTTTTTTTAAGTTGTTCTGTGTGCTGTGTGCTAACGGAAAAGGTCCACCGGCCAAGTAGAAGGCTGCAGAGAGATATCATCCACCAAGCAGCAAGCTGCATTACTCCACTCATGCAAAGACTCTTAGAAGAATCAATATGGGCTCCGGATAGACAAGGCAGCAGATTTTGGTCTCAATAATGCACTATGCAGACAACAGTTTGGCTTTCTTTGAGCTTACCCACTGTCTGACTTAATGGTAGCAACTACCTCTAGTTAATTCACATGCATTATGTGCCTGACCCAAAGCCCAACGGAAAGATTTCATTGACTCCATTTGGCTTTAGGTGAGGCCCACACGCATCAGCCACTGTGGTGGGACTATCCAAACAGCCAGCATTGATATGAACCGTGCATCTACAGGAAACTAAACCAATACCGGCAGCACACAAGCTGGCCATAAATTATACGTCTCTTTTTATCCCTTCATTGTACTTTGGCTAAGGCATTGGAAAGGTATCAGAAAAACCTTGCATAACTGAACATACCTTCTTCTAACCCATGCAGACTGCTTGAAAAAAAGTTAAGGTGTTGACCTTCACTCTGTTTTCCTGCTGCCTCTCACCGTGTGGAGTACTGTAGATCTCAATATATTTTGTTTATGTCCTGTTATGACCTGAGAAACTTGCACAAATGCATTATACTCAGAGAGTTTACTTTAGAAGGAAACATATTCACAACTTTTTTCAAACTGAAAGTGTTAAAAAAACTAAGCAAAGTGCTGTTTTGTGACTATTCCTAGTAGGACAAACAAAATCAAAACAAAAAGCAGCTAATGCAATTTTGATCAAATTTTGTTGAAAGAAATAAAGATTGCCTCCCGGCTGAGGAGTTATACACCAAAGTAGAGCCCAAAGCAGGCTAAACTGAAGAAATTAGAAAGTCTTCCGAAAAAGGAGGGCATAGAGTGGAAACAATGACAGACCCGTAACTGTAGTAGTGCTGCTGGGTGCCACTATAATGAACAGAAACCTACAATCTCCTAGGGTTAATAAGACACCTGTCTTGAAACTAGCAGTCATATTGGTTTTCCAAGCCTGCCACAATACTTAAAGTCTTGATGAAGTTCTTACTGTGCCAAAGGAACTTACTAACAAAGCCACTGAGTCAATTTAACCTAGTGAAACTGGACCCTGTAGACTGGGTTATCAGAGTTTTGTGTTGAGATAATTACAGCACTAAAGAGAGCATATGGGCTGTCAAGGCTGGCACATGGCCTGCGCCAGCTGTTACCTGGGTGCTTTGGAAAATCTACTGAACAGCATTTTGGGCACAGAACAGCTATATGTAAGTTTTCCAAGATATCTAGTGGGAGTTCCTCATAATAAATTTATTTTTTTCTATATAAGGGAGGATTACACCCAATAATCTAACTGCACTAAGTATAACCTTAAAGTTCAAAAGGAAAATGTCATAGAATAACAATCTTACATGAAAGTGAAGTTTACCGATAGCAAGTCCGGCCTCTTAAAAAGAGTAAATTTTCCAAAGACCCAGGTATCATATAGCCCAACCTAAAAACAATACTCAGACGCAACTATGTAAAAGGTTTTCTGCAAACGATTGCTCTCTCCAAAATACTTGGTGTGCCTTTTATGTCTCTGAGTCAATGGGACTCATCTTATTGTTCCTGTTACTGCTGTGGTTCCACAAAAAATGTCTTCCAAATGCAATGTCATAGCTAATCAATAATCATTACTAACAACAATTATTATTGATTAGCTGTGATGCTCTTACAGGACTTGCCTTTATGAGACAATATAACCAAGAAAAAACATTTCAAAAACAATGGGTCCAACGAGCTAGAAAGAGAGAGAGAAGAGGAACCAAGTAGAAATAGGCCCATCTCTGGCACAGAGAGCAACAACTGTAACAACACATGCCAACCTTCCGTAAAAGTGAAAACTGGAAATTATGATTATTGCATCCAGGTGGAATATAGTAAATGATATTAATTATTTAGGTAAGTAGACTTAATTACGCAAACTGAACTTTCTAAGATGCAAGGCCATTCTTAGTAAAATTGAGATATTGTAGGGAACAACTTGCAGGCATGAGAAAGACCAACCCGTCACAGAGGAGTCAATACTTAATTTCCTAAAGCTCTCCAAGCACATCAGAGTTCGGGGAGCAAAGGTGTTTGCCAAAACTATTTCTGAGATCAGTCACACTGCTGCAGCTCTGAAACCCACCTGCAAGATCCCAGATCTTAGTTTCTCAAATCAAGTTCAACTTAGCAAGCTGAGGTAATTGAAGCCTCCGCTTCAGTTTCAAGTCACCTTATCGTACTACAACACAGATTCATTTCCCTGACATCATTGCCTTCAGAGAGCTAATGCAAATATATCATTATTTGTTTCACAGCATTCAATTCGAAGACTTTATGAACATTTTGAGAAATTCATGGATGGAAAGTTTAGGATTTACTATTCTTCTAAATGTGTCATTTTAGTAGGAAGAGAGTTATCCCATATTTTCTCTTTTTCACTGGGTCCAGGAAGTAGCAACGTTATTACTCATAAAGAAGGATTTGCAATGAGTTTGTTCAAATAATAATAATTTTCTGTCTACTAAAATTCTTAACTTACCTGTGTTGATCTGCATATATTTAAAAGCATCATTAACACATAGAAAAGCTCAAGTGCTAGCAATATCGATACTGTACTTTTTTCAAAGGGAAATACCCCTTCTTTAGCCCTAAAAATCATATTTGATTGAAAATGACTGTATTTTAGAGTTGAAAAATTCAGTTATTAGATTTAAATTTTTAAAATCCTATGTCTTAAAAACATTTAGGAAGCCAGTTGTATTACATCAAACTAAGTACATCACCACATTATATTTTGCAAGCTTTAGCAAATAAAAAATCCCCCAGAAGAATCTTAATTCTTATCTATGGAAAACATTAAACTGCTAAGTGCTAACAACTGGAATTAGTCCTTAAATCTCTAATGAGAATAATAAAACATGAGTGCAGTTTGTGCTGTAACTTGATAAGGCCTGGATTTACTTGCTGTTAGTAAAAGTTCCTGATCCAGCAGTATGGTGTTTTACTCCCTGAGGTACAGGAAACAATATCTGTCCTTTAGGAGCATCCTCTGTGGTAAGCACTTCTTATCGGGGCTATCAGAGGACTAAGATAGCAGTGTAATATCTAGTAACAGCAGCTTTATGAGCAGATCCATTACTGATTTAAATCAATCTAAAGCAGGTAGTTCTACTTAACCCATTCAGAACAAAATTGACCTCCTTGCAAAATAATTTGTTCTGAAATCAACTGTTTCTGTGCTGGTAGGTGCAATACACACTGAGTCTCAGCAACAGCAAAAGTGAGGAGGGAAAACTACAATGTTGCAAGCCAGGAAAATGTTCTTTACAGCAAAAATTTGCTGCCCTGCAAAGATACAATACTTTGCAATACTAAAATTTAACTTCCTTGAAAATACTGATTTGAGCTAAGCATTGTTACTGTATACAGAAGGCACTTAAATGAACCTATTTAAAATTAGCTTATTTTGGACAAATCCATTTGTCCAAAAATGTACTTTAAAAAAAATACATATTAACACTATTCACTGAAGTCTTCTGGCAAAACACTTACCAGAAGACAATCTATGGATTTTATTTACTCATGAGGATATTCTTGTTTTTGCATTGGTAAACTTTGTAACTTTTCTGGAACTTCTAATAGTAAAGTTAAATTATTAACTTGTCAGACAACACTATACCAAGCCACAGCTATTTAAATGCTCAGTGATTTGACTTATTTTGTATTAATGGAGATTCCCTCACAGTCTTTAAATAAAAAAAATTGTTTAAAAAAAGTGTAATTTGTATTTGTTCATATAAAGTGAGAAATCAGGGATTTAAAACCAACTTAATTACATTGCAAATATGATTTATTTAAATGATGAATCGGCAGTTTTACCAGTAATTAGGTAAATCATTGCTTTTCAGCTAGGGTTTAGAAAGACTGCATAAGCCATACCAAAAAAACCCTACAGTACTCTGTCTGACACAGCTGTGAAATGCCAGTCGGCTGCTGGCCAGGAAAGGCCCACCAAATAAACAAGGCATTTTGATATACAAAAAGAGTTCATTAGCCATATACATTGAAGACTCCCTGTTATTGCTAGCTTCAGCCCAAGCATTTGTTTCAGGTAATCCTCTCGTCACAATCTTGGGGCTGATCCTGTTCTAACCAAAATCACTACGAGTTAAACTATTGACTGCAAGATTCAGTCCCCTGCGTCTTGGAAGTTAATGGGATCAAAATGACATATAATCAGCATACGTAATTTGATGATCTCTAACTTCTGGATTCCCTCATGACTTATCTTGGACACATTTCCTTTATTTCTGGTGTATTCCTCACAATAAGAATACAAAAAAATCACATTCTACTAAACAGCAAGCCTGTTTCTCATCCTAAAGAATAATTTTCTCAGAGCTCATTTAGAGCCTGACCTTGTAATCCTTACATAACCCCTTCCCCAGTGACTCAAGCTATGCAAGTACTTTTCCACTTTCAGTCTAAATTCATTCCTTTGCTGGAAACACAGAGAAATCTAGTATACATTAAACATATGCAAAAATGCAAAAACTTCTTCATTAAAAAGCTTCACGGACCAAATGAAAACTCACTGAGTTTCAACATTTGGACTATTTTAATTAGTACAATTTAATATTTCCCAATGCAAAAGGTTACATTCTTACTGATTCCTTGATTTAAACATTTCCTATTAAACTGTGTAATTTTAGTTCAGTAAGTGCTTTCACAGTACTTTATGCAAACGTGAACTCTCTGAGATAACCAAATCAGCATGAATTTTGTATTAGAAATATATTGCAACATTAATAAAACAAAACAGTGTATTTTCTTATGATAATATAAAGAAATTGGTTTATTTCTAGTTTGATTCCATATAGGTGACAATCTATTTATTCAATCCTGCCTTTATTCATAGCTACATATTTCTTGATATATAATAAATTTGATCCTTCAAACTATTTTACCTGATCATCAGAAAATATTTAGGTGCTAAAGTGAAGGCTGGCACCTAAAAATACTACTGAACCAATCTCTCTTGAGAAAACTGGAAACTGCTCTGTAGCTTATCCATTTCTTGTATTTACAGAATATTGCTTTAATAAGATTATTATGAGGGGAAAATATAAAATCAGGTAGAGCTACTTTCTGTTGTACAGAAAGAGATGAAATTAAAAAGCATTGTCTTCAGTAGCTTTTCAAAAAATCTTAAGAAGGAGAAAAATCATGTTTTCTTCTCTATGATACAGAATTAGAAGAATGGAATGCTTTTTATATCACATATGGTTTTAACACTTGCAAAGTTACTATCAAAATGAAAGTTAAAACAAGGCCCGGAGCTATGGAGTATAGTTTTTAAGAATATGTCAAATTATCTTCAATAGCCATTTTTTAAATAAAATATGAAATCTTGAAGCAGACAGCGAAGAATTGTATTGAGGGTAAAATCTTTCATTTGGACATAAATTTAAAGAACTCACATGCATGAATCATATGAAACTCGGGAATATTGTTTCCTAATTGACATGGGATGTATATGCAAGCAGTGCGAATGACTTTCACATATTAGCTTTAGCAAAACTTCCTCTAAATACATTTCTTTACGCTGTCATTTTGCGTGTCTGCAGAGCTACAGGAACAGATGAACAGTACTATCTGTACACGCTTTGGCTTTATGCTGTAAACGTAACTCTACATTTCAAGGTTACCAAGAGGGAGTAAGGCATTATCATTGCTTCCTCAGTCTGATTGTCCCATTTAGGTGATGTACATACTCTAAGCAAATTAATTGGCTTACATTTTGTTTATATTTATTAACTGAGATTGAGAAAGACAGTAAAATACTATATCAAAGCATTATGGTGAAAACAACTAGAATCAATCTTTCTAGGGTGTCACAGGCAGCACTTATTTAAATCTAAAATATGTTCTTTGCTGTCCTTGGTCTATTCTGGTAGATAATAGCTTGTACCATATATATAGCTACAGATTCTTTTCCTCTTTTTAAAAATAAAAAGCTGAAGTAATATAAAAAGACATAATATCAAAATTCCATAAATAAAAGAAAACAAAATGAAAAAAAAATCTTCTTTGATCAGCTCTGTGCTTCTTGGGCTAACAAGAATTATTTCAGTTTTAAAAATGATAAGTGCATGATTTCTGCAAGGCTATTCCCAGAATTTATTCATTCTGCCCATCATTCAGACATTCATCTGGGGACAAACACTGCAAGAACAAGAAATTCAGGAGGGCCTTGTAAAGAGGGAAAGTCAAAACTGTTAAGTAATACAGTGCTTTAGAACTCTGTAAATAAGACAGCTGCACACATACAACACTTCTCATCCAGACCATTGTGCAGGAAAAATATAACCCAATTATAATTTCTTTGCCGCAAAATGAATTTAAAATAGACATGCTTGCAGGTATCCAATGCTGCTTCGGTCTCCCTCGTTTATGAAAGCTTAAAATCTGAAACATTTCTATGCCATCGCCTGCTAATTATTATTTTTTAAGCAAAGTAATACTGAATCTTCCACATAGGAAGGAAGATAAGCAACAATATAGAGCAGGCTCCAAGTTAAATCTGGTTCAGACAGCGTAATAATGATGTCATTAAGGCTCCGAGCTGAATGGGAATCAGACAGTACTGTAGTACAGCTGCAGACATAAATCTGAAAGAACTTTTTTGGCTACATTCTCAGACTTACCTTGAAAGATATTTAGGCGCTCCAGCAATGTGAGTTGAAAGAAATGTTCTCAAAGGGAGGTTTGCAGACTGAAGAACCTATGTAGGCCTTATAGGTACTTTCTTCTATGACACAGGAAGGAACATTTTGTTAAATGAATAAAGTAAGAGAAATAATTTCAGAAGAAGTGCAAACCAGAAAACAAATAAACCTTAATACTACCACAAATAAATGAGACTAAGGCAATTGTGGGACTGCTCAAAGCCTTTTTGCCTTGCTGAATGAAAGCAATCCCTAAGACTGAATGGGTAATGAGATCCTGGCTCCTGAGATTTTAGCTTTCTTAATCATGTTCATAATTAATTCAAGAACATTGATAATTTCATTACATTCTTTTTGTCTTATCAATAAATGATGTGCCTGCACTTTTGGTCCTGTGTACAGGGAGAAAGGAGATGCTTTGGGTAATATTGCACCAGGAATCGTGTATGTATATATGTATATATACATATATATTATCTATATGACCCAAAATAGTGATGTGGTAGTTATTATCCTTAACCAGGCCTCTATTATCAGAATATGATGACAAGCAGTTACGAATAATTAATAAGCATTTTATGCAGAAATGCAAAACCTTTTAAAGAAAAATATGCTGCAAATAGAAATCCTGCCTGAAAGATATGTACCTAGAATACAACATATCTTCAGAGAGATATTTAAAATGGAACTGCAAATATATTTTTAAAACACCTCAGGATACTGTTTTAAAATATCATTTTAAAAAACTCCAACTTTAGCTCCTCTTTCTCTTTCAAAAGATGTGCCCTTCTGTTTGTCCTTCCAAACACATTTCCAGGATCAGCTTACATCTAACATCAAGCTGTACTCACTCACTCAGCTGAAACTGTCTGGGGCTTTTTACATTTGGGTCTTTTTTTCTTTTCTTTTTTTTTTTTTTTTTTAAACAAAGACTGAAAGCGCTATCCACCAGTCAGTCAAAAGGGAAGAATCTCTTTAGGCTTTTCTATTTGCCCTATATGTCCATAAAGCAATGGATCTGTTTCACATCTTTTTTTGTTTCTGTTGTTGATTTAGAGGTATCACTGTTTTTAGATAGCAGGCTGTTGAAACAGAAGTTTCTGAGCAGAGCCAAATGCTATTATGTTATTTGCTCTCTCTTGTGCCTTATTTCATGTTGCCATCAGTGAAACCATTTGTAGAGAAGGAGCCCTGCATGAGAAAAAGCACTATAAACTGGTCCCAAATCATTTAATAAGATTGTGACAATCTCCAGCACACAGGCCATCATCTACACTCAGAAAATATCTACGACACTGTGTCAATCAGCGATCCTTAACTGATAATCTTTTAAAAGTAATTAAATCAGACATTTCCTTCCCATGAGTAAGTTAAATGCCAGCTTAAGAACAAATATTTTCTTCTTGTTCTTATTTTCCACTCTGATGACATCAGCTTCATGTAGCTGTTACTCTACTGAAGGTCTACCTGGTCTAACCAATCTCACAGTTGGCTTTTAGCCAGGAGATCACATATGAGGTTGGTTACATGATCAGTATCTCCCAATACGGAAAACTCATTGATACAGCTGGGCATAAAAAACTGTCACATAATTTTGATTTGTTATGAGGAGGACACAGCGTAAGGGATCTATTACAGTATAAAAATAAATTCTTTCCTCTTCAAGTTATTAGCAATGCTACCTGAGGATAAAGACCAGCAAACCGAAGTAAACATGAAATTATTAGGCCTGCTCAAGGTGTTTAATTTAAAGGATTCAAGGCCTGAGCTGCCCTTTGCACCATCCCTCCTAGATTACCAATGCTGTCCCTTGGGGCTGTGAAAACAAATCTGAATTGATTTAGGCATTCCAGATACTCTAATTCCCAGGGGTGATGAGAGCACGCAGGTCTCGAAGAGACATTTATCCCAGTGGTCCTTAGTCTCAGAATGCCGCAACCATAAACCAAGATTAATCCTATACTCAGATGATCTGAATTACCTCCTTGAGGGGTTCATCTCCCCAGTGACAGTACAAGAAGCCTCTGTGACAACACTTTTAATTCAGACATTTTAAGGATAGGAGGGATACAGCCAAGCTATCTTTCCTGAATAAAATGAATTAAGAAGAATACTGAATGCATTGAGCTGAGTGGAAAATACTCTCCTTTCAATGATACTATTTTTAGAGAGTAAGAATTGAAGAAAAGTAAGCTCAGATCCTAGATTTTGGTGAAGGGGGGGGGTTGTGCTGTAGGTCAGTAAAGTGCCTTCAGGTATTAGGAATCCAAGCTTAATTGCTGAGATCTGCAGTTGTAACCTCTATCAAATTTAGGGCAACATTTCTTTGAGGCCATAAGTAGCTATTAATAACATGGAAGTCTCTCCTGAACTTGATCACACGTTTTGCTGCAAGAGCTATTGATAAGATGACAAGTATCTCTAGCTAGCACATGGAATTTTTCAATACAGTAATCTCAAAACTGAAACAGTTTGTGTGTTTGAAATCTCTGACTCTTTTTTATTTAGCTGTTCAGATGCAGCCTTAGGTACTTCTCGCTTTATTCCTAATCTTCAAAATGTAAGTAGTACGTATTGACTTTGGGAGTGCCTTATCTGTACAGAAAACTTAAAGATTCTAAAAAATTTGGAGAACTATGGTAAAATGGATGATGAGAATCCACGGCACATTTACCAATAATTATCAACATTTTTTCTATGATGTTATCTATAAAGACATAAAGATAATCATTATACTCAAGTTTTTAGAATTGCATTTTAAACTTAAATGCATTTACATAAGCTTGGGAAAAACTAAGTGGGTTTTCTAGGATGATCTGATTGTAAGAGAAAGAAGTCCAAAAGGGACAACATAGAATCACTTAGCAAGGCAAGCTGTTGCCTGTGACAGTGATGTATGAGACAAGGGTGATATATATACTGGGTGGCTTTATCAGTAAATCATTGAGTTATTTACTTCCCTGAGGAACTGGACCTGTCCCTGGAAGAGACTGCACTCTGAGATGCACCAGTGGGGAACTGATATTGGCAAAACAGTCGATTTGGATTTGTTTGCACCAAAGTTTCATAAAATATAATTTATTAAATAATATACGATAAATATAGTTCTTCTTCTAAGTATCAGTGCTTTGAAAATGGTAGAATCTGGATTTTCCTGTTGTTTTTCTCATTAACCTAAAAAGAAACCTCCATAAAACAGGTTAGTTTTAAATAAAATATTTAGCCAATACATTCCTTGAGGGAATGAACACTTGTTCACTGAAACATGATAAAAAAGAAAAAAGGAAAAAAAAGAACTTCTATAACTGAAAAGATATTGTATCATTTCTATTTTCTCTCTTTTGTATTTTAAGGGTAGAAATGAATCTCCACCATCTGCAGGGAACAGAAGCGAGGCCACTGCCATTTCAGGTTCCTACCCCTGGCCTTTGCTCTATAGGGCGATCCGTGGGGTCTCTGAAGAAGAGCTGTGAGCACGGGGCTCCCAGCTCCCAGAGCAAATCTGGAGGGAACTTGAGCAGCCATCCCGACACTCAGCATGGCACTGCCAAATAATCCCCTACTTCCTTATCTTTCAGTAATTTTTTGTGTGCGTTTTTTCTTGGCTGATTTTAATAAATCTCCGGTGGTATCTGCATGAACTGAAAAACAGAATATGAACGTAGTAAAACAGAGGGAGAAGAAAACTGTTTAAATCCATCATTGACACAAACCTATAAGTATTGCTGCATGCGATGAAAGCTCAAATGCTGTAAGCAGTTGCTGTGGAGAAAATAGCTCAGCATGGTAGTACTATAGAAAGTATATTTTCACAAACATTAACAAAGTTTTTATGAGAGCTTTATGCAAATAAAAAATCAAACATTTATTTTCAATGTCATAAAAATGTCAACAACCTTTATCATTACTAATATAAAGAATATATAAAGTTGTGATACGGAAATTCTAACAAAACCCTTTTTTTCTCCTTAATTCTGCCACAAAGTATGGCTAGCCATTGGAATCACATCACATCTGTAGTGTCATAGAGTGAATTGGCTTTACGCTGATTTGGGGCTGCTATTCATTTATGCAGAATGTTTTTATTATTATATCAGAGTTTTGGAGAATCCCAGCCTACAGCCTACACATTCCTCAAAAAATGTATGCCAAAATTTTCAAATCAAAAGTGCAAAAGATAGACATTACCTTGGCTTGAAAATATGACTAGATATTAAAGCATGGTTTAATGTGAGACATCAGTGAGAATTTTGCCTCTGAGTCAATTATGAGAGAGGAAAAAAGAATAAATCTTGGATCCAACCAAGTATTTTTTGTGGGGAAACCGGTGATTTTTAGTAGGAAGAAAGTGCATAAAGTACACTTGCCTACTGAAGGACAGAGGCAACAAGCAAGTTGGAGTGGGTGGACAGACTTCAGCATCAGTGGGAAACTGTCTGGATAGGAAGACTAAAAGGATATTAATCAGCAGTACAAAGTCCAGTAGACATCTAGTAATGAGTGGCATTCCTCAGGGCTTCATACTAGGTCCATTAGCACCTTGATTAACAGCCCAGATGTATAACACATCATCCTCAGCAAGTTCTTGAATGACCTCAAATTGGTGGGGGGGGTGCAGTCAATATGCTGGAAGGTGGCCATTCATATGGATCTCAACAGGCTAGAGAAATGGGATGAGAGAAACCTCATAAAGTCCAGCAAATAAAAATGCAAAGTCCTGCACCCATGACTCCACGGACAAGTGCAGGGGGGCTGATGGGCTAGAAAGCAGCTTTGTGAAAAATGACCTAGTGATTCTGGCAGACAAGTTAAACATGAATCACCACTGCACTATTGCAGAGATGAAGACCAACTGCATACTGAGCTGCATGAATAAAACTGTAGCCAGGAAGTAGAGAAAAATAATTATTCTCTTCTGATAGAATATAGGGAGTCAGAGCAGATGACCTCTGGAGGTCCCGTCCAATCTAGATTATTCCACAGTTCTGTGATCACCGTTAAAAAATATGATGACATGTTCGAAACGTAAGACTGTAGCACATTCAAAAAGTGCTCAAACAGTGACCTGTGCAGTCCCAGGTTTTAAACTACAGACATGGGAAGCTATTGTCATTAAAGTATTTCAGTTTGTGCAATTCCTATCACTGACATATTTTCATTAATCACTTCAAACTTCATTTAGAGAACAAATGTAAATTGCATCAAAGCTTAAAAACATCTGTTAAATTTCCTCTGTTCTTAAATAGACTGTCTTAATGAATGCTAAACCAATCATTATAACAACATAAAATATTAAAATGTTATATATAGTACTTTTGTTCTACTTGCTATGACTGACTCAAATGACATTTGCTCAAAGTATTTTTAACATCAAAGGTAATCAATAATTTTCAAGTCACAGCAACCATAGTCATCAAAGGTTTCTAGAAGTGAAAATGTTTTTTTAAAAAAACTCTTGTAATATGTAAAGGGTTAAATATCATAAATATGTGACCTAATCACAAAAGTCTGTATTCTCTTCTTTACTGCTCTTTAATTCTCTAGATTCTGTTCTTTTTAGGTGGCAGAACAACTTGTGATTCTATTATCAATGGGAACTTGGTGCTCTTATTTTGCTTTTTCACATTACCTACAGTGGGAGTCCAGTCACACTCATCACATACAGAACTGTCATGTAAAATAACATAAAAAGGCTCATGCAGGTACATGAGCCAGAGAGAGGTAATAGATGAGGAGCTTTCATAATAAAGCTTTCTATACACAGGAAATGATTAAATGTGCAAGAATATATTTCATGGCAACAGTTTGAAAGAGCAGCTAGATAGGTGTGTGCATCGATAGAGACACAAAGAAGGTGAGATCGATCAACACGGAGAAAAAGCATAGAGGAGCTGAAGTAGATAAAAATAGAAGAAAGGCACGGAGATTATCAGAAGGGTAATTAGAAACGCTGGAGAGAGAAAAATGTAGATATTGAGGAAATAAAAGAAATCAGAACAGAAGGGATCTGTAATAGATAAAACTTGATATAGTAGATATCATAATCACAAAAGACACCAAGCATTTGCACTAAAAAAAAAAAAAAAAAAAAAAAAAACTTCTGATGTAGCTAGAGTAGTAGTCTTCAGTTAAATACTCCTGCAACTGGAGGCTGCATTTAGAGTAATTTGCATTTTAAAAGAAAAAAAACACAAAGCCGTCACAGGAAAGAGAACAAATTCTAAATGCAGTTTCATAACTTTGTTCAAAATAATAGAGCGAGCTGCTTTTGATTGAATTTGAATTGACAGCAAAAAATTCTCATTTACTGTTATTTGCTGCTTCATTGAGTGACTTGTGGTTCATTACGGGCTTTCTCAATTGATATATCACTGTGCAGCCAAATAACGGACAAGTGACACACGGTATGAAATATGCATTTCACTAAGAAACTGTTTTCCACATCTTGAAAACCCTTGGTAGTATTTATGCTTGAAATTAAACCAAACACTGAGCATTGATTTTAATATGTTTAGATGAAATACAATTGCCCTAATTGTGTTAACACAGTGGAACATGCAGTAATCCATGTCCTTTATGTGCTGATAAATCTGAAACTACAGTAAATGCATAATTATGCCATCAGTGATATCTGTTTCTGGTGCTTATGACTCAGATTTTGTGGTATCTATAGCTTTATGCATGAAAGTACTACCAAGGAAGCAATCTGTTTTTCTCACAAGTTACTGAATCAGTCTAAATAAGAAAAAAAAAATATCCTGGACATTAATTGCTATATTTGTAATTTCAAGGAGAAATCTTTCAGTTCTTTGCCTATGAAACACCAAACGACTTTGTGGGGAGCTTCTTGTAGTAAGCATTTGAAGAACTGGGACCTTGTTTAATCCCCACACATTTCAGTTCCTAACGTTGACAGCAGCTCTGTTCTCTCCATGCATATTAGCAAAATTCTCTCAAATCTCTCCCCATGTTAGCCAGAAGAGCAGTCTTTCAATAATTTCCTCTTAAGGACACAAAGAAAGAAAGTGTTTCAGGTAAGAAATCAGAGTGTGCATTGCTCAAGTGGCCTTTGGTTGTAATATTTACATGTAGAGTTCAGCTTTATTGAAAGAATTCAGGGAAAAGGGGAGAAAAGGCAAAAAAGAAAGGGAGTCATTCCTAGATGAAGTTACATAGGCAACTAGAGTTTGGGGGGGCTGAGCCAGAAACTGAGGCAGCAGTTTCTGGACTCTACTTTGAGATCTTCCAGGAACTTCATCAGAGATCACTGGGGAGACTCCTGGGAACCCTTTGAGGAACATCAAGGTGATTACTGCTGCTGTCATTAGGTGAGGATAGCTGCAGGAGGCTGCAACTTCCAGCAAGCTCTAGCAGCATCTAGCACACTCTACCAGCTGTTCCTGATTACAGGGTCCTTTGAGCTTTTGCTCCAGATGACTCCTGATTTGGAAGGGTCAAGAATGCTTTTGGCAGTGCCAGGGAGAAACCTACATAAGTACCTGCCTAGAGTGAAGCCCATAGATGTAGCAGCTTGTGCAGAAGACCACAGAAAAGAAAACTAGGAACTAGCTAAGGACAGCCCACATGTGCCCAGTAATGGAAGTAACACGCCACAGAGCATGGTTCTCCAGCACACACTGGAGCAACTATCCCTCTAATGTTATGCACCTTCACCCAGACCATGCTGCCAAGATAGGATGCATCTCTTCAAGTCTGGGGCTGTAGACTGGGCCTCTTGCAGAGGCTGAGGGAGATGGTGTCTTTGCCTAGAGAAGGTGTGTGTTGGTGGAGGATGTGTCAACAAGCAAAGGGGCAGTAGGAGGGAGTCAGCAGACCACACAGCATCAGAGATGAGAAGAAGGAATTTGATGAGATCTTCTCTGATACCCTGAACTCAATCAGACTGAGGAAGGGACAGGCAGCATCTGTGCATTTTGGCCTGGAAGCTTGTGACTTCTAACACAAGGAGGATGGCTCCTGCTCCACCTGCAGATCTCTTATTATAGCAGAGGTTCAGTGCCCAGGTAGCAGATGAGAAGCTGGGAGCTGTATCTGAAGAAGCATTCTGTCAGCTGAGCCTAAGCCACACAGCAGCACCAGCAGGAAGGGGCAAGAGATAGCAGTGGAGGACTCCTTGCTGCAGGGGTTGGAGGCCCCCATTTGACAACCTGACTTGCTGCCTAGTTAGGTTTGCTGCCTGTTGAGGACTCAGGTCCAAGATGCTGTGGAGAGACTGCTGAAGCTTGTCCAGCCCTCAGACTATTAGTCCCTGCTGCTCACCTGTGTGGCTACAAATGATACTGCCAGGGTAGAGTATACCAAGAGTGACTACACAGCTCTAGGGGAGGGAGATAAGGGTATAGGGCCCATACGGTTTTCTCCTTGATCCTGGTGAAGTGGACAAAGTGCTTGAGGAGGATGGCTACTGTAGGTCAACAAGTAGTTGTACAGCTGGTATTGACAACAACGGTTCAGCTTCTATGATTATTGAGTCATCTTTGAGGATTAAGGAACTGTAACCTCATCAAGTGGGGCAAAATCATCTTTACCAACAGTATGGCAAACTTATCGAGGAGAGCTTTAAACTAGGAACAAGGGGACATGGAGATGGCAACTAATAAACAAATGAGGAAGTGGTGGTGTGGTATGGCAAGCATATAATGCAGGGTGATGAGGACAAAAGAGATCTCATAATCAATAAAACAAGGGTGAATGGGGACCACCTCAAACATGGGGAAAGCTCTGATAACTTTTCTGGGAAATCAGCATGACAGAGTGCCTCTCTAAAGCACTTGTACACTAATGCGCACAGCATGGGGAACAAACAGGAGGCATTAGAGCTCTGCACAGTTGCAGGGCTAAAATCTCATTGCGATCTCAGAGACATGGTGGGATAGATCACACTAGAGTGTTGCAATGGATGGATGCAGGCTCCTTAGGAAAGAAAGCCAGGACGATGAAGCTGGATGGAGTTAGAAAAGCTAAATCCCATCTGGAGTTGAGTCTGGCAAAGGGCAGCAAAAAGGGCTTCTACAAGTACACTAGCAGTAAAAGAAAGGCTAGGAAAAATGTGGACCTACTGCTGAATGGGGTAGGGAACCTGATGACAAAGGACATAGAAAAAGCCAAGATACTTCTTTGCTTTGATCTTTATTTATCTTTAGCAATCCTGTGTCCCTGAGACTAATGAGAAGGTCTGGAGCAAAGATCTTCCTCTTGGTGGAGGAAGATCAAATTAGGAGCATTTTAACAAACTGGACATAACACAAGTCCAGAGACTTGATGAAATCCACACATGGGAGCTGAGGGAGCTGACTGACCTCAGGGAGAAGGCATTCTCAATTATTTTTGAAAGGTCACGGTGGCAGGGAGAGGTTCCTGAGGACTTGAAGAAAGCAAATATCACTCCTATCATCAAGAAGGGCAAGAACGAGATCCAGGGAACAAGAGGCAAGTTAGCCTCACCTCAGTCCCTGGGAAGGTGATGAAGCAGATCTTCCTGGAAACCATTTCCAAACATACGAAAGACGGGAAGGTGACTGGAAATAATCAGCACAGATTTATGAAGGAGCTTTATGAAGGCTATCAGGTTTAACCAACCTGATAGCCTTCTATTAGAAGGCATTTGGCTTGGTGAATGAGGGGATAGCAGTGATATTATTTATCTTTAGCTTAGTAAGGCTTTCTACACCGTCTTCCACAACACTCTCCTGGACAAACTGATAAAGTACATTTCAGAGAAGTAGGTAGAGAGGTGGATGGAATAACAGCAAAAATGTTGGGCTCAAAGGGTTATGATCAGCAACACAAAGCAAACTGGAGGCCAGACTCTATTCATGTATGCTGAGTCAATACCAGAGCTGATACTGTTCAGTATCTTCATTAATAGCTTGAATGATGGGGCAGAATGCACCCTCAACAATTTTTCCCACCGTTCAAAACTGGGAGGAGTGTTTGATGGCTACACAACTGAAATTTAAAAACAGTTTCAGAGGCATCCTAGCTTTTTTTTTTTTTTCATTACTTTTGGGAATTTCATGATTCAACATGTTACTTTGATCCAGTGCCAACTCAACCTGTTTTTCTGAGCTTTGTCAAACTAGTTTGAAATAGCCAGATTAATAATGCCTCTGAAATTTCTCTTGGAAGGTGACTCTTCTGTTGTAGTTAAGGATCACAAACTACTTTATTTGCTAAGTAGCTTTTAAATTGCTGAATTACAACCTAGACTCCTAGGCTTACCCTCAAAATTTGTATGATATACAGCTAGGTGTAAGAAATAATAGATCTCAGATTTTAAAAAGGGGGAAATGATAGGAATACTCAGGATCATTGGTCCTATCCAAAGATCTCAAAGAAAATTAGAATGAGTTTTGTCAATAATATTAGCCTTTTAAAAATTAAGGGGCTCAGTCTGTTCTGAAAGGAGTTCCTCTCAGTTCTCTCCGTCATCATCTAGAGACAGGACTCTCTAAACTCAAATATACTTTTTTCTTTTTCAGGTCAAGATGAACACTAGCTTTCAAGTAGCCTATCCATCTTTATTGACTACAGCAAGCCCAGGTAGGTGACTGGACAACTTCTAGGTAACTAGCTTAAGATCTCTCAGGCAGTTACAATTCAGGTATCTTAGATCAGATAGATGCTGAGTTTGCGCATACAGCCAACAATAGGTTGGCAACAAGAAATAGGTGCTGCTATTCTTTGATTCATCTTATCCTGAAGTAGATATCTACATTTGGCTAGCTGAACTGTTCACAGAAGTTCTTCACTCTTTTTTCCTCATGGTGATCACTTAGCTAGGCAGATCTAAAATTTAGAAGTGTGTATTTAATTAGATGCTGTTCAGATACGAAACAACCTTTTAAAAAATGGTTTGTTTTCTTTTTAGTTAATCTAGTGAAAATGTAGTATTAGATGAGTTATACCTTTCAGGATACCCCTTATTCTAATGGGGGAGGGAAGGGAATAGTGGTGTTTGTTTTTTAATGGAATATAGTATAAGCCATTTTGCCACAAAAACGGTTATGTAACTGTACTAGTTTATAGGCTTTTGCCATCATTTCATTACCTCACTATAATTCAAGCCACAAAACTTAAAAGTTCAAATATGCTAAAACATATAGAAGTTAGTGACAGATTTGGTGATGAGTTAAAAACCCATAAGCCTAGTGATTTATAGCATAGTTTGGTATGGTACAGGCTTGCTCTAGAAGAAAAGAAGCCACAAGCGAACAGATGCTTTTTATTGGCAAGGTTTAGTTTAGCATGGGCTACAGGAGAGCTATTTCATTTTTACTTTCAAATGACGAGGTATGCACATCTTCTGTTACCCAAAAGCCTAAATGCTGTTGTTCCTACCCTCTCCCACTGTCTGTGGAGGGAGCCCTGGATAATTGCATTCCTGCCTGAAACCCCCAGGATGAAGGGATGTAGTTGTCAATCCAGACCATGTTATGGGTCCATACAATGTAGTTTAGGCACCATAAAGCATCTAACTAGATGTGACTCTGAGCACCTAGAATTAACAGTTTAAGTTCATTTTTTAACCAACACAGATTTAGGTACTTGGTACAGTATTCAATGCACATAAATTACAGAATGAATGTTAGACAGTCCAGCTACTGAAGGCATTTTTTTCAAAGCAAGACTAAGTATTCTTGAAACTTTAACGTGAAACCTCTTATTGACTGCATTCTTGACTGGGCCTACAAAGGCCAGCTATGGATCAAGCTTCTATCATGCTAGATGCTCTGCAAATAACATAGGGCAGTCCAGATTCTTTTTCTACAAAAGCCAACAAATGGTAAGGCAAGTTCCAGAAATTTATATTTGGATCAAATGAAAACAGTTCTTGCCTTTCTTTTGCTTTTTAATATCATTACTGTCTAATTTCGTGGTATTTGTTCTCCATTTTGAAACAAAAATAAATCTATAACAACCCATTCTACAAGGAACCTTACTGTACTTTACTCCATTGGTGGGATTAACAAGATTATTTTTAAGGAATAAACCTCTTTCTAGTAAAACTGCTACTAAAATAAAAATATAAACAATTATTGCAAATATATAGTCATAACAAACATTAAATTTGTCTCTTAAGCAGGTTTATTACTTCAGTGCATAGTTGAATAAAGATTTGTCTTCTATAGCTTTGGCACAAGATCAGATTTATTTAGTTTACAGAAACAATTATTTTTCTCCATCAGCTACCCAGAATGGAATTGTTTAAGTAAATTACTTTATCAAATGTTATTCTGACAAAAATAATCTGCTCAAGTATATTTAGATCTTTTAATAAACGTATAGGCTTCCGTATTCTTTATGGCTTATTCACAAAAGCCTCTAATTTATCAGGCCATTCTATTGTACATCACTAGCAGCAAGTGCAAGAGAGAGGCCTCACTTTCTTTTCATTAATGTTGCTACTCTCTGTTTACAGTACTTCCAGAAGTTTCCTCAATAACCTTAGTATTACTGACATAGCTAACATAGTGAAATACATGAGAATATAACGCTAAACACTTAATTGATACCACTGTCCAGAGCTGCTAGAAGCTTTAGGAATAAGACTCAAGCTTGGCCAACATGCACTAGAAAACGGGCAGTTACCAGTCCTGAGATTTAGTATTAAGCTGCACACTGCACTCTAATGCTACACTACATTGCTATATAAGTAATGCTATATTACTTAGTTTCTAAGATTTTGTTATGCCCATTATCAGCCAGCAACTTTCAGCATCCTTAAAACACATGTATTTCACACACGTGTTGTCATCATTGTGTATTTTAGAACTTTTGTTATTAAAATCGTATCACCCAGGCTACTACAGAATGTGAGTGAGCACTGAAATGCCTGTTATATGCGTATAGTTATATGTAGCATCTGGAATGTAATGGGCATTTAATGGAGTTATTCTGTTTGTCATTTTATCTCTACAGCTTCTCCTGGAGAGAAGGCTAGCCAGCTAATGCCTAGATCAAGCAAGTTAGGTAACAGTCGGTGGGCCTTAGCCACCCAAAGGGAAGCTTGCCATCCACTTCATACAGCTGCAGGTGAGAACAGCCCCTTACCTGCATTCTTGCACCTCTTATGGGAGTAAAAACAAGCTCTTTTTTTATATGTTCCTTTGAAGGTGTATAAAACATGTTAACACAACTGCCAGCATATTTAGCAACTTTGGCTTCTAATTCCTAGCTTTGAATTTATTTTATCCAAAGTTTACCGGAACTGAGAGTGCTTGGGTTAAATAGCTCCTGTACCCGAAAAACTCCCCTCTCTATCATTGCTCAGGAAGCACAAGGGAGGAAAAGGCATCTCTTTGGCAGCTGGTTCATTCCGTCTGCCAACCCGAGTATCAAATGATTAGCAGTACACTGCAGAATAGAAACTGGTACTGCATCAGTGGTGCAGTAGCTACATCATCCATAAGGACTGAGAAAATACTCTTGGCTTGTATTTCTTCTAAGCTTCCTGCTTCATAAATTGACTGCAGTTATATCGTATATAGAATTTCATTTTCTAGGGTAACTACTGACTTAAGTATCTTGACTCAGAGGTTTGGAAGGTCAGCATCACTTAACGGACCTCTCACTTCTTTCCTTCTCGAAGTCTGTTTCTCTAAATTCAGTTACCACATCTGTTCTATATTGTCAACCATATACTCTTATCTTCTACTCTCCAATTCAAAATCATTCTGTTAGTTATCTCTCAAATTAACTACCATAATTCCTTACTCATTGTCTTTCTCTATTTAAATAAATTATTATTTTCAGTTTTCTTTTTTCCAGTCTTTATCCTATGAATCTTTTGATCAGTTTTCCTCCCTTTCCTCACTTCATTCAAGATCCTATTTGTGTAATAAGCATTATCATCTCTTCCATTTCTCCTTCTCTTCTACATTTCTAGCCTTTCTGCCATAATTCAGCATTCATTTCTTTTCATTTAGCTTCATAACTTCTGAAATACTGCTATTCTACTTGATTCTGTCTTGTTATTTAGACTGGAATTTGACACACACAGTACAAAATCCTTCAGCAGTTTGCTCTTCTACACATCTTTTCTACTAGAAATTGACATAGTTACAGGATTTCAAACACCATTTTATATGGATTATTCACCTAAGCATATATGCTTTTGCAGGTGTGACTTCCTCATTCCAGTTGACAACTTGTCCTTTGTGTAAAAGGAATAGTAAGTCTATAAAATAATACAGTGTGAATCTGTTAGCATTCTATGACATACATTTTATTAAGAATAAGAAGAAAGGTCTCCCCTGCTACTGTGGCCTCCCTGAGGAAGAAAAATTGTTTTGCAATGGAAGACTAAAACTTTCAGACTGTACACAGAAAGCAGAAGAGTTGCACCTACTTTTGAAAATCTCACTCTTTAAAGTTAACCTGGAAATCTTTTCTAAGTCTTCCTGAGGCATTTGTAGCATGTAATCCAGTCAAAGTGCAGATAGATGGCTTCCAAATTGTTTGTTGAAATAAATAAATAAATAAACTCCTTAACTGGGTAGTTCAATCCTCTTTTGAATCATAATATCAGAATGATTGGGGTACTACTACTTATCCCAGTCTAGTACTGGACAGCAGGACTGCTAAGGTTATACCTACAATAGAAAATTAAATTGGTCAGGGCACAGTGAATACCTGTATATCAAAATTCACCCTACTTTTCTCTCATCCAAAGTACCTACTAGTAACCATTCCTGGTTCATGCTGTCTTCCGAACCATACTCAGGAATTTTTTGGGAGAGGGCTAGTTTGTATAGCCTCCAAATTATGTGTATTAACCAGTAAATGACAGAGTTAAGTGTATGCCAGTGCTGGAGCCTGTGATTTGGCCCTATTCACCTTACTGGTGAAGATGGAGCCGACATGATTAAAGTGAAGATGGCAAATGCCATACTCCGTGCATGCTGTCACCGGCACAAAAGAGAAGCATAGCTGGGGCTGCTGGAGGAGTCTCCCACCTCAGAAAGGGAAAGAGTGGCCTGCCAGCTCCCAGGAGAGTGAAGGACTTAAAACTTTTCTCCTGAGAGCTCACTCCTCTCTAAAGATAGCCAGTGCAAGCATATTAGAATGACTATGAGTAATGGGCTATTAATTCTCATTTGCAAAATGAGACAATGAGATATCATTTTTTACAGTGATGATAAAATGAGGAAAAATAATTATTACTTTGCTGGCTAAAAAGTAGCTTATGTTATAGATAAATGATTTTGAAATGTTCTCTACATAGGCAAGTGTGCATAAATAGTATACTTGGGTGAAAGAGAAATTAAACATGCCTATTTCTCAGAAAACAAGGCATTTAGAGTTTGCTACAAGAACTGTAAACCATATAGTTTGACACACCAGCCAGTAGTTTTTATAGGATGGAAATCTATTCAAATGGTAAGGAGGCCAATATAAATGAAGCCTGACTAAATGACACCCAGAATGCTTATGGGCTGAATTTTTTCTTAAGTAGGGAAAACTTGTGACTCCTTCTGGTTAACTCTGCTGACTTTTAGCTTCTATCTGAAGTGAGAAAACCTCTCTGTAGGTATGTATGCTGATATATATACACATAAGCAGTAGATGTAGTGATAATGATACAGATTAGAGATATACACTCCCAATTGTTCTCAAAGGGGAAGAGTTTTCAAGACACTTTTTAAATTAAATTTACTTATACTATTTTATATTTGAGCTAAATTCATTATTAAATTAGAATTACCTTATAAAATTAGGATTTTCATGCTGTCTGAAAACACCTCAGTGGTACAGTGGATGGAGAGATGAACATTAATAGGGAGATATTTGGAGACCTCAGATGAGAAATTCTTGTAGCAAATTGGCAAAGAACTGTCACAAAAATTCTCTTAAGATGCTTGCTACTGTTTTAAGAAAGTGCTGGAATGAAATCTTGGTTGATCTTTTTTCATCAGAAGATAACACAAATTCCCCACAGTCAAGTACTGAAAAATAGTTGTCATAATATATGAAAATATGTATTTGGTTAAAAAAAGTTCTAAATCTTGGAATCTCATAAAGTATCACTGCTCAAACATGTTATCCATTATCAACAGATTGCATCAACTATTTCCTAGGATTATAAGAGCTAAAGTGCGGAAAATAACAACTGGACAATTGGTCAGCCAGTCAGTTCCCATGTCACTGAGGGAAAAGATAACAGTTTCAGTACCACAATATGTTTGCAGGCTGACACAGCACTGACACTGGGACAGCTCAGGTATCTCTGCTTCGGTGGCAACATAATGTAATGAATGGGAGACAAGACCAGGGCATTAAGGAATTGCCCCTACGTGACCCCAGACATGCTGCTTACCCTCCCATCTATTTTCTACTCTGACTGTTTGAAATGTGAACCTTTCTGGGCAAAGAATACTTTCTGTCTGTATTACACAATGTAAAAACACTGTGGTCTCTCTCAGGATCGCTAGATGCTATTGTAGCACAAATAGGTAATAATAGCATTCAACAGTACTTCAGTTCTACTGGGTTAACTAGACATTCCCAAGCATTTCATAATGTTATAATTCTTCTCCTAAAATGCAGTGCTACCATCATCATTTGCAGTCTACAATTTTATTGTCTTTGTGTATTCTACTATCTGTTTTCTATCTGGCTACCTATCCATCTATCAACGATACATCTGACTTGTCTTAAAAGTATCTTTTCATTGTCTTATTTTTAAGCCACATCTGTAATTGTCACATTTCTCATTCCTTTTTTTTTTTTTTTTTTCCAAAACTGAGGCTTCCCTTCAAACAAAGAAAGAGAAGTATTAACAGATGGAGTGACTTATCTGTATGTGTTTTCACCATTATTTTGCAGGACATTTTGAAGCATCTGTCTTTGTGGCATTGTTCTGCCCTGTTTGAAGGATTATGGCAGTCTGTATTCAAAGGACGAAAGTAATGTCAGGATTATCTGTAGAACTCCAACCATCTCCAGTGGTGTCTTGTCTTTCCTATCTATTAAATCTAAGCTGTTCCCTAGAGGTCCTTATTAGGCTTTTTTGTTGCTGTCTTACAAGTTGTCCTCAAATATGCTAATTTTAGATTTAGGATCACAGTACTTTCTGATGACAGGACACGCAAATTCTGTCTGTAGCCAATTTGCATGTGCCATTCCTTGATTTTGAATATATACAATGGTTAACAGCTTGCTTCTAATGTCTTATGTTGTTTCACAACAAAAAATAAAAGTAGAAGTGGTTTTTGACCTTCCCCCTTTCCTCACACCACCACCTGCCAATGAAGACATTCTATAGGATAAATAATTAATGCTGTCATCTTAATTCCTAGGCTGCTGCCAAGAAGCATGGCCTCCTTGCAGTTTCCTTTCTGTTTTCTCAGTCATTGCTGCATCCATAATGAAGTGCAACATTAATGTAACATTAAGGTTGCAAATTTACACACGCAGAAGTGTGGAAATAGAAGAATTACCATTCGTGCAATAATGTTAAGTGAGTAGAGCTAAATTTGTCCACTATTTCTGACACTTAGCAAAAATAATATCTTGCAAAAACATTTGATAGCTAGCATAAGAAGAAACTTGACTCCATACAATATGAAGAATCCCTCATTATCCATGCTAAAGATCCTATTTGTGATTTCTGCAGTATTGGTGGCAGCTGCACTGTGAAGTAGCTTCTCAGCTTGCCTCCAAGACCTGCAAGCCTCAGGAACAGGAAACACAGGAATTCACTTTCCTCTGCTCTGATAAGGTAGGCTGATAAGAGGCAGTTTCAGATGTATTCCCAGAGGAATCAGGCTAATGACGGGCACCACTTATAAAGCACCATTAGCTCAGATCCAACATCGGTAAAATTGTGTCAAAGACTGTCAGAATCTTTAAGTAGATCTTTTTTCTGGTGGACTTCAGTTTCTAAATAAGCCTTTATTCAGATTTGCCTCACAGCCTTACGGAGGAGTCGTGGTGTTGCTATGCCATACTGTCGTGTTGGCGATATGTGGCACATTGTCAGGCAAGAGCATTGCTCATAAGACTGAATGCAGATATTAGAATCGCTGCTGCTGGCACAAGCATGGGAGAAGGAATACAGGAAAGGCACTTCCTGTTACATTTAGAATCATCTAAATAGATAATTTATTTTATTGTATGCCAGAAAGGAGTAAGCTAAGGATCAAGTGAGCCACAATGCTCTTGGAGTGTCAGAAGGTACTTCAGTTTGTTTAGGACTTCAGGGAATGACTAGTCACCCATTGACTCTATTACAAAAGAAATTATCCCTTTGGCTTTATTCAGTGACCTCCCATAGGCACCTGAAGCCATTTGAGATGCCCTATGGTATCCTGTCTGGCCTCCTGCTATTACCACAGAAGGTCACTGGTCTCCCGTAACTCCTGTGTCGTATCTGCCAGCCATATGTACACATCTGAGATACTCTAGGGCATTTAAAATGTCCCTAGGCATCTCCGTATGGATGGCTGACTTGAGCCCGTAGCAACAGAGTAGAATTAGGCTCATCTAAAACACCAATTAGTCTAAATAACAGGACAGAGTCTGGAAAAGTTATCAGTGGAGAAATACAAGCACCTTCAAAGGCTTTTCATTCCTTACTAAAATAGGTGTCCAAGGTGAGAGAGATGAACTGCCGTTGGAAATTTAGATTTACTTTGTCCAAAAATACAAGATTTATTATACGTGATTATACATTCTACTAAATGTGATTTTAAATATTATCCTATGGATAACTTTATTAGAACGAGTATGTATTTTGTCCTAAATAGTATTTCAAATAAGAGACCTGGAATCTTAAAGTTACCATATTCTCCAGAGTATTTTGACTTCTGTTTTATTTAGTACCATGTAAAGTTTCTAACTTATAATGGAACAAAGCACTTTTTTCCCTTAATGTTCAAAATATTGTTTTCACAATGTGGAAACAAGTGAATTTACAGTTTTGAGACAGAGTATCATGAGGCCTACTCTTGAATTATATCTCCCAGTTCAAATTTAGGGTTGCATGCAGCTGGGCTTGTCTTTAACTTAGAGATTAATTTCTAGAGAATGTGATTTTCTCATACAGCAGTTTGCAGCCTTTTTTATATCGGAAATCCCTCAAATATATTCCATTGGAGCTTCTAACCTACATATAACAAATTTAAGCAAGGTGACAATAGAAGAATTTTTTTGCTTGATTTAGCAATATGTTTTCATATTTGTTTGTGGAATATTTGATATAGACTATAGTTGAATAAAATACGCTACTAGTATCCACTTTTAAAATTCAGAAGGATAATAACAGCTTCCAGATTATATTTTAAATATAATTAATCAAATAAATCAGTATAAACAAACAGATAAATTACCAACCCTTACCCTTTCATTACAGACCAAAACACATTAAGTCTGAAGTCACATCCTATCAGATGGCAACCCATTGAATGGCTTTGGGTTGCTGTTTGGTTGGGATTTTTTTCTAAATTAATATTTTTTTTAATTCTGAAAAAGATTTTAATCTGGCATTAACAAATAAAAAAACCTGATATTTTATATATATATATACACATATATATACATATATATATATATATATATATATCTTCCTGTTTCCACTATGCAAGAGAAGCAAAGGTTATTGATGAAGCAGGATGTTTTCTGGAAAAAGCACTTCTGTGTAACTCCCTTTTTATACTTTTCCTAAACACTCCTGTACACCTTCAGCAATAAGATCCTGACATCAGAGATATGTATTACCTATACTTATCTTCGATCTGACACCTAAGGCTAGTTACAGATTGTCTTATTTTTCTCAGGGTAGAAATCTTAAAGGGTAGAATATCAGGGTAGAATCTTACAGGTCACCTCAGTTGAGATTCATCTAACTAAAAAGAGATGACTGTTAAGTATGTGTCTACATCTGCATATGTCTCCTGAACTTATAGGCAAAGAAAGAGACATTTTTAAGGCACAGTTGCCCCAGCTTAGTATGTATAATGTCACTAAATTAGATAAAGAATACCTTCTATATTCCTATTTCTCTTCAGTGATTGTAAAGAGAGACATGGAGCTACTGGAGAGAGTCCAGTGCAGGGCTACGAAGATGATCCGAGTGCTGGAGCACCTGCCCTGTGAGGAACGGCTGCGAGAGCTGGGCCTCTTCAGCCTGGGGAAGAGAAGACTGAGGGGGGATCTTATCAATGTGTATAAGTACCTGAAGGGAGGGTGTCAAGGGGACGGGGACAAACTCTTTTCAGTTGTCCCCTGTGACAGGACAGGAGGCAATGGGCAGAAATTGAAGCACAGGAAGTTCTGCCTGAGCGTGAGGGGGAATTTCTTCCCCGTGAGAGTGACAGAGCACTGGCACAGGTTGCCCGGAGAGGTTGTGGAGTCTCCTTCTCTGGAGATCTTCGAGGCCTGCCCGGACACAACCCTGCTTAACATGCTCTAGGTGACTCTGCTTGAGCAGGGGGGTGGACTAGATGATCTCCAGAGGTCCCTTCCAACTTTAACAATTGTATGATTCTGTAAAAGTAGCCTGCCTGGAAAATCTCACATGTAGATGTCTATCATAGACAACACCAGAGCTACCCACCTAAGTTTAGATTTGCAGCCCCTCTGAGATGCCCTAGGATATCACACCTGATCTCCAGCTACTGCTCCAGAAAGTGTCTTCTATAGGTCCAGTGCTTTGTCTCCCAGGTCCATGCAAATGCCTTCAGGTGTCTGAAATGGTACTAAAGTTTAATCATTTGAATTACTTCCCTATAATCAGACGAGATGAACTCTACCCTCTACTTTTTTCTGAATCATTACGCATGTAAAAATAATGAGAAATCTCATCATAAGATCCAGAAATATATAAGAAATATGTAAGAAAAACTAATAATTAATTTATTATTCTAAATGAGACCTTATTCTAAATAAGTAATCAGAAGAAAGTGATCAGTCTTTTTCAGAGAGGCTATTGCAATATTTGGGAATTAAGGTTGCAGATTTCAGAGAAAGAGCCCATCTGATAATGAAAATGTTTCTTACTTGAAGCACTTTGTGACCTCCTCATGTTATTTATCAATGGGAGCATGGCTTTTACATTCTCCTTCATCTTTGTTGGAGCATAACAGAGTTTTGAAAAAGAAAATAAGAATCAGTTGATCACAAAACTAATGTGGACAGGAAAGATAATCCTGTCCCAAGACAAACAGATGTGCCATAATTGCCTGTTACACATTGGCTCCTGCACCCTCATAATGAACTGATGAATGCAATACGTAATGACTCACAGAACTTATATACAGTGTCTCTTCAAATTTTGATGATGATGACATCTCGACATCTGCTGTTGAAGCCTTTGTGTATCTCCAGCTCCTCACATGCTAATAAGAGTTAGATACCTCTGATTTCATGTGAGATAAAAAGGTCAGAGGCACAGAGATATTCCATAGTACATAAACTGTAGAAGAATAAAAATAGCGCAGAAAAAAAAAAAAAAGGTATGCATTCTCCCTCAATACCCTGGAGAATATAAGGAAAACACTACAGTATGAAACTAATTCAAGTGTGTTATTTAAAGTTATAGCATTAAAAAAAGAGAGAGAGAAATGGAGGCTAAATTTCCCTAGTATGCCAGAAAGGCTACAAAAAGGAAGTCTGACCTGTGTTCCTGCATGCAAGAAGACTGGAGCTCAAACTGTGGCAGTTACAAAGAAACTATTTGACATTTATGTCCCATTTTTAGGATAATACCTGACACATTTGTTGTAACATCCTTTCTTTACTACATAAGCAAGCTACAGTTTATGATAATGACTCTTTCCTCATCATACTAAATTGGACAAGGTCTGGTTGCCTCTAAAAACTAAGGGATTAAAGGGAGAAAGTGGTTAGGAAAATACTGGACATGCATAGGGCACCGCTAGCAGAAAGGGATGCGTATCTTTCACCACCTAGAAAATATCTCCAAAGACCTCCCTGATGTTTCTCCCTAAGCTACAAACACAGAAGAAAAATTCTATTCACCTGTACAGAATCAAGGTTTCATCATTTAAATCCTGGAGGAAGATATAAATCAGGCTTTGTTACTATGCAGAGGGATTTCTCAGTATATATTGGCTAAGTCCTGACACTTTCACAAAGTGAAGAGTTACACACCAATTCTTTCCTGAATATGTTTAAATCACAGGGTCTGCTGAAACTTGAAAAACAGGTTCATCAGAAAGATTTTCTTTTATTCTCAAAACTGTAAACCTTAAAATATTTTTTTATCTTTCCTTTTCAGAGTAACCCTTCACAATATCACTCTCTTCTATTATAATCAACAAATTTGCTTAATTGCAATTTAATAATTTACTCAAAAGTATTTGTTCTAACAGGTCATACAGTGTTTGCATACAATTGTTGTCTATCATCCTTATCATGAAGGGGACATTTTAAAAATAAAAATATAAATAAATTATTAATAATTGATTATTAAATAATAAATGTCAAATGTCAAAAATCAAAAATCATTTTCAACAGAAAATATTCACAAAATAATGGCTTTCACTAGGAAAGCTGAAAAATGTCGTCATAAAAGGGAGAAAAACAATACTGAAGTACAATTTTCTTCCACATACTCCTCCACCTGTTAAATCTAATAGATTGCTCTTCCAAAGAAAGGTAAGACATCAAAGCTTTCCTCCAATTACCTGGATATTTACAAGTGACAGGTGGCAACTGTTGGTCACATGAAGGATTCCTTGTTTTCAAGTGATATGAACTAAATTGTATCTATAAATTTGCAAGAAGAGTAGGAAAAAATCAGCAACTGGATCTGCAAGAGCAGCAAGACAAGGAAGGCAAAAGACCATAGCTACCATGATGCAAAAGCCACAAGGACAAAAGTTCCAAGCACCAGAAAGAACACAAAAAAAAATGAATAGAAGTGAATTCAAGAGTATTGGTATCAGCTTCAGACTAAATAAGGGTATCTATATAGGAATTATGGGCAGGATTTATTTGCTCCAGTATAAATACATAAGGCCATTTGAGACAGCAGCACAGGACGGGCAGATATGGTACTGGACTTTTGAGACCTCAGGGCCCTTATGTAGGCAGATCGAGCACTCTAAGATATCTCTGATGGCAACTGTATCTTCCGTAGGTGCCTAAACTGTCATCTATAGTCAATCTGAATGCTGCTCAGTGGAGTCTAGAAAGTTATTTAGCTGACAAAGTGTAGGTTAGGGTTAAACTGGGTAGCTCTGCAGGCTTCACTGGCTGTATTAACTGAATTTTCTCCCTTGACAAATATCAGAGCTTAACATCTAACTCACAAACAGGCAGACAACTCGTATTTAGACACTCATGCTTTGGTGTTTGTTTTGAAGATGAATCCCACACCCAAATGTAAGAGCTCACTTAGATGCCCAGGCACAGACTTTTAGTGCCATTTGAGATGGAGTAGGGCATCTGAGGTACCTGTATGTTGCTGGTGGATCTGACTTCAGACCTGTTATAACCTAAGTATTATCCACATTGTCGTGCACCTCCTGTGACATGTCACGCTTGAGCAGCATGGAGGAAAGTTTTCCTTCAAAAATATTAAACCAATACCCAAGCCCAGTTTGGGGAACAACTATCCTTCAAGAATTTTATCAGAGTAAATACATTCTTCTAGTGCTTGGATAAGCCTTACTTTGATAAAGCTGCTTGTATACAGAGAGCTTCCAGGGCCTCAAGCTAGCAAGATCCAACACATCTTCTCTGGAGTCAAGTCCTTCTCACCTGCTAAGAAAAAAAGAAAATGGCAGATGACATTTAACAGTGCTGCTTGCTGATACCTTTCATATCAATGTAGTGCAACTTGTGTGGAGACTGAAAAATAATGTAAGCTTGAAATATTCTTCATTTCACCCTCTCTTTTTGAGGTCATTGTTTCATAGGGAAAAATTGCTGGATTATTATGGTACACCACACAGCCTGATAATTGACCTGCCCTACTCACTCTTGAATCCTGAGTCCTCTGATTACCCGCATTGCAAAACTGCTACTTTGCTCCTGGGATCTCTCAGGAATGAACCAACACCCTTCAAAACAGTAATCAAGTGGACTTTGGGGGATAGACCTACAGTGGCAGGGATCATTGTTAAAAGGAAGTGTGTGTGGGGGGGGAAGTGATTCAAATTTAAATGCCCTTAACCCTGCACAATCCTCCTACACTGAAAAATCTGATCAAGTCATTGTGTACCACTTTTTCCCAAGGGCCAAAGATCATTCCCCAAGGCAGACTCATCAGGCAGTGTAGATTTAGCTTTAGAGACAAGCCCCAAGAGAAGGATGCAGAATTCTTCAAGAGTTCTTCATTCCACATGGATTTTTCATTGTAAACAAGATAGTTAAAGAAAAAAAAAAACAGATAGGTCATCTTCCAATTGCCATATTTCACCTACACGTGACAAAAGCAGGAAAAAATCTATGATAGGAAGGGAAGCATTAAGCAAACTGTGGGTTCTGGATTGTAGATTGTGGTCTATTAGCAGTGTTGAAAGCAAGAACTGAAAAATGTGGAGCAAGACTGATAACACTAGCATGATAAAAAAAAAAAAAAAAAAGAAGATGCTGCAACTTAAAGGGGCATTCTATCTGGAAATGAAGAGTCATCATAAATCAGAAAGATCAGAGACTCTACATGGTACCTGGAAGGAGGAATTCAGGGAAGGAGAGGAAGGAGAGGAGGAAGGTAGCTCAGGCTTGAGAATCCTCTGACTTTCAGGTGAGTAATGCCACAGAGAAAATGCATCACACCACCAGTTTCCGCAGCATGCAGAACAACCTTTGCCATTTCCTTTCCACCTCAACCTGTTGCCTCCTTGCATCAAGTGATATGCAACAGAAGTCTTCACGACAGTTCAAGAGTAGCAAATCTCTGAATTCAATGATATACATGGAACCGACTCATTCCCATTTTTGGACTCTTTCATCTCCACGAAGAGTGTCTTCCCCATGCGGTTTTAGACCATGGTGAGGAGATGGAGGGAAATATTGGCATAGTTATAATCAGGTTTTTTTTTAAGATTCTACAAAATGGTCAAGCAATGTAGTGAATAAATATAGCTCTTCAATAACTACACTTGAAAATTATAGTTAAAATTTACCACATGGTATAGATGAATCCCATTTTCACTTATAACAATTGCCATCAGATTGCAATCTGTTTCCTTGGACTAAACGTTTGTTATAAAATTACTACCTGTGGGCTGGAAAAGAAACCACACAGTGTTAAAAAAGAACAACTTAAATAATGGGCAATATTCTGGAATATATTAGCAAAGTCATAGCTAATTTAGAGAGCTGATAAATATATTAGCACAGCACCAATAGTGCATAATGAAATTTTTTAAGGAACATAGGGAAAAGGAATAAAGTTATTAAAAATAAATGTCCTTTTTTACAATGGTACATACAAGGGATTCTCTACTGTATTAAAGCATATAAAAATAATGGAGCACAAAATTGAGATGTGAGCACTAAGATTTTCTACATTTGCTTATTTTTAATGTAGAATTCAAGGAGGTGTCTATGGCAATATACTGTAGTTTCATGTATAAATGAAGCAGCAAGTTTCAGTAACTTTAAATTAATTCAGATTAAAATTAAAGTTTAGCTCCAAATGGAATTGAGTTGTGAAATATTCCTGTCAAAAATAAATGGAGGACTAAATTTAAAATGACTGTTGGCTAACAGACTAGTGGAATATGGGTTAAAGACTGTGATTTGAAGCCCACACTTACTAAAGAGCAGATAAAATCAATGCTTTAAGGAGAAATATCTGGCCCATGTAAGTCATCATTTCAGCTTGTTACCAAGTTAGTAATATTCACTTTTTGTTTTAGTTTTATAAGTACAAATCACCTTCAAAATGCCAATGTACAAATCTTTATCTTACTTCTATGTTAATGTTTCTCAAAAAAAGTCAAAAATGAAATATTTATCTACTAGTAAAGCTTTTAAGCCATATTTGCTTGCTCTTGATTTAAAAACAAGCAAAAAAATTCTCAGTTTCATTAAGACACTACTCACCACATCATTTGGCTATTTTATTAAAATATATATCAATAAGAAATGTTAAAACAAGAAGTGACAGTATTTTGGAGGGTGAATTGCTAATAAAGCAACCAGAATCTCATCCTGTGTGAAACAGCTGGACCATGACGAGATCACATTAGCACTAATTAAAATGATATTTTTTTGTGCAGTTTTTGTTAATCCAGCTTCATTGGACTCAAAAGGATTTTTGAAATCTGCAATAAAAGCTATTATGTAATCTTATTCTGGTTCTCTTGCATCAGGTTACTGTGTGAAATTTCCCTATAATAAACCATATTTCCTTAAAACTCTCACTCAATAAAATCAATATTAAGTTTTTTACTATTATAGCCGTTTTTTCCCGATATATGATCCTCATTTAATTAAAAAAAATTAAAGCTTTAATTTATTTTTGTTTGATGAACAAGAAAAATACCATATTAAAGGCAACATTTTGCCATGTTTCTCTTTCTCCCTCACTTTCCTGGGTCCCTGTTGTTCCCAATGTATAATTTGCAAAACATATTGCTTCAATACTTACAATGAGAGAGGCGGCCCAGCTGTGGGAGGGAAAGGACAGCAGTCTCCAATATTACCATAATAATCTGCCTAAGGTCCCATGAGCCCTCTGGAGTATACAATTCTCTATACTGCAGGCCCCAGCTGGAGAATGTTCTCTTGACATGTATGCCAACCTTTGCCTGCAGGCGAAATAAAAAAAGGCAGAGAAGTAATCATGAAAATAAAAAATCTTGTCAACTGTGGTAGGATGCAGTTTCCATGTTTTTTTTGCTCACGTAGGCAGTCATTGTGCTAACAAAATGATGGGGGACTTAAAAAGACTGCAGCTGGTAGTGTTTAGCTGGAGAGAGGAGAACATCACGTGCCACGTTAATTCTGCAATTCTAACTTTGGGAAAAAATGAGCAGTGATATTGTATTACTGCCAATATGCATGACAGCTTTATTTACCTCCTCTTCCGATGGCTACTCATTACAACATTTAAGCAGGAAAGGGACACCCTGACAGTGCTTGTGCTAATTGCAACGGGTCAGATTGTGATCTTCATTGTTTTTTTTTTTTTTCATGGCAACAAACAGCTCTCAGGCAAGTAGTCCTGCTGGTAGTTGGGAAGTAAACACACACTACTGTGAAGGCCATGCGACTGGCCCAGGGAACTTGCCAAGAAAAAAAAAAAGCATAACTTCAAATGAAATAATATAGCCAAAGGAAAAGATGGCTGGCAGACACATGTATAAGATCAAAGATCAAATACATACTTTTACTCTTCAGTTTCAAACTCAGTTTCTACCAGAACCTACAGTCTTTCTTCTGATTTCATTTAAATAGATATACACAAGAGGAACACCATCATCACAGAGCTCAAAACAAGTCCCATACTGTTATAGATTTCTGAAAAATGAAGGAGGTATTTTGCAAAGAAAGAAAAAATGTGAATAAGTTCAGAATACGGCATCCATCAAAGACAGTCATACATTTCTTTACCTAATGACAAAAAACCTTCTGGACATAGCAGGTTTGTGTAATCATAAACCTGTTTGCAAGCAGATGAAAAATGGCTGTGGAAAGCTAGCAGATCACAGAAGAGATCCTCAAGGCTCAGAGTACCCATGTGTGGAAGAACCCCAAGATGAGGCCTGCTCCCATTAGGGGAAGTTTGCATGCTGTCATCATCTTCCTTCCTCCCTTCCTATGCCTCCCTCAACTCACACAGACTTTTTTTTTTTTTTTTTTTTTGCTTATGCAATTAACAAAAACAAGTCTGCTAAGTTAAATGTACTTTTCACCTACCCATGTATGTGCATGTACAAATATACTTTTTTCTCCCTCATAATCACACTGCTGTCTCCTTTGCCTTCTTTATTCAGGCCATCTAGATGGAAAAAAAATATGTGTAGCTCAGTAACTGTTCTTGAAGGACAGGTACAGTAACAAGTTAGACTTTGATTCATTGTCTGAAAATGGAAGTCATTACTTTTTCTGAGTAGACTTGGGAGAGACCCTTTCAGGCAGAAGCACAAGATCATCCTTTAAGTCTGCAAGATTCATGGGCCAAGTAGAGCTTAACTGAAGATGCTAGAGAATTTAAAATGAAAACAAAATAAAATATATATTAAAACTACTGGGTGAGGATTAAGCAGCCTGGAAAATATTCCCTCTGAATGTACAAGAAAGACGGAAGTACGGCTAGAGACTATTTAGATAGACTTTAACAATGTCCCTTCACAAAACTATTGGAACTCAGAAATTACTTTCCAGAAAGAAGAGGCTTTGAGAGTCCAAAACATTAACCCTGAGGAGAAGTTTTTAGGTGCTGCAGTTTTGGATATAGGTGTCTAGCTTGTGACTTTGCATTTTGTCATGTGTAATAGGGCATCCTAATCAAAATGAATAAATAAATTCTGGTTCCTATCATGGTGTAAGGAGGAAGCCAGATTACTATCACCACAGCTGAGTTAAGTATATAACCTTGCTACCAGGATTCATCTATGTTCTTACAAGACTGAATATAGGTGTGGAGTGGCATTCCTCTTCCCTTTTCCTGACTGTACATTTCTGAAGTTATAGCTATAACTAGTAAATTAAATATTCCGTCTTGCATTCTCTAGCAGTGGGATCAACCTGCACAGAACAGCCTGTATGAGTGCAATTAAGCCAAACTCTACTACTCTCTGAAAAAGGGTGGCCTCATCCAAACTGCCTGCTGGTAACTGGCAGTGCCTTTCATAAACTTCCAGATCATACCCAGGACTAGCCTGGGAAAGCATTACTCCATATAGGCCAACTCTATGGGTACAATAGATTTCCAATGCCATTTACCAGTATAAATGTAGCAGCAACACACTTTGCTTGTATTTGAAATAAACATAATAGAATGTTTTTATGGATTAATAAAATCACCATAAATGGATAAAAATTGCTCCCATCTTGTAAGGCTACTGTAAATACTTCAAATACCTCCTTTGGCTTGATTATGAATTTCCTTCAACTATATCTACTCAGAGATATTAGGCATGGTAGTAAGTAATTTGTCTGATAATCAATATGCCCAGCATAGGAAGCCAGGGTCATATTCCTTTAGGAAAAAAAATCCACTGCCTAGCAGGAAATGTATTTAAAAACTGCAACCTTCCTGAGCTCCCATAATCTCTAACTTATACAATTACATGATTCCATACTTTTGTCTTGATGGTAGGTGGTAGGATGGTAGGATACAGGTGGGTATTTTGCAAGGTAACTTTCTCTTGCTCTCTTTATTTGGTAGAATGAGATAGATCTATCTAATCCATCTACTTAGGCACCTGTTTCGGGATGGGATGAGATCTGGAAGTATTTTTCTCCTTCTGGAGAGAGAATAGTCAGCTAGCTAACTAGATAGTCAAAGTCAGGTGAAATGAATGGCACATTTCCGTTACTTTGAGCTGCTTTGGAAAATCCCTATAGGCATGTATTTAGGTGTGCCAAGTGCCTTTAGAAATCCAGCTCCAAATCTCTGCAAAATCCCAGCCACCTGTGTTATGCACTCAGCTTGCAAGTACTGTTCTGTGCTTTCCAAACTCCCCAGGCTCTAGTCAGCAGAAAATATTTGCAACTTATCCAAACAGCTCCAACTGCAGATGCTGCTGAGAGGCTGGCTCACCCTTGCTGGAGGAGGTCAGCGTGATACCTGAAGACACTGACAGAAGCCAAAGCAAAGCAAAACTTGTGCATACCCAAGCAAGAGTTGCACAGAGAAACACATATCCCATGCACATGGGACTCTGTATGCCACAGCAGCTCCTACAGACCTTGAGCCGAAGAAACGCATGGTGGTATCTATCTAGGCAAAACATAGTGCTTGCCCAAATGGAAAAACAAAATGTCAGCAAGCATTTCTGGAGCTGGCAATAATTATTTCTGCTGAGTGAGAATGAATTGGAGATCTGTTTTCTCACTGCAATGGCTCTCTCCACCTAAACTCAGCTATACATTACAACTGTTCAACAAATCTATTTGCCACTCAAGTGATAGCTAGGCTTCAATGTTGCTTTAGAAAGAGAGCAACAGCAGACAACATATTCATTTTTATGGAAAGGCAAAAGCTTTGTTGCCTATGTCACTTTGGAGAGAAATCTGGAAGGATCACTGAGTGTTTGGCAGATTAGAAAAATAAATTAACAAATTACAATGAATAAGCCATCAGTCTTTGCAGTGTCAGATGTTCTCCTCTCCTCTCATAACCTTTGGATGATTCTGAAAACTCTCTAGATCTCAGTCTTGAAACTTATCCTAGCCTCTGGCAACTTCTAACACATCAAGGGAATACGTGCTGAACAGAACACACCATGATAAGGAGAAAAGGATTGGTGAGTTGCTATCAGGAAACCACCGAAACTATGACTGGAAAATGCAAACATTGTATTTTTCTGTGATACTAGAGAGTTTCAAGTTCATGAAAAATAATTCAGAAGGTCCTATACAAGAACTGGGTTAAGCAACATCTGAAATACGGGATGCAGCATAAACTGGGTGAAGCGTGCTGCATTTCTGTCAAGAGTATGAAATAAATTGAGAGGAAGGAACTGAAAACTGAAAGAGTACAGTTTACATAAAGTCTGATCCAAACCCCGATAGAATAATTAGGGTTTAATGAGTTTTGATTCAGATCAAACAAGTTTATTTTTGTGTGTGACCAACGGGTTTGTAAGTGAGCAATCCCATTTATAATACCATGAGGAAAAATATCTATAGGTGGTCAAATTAGAAGTTTCTAAGAGCATTATAAAGTATAGTAAGCAATAGGATGAGCTTTTTAAACTAATAAATGGGCTTAAAAATAAGGATATTATTTAAAAGTTAGAGTGTTAATGACAGAAGTTCATGATATGAGCTTAAAAGAAAATGCTTTCATAGAGGAAATTAGTTATAAATTCCCAGGAAAAAAAAATATAATAAAGACCTCAAAAGATGCCGAGATTTTTGTCTGGGAAAAGATGAGAACTGGAAGTATTAAAGGAAAGCAGGATTATGATATTAATAGCTGTGTGAAAAGAAAGTTGTGTCAGGCCTTAGAGCCTTTTCTGTTTCTAAATTGCCTAATATCAGTCAATTTTATTCTCTCCTCCTCTAGCTTTCCTAGTGCTGTCACCATGCTGGGCTTAGTTCACCTCCTGTTCAAGAAAGAGATCATGATGCTGTGACTGAGCTGGTTACAAAAGGCAAACTGGCTGTGATAATTCAGATTAATGTACAGGCATCAGTTTTCCTTGGCAAGCTGTTAACACAGATGCAAGTCTTTACAGAGGCATCTTTTTTTCTCTTTTTTTCTATGCAGACTCACCCCTCTCTGATTTCTAAGCTCCCAGTAGAAAGGAAAGGGATGGTCAACCTTAAACAGTGCCAGAGCAGGTCATTTTCCTTCTTAGTTTCCTTCTTAGTCCCTTGGCATCCACTTCTTGCATACCCAAGAGCATATTTATTCACTATTTGTTTTGCTATCATAACTAAAGCCTTCAAATAAAAATGTAAGTATGTCCAAACAGGAAACGTAAGAATGCAACTCATATGCAATTAAACATACATACTAGGAAAGAGCTCAAATCTAGCTTCAAATAATAATGGGGACCAGTTTATTTCCTTGTCTAACTGGTACAATTCAAATTGTGGCTGCTCCCTGTCAAGATATTTAAAATCCTTTCCTATTGTGCAGAATGCTCATCTAAACACCTGAGTTCACAGAAGTCATGAATTCAAATCAGAGCTGTCGTCTTCTCTTGCAGAAGTCCAAAACACAAAATTTAGGTATCTCAGCACTAAGTTCAGAACGTGCATAAAGTTCTGCTACTGGGAGAATGCTGGATCTGACACAAAGCCACTGGGATTGATGAATTACATGAGAAAGTGGAAGTGTTATGTTTTGATTCCCTTTCCTTAGAACTTCTTTCAAACCAGTGTGCAAAAAGAGCAAGCATATGGGATATAGTGCCATAGGAAAAAGCATGGTAGCTGCTCAGGTTGTTTGCTTCACACTGTTTCTGCAATGCAGAACTTGCAGCAAGGAATCAGTCCTGCTGAGGGCATTTCCCAGTATTTAGGGTCAGAGGCATATTCTGGCCATGTCTCAACAATGCATGCAGCAGCCTCATGCTTTTTTATTACTCCTTTTATTACTCAGAGTTGAATAGGAGGAAACCTAGATCACTCTCTGAGCAGGATGTGGTTGGATCTGACCTACTCCATCATCTGCACGTTCAAAGGGATGAGTCTCTTACATACACTGAGGTGAACAAATGGCACTGCTGAGAGAATGCCTATTCCCGTGTGTGACGTACTGTCATCTAAAATGTCAAGGCACCTGCTTTCTTTAAAGGCTTGTTTGGGGATAAAAATAATGGAGCAAAACAAACAAACAAACAACTTTTCTAATGGATTTGGCTCCATGCATTTGTTTGTTCATTCTTCATTGCCTGTAAAAATTGGTAAATTCAATAAATCTAAACAGATAAATTAATAAAAATTAAAAGTTGTGTTGCTGTGAGATTGATGCCAGCAGCTGTGATACAAGGGTGTTTATACATCAGTGATTACACATTAGCTCAGTGTAAAGCACTTTGAGATCCCAGGATACAACAACAGCAACAACAAAAACCCCACAACATGACTACATTATTTATTCAATATAGTCTATGCCACATGCTGCATTTGCATATAAAGAATACCTTATACTGAAACACAGAATTACAGAAAGAAGAGGTAGCCAAGATTTATTATATCGTCTATTCCATCTCCCTGCCAACACAGTATCATTCCCTGCTGGATATTTTTAGTGCTTTGTCCAGTCTAGATTTAAATAGAACTTAATAGTTAGACTTCTTTCAGGAATTGCTCCAAAGCCTAATAGATCTCACAGTCAACATTTTCTGGTGTTAGCTCTCTTTTTTCTTTTTTCTTTTTTTCCTCCTCTTCCTTGTGCCTAATTACCCTTAATTCCTTGTTAGATGCCCAAACTGTTCCACTTCCCACATCGGTTATTGCATCCTTCAGATTCTGTGGATCTTTTTGAGTCTCTTGAATTTTGCTTTACCAATTGCTAGTTTGGTAGCTTTCCACTTTCTTATTTAATAAACATGGTAAAAGATGGATCAGGGTATAAAGAAGTAAAGAAGAAAAAGGGAAGCAACGATAAAATCTTGACTCCAGATAAAAAGGAAGGCATGGAGAAAGAGGCAGAAAAGAGAACAAGAAGGGTTTATTTTTGAAAGAAATCTGTCAATGAAAATAAAATGTATTAAAAAGTAAAAGGCTAATCTTTGTATTCATTCCTCTTTTATCAATGTATATAAGTACCTGAAGGGAGGGTGTCAAGGGGACGGGGACAAACTCTCTTTTCAGTTGTCCCATGTGACAGGACAGGAGGCGATGGGCAGAAATTGAAGCATAGGAAGTTCTGCCTGAGCGTGAGGGGGAATTTCTTCCCTGTGAGAGTGACGGAGCACTGGCACAGGTTGCCCAGAGAGGTTGTGGAGTCTCCTTCTCTGGAGATCTTCAAGGCCCGCCTGGACGCAACCCTGTCTAACATGCTCTAGATGACCCTGCTGAGCAGGGAGGTTGGACTAGATGATCTCCAGAGGTCCCTTCCAACCTTACTGATTCTGTGATTCTGTGATTTAGCTCTAAAAATGCACCATATATATTACAAGTTTGGGGCTGGATCCTTAAAAACAAGTCATGTGAATGCAATGAGGTTGATTGTCTGATGCAAGGCTTCATGTATGAGCAGTTATTTAAAATGGTCTCCAACAACTTCTAATACAAAATCTTGTGTACCAGATTGACTTATGCTGCCAAAAAAAAATCTTGAAATAAATACTTTGAAAATTATCCATGACTATTCACACACATACATACAATTAATCTCCAATTGGCAAAAGTAGTTTAATATGGAAGTTTCCTGTTGAATAGATTGGATTTTCAGGGATGCTCTCTCTATTAAGATTACAAAATGAAATAAGGTAGTGAAAAATGGTGACAACTTTTCATAGATTAAAAAAAAAAATTCATCAATCCAGTGCTAAACAAAACCAAAAAGAAACAGGATGCTAATTTTGATTGCAAATGAAGTTCAGGAGGTCTAGATCCTAAATACATCTTTAAAAATTCTTTTGAGGAGAGATATTTCCAGGAATATGGACAAAAGAAAATTCAGTAAAAACTAGTACTGAGCACATGCATATGCACGGATGATTTACTCACCCATGTGAGACCTGAGATGTGAACATGGACCTAACAAAGCTAATTGACTCACTCTCTGAACCTTTGACAGAAACCCAATTTGCCGGAGCCAAAATTTTCAAAGTGATTAGTAATTTTTGCTATCTTATTTTTCAGTTGCCCAATTAGGGTCATCTAGGGTCCAATTTTCAAACATGCTGCACACCACAGTCTCAGTGAAGTTTATTTGCATTTGAAGTACCCAGAAAATAGGCTCCGGGTTTGCAATAATGACCCCACACATCCCTAAAGATGTTCCTTTGAAATGGTAGATTATCCGAGCTCCCCACAGATTTTGTTGGCTATTTGCTCACCGCTTTCCAAAGAAATAAGCAGTTTCTGGTCCTTATAGTTTGATTGCTTCAACAGAGGGTTTTGTTTAAAGAAAAAGGCTGGTGAAAAGCACTGCATATTGTTTTATAAGTGACGCCATGAGTTTGTTTGAGCAAGATAGGTAACCAAATAGAAATCAAAACAGCCGAGTTCTGAAAACAGGATAGTGTCTACCAGCTCCTTCTTGTTCTTCCTCACCGCTGAAGGAGCTACAGAAGTGGGACTTCAGAGAGGCTCTCATTCAACATTGGTGGAAGGACGTGCTACACTTTTATGCCCAAGTCATGACTCTATCAGCCACCGTTTTCATTACAAATATGGGTTTCCAGTCAAGTCACAACTGGATATGTAATAGCTCATATTAATTCATACAGACAAGGAGAACTGTCTGCTGATTGATCACCACCAGAAACATCCCTTTCAAACAGTCCCTCTCAAACAATTCCCTTTTGGTTTTTCATATAATTGAGCTAGTTATAAAAGCTTTAAAAGAGCTCTTCATTACAGTGTACTTCACCAAGCATTTAAACTCCCTTCCTAAACCTAATATTTTTTGTTAGATGCAAAAGAATGATAATGTTATTTTTAAGCTAGAATGAGCTCTTCTTTTTATTCTACCATGATATGTAATCATATCTATCCTTATACGACTACAGTATAATACTAGCATTACTATTCTAATATAATCCTGGATTATTTCAGTTTATCTAATGCATTATTAGCTTGAGGGATATCTAGAGAAGGATTTCTAAAATTTCTGCTGTAGCTTTTCTATGAACCATTTTCACACTGATTCTATTTTCTAGAAAACTTTAACCTTGAGAAATTCTGCGATTTGGACCCAGCAAGAAATCAGCTTGATTATTCTTGGCACTTTTTTTTTCCATACTCCTGAACAAAAGATATTTGTATATCCTATACCACATACATGGCAGTATTAACTGGTATGGCCATGTGTTTTTAGGAATATTTGTCTTTTGTTCATATCCAGTAACAATATGACTAAGTGTAACATTCTAAATGCACGATTATTGGTCTTGTTCAATTTGCTTTAAAAAAAATCTCACTGAAAGCAGAGTTCTACCCACAATTGTAAATACCCGCAGCTCAAGTATGCAAAATTATTCCTTGTGATAAACTGTTTGCACATAAAAAATGTTAGGTTTTTAAGTGCCATGTCCCAACTTGCTGGTGCTAGAAACAGGCATTTTGTGCCATTGGGAGGAGACCCTCGACTTTCCTAGGCAAAATTTCACACGTTTCTCACCCTGCAATCATGAGATAATAGACTTTAAAAATTACACAATGCTTTCTACATGGAACAGCTATTCAACATGACTTCACAAGGGGAGTGGTTTCCAAGAGACTGAAAACAGAGTTTATAACTCTCTAAAACTGTGAGTTCCCTTGAAATAGCTTGACTGACGCACTTTCCCAGTGTTCCTGGTATGGCACAGAGGTGCTGCTGGCATTCATTCCGGAATGACCTGCATAGCTTACAGGAGGCTTTGCTACCTGCTAACTTTGCACCTACATTACTAAACATGAGTTGATAAAATGCCCTGCGGTATCACCTTGCAGTTTCCATAGATCAGGGCCAAGAGAAGAGCTTGTTTCCGGCAGATGTAACTGTTGGCTTCCTCACCTGTAGCACATTTGCTCACCATCAATAGCTTTTCACTTTCCAGTGTCACAGTTGGTTGCTGAAATTAAAGGAATCAGAATAGTAGCAACAAAGGGATGCTTTAAAACGTAATCACCAATCTGTAGAATATATATTGAGGCACTAAGTGTTCCAAAGATGCTTGCTAGCATACCTGAATGCCATCAGTTCCTATTAAATACTGTAAAAAGGCCATTCTGGAAATAGGCAGACTGGACCATTTATCCGGAGAAGTTTACTGGGGTTTTTTTTGTTTTGTTTTGTTTTTTTTTAACTGAATATTACCTTTTTATCAAACCTAACTGAATGCAGCATATTACTGTCTGTAAGTAAACACATAGAAAGAGAACCTAGTCCCAGTGATATCCCACAGATGTCAATCAGGTTTTGTACCCATAATTTCTAACATCTCAATAGAAAAGTTTTCAAAAACATATGTAAGCTGTACACTAGACATCTGGGTAAAACTGAGCAAAATCCTCCTTTTTCTGCTTTAAGGTCCTCTTAAAAACAAATTCATGGGCCCTTCCTGACTGAAGTGCTATAGAAATAGGATAATCATGTCTTTATTCTCCAAACCAGGCATCTCCTTGCCTAATATAACTCACTTCTAAGGGAAAGGAGTTTGGGTCTGTTTGTTTGTTTGTTTGGTAAATTATTACCCCATTACAATCACAAGGAACAACATCCATTCATGAAAAGATAGGTGTGTGTGTTGAAAATATGAATATGTGAAATGTGACTGGTGAAAAACTTGAAAAATAGATTTTTAGCCTTCAGCTGGAAAGGTCAAATGATCAAACTTGGAACTGCTATCTAAGCTTACCAGCCCATATGGATTTAATGCATAAAAGGCCTGTGTTTCCAGTGGAAACACAGAAACTCTATGCATTCATTTCCAAGTACTCAGGTATATTCAGCTGTATGCACACAAACTTAGAAACACATTCATTTTAAAATATTTATGTTAGAAATAGCACCTCCTTTACAGGATAACAGTGTTGCTTGTCCAATGGTATATCATGGTATTTCTCTGTATCTGCTGGATATGCTGGTAAGGACCTGCTGGTAAGGAGGCAGGTAAACAGAAGGGCATTTCAACAGATAGGTATGGCCTCACAACGTGACTATTAACACATGGTATCCTTGGCAGCAGAGGTGGTCATTTAATGAAGTCCGTTGTAGGCTGTCTATGTAATTTATGTTTTAACTCTTGTAAACAGCACCTAGTTGCTATGGCTGGAGGCGCTGTATAAATCATTAAACAAATATATTCAACAATTTATATGAAGTCAAGAAGCAGGAAATCTCCATTTCCATATTTAAATCTGCCTGCATGTACATCATTACCTTATTTTATTAACTTGCCAATATATGCACCCCATCTGCATACTGTATTGAAGACAGTTGGCTTCTTTGTATCCTTTAGTTACAGAATTTTATATGCAGCTGTAGAAAAATAAATACAAATTGCAGTGATAGTTTGTAACCTTTCTTTAAGTAATCAAGTCAAGAGAGGTCCATAAGCAGATTAATAAAATTGTTACTCACTATAAATAAATGAGTTATCTATATGAGTCCCAGTCAAATCATGGTCCTACACCGCAAGTATAGATGGTGTTAGTCAACCTCCCTTTCAAAGAATTTAGAATCAAAAAGCCAGTCCTACAAAGCCTCAACTACATGCTTTAAATTTAATGCAAATAATTGCATTAACATCAGTGGAACTTCTCTTGTGCTTAAGCACATGTGCAAGTCTTTGTAGGATTGGTATCTAAATTCAAATTGCTAGACTTTTATGGAATATATAAATTGCAGAGTGCATAACTCTAACAAAAAAATGTGTTTTTATGGTTGATTTTACTCACCTAAACAGTTCAGAGTCCTAATAAAAGGCAAACAGAGTAATAGTATAAAATTATTCTTATCCCTTATTCTCAGTAGCATCAGTCAAAGAGAAGAAAAGACTATAGCCTATCTATATTTAATTATAAAGAAGGTTTCTCTCTGATTAATTGAATCATTAAACATGCACAGATACATTTCATGGTATTAAATATTAGTTACCTTCCAGTATATTAAGAAGTAAAAATCAGAGTGGATTAAATAGGAAGAATTATTCCTAGTGTATGTCTTGCAGTGAATACAACCACTCGTTTCCCAGGAAACAGAAAGGAAGCACAGATATGCAACACAGAAAACAAGGAAATGTGTGGAGTCTGCAGAACAACTGGCAAAAATCTTGGTCTTTCTTTAATTTATTTAAGGTTTTAGCTATTGTACTGCCTTTACAAAAGAACAATTCCAGCACTACTTCTATTCCTGTATTGGCAGCTGGTGTTTCTATTAAAATACTACTTTTGGCATTAGGAAATACGGAAAAACATTTAAAACCAAAATATTTGCAGCAAATGTTCATAATAGCGGAAGTGATCAAAATGTTTTTATTTGAACCCCTCTGTTTTAAGTGACAACTAACTGCATTAACAAATGTGCCTCAGCTCAACTCAGTATGTATATACATATACAAAATTTACATCCAAAGAATTGATTTGTGTCCCACAAGCATCATTAAAAAGGAGTATAAAGCGGAGCTTTTTTAAAAAAATGAAGAAGAAATTGGGTATGACTCAAAGAAATGAGAAGGCTGAGAGGATAGTTTGGAGAGGAGGTTTCAAACAGCCATGCTGTGCCTTTCACAGCTGCCTACAGCTCATGTCATTAATAACCAGTAAATAAGATCTGCAGGTGGGCATATAGGGCACCCTGAGCCAAGAAGCTGTAGCTAGGGCTTCTGTCTGTAAGATGGGTGGCCAGGCTCATTTGCACAAGGCTGCTTATGTTTCCATACAGAAGTGTAACCCTACTTAGCATAGCTTCAGGGAAGCTGCTACAATACAGAGAATGCTAATTACTGTAACCAACTGGCAATGATGCATCCAAAATTAAATGGCCTGTGACTGAGCAGATGAACAATTTTTATAGCCCTAAGTTCAGGGAACACGGATGTTCTGTCAAATTAACAGACAGTCTATTTGGTCTTAATAGGTAAATTGAAGTCTTTTAAAAGACATTTAGATGTGCTATTAAGTTATCAGTGTGAATACAGTTCTCCTTCCACTTTAAAGGTGTCCAATTTGAATCTAAAATACCCATAGCCTATTACAGAAAAAACACATTTATACGGCCTTTATACACTTCATTTTCAGGTGAAGCTGCAACACGGCCTCTGCTCCTATTCTAGGTCCCTATTCATCTCTTTGTACAGACAAAATTCCCGCTGAAGTCAGGAGAAGCTCCAAGCATAGAGGCCTGCCGGGCACAGCCGCTGCAAGCTGCCTCCTCTAGGGTACTCAGTCTTCAATTCCTGTTAAATCTGGGGGCTTTTCAGGAGACCATTATAACATTTGGGCGTTTATTTAACTCTCTACACCCAACTTTAACAGGAAAATGAAAACAAAAATATTTGACAGTTCTTTGATTTTTGCTGACTGCATTTAACAGACAAATTGTATTTCAGCACAGAAGACATGTCAGCTCAGCTTTCCTGCACTCTCAACAAATATATGCATTCATCAGCTGCCTTTATTCTCTTCTTTTTACTGATCATAGCTCTTTTCCTTAATAATAAAAAATACATAAGCCAAGGAAAATGTGTAAACAAACAAGCTACACTAGTACCTGTATGTAGAAAAAAAATCCCCCAAAAAGTATTGTCAGAGTATAGTCCTTTTTAAAGAATGTTTTGTTGCAAGTGGCACTTATAAGGAAAGCTACTGGTGGCAAAATAGTTTATTTCCAGATTTATCAGCATGGAAGACTCTAGCTGTTTTCAGGAAAAGCAGAGTTGTAAGCAAGTCGGGCTTTCTCCCTGCAGATGATAAACTGCTCGATTCAAAACCCACCGAACTTAGAATATGAGTACAAAAAAAATGTCACTGAAGTCAAGATTATTATTTTTCTGTCAATGTTCCCATTTTCTTCCTTATCATATTTACAGGGATGAAACACAGATGTCTCTTTATTCTGATCTCATCCAACTTTAAAACATATTTCGAGTGTCTGGTCTGCTTGTCCTATGCTCCCTTTATAGTCAATGAAGAAAAACTAGGCATTTTTAGATTTTACTCTAAAAATAGATTCATCTAATCTATCTGGGATGTTTATCTTAGGTTATGATGTGTCTTCTCCCAGAAAGCTCTATTTTTCTGCAGTGACACTCAGAAGTGCTTCCTGGGATTAGCTCAGCTGGAGATACCTACACCTTTCAGCCAGGCGAAGCCTATGCTGGAATCTGTGACAACATTCTCACTCATCTTTCCGACACCCAAGATGAACGCTGTGTACCTTGTGTGCAAAGGGCTATATGTGCTCTTTAAATTAGTAACACATTCCAAGATCCCCCCCCCCTTTTGCAGCTGCTAGGACTCGCACAATGTCCCCTTCTCCTTCAGCCACATGAGCTTGGAACAGTGGGAGGAAGCCGCAGAGACGAGGTAGCCCAGGAGCGAATCTGGCAGAGCAGCTGCAGCTGCCGTTCAAGCAGGAGTGGATGGATATCGATAACGTCATCAGAATATCTATACACTTTTCACATTGAACTTTCTCCCTCCCCTTTGCTTATTGGCTCTTTGCTCCAATTGTTTCTGCTTTTGCTTTTCCATTTCTCCATTTGTGCCCCAACATATCCCCCTTGGATAGATTTAAAAAACAATAACAAACGAACTATGAAACTCCAACAATTCCTGGATGGATGTTATATCTTTCCATCTCTTTGTCTCTTATCTCTACAGCAGTCTACTTAGACTGCATTTTTTCCTGAAACTGGCCTCGGAGGCTTATTTACCTGAGCTCTGGTGTCCCAGGAGCACTCTGAAGTCTCTGAAGTCATGTCTGACAAGCTATCATGCACTAAAAAATGGAGTTGGGTGTTTCTGTTTTAATCTGTAACATTAGCATAACAGACAACAATAGAAATCACTTGAATACTAAACATCTTTGCTAAACATTATCATAATGAAGAAACAGAGAAACTGGGACTACAGATTTCAGAAGAAAATCAAGAAGAGGCCTGGGACTGATCTGGACCCATAGCATCTTATATATCCTTCTCCTGCAAGGATCCATGCTACTCTGGCTGCCACTGCACCCCAAAGGTCTCTGATTCTGAGCAAAGGCAAACATCTATATTGACAAAACTCAGAATAACACTTTCTTTTTTTTTCTTTTTTTTTCTTTTTTTTTTTGCATTTTTAACGAGAAATCCGTTTGAAAGCCTTTCAAAGATCAGCTGAACTTATTACATCAATTCAATCCAATTAATATGAAACTTAGCATATTTCACAAACAGAAATATCTACTTTATATATATAGCGAGGAAGACAGTATATTTCTCTTACATATATTATGAAGTTAAAATGATTTCAGTGAAACACACAGCTTCAGTTTTAGCTGAACTAAAAGAGCTCTGTATTCAGGGACATATTAAGTAAAAAAAAAAAAGAATCAAAGAAAAAGATGCATTTCTCTAAACTTGTAGTTCAATATTAAACTAAAGGATGCATTCTCAGAAGTGCAGAAGTTATTGAGCAGTGAGTTAGTGACACAATACTTCAGTGCGAAAACTCCACTTGGGCCATTTTGCAGGTGTCTGCAGCAAAAAGCCAGGAAAAGCTAGTGCAATATCTGAATCATACCTCTCTTTTGCTTCAGAGCTTTTCCTTTTTTTTTCTTTTTTTCTTTTTTTTTTTTTTTTTCCTACCAGGAAAGAATGTCCAGGATTACTGAGTTTAGTACAAAATTTAACACACTTCTCCCATTCACACTAGCATCTGTCAAGCCATAGGATAAACGGACAGCTGGTTCAGATAGCGCAGAAGATGATATATTTATTAGGTCACATTAGCATATTTCTTGTTTGAAGGTATCAAATGCAAGTGGACTCAGAATCAGATTCTGATTAGGTACCATATAGAAACAGACGAGTATTTTTTTAAAGATGTAACTGGATTAACTTAATGCATCCACCACCACATACAGCTGCAAGCACTCCTGCACTGGAAATAACTGTCCACAGAGCAGAAAATACATACAAGCACTCTTTGATCTGCCACAATGAAAAATCAACCTGATTACTGCTAACATGTTGACAGCTTTGGGGCAGTGAAAGCTAAAATTAAGTTTGCTTTTGCACCAAATAGATGAGAAAAATAGGGGCAGCAAATAGCTTGGGAGCAGTAGGATCTTGAACCATCACAGCAAATGTGTTATTTGGATGCCTTCTGCACACACTGTCTCTGATATGATCTTTACAGAACAACCTTTGTGAAAGGGCAGAAAAGCACTGGATAAGACTGAGATTTAAAGGAAAGAGGTCTGAGAACTTGTTGCCATTCAATATTTAAATGGGGAAAAAAGTGTTGTGAATACTTTTTGTATATGAGGATGTGTATATGTGTATGTGTATATGAGGATGTTACACTACATTTCAGCAGGATATATGATAAATGAATAATACAGATTGACTGGGGAATAGGCCTCCAAAATTAATTTGGATTCAAGGACCTGGAAGAGTGTTTTTTTCTATCTTCAATACATGAATAGTCATAAAAATAATTCATTCTCCATATTACACACACCAATCTCATGGAAAATATGCAATGCTGATAGGGGTTCACATGACTCCAATCTGTACTGATGGTGCAAATCACAGCAGGACACTCAGTTGCCCATGATCTGAAGCTGTATTTCAGAATAACTGTGCCAAAATAAACATGGTTTTGGAATGACAACAATGGGTAACCTGTTTTGATTTCAGACATCAAAGATGAGCATAGAGATTTTTCAAAGATGTAAAAGGTAATGGTTGCTGCATGATCAGGTCACTCTGAAATCCTCACGCAAGTCACATCTTAGGAAACAGTGACTTATCTTAAAATGCTTTTTACTAGAGATTAGGATGGAGCACCCAAACCCACTGTAGAAACTGTTGAGTGTCTGCCATTCAGTGGTACATGGAAACCAAGCATACAAACTGCAGCAGAAAGGATGGGATGGGAAAACATTCATCCTGCTCAGTGAAGGCTTTGGGTCACTTTCCAGCTGTGCATTCCTACCCCTCATATGTTCCTGTCTACTAGCATTTCTTAAACACCAAAAAAGCAGAAGGTTTAATTGACAATTGGAGTTTATTAGCTGCAACTTGACCAGGAATATTAATTAACGCAGCTTTCATTGCATTACTCTGTCGGGCCTGAGGAATGTGCTATGAGAAGGCTTCTGTCTCATCCAAGTCCAGAGACCCCAAACCCTTCTTTACAGAGTTTCTCTTTACAAGTGCAACTATTGCAAAAGCAAATATTGGGCACAAGAGGTGCAGTATTTGACCCCCCAGGGGCACTCCCAGGTACGTGCAGCTCCTGCGCATGGAAGCAGTAGGTTTCCTCACCATCCTGGGATGGGTCATGGGGAGAAGGGTAAAAAACCAGAGCCCTCTTTTCTCTGCCCCAAGAAATCCACACATACTCTCAAATTACTCATTTTACTTGAGACGGCACTGGCCTGCAACTTCCAGCTAAAGCAAAGTATAAGCTTTGGGTACTCAGGACCTTTCAGGATGAGGTGATAAACCTGCCAAAAGGTGGCACAATGCACAGTGACTACATTGTTGGCTGGCTACTCAAATTAAATTTTAATAGAACTTTTAAAAATAATTTCAGTGTAAACCACAACGTATGTGAGCGAGCCTAAATTAATAAAAAACTATCTTTCAAGAATGAAAAATAAATGCAATCTGAGATCAATATTTATGAAGCTGTGATTAATTGACTGATGACCAAATGATTACAAACTTCTGTATGAGGCAGCTACTCAAATGTATTAGCTTTGATGAAAAAAAATTAAAAAATATACAAACTGGGTCAATGAAAGAAAGCATTCCTAATCAATTTTTAATAGCACTTAAGATTTTATGATTTTTTAAACTTTCCTTTTAATAATTAATCAGAAAAATGAATCTAATTTAAACAAGGTGGTGTAAGGTGTTCTGTATCTGTTTGATGGTGTTCTTAATGAAGAAATTCAATTAGGGTTGACTTTTCATTATAAATCTCCAGTTTGAAGGAACATTTTGATTGGCCGATAAACATATGAGACTGGGAAAACAGCTGAGGTGAACCACATGGCTCAGCACAATCTACTCATTAAGATTTACACTGTTAATTCCAACTTCCCCTCACTCCCAAGAAGAAAAAAAGGGAAGTCCCTGACCTCCATGATCTCTGTAACTTCTCCCGAATTTTCACGTGTGTTGCACTGCTTTGCCTCTTTCCACGCTACACCCCAGGGGACAGATCCTCAGCTGCTATAAGGAACCATAAGGTGTACTATAAGGCTGTCATAATGACATTTGAAACCCAGTAAAGTCCTGTTGTGGCAGCATACATATTTCTCAATAACGTGAATTCTATGGTCCAAACTCCGATGTAAGGAGGAACATTAGAGGTTCAGCAGCAGTCATAATTTGCAGAATAATAGTCCATGAAGATGTTCTGTGTATGGCTAGATATAAGCACAGTTTTCCTGAAGTCAGTTAAGTCTTCGTAGATGTCAGGCTTAGCAAGGGATTTTCCATTAATGAAAAGTAGCTAAAGTTCACCCTTTTCTTCTGTTATATTGCCTATTTCACCAAGGCTCTGTATATGCCAGTGAATAAAATAGGCACAAGATACAAAGCACTGTTATCCATACTTTTTAATGGATTGGACACTGTCTAGCTCATTTACAAAAGCACTTCCCCAGATAACCCCTGGGCACAGCTCAGAAAACGCCATATGCCACAGATAGGTCTGCAGATAGGCAATTTGATGAGACCGACCCTTTTATAGGAAGAGAGCTCAGGCAAGGTGAACATGAGCTGGACTGCACCACTTGGCCTTAGGATCAGAAAACAGTTTCTTGCATTTTATTTTGAGCAGGACAGGCACAGCTTTAGTGCATGTTTACATGGTGACAATGAGCCTGTCTTTTACCAAGGATCTTAGTCAGGACTGAGCGTCAGGCTCAGAGCAAAAACACAGCCTCTAGCTCAGGGTGGGCAGAGCTCAGCCCAGCTGCCTCAAGAGTCCATGGATTTATCCTTAGGCTAAAATATATACTATAGGTGTGCTGTAGAGTGCCTGCACAGCATAATACTTCTGGAACTTCTGCCCTAGGATGTCATTCTAATACACCTCAGTTTGTTCGGATAAAATATTCATCTGAAAAAGAGTCTGACAAGATATCAACTTCTCCTGTGTTCTTCAGTAACAAAAAGGGAGATAGTCTAATCTTCTAGGCAGGCAAGTTGAACCACTGACTTCAAATACAATCCTGCATTTTTACTTACTTGTTTGACTCCTTGCTGACGTGCAGAAAGAAAAATGAAAGTGTCACATGGACAAGAACAAAAACATCTAAAAAAGGTCATAAAGAATGGATTCTTTTGCACTTAACTTTAGATGTCTAAAAGTAAGGTGTCTAAGTCTGAGCCAGCCACTTTAAATTCCTTTATGGACAATGGTGCCTGACAGTAGGCATCTTCTACTTTAGGATGAGATAAAGTTAGAATAGTTAAACTTAAAATGAAAACTGGATCTGTAGAAGCTATTTTCTATGTGAAGAGGATTAAGTGCACCAAGCTTATACATGACTGTCAATCTCAAGCATTATTAAATTGCTAAAGCTATGCTCTCACTCTCCCCCCAGCTCATTTACCCAAAGGCCAGATATTTACATCCTGGCCTCTGGCATTCTTTTTATTTCCTTTCTTGTGGTCCAACATTTGGCATTTTTTCCACAGCCAAAACCAAGCCTCTGTTTTAAAGAGAAAGCCAAAATTCACCTTTGTTTTAAAATGAAAGACAAGCAGCAACTCTCAAAGAGCAAGTAGCAAGAGTAGTTCACAGAGCTTACATAGGATAGGTAGTGGGCATCTGAGAGTTATGTATTTCCGCTAGCCTCTGAATGGCATCAAAAACAAGGGATTAGGAAGCCTGTGAGTCCCTGAGCTGCGAATCTAGCAATACGACCTGGTGAGTCAGAAGCCATGCAGGAAGCTTGTCACTGTGCAGAGTGGGTCAACAGTAAAATTCAGAGGGGAGGGGGAAGGGGGAACCTATATTCACTCCTCTTTCAGATAGTAATTTGTTCTGAGGATCATAGTTCCAAATTTAAGCACCAGAATCCCATGTTTGAACCTCTACTCTAGATTTTAGGCAAATTTCACTATATTTTCCCCCAAAACATGTAAAATCACCAGGGAAACCCTTCTTAAAAGCTAAAGATTCAGCCTTGTGGCAAACTCAGCTGGACTTCAGTGTTGCAAAGATGGAAAGTAAGGGTGGATATTCTGGTTTGTTTGGCAGCTCCCACAGACATTTCAACCTCATCATAATGAGAAAAGAACAAAAAACTGGTTAATTTTTGCAAGTAAAAACAATAACCTTCAAGTTAGGTTTTCATGACATAAAGCTCTATACCCAAACATATTCTAATTATTAGAACCAATATAACTGCATTAGTTACTTCCTGTTTATCATATGGACTAATTAATCAAGGAGACATGAATTTCACTATCCAGCACCTTCACCCATGCTCCTAGCTCTCCCTCCACAACACTGTTCTGAAAGATACACATACCTGAAACATAGGAGAGACCCATGCACTTTGAGCAAAAAGTGCAGTAACTTCATTTGGCTTTTAAGAGTCAAAAAATGCACAAAGGAGTCTCAAATTGAAAAGATACACTTGTCTTAGTTTTGTACTCTGACCAGTTTACCTGTCCTGTTCCTTTAAAACTTTAAAACTCATCAAAGACCCTTACGTTTTTGTCATAAATAATGTTTCATATTTAAAATGTTAATTGTCTCAAGGTTTCTGAGATTACAGGCATATAATGAAGTAGCTGATGAACTTAACAAGTAAAGCCCTAATCCTAAAAGACAACTGGTGATTTAGATTCATGTTTTTCAACCTGTCCTTTTACATTCTTTCTCTGCAGTTACTAACCCACCACGGATCTCCTGCCTGTTTGTTAGATTTGGACACCTCCGGGTCTCAGCAGACATTCCGGACATTCCAGGGAGGTTTTGATCTGTTTCATCCTAGCTCCAGCCTTACTGACTCGATGAAAAAGGCACCGTCCCTGCCTGCACAGACTTCCACGCTAACTAGCTTGGGCCCTTTAAACACTTGTTACCTCCTGTGGTCACATTATATTTCTCAGCTCCCCTTAGCTGCCACAGATTGTTACCCCTCCAGCTCCCTTCTCTCTCTGTGGTGTCTCTCTCAGCACTACAGATTTAAATATTTTCTATGCCTCAGAAGAGTTGGTAACATCATCCCATAAATTTCAACTAAACCTCAGGCGCTATTAGATCACAAATAATTTTTGAAGTATTTTTTCACTGTCTAGGCATCAAACTTCAGCAGAAAACTGCTAAACAAGTAAGTTTAACCTTCTTAAACAGAAAACATATTCCTTTTAGCAGCCTATTCAGAAAAGTAACTTACTTCTTCATGAACTATTTTTGGATGAGAGAAAATACGTTCATCCTAACAGATCTTGTTCTCTAGCAGGTCACTTTCCAGTTACATACACTTTTTTGAAGCAGGGGAAGTTATGCCTTTGAAAAGGTTCCAGCTTTATTCCAGACTCATTTAAAAGGGCATTACATATCAATTGTAGGATGCATTTCCTTGTTTTTGATTTCTCTTTCCTGTATTTATCCTTTCTGCTCTTTGTACTGTTAACATTTTTTCAATAAAAATCAATATAGAAATAAGAAAAATGAATAATGTGGATTCACTGCCTTCCTGTGCTTTTTGCTCGGTGCATGATAAACTCTCTTAATGTACTTCATGTTTCAGTGGTTCTGTTTAAAGTTCAAAAAAATAATAACTTCATATTTCCCTAGTGAAAAGTCTCCATGTGCCTTCCTATCTAAATGGCAGATTACTTGTGCCAGGACTAAGTATTTCCTCATAGTAGACATCCTCTCCTTCCAGCTTATGACAATTAATGGTACGTCCATTATGCCATTTTTTAATTTTTTTCATTTTAATTGTCATTAAACTGTATTTTCTGAAATATACTAAACAGTGAGGTATTTTAACACGTTTACATGCAGGTTTATCAGACGTGCAGTATGCAGAACTGTCCTTCCTCACCTAAGAATATGCTACAATCAAAACGGCTGGGCCCTGTCTGCACTGGAATGTCACTATGGATTAGTTTGCTTGCTTTATTTGCAGCGGGTTACCTATGTCACGCTGAAACGCACTCGCGCAACGCTGCTATGTCGGCCTAAGATACTTTCCTTGTTAATCATCGCATCCACAACTTTACGCTTGTTTGAATCAGCTGCTCAGCATTCTCAGCGTGTACCACACGGTGCAATGCTAAGTCAGTCGGCTCCGTAGTTTTTCGGCATGCGATGGCACACTTGCACGAAGCAGCACAAATCCCGGGCCTGGGGGTCAGGCCAGCAGACTTCCAAGAGCCCGGTCCTGCCGGCACCGTCTCCCAGCTGCTGCCAGGCGGCCTGGAAGCAACCCAGCGCCCAGGTGCCACGGTTTGGATCGCCGCTGCTACAAGCGCGGTAGCGCGCAAGCGACTTCTGGCTCGCGGGCGCGACCCCACGTCCACGCGGGTGGGAGCGGGAGCGTCCACCCGGCCCCAGCACTGCGCCGCTGCTGCGTCGCAGCTCTCGGGGTTTATTCTGGGGTGTTTCCTCCTTCGTGGTCAAGTGACTTGGCAGAGGCGGGAGAAGGGGGCGCCGGGCACCTCGTGGGGTCCAACCGGTTGGGCGCACCCGGCCGCAGGGCGGCAGCGGAGCGGGAACAAGGCGCCCGGCGGAGCAGGGCCCCGTCGGCAGGCGGACCTGCGGCGAGGGGGCGCCGCCAAGGCCGCCCCCAAAGCCCCGCGGGACCGGCCCTGCGCCTCGGCCGGGCGCCAGGGCCTCGGGGGGCCGAGGCAGCCCGCGGGGGGCCGTGCTTGGGTGCGGCGGGGTGGGGAGGGAGAACCACGGGCCGCGGCGGGCGGCGCGGGCGCCATGGCGGCGCCTCGCTGCCGCTCCCCTCCCGCCCTCCAGGGGAACGCTTGAAAAGCGCGCGCCGCGCGGCCCGCCTGGCGCGGCAGGTTGGCCTCGCCGGCTTGCCGTACTCGGGGCTTGGCGCGGGGGCCGCCGTTGTTCTGCCGTTGCCGCCCGCGGGACTTCCGTGCTGGCGGGGCCCGCGCCGCCGCCATGGCGCAGAGCGGGCCGAGCGTGACGCTGTCCCTCACGCTGCCCATCACCTGCCACATCTGCCTGGGGAAGGTAACGGCGCCGCGGCCAGCGGCCAGCCGCCGCCCTTCCCCCCTCCTTCCCTCCCAGGCAGGCGCGGCCCGGTAGGGGTATTGGGGGGGGGGGAGGAGGCCGCCTCCGTGCTCCGGGGCCGGGGGTCGCACTCGCCCCCGGCGGCGGTGGCGGCTGCTCGGTGGTGCCCGGCCGTGGTGCCCTGAAAGGGGCTGCGGCTCTGAGCAGGAGAGAAAGTTGGGGTGAGCGATCCTGTCTGCGGGAGGGGTGATCCCACCCCGGGAGGAGGGGGGGGGGGGAAATCCCGGCCCCAGGAGGGACGATCCCCACCGGGAGGGCGAGGGGGATCCTGTCCGCAGGAATGGTGGTTCCCCGCGGGGGTGGGTGGGGGGATCCTGCCCCCAGGAGGGCCGATTCCCTTGGCGGGGCTGGGTGGGTGCCGTCCCACCTTGGAGTAGGGCAGGATCCCCCAGGAGAGTCGATGCTGTCTCCAACAGGAAGCTTGCCGTCTCGCTGTAGGGTGGGACCCCCCCGTCCAGGAGGGGCAACCCCAGAGAGGGGAGGGGGGAGTCGATCTCGTCCCCGGGCAGGCTGCCGGCAGGGTTTGTTGCCACCTTGCAGATAGTGGGGACCGTGCACGTCCCCCGAGGTGTTGTCCCCCAGGCACCCCCCCCCCTTCCAAAATGTGAGTGTGTTGCTTTCAGGGTAATGTTTTGGAGAGTTTTATTTATTTATTTTTTCTGCCTCTGATGTCTGTAAGAGCTCGAATGTTTTAAAACATAGGGTAGGTTTGTGTTTGAGCCTGGTTCGGTATCACAAAGTGAAACAATTTGTAAATAAAAATCATGCAACTGAGTAGATTTAAAAAAAATCATTGAGCAATATTCCTGCAATTTAGAGGAGAATTTTCATTTTTCTTTCTTGTCCAAGAGGGGAGATTCCTTTTCTCCCCCCAGAGGGGGAAGGTTGTCAGTAGTCCATTCTTCTCTAAAAGCCCTCAAAACTAATAATTGTCACTACTTGCCTCTCAAATTATTTACTTTCCCCATTTCTATTCTTTCTTGTTTCCCAGTGCCCACAAGCAAAGCAGAACTCTTAAATCACAACAGAAATTACAAGGGAGGAAATAAAAATAACCTTTGTGTTCATACTCTAGCATTTACTATCCAGTTTCATTCTACCTTTACCTGCCCTGTACTCTGAGATCTCTGCTGCTTGTGTGATAAAATGACAAAAGGATTGATGTGTCTAGTATGCAAAATAGGTGTAGCACAGGTGGTAAAAGTAGGCAGACAGCTGATCTTCTCAAATGTCTCAACTCTGACAGGGCACAGTAATTTCAGCAACTATGTTTATGCATTTCTTGGCTTTACTGTAGAAATCAAATAAGGTGTCCCAAATGTAGTTCTGTTATCTCTCCTTTTGTATATACCTGTAGTATGAATGAAGAGAACATAACTGTTTCTGTAACGCAGAGTGGATTTCCTTTGAAAAAAAGGAGATTAAAACAAGCTGGTAATTTATTGCTAGTTTGAATCTGTTCCCAGTCACTTCCAAAGTGATCTACGCACTCAATAGCCTTGTTATATATTCACTTGTATATTGCTGTGAAGCCATTGTCTCATTTCAAGCCACTGTTTCATACATCCACTTTTAATTCTGAAATCGATCAGGAATTGATGTAGCTAAGTTTGTACCAGAAGAGATTTCCACACTCTTTCTTGGTATTTGCACTGAACGAATATATCAACATTACAAGTGAATCTTACGGTGACATCTGTAATTAAGGTCAGTGAATGCTTTCTTTCTGAAATGTCTCAAGATATTTAAACTTTGGCAAAGTTGGGCTGCTCAGGCTGCCCTTTTTCTTTGTCTGCAGCTCGAAACTTCATTGAAAGAAGCTTTTCTGTTTTCAAGAGTAAGGTTAGAGAAAGAAAAGTTTGTTTTGTTTAATATTGAGGGAGCAGTCTTGTAGTTTTTGTCCTGTTTTGTAGAAGGGAGCAGAAAGTGGAATAGAGAGTTGACACATTCTAGTAGCTCTGTGGTCTAGGCTCTGTGTGTAGGCTTCGCACGTAGTATAAGACCCATCCTGCAATCAGAAAATACCTTTCTCTTCATAAATGTCTGCAAAACTTGCAAAGAGTTTGATGTGTAATAGAAACTTTTAACTAACGTGTTTCACTATGCATAGTGGTAAGACAGTAAAAAGACATATCAAATAGACTTACTGAATAAATGTCATGTACTCCTTGTGTTTAATAAAGTGGAAATCTTGGGAAAGTGAAAAACAATCCATTTTGTTGGTATGTAAAGTATATTACAAAATGGGTAAATAAGCATTTATAACAAGAGTTAAATTGCTTGAATAAATTTCATGTTTATAGTCTGAATGCTCTTTTAGAATAGCCTTCTTAAATTTATTCATAATTCAGCAGATCAGTGTATAAGTGACTGAAACTCGGAAAAACTTTCCACTGTTTCAGGCCTTTCTCCTCTGTCTGCATCAAACTGTTAGGACTACTAGTTCTGAAATGACAGAAGGTCTCTTCTGTTGGTTTTAGTGCTGACAGCTTGCAAGGGCTTGAGTATACAATTCTGTATGCATTGAACACCTCTCAGATTTCTAGGGATTCATGCAGGAATATCAGCAAGCCTTTTTCTACATATGCCTGCTACTCAGTGAATGCTGCTTAAAGGTCCGTAAGTGCCTTCAGAGTGACATAGATGTGTACAGGATTTGAGGCTTCAAGGCCTGCCAACATCTGGTAATATAATCAATGTATGCATTTTGAATGGAAAAAAATCGGAAGTTATTGAAAGTCACCCACCTTCCCAAGCCTTACCAAATAAGCTGTATTTTTTTTTTAAGCTGTGATCAACTGAGGAACTGAAGCTGTTCAGTAATTCAAGTAGAATCTAATGCTTCTTTAGTAATGAGTAGATAGGGTTACCTCCCCACTACCAGCTTGTGGCAACCAGTGGCTTACAAAGTTCATGAAGAGAAGTTGCAGTCCAACCGTTGTATTTATTGACAAGATTTTCACCAGCAGCTTCTGTTGTTGTTGCGTGGATTGCTTTGTGTGGATTCTGAGCTACCAAAAAAATCATAAACCCCAACGATGAAATGAAACTTGTAAAGGTGTGTAAATCAGACGTACTGTACCCTAGGGGTTAATAAATGTGACTTACTATTTTGCTAGACATAGGAGTAATTATTCACTTGCAAAAAGTGCACTTTCATGTCAGGGTTAGGGTAACTTGAGGATCTCTTGCTCCCCTGGGAGGAGACCTGAACAGTCTTTTACTGTTTAGACTTTGTTATTTTATTTTACTTTATATCCTGTCATAGCTATGTAGCTTTTATCAGACTGCTGCCGTTCCAGAGAAAGTTTTCTGCTTCTTTTTGTTTGGTTAGTTGGTTGGGTTTTGTTTGTTTGCTTTTAGCTGCTGGTGGGAAGCCTGGAAGAGGCTTTTCTTTATTTTTATTTTTAAGTAAATGACAAAGATATATTTTTAATGTTAGAAATTGTAATATTTAAATGCTTTCAGAGCTGATGGGTGAACACTTGCATTAATCATAAAAAAGCCTCCTCAATTAGAGGTGAGAGACTGCAGACCCTTGGAGAAATCACTTAGCCTTTTCCTATTCACACCTTTAGTAACTTCAGTTTCTGTTTGTGTACACACAAATCCTTAGGCTCTCAGGACTGTCATACTGGAAGTCTTTATAACGTTGTGAATACTGTAATATGACATAGGCACAGAAAGTAAATTGAGGAAGGACCTGACAGATCTGGGCCTTGAATCAGGTCGATGTGTATTTAAGTGATAAAATACTTGGATTTTCTTTGGGGTGATTTGTTTTGTTTTGTTTTTTTAACTTGAGTAATACTGTTGGTGTGGATATGATTACTACAGGACACATCCAGTGTGTTTTCCAAAGTGGTTATTAGTTGTCCTTTTCAGTTACTTGCTTTTCCCTGCCAACATTTCATCTTTCTAATTTGACTACTTTTCTAGCAAAATGAGAGGAAAATCTTTAGGGTGGTAGGACTTTTTAAAAGTTATATGAGTTCTTTTGAACTTGGATTTTAAGTGCTTCATAAAAGCAATATAGTAGAATCTAAAGTAATAGATACTACTGCCTGTATGTCTCAGAATAGATCTTAGGACAAAGATAGTGGTGAAGGAATCAAATAATTATTTTTAAGAACTCTAACAGATATTAATGGTAAGTCTTGAGAGATTTGAGAGTGCCTATTACTGTAAGCTATAACACAAGCTTCAGTAAAACATAGGCACTGGGGAAACTTTTTTTTTTTCTTCTGTATCATATTTGGTGCCTCTGTGCTTACTCACTTTCAAGCAGGATTTATAGTTAAGTGACAAGAGAGAATAATGCATTGTCATTAATATTTTCTAAATGTTTGTTTACACTGCTGCTTTGGAAGGGTGGGAAGCTTTTTGAAAGGATCTGCATCTGATTGGAATATTTAAGCTTTCAGCTGCCTCGTTCTTAGGTAATGACTTATTTAGCAGTAATGCATATTTAGCAGGAGGGTTGAATTAATAATTACTGGTTCATATTTCTGCTCTGTGGATTTGGCCCTTATCGTTTTTAAGGTTTATTTCCATGCAGCTGATTATGCTCAGGCTAAATGTAATCTGAAATCCTGTCTGTTTCAGTGATGCCTCTTCCAAAGCAAAGTGTTGGCTGTTGCCAGAAGCAATCCCCCATTCGCTCACCTTTGGAAATTAGTTAATGCATGCCTTTTGGTCCCCTTCTACCTAGGGAGGCAAGTACGTTTCACTGAAGTGGTTGACTGCAGTTTTAGGGGGTAGTGAGGTCAGGGGGTGTAATTTGGAAGCATGCCTACCACACTGTGTGTCGATGAGCTCTTAGAATCAAGGAGCTTAGTTTTGTGAAGACTGTTACAGTTTTGGTGCCACCAATAGTGGAGAACTTGGCTCTCTGAGTCAGGAGATCACTTCTAGTAGAACTATAGTCTTTTCTCCGTTTATGACCAGGCTTGTGTTGAGGAATTGGGGTAGTATGTTTTCATACTTCATTACCTGTAAAGGTTTTAAAGATGTTGTGAATACCTTATTTGCTTGCTCTTTTTCTTAATGCCAAAAGGTCCGTCACCCAGTCATCTGTGTCAACAACCATGTCTTCTGTTCCATTTGTATTGATGTGTGGCTGAAGAACAATAATCAGTGTCCAGCTTGCAGGATTCCTATCACACCTGAAAATCCCTGCAAGGAAATTATAGGTAAGCACAATTTTAGCTTTGAACTTTTGAGCTCAGAGATGTCTGGATATGTTTTCCTTTGTGTTTTTGCTATCAATATTTAGGGAAGAATCGACTTTAAACATTTCTAGAAGGCTACGTAACAACAAAATAAAACTTCCTAAGATGATACTTATATTAATGACTTGATTAGTCACAGGTAGCAGGTACCCAGCAGCTGTGATGATGGGGTTTTGTTTGTTTGTTTTTTAATCTTGGTTCATTTAACTGGAAGAAAAATGCACCTCACTTCAACTATTCTACCCATGTATTGCAGCCTTTTGACCTAAGAGGACATTATTTAGCTGGAAAATAAAATATTTCAATACAGAATTTTGAATGGGCCTGTGGTCTTCTGTTTTTGTTTTCCCTTGTCTTATTCTTTTTTTTTTAAGAAAATGTCTCCTAATAAGGAAAGAAGTCAAAGATATAAAACTTGAATGAGGATCTGAACTTCCCTAGAGTTAGGAAATACTGGGATCTTGATTTGAGGTAAAAATAACAGCTTTGTTATTTAGTTCTGTGAGAGAAAAATATGTCTAAAGAATTTTACATTACAAACTTGAACAGTTTTCTGCTTAATAATTGAAGCTTGATTTTTACGCCCTCACCAGCCTTCTTTTAATAGTATTATTTTCAGTAAAATAGGATTCTGTCAATAGAAATACAAGTTTGAAAATTTTCAAAAGTTGTCTTTCTACTTTGAGAGTATTTTGACATCTAAGCATCATTAATAGATATTCCCTGTCACCTGTTCTGAAAATAAAAGGAATTTAAAATCTCTCATAGTAATTTGAGCTGATAGTATGAAAAACACTCTAAGGTGGGTTAGTAACATTGAAATGACTGAAAAAGAAATGGTATTAGTGATTCCTTTTCCTGTGTTGCTTTAGGAGGAACAAGTGAAAGTGATCCTGTGTTTAGTCCAGCAGTCAGAAAACACCTGCGTAAAACTAGGCTTGAATTACTCCACAAAGAATATGAGGTAGGTGTATGGGAAGTGTTGTGACCTTCCATATGAACAACAACAACAGGTAAATTACTGTGTACAGAAGGTATTTTTGCTTTCAGGGTTCTGGTACTGTTTTTATTGATTGTTATTTATTTATTTTGAGCAAAGCTTGGTACTGAATCTGCATGGAACTTGGCTGCATTAAAATCCCATCTTCAGGTTGAGTTTAGGAGAGAGAGAATTGGCTGTTGGTTGGAGAGATCCTGTTGAAATCAACAGTGAAATTCTGCCTGACTTACAGGTAGCCACATATAGCCAGTTACTGGGTAGCATGGAAATTTCCGTCCCCAGATGAGAGGGTTCTCTTTTTATGCATTATGTTGGTTTTTTAATTATTATTTTTTATTTACAAATGCAAACACCTTCTGAAGTAATTCCTTGATGCTCAGGAAGGCTAAATTTGCTTTTAAAGGATATAGACCACTGAAATCTATTGGCATTGGTTAATTTTCAATTGTTAACGCTTTTTTGTCTTCTGAAAATGAATGAATGCTTGACAGTTTGTCTCCACTCTCCTACTGAAAAATATTCTCTTAGGAAGAAGGGAAAAGTTGTTGATAAGGAGTATGCTTGGTTTGTCTTCTCAGCTGTTGTTTCCTTAGTAGCAGGTGTATAAAGACATCCTATATTTCTTCAGGAAACCTGTCTCATAGCAAGGGGAATGAGAGAAAGGAAATGGACACCATGTATATCCCCATTATTATGAAAGTTAGGTTGTCTTTTATGATAGGTATGCCTATAGTGCAGTTTCTTTTATAAAGGGGTCAGGAAAAGAAAGTTTCTCTATTTCTGTTAAGTCACCTCCAAAGGGGGATAGGCTAACATAAATGTCTTCTAAAAAAAAACCCTTCCAATTTTAAAATGGTTATTCCCATGTTAGGAAAAAAAAAAGTAGCTTGATTAATGCAAATATGCCTTGGATTTTTGTAAATGCCATTATATGGCTTGCTTGAGCAACTCAAGTATTAGCTTGGTAGACAATACAGGAGACATGCTTTCAGGAAAAAAAAATATTTCTTTCGCCCCTTAAACAGCAGGCTTTTGAAGTCAGTGCTTCTTTGTAGCTCCCAGTTTACACTGTTAATAACCTTATTTGCTGGTCATTGAGAATCTTTTCCGTATACTTTTTCTACATTGGTGCAGCTATTACTGTTGACCAACCTCTTCCAGGCAGTGTTGCGTCCATTTTTAATCTAGAGACTTTCAGAATCTTAGCATATGATGTTTCAGGATGTTTCTTGCATGTTATGCTCAATTAACAGCAAATGAGTCAGCAGAGGATACCCTTAAGAACACACTTTATGCAGGAGATCATCTCACAGGGTGCCTTAGTAATAGGATCCTTGTTGCTGAATGCTCTAAAGCTTGTGGTCTGCCTGCCAGCTTGTTCAGTGTCCTGTATGTAGTCGGAGAATTCCCTTCACTAAAACCTGCATTATGTTTCAGCATGTGTTGATGAAATCCTGCCTGAAGCACAGCACGTAAGCATACTTAGCTTTGTGTAAGTAAAGGCATGCATTTGGGCTTGCCAGAGAGCCAGCTTTTCTAAAGTGCTGTGGGAACTTGCCAGTATTGTTTGATTAATCTGACTTGTTATCTTAATTCCTGTGATATTTTAATTTTTGGTGCTTTCAGGATGAAATAGAATGCCTGCAAAAAGAAGTGGAAGATCTGAGAGGTAAAAATCTCGGTTTACAGACGCAGCTGAAATCTCTTCTGGATCCTACAGTGTCAGGTTTATCTTGCCAAAATGAGGAAACTAGCCAGTCAACAGATGAAGCAAGTACCACTGGTCCAGAAACCCTGGAGGAATGGAGCAAAAAGCTTAAAGCTGCCAATGATATATGTGAAAAAGTGATAGATAATGTGGAAAAGTTGAAAGAGGTAATAAATATGTGTTTCTTCAGTTGTGCTGCAGTGTAACTGTTTCTTGTTGGTTAAACAGAGGTGAGAGTTAGTATGACCTTTGGGTATTTCATAGATCCAAAAGGCCGGGCAAAAATTGAATTCCCGTGACTGTTGGTGTATCATAGTATTTCCATATAGCCTTAGCAAATGTCAGATGTTATTGCTTGTTGTAGTGAGTCTTGTATGTGACTCTTCTTCAACTCCTCTGTCATTCTATGGCTTGGTAATTGGATTATAGCAGCACTTGTCTCCAGTATTGATGACCAGATTTCTAAGGCTTGCAATAATCTATATAATATATCTATTTTACAACGTTCAGTGGCGAAACATAGTACAATTGGCTGAGGCAGATTTTGCACTATTGCCCTCCTTGCTAGCCGATATTTTTGGTGCAATTTGCTGAGACAGAGTAACTTGACCCTTTGACCTAAAATAGACAAGCTTCAGCATCTTATAACCAAAAGATCCTTTACTGGAAACCTGCAGCTTTTTTATACACCTTAACTGCATTATAAACAAGACTTCAGACTGCAGAAGGAGGGGTGCGGGAGATAAAGAATCATGTGAAAATACAACTAAATAAAAATATCTTGCAAAATCTACCTACGGGCACCAGAAGAATGGCCTCAAACATTGAATGAGAACAAAATTTCAATGTGAATTTGAAGGGCAAGTTGGAGAAAATTTGACTTGCATTTATTCAAAATGCTATAATTATTTCTTCTGTTAGCAGTCCTGGATTGCCTCCTGCAAAAGCTTTATGTATTTAAGATACATTAACTCTTTTTTCTTACTTTCTTTTTTTACTTTTTTTTAACTCTTCCTCTGCCACAGGGATTACTCAAGGGATCACATCATATGACTCTGCTACTCTATTGTCATTCATGGGATGCCTGTAGTTCTGCCTCTGTGTAGTCTAAAGCTAATTCTGATCTTGATTAGACTAGATACTACCCTGCATGATAAACAGGAAAAATGAGACAAAGGATCAAACTGAGTTTCCAAAATTCTATTTTTAGTAACTTGATTGAACTCAGACTTTAACTTTACAAGTCAGGATACATATCTCCTGTCCTCCTAAGAGTGTCCCAGGAGCGTCCAACTTGTAATTGGAAAAGGGGGATTCTTGTCTGCTAAGCAATGCTGGTTTTGGGGAAGGGAATGGTCTTTTTTCTTATGCTAAATTGTAGTGCCTCCTTTTTGTGGTGATTGGTTTCTTATTTTTTTTCCTTGAATCAGTAGAATGTAAGAAGTAAGCAGTAAGAATGTAGCAGAATTTTTTGTTTGTTTGTTTTTTCCTCAGTGTAACTTGAGCCTTAGCAAAGCAGGGTTTTTATGTTTATGGAGTCCTTGGATTTGTTTAAGGATTAGATCCAAATAAAGATTTAGATGGGTTTTAGGGACCAAGTCCAAAACTGTGATCTGAGCACTCTCTTTCCATCTGTTTCTTGCTAGACAGCTGCCCAGTTCTGGAAGTACCTCAAGTCACTTGGCTCTTCTTTTAACCTTCTTCACTTGTGAGTGTGCACTAGCTGTGCCCAGTCTGAACAGTGTGGCACCCCTTTCCTGTTACACTTGATGTGGAACTAGAAACTTTCTTACTCATAAATTACCTGACCCAAGAACTTAAAGCATCCATCATACTTCCCAGTGAAACAAGATCCATTAGAAAATGTGGATGCAGCCACTTTTTAAAAAACAGTTTGAATGAAGAGATGGTGGCCATTTTCCATCTTCAGTATCTATGGGCACAGACTCCCAAAGTAAGCATTGTGACTTTGAATCGAGTCAGAGCAAATCTAAACCAGTGATACAAGCTTAAAAAAGCAGATGAAATTCACTCATTAGCAGTTACATGGAGTCATCAAACTAGATGTTGTACTACGGCTGGAGATCCCTTTCAGATTACTGGCTTAGAGGTTAAAGCACTTGCTGAGGAAGCAGGAGGTTGGGGAGGTTTGGTTCTACTTTACTATGTGACAGGTAGCACACTTGCCAACCTACTCATCATTCAAAACCACAGGAAAGGAAAAGCCTGCTCCTTGTGCTACTGTGTTCCTATCAGCTCTGCACAGCCCTATCAGCTCTACTCAGGTCAGGCAATCTCCTGTTTGAGCTAGAATTATGTCACTGGAAAGAGAGCAGGCTTCGTCTGTGTTGTTGAATGGTTTGGTTCTCCTTCAGAAACAAGGAGTCCTGGATTCTTATTCCTTGCTTTCAGGGTAGCTTAGAGGGTGTTTTGTTTTGTTTTTAATATACAAAATAAAGGGTGATGTGACACTTGGACATCCAAGCCTTGGACTGGTCCCATCTTTACCAGAAAGTTCCATTTACTCTTTCTGGCCCTTGATTTCTAAGTCATCCTGTCCCCTACAGTGGTAGGGGGGATACTCCATATCTCTGGTCTTAGCTTCATCTGGAAAGGTGACTGGAATGCTTCCCTTCATCCTTTTGTTATAGATTAGTGTCTACAGTTATGTATCACTTCCTCTGGCTACTTCAAGTCATTTAAAGTTAGTGTTTAAGCTATTTGGGAAAAGAATTAGGTGTGTAGACCTCTAGCAGAGATTTCCAGACATGCTGTCCTCAGCATTTGCTCTTGGCAAACTCAGAGTGCCTGCCTAATGTTTACTGGGGATATTTGCATAACTGTTTTGCTTTCTGCCTCTCTTCATGCACAATTTGAGGCTTCCAATGAAGTGCGTTTAACTCACAGACCAGTTGCTTAACTCCTTCTTCGGATCTAACCCCAGATTATGTTTTTAGTATGCAGTGGAAGTATCATCTCATTGAAGCTATGAATTACGAGTCTTGTATCATTGGTGCTGTTTTCAGCATGTGGAGATTGAGCAGACTATGAAGTGCAAAGAGTATTTTCTCCTTGTTACGATGGTGGCATTCATTGTTCTGAAACACGGCAGCAGGAAAACTTCTCTTGATATGAAGTATCTTGTTAACAAGTGTGTCCACTGAACTGAGAGGAAGGGATTGACCTCAATTCAAGGAGTGAGAAGGGCTGTGAATCAGGAGTCTTAATCATAACGTCATAGAAGAAAGTGAAGAAAGACTGTAAATAGCTTGTCATAATGGATTTACATCCATAGGATAACTGTGCTTTTAAAATAATAAACCAAAAAAAAAAGTAATCTTACTCTAATTTGGGGTGGGGGAAGCTGTTCAACATCAGTTTTGCTGATACCTGCACATTGTAATGTTAATGTACTTAAAGTATTTAGTCATGTGGAAAAAAAAAAACACGGAATTGCCATTAGTACATCCACTTAATGACTTTCTGTACTAACTAACATAGCTGTGTTTATTTCCCTAGATAGGACACTTGCAATGTATTTTGGGAATATAAATAAAAAATGTCTGTTCGCTATTCAGTTTTGCAAGCCATTTCCCATGGTAATTTTTTAAGTGGTGTCCCTGTCTGAGGGCTGTTTCCTGCCTTCACATTTCTAGTTCTGTCTCTTTAAAAAGCAGAAACAGCTTGTCTTATAAATATTAGAAGTCATTTCTGTTTTACTGTATACTTATTTATTTTTTTAATTTTTTTTTTTACTTTTTTCCTTAGGCAAATAAGAAACTGAGCATGGAAAATAATAGCCTTTTAAGAGAGAATTTGCGACTAAAAGCTGAAGTTGATAGTAGATCACCCCAAAAGTATGTAAATATTTTAAAAGCTACCATATTTTATTTATAGACTGTTTAACTGTTGTAGGACTTTAGCCTAAAACTGTGGTATTGTACCAGGGGTTGTATATGAGTCTCCAAGGTAGACCGTGGTATTTATACTCCTAGATTTCTGATAAATACGACTTAAAGAATTGCAACAGGTCTTCAGTGAAAAAATATACATTGACTGCAAATGATGTTGCCCTTGTATTATCTGGACAGTGTTAAAGAGCTGGATTTATTGGTTGAATTCTACAATTAACTTTATTTTGTTATAGAAGAATTTCATTTAAATCTGGTATCCTTTTGTCAAAGTAGAAAGCTTGTTACAGAGTACAGAATTTCTGGCTCCTTGTGTTTGGCTTCATTTTCTTCTTCCTTACACTCCCTTCAGCACTTATTCTATGGACTTAACTCCTAATTCAAAGAAAGTCCCTGATAGCTTTCTAAAGTTTGCAGGATCAGGATTCTGTAGCATGAGGACATCATTCCCAGAACTGATGTCTGTTTAATTTTCTGTCTTAAGCGGTTAAAACGTCAGTGACAGTGACCTCAAAAAACAGGAATTCTGTCATATTAATTACAGTTGTGTGCTAAGGTGCCTCTTTTTGGAGCTATTTCATGACCGTTTCTCTGATTTGTGATCCTTACTTGATATTATTTATAAATTTGCATTCTTTGCTCTCACTAGTTTTCTGCAAGTATAGCCTTCCTGACTTCAGTCAAGCTATTCCTGGTTTAGATCTTAGAAAGCTAGGGGCAGCGTTAGTCTAAGGTTTATACAGTGCTTTTTGGGGGCAGAGGGAATGACTTTGGTGGAGGGGCTTTTTTGTATGTGTAATATGAGAGGAGAGCTCTCCAGATTTCGTTCTAGCTCACAAGTCACTTGTTTGAAGAAGAAATCCATCTTTATGGAGCGCACACTTGCCAACCTACTCATCATTCAAAACCACAGGAAAGGAAATGCCTGCTCCTTGTGCTACTGTGTTAAATGTGCAAAAGTGCATTCTGACCTGATGTTCTCTAGAACTCTTTAAGGTCTTGGTGATGGAGAGGGATTTTTGTGAAACATCTTTTTTCCCCATATGATTCTAGGGTGAATTGGCAAGGATGGCAAATCTGAAAAGTAGGTGCAGCTAAGTAAATCTTAGAAAAGGAAGGCTATAAGAGACCAGATCATCTAGCTTGATTACTGAAGTGAAGTAAACTTCCAGTAGAGGGAATTTCATGATGTTTTCTGACTTGTTCACATTTTACCTTCCAGTTGGTCAGAAAAAAAATAGATATATGGGGAAAAATAGTTTTTGTTTCAAACTGTGTATTTTCTTATTTTTTGCCCATGTCACCTAAAAGAAATAGCTTATCAGTTTCCTTCTGAGAGGTACCTGATGTTGTTGGAAACTGGACAGTGCCAAGGCCTGTCCATGTTTGTACTATTAAAACTCCCCCGCCCCATCTTCAAAGCAAATAGTCACATCTTGCCTGCTTGTTGGGAATGATTTCTTGCCCATGGTAACTCCAAAACTGTACCTGAATATTGTTTGGAGTACATGAGTTGAACTAGGCTTAAAGTGGTTCAGGAACTTCAACATTTTAGCTGTTCAGAAAGTTGTGCGTCTGTACCCTGCTTCAGCCAACTTAAACTTCAGTTCCACTTTCAGTGAAGTGGTGTGTTTGCGTATGTACTACAAGAAAAAACTTGTGCCTAACAGATACATTGAGACTGCTTTTGAAGGTTCTTCTAGTTCCCGTGGCAAACTTTAACTGGTATTTTAAAGATCTTTCAGGTAGGCTTCACACACTACAATGACTGCAATAAGTCTATTTCCTTATCTTGCTTATGAAATCCAGTACTGAAGACATAAATATTAGATCCCAGCAGTGTCACTATAGTCATTTTGTGCAGGTACACTGACTTACTCATGCAGTTATTTTTGTTGTACTTCATTCAGGTTGTTCTGAAAGCTGAATAGCTTTCTAGTGCAATATTAAGTAGTAGTGAGTCTTCCTATTTTAATGTCAGTACTATTGTTTCTTTGTGATATAACTCTTAATAAACTTCAAACTGCCAGATGTGGAATCATGCTTAAACCACTGGTTTATGTAAGTAATACTTGCATCAATTAAACTATTTGTAAAAGGATTTATCAGTATTCAGTCCCACTAGCCCAAATTGTAGTTCATTTTGTGCGTAGGGACACTGAAGCTAAATGTTACAACCCAAAGATTTTAATAGGCTCTGCTTTATAGCAAAAGAACACTGATGGCAGGTGAATGGTCCCTTTGTAACACAGACTTAACCTCTGACTTACTTCACAGGAAAAATATAATTAGCCTTCTTCAATGGTCAATAAAGAAACTTTCCCTTTATCATAGTCTTGAGTTGGTTTTTTTGTTTTTTTTTTTTTTGTTTTTTTGTTTTTTTGTTTTTTTGTTTTTTTTTTTTTTTGTGTATTTGTGTCCATTAAAACCTGCTGGAAAATGTCACAAATGTCAGTAAATTTGACATTGCAGCAGTGTCAGGGGTTGTTGTTGTTGGTTTTTTTTTTTTTTTTACACAATTTGTAATTGACAATACTGATTCATCAGAAAATTTTTCCTGAAAGTTTTTTGTTGTTGTTGTGTTTTTTTTTTTTTTTTTTTTGTTTGTTTGTTTGTTTTTTTTGAGGGAAACATTTCTCAGACCCACAGTTCAATTTTAGATCAGAACACGGATGGGAAGGCCAAGACCTTAGCCAGAATACCAAACTGTCTTTTAACTGGGATATATTCTGAAGAGCAAAAAGGGATAGGTTTCTGACTCTGATTCTTACCAGAGACCTGAATTAGTCTGCCATTTTTCAGGCAAAACAAACTGATGATTGTTCTTCACCTAGCACAAAAACTTTGGAAACTCAAGTTTTGCAGAATGATAAAGCCTTATTACATCTAGCTCTACTTAAAATAGAAAACTCTTAGGTCCGTTGGCAGAGCACAATGGACTTAAAAGCATTTTTGGCAAAGGAATATTTGCTTTTTACCTGAAGGAAAATAGCTAGTAAGTCTGTCTACTCCAGGGTATAGTGTATTTTATGAATGGTTAGATTCAAATTAGCTTGAAACAGACTTCTAAGCTTCTTATGAGGCCTTTCCCTTAATATTTAATTTCTTCTGCCAGTTAAAATCCCAGTCTGAAAAATTATCTGTGACATACAGAAAATTGTTGCATTATCTCATATAAGGGTTTTTTGTTCACTCTCTGTCTGGTTTTACTCTTTATCCTGCCTTGATTTGTGACTTCAGTTACCTCCACACTGAAATCTAAGGCAATTGACTTTTCAGATCGTTGTATACAACATTTACTTTTTTCCCAAATCAGATATTTCCATTCATGCTACACTACTTAATTCAGTCTGTATTTCACTGAATTTTGCTGAGCCTACAAATGAGGTTCTGGTAACACATGTCCTGAGTGCAGAAAGAAAGAATGCTTCTGTCTTACTGGACAGAAAATAGGTCTATTCTCTATCTTCCTGCAAACTTGCTGTCCCAAAGGAGTGGTTATATCTGAAGACCAGTTGCAGAGCAGCCTTAGAAAAATTAAATGCAGCATTGTAGCCTTCAAAACACCTTTGAGTTCCTGAATCATGACATTATACCCTGAGAGAGCACCCACTGTGTGTGCAAAAGTCTAAAGTCTTAAGCAGATTTTAGCTGGTTTTAGCCTTTTTTTGAGTAGTTCTGAAGTTATCCTTTGTGGCCTGCTACTCACCAACCTTGGTGCAATCTGGCTTTCCTATGCAGAAGACAAGCACTGCTTCACTGAAAGATGTGCAAGTGCTTTAAGAGGCTTAGTGCGTCTATCTGAATTTGTCCTAAGTGAAAAGAGAAGCTATTTTCAAAATGACTAGCTTATTTGGACTGTTCCTCTGTTTAAATACTGCTACTCTACCATTGTTCAACAAACAGGAAAATTTAGCTTTACCCATGTGATGTGAAGGAAATAAACTTCCCTGGTGCTCAGGAAGCCATGGAAAAGCCATGTCTCTTGAAATGGTTTTGTAGTCTGTGAACTGGATTTATTGCCCAGTATCAGCTCATGTTGGAAAGAAATTATTCTTTTACAGGCTTAGACAGTTATCAATGTTAAGTGTTTCTGCTACGTGTTGGCTTTCAAGAAGGGTTGTTGCACACTTGTTTTCTGTCAGACAGCCTGATCTGCAAAATGGAAAGCAATAATAGCCTATACCTATGGCTTTTCTACTCAGTGTAACCAAATTCCATTACTGATCCATTTTTTTCTAGTTTCAGATCTTAAATAGAGCAATATAGTTGAAGTCTATTTTTTGACTTGTTTTTTTTGCCTTGTCAGGAAAGGGCCTCATCTGATAAACAAGGATTTTCTTTCTTGCTTAAAGATGATTATGCAACTATTGTACACAATCTTCTTAAAATAGTGTATAACATGGGATATTGTCAAGTTGTTGCAGTGGATCACCTTTCTGTAGCCAGTTGGTGTAAAGGATGGTTGCAAAACTCATTCTCATCCAACTGTTTCTGGTACATGGTATCACAGAACAGGAGAGATGCTGTGGAAGCTAGTAGGGCTTCCAGCTGTTTGTCATGACTTCCTGGGTTTTGGGAGGAGGGGGGGAATTTGTTGTTGTTGTTTTTGCCTCTAACTACAGACCCCAAGTCAAAATATACATATAAATGGGAGCAAGTTTGGATATGCGCTCTGGCATTGCCCTAATTTCAAACTGTGAGGAGCCCTGACTATACACTGTATTTTCCCACTCCCCCACCCTTAGTTTCTTTTGGAAGTTATCTCAGTTACATGAGCAAGAGTCGCTGTTTGTTCCCCGGTCTGGATTATCAGATGATTAGAATTGGAAAATTCTCTTTTCAATGGTATCTTGGCAGGCTCACTATTCTGTATGTGATTATATAGGAAAAGTCTATTTGCTGCAGCTGCTTAACATACACAAAGGTAAATATTTATGTGAGGTTTTGTGGTTTTATGCTAAGTCCATATGGAGTTGAGAGCTTGACTAGAGAGACCTGCTATGTCTGTTGTTGTCTTTGATCTGTTGTTGGTGAGAGACTGCTAAACTTGAACCCAAACTTACACAGCTTCTAAATGGACATCTTCAGGAGTACTCGCACGTAACTGTGAAAGGGAAATCACGGAATAATGTGAAAAGGGAGAATGTCAAATAATATAGCTATGTTGTTTGTTCTTCGATGACACTGCAGATGAGAGCTGATTGCTAACTTTGTGATTTCTGGTGTCAAGTTAGAACACTGTTCGGATGAGGGGAAGGACCCTGGCAGAAGAAAGGTCCTGAAACATGAAGTTCAGTTGCCTAATAATAGGTGTCCAGTGTCACCTAAGACAGTATACCATATCTAATACATATGCCAAGGACTGGCAGCTATGATACAGGACATATGTGAGATTTGTAGCCTTCTAGAGTGACAGCTGGAAGCCGGGGTCAGCTAAAGACCTTAAGCCATCAAAAATGTCTCTAGGTAGAGTCTGTGTTGAATGATCCAAATCCCATCTGAAATATAGTAGCTCCCTTAATATTTTAAACCAAAATCAGAGTTCCTTTTATTTAGAGAGACAGTAAGTCAAAGTGTGTTGTATATGAGGATGCTTTTAACTAAGCACTATTTTTTCTGGCCTTTCAAGTTTTAATAGAAAGAATGTATTTGGAACAGATATAATGAGATACAAACTCCTTATTTAGGTGGAAATGACTAAAGAACAAAACCCTGCCATTGAAAATACTTTGTTCATGAGTGAAGTTATAAAAATGACTCCCTGTTACAAATGTACTAGTACCTGTACTTCTACTGACGGATGTCTCCACTCATTCTCAAGTGTAAACTGGGTCAGATACTTTAGGGAAAATGACTATCTAGAGTGTGAGAACAAATTTTAAATTATTTTCTTGTAATCACACTTTAGTCTATGTTTATTATTGTCATCAGGCGCTTTTTGGATATGACAGCTCAGCATACTGTTGAGGAGGAAGGAAGAAGAAAGCTCGTAGGATAGTGGTTTAGCAGATGGGAAGGGTTCTGACTACTTTAATTAAAAATGCGTGTCTTACAAATGTTTAGCTGATCTGCCAGGCAAGTCACTAAACACCTCAGTCATCCTTGACCTAGGTATTTCATTGGTTTAAATATGTGCATTGTGAAATGGCTGTCTTAAAAATCCATGAAAATCTGGGAAATAATTGCATGCAAGTGTCAAAGCAGGAACAGAAAGCAGCTACTGCTGTGATGCTTAACTACAGGCAGTATGTCAGATGCTCCATTTCTAAAAACCAAAATTCCCAAACACATACCTCTACAACAATTAACATATTACTGAAGCCATTTGGCTTTGAACAACATTCTGTATTTTTTTTAACCTGAGGACACTTGTTCTTAAGTTGCATTTGAGAATACAGTTCTTCCTCATAAGCAAATCTCAAGCTGTCAATAACGCTATTTGCATTAAATAAACATATTACACCATTCTTTCATTAAAAAAAGAATTGAGAGGTATGCATATAAATGTAAACATGTTCAATTTCTGGGTCAGTCTGGTACAGCCGATCCTAGAAAATTTTGCTTATTTTTTATAAGCATTTTTTCACGTTTCATTTGGCTCTTAAGCTAATTGTGATTTTGTGTCATTTCTTACATGCTTTTTTAAGCAATATAAGTTTTGTTGATTCTCTAGGGCTATGTGATTAGGTCTGTTAGAGGAAGGCAAAATAAACACTGAATCTGCCTGATATAGGAAGCAAGGAGGCTCTTGCTTGGCCCTTGCCATGCTACAGTGGCTCCTTTAATATTTTAAACCAAAATCTGAATTCCTTTTATTGAAAGAGGTAATAGGTCAAAATGTGTTGCATATGTGTACATTGTAACCTCCTTCAGATGAAAATACAATGCAGAATCATTGAATTCCCTATGGTTCTGCTTTTGTCTGCTTTCATATGGGGGAGGGAGGAAGACTTGCACACCCTTTTCTTCCACTTCCCTCTTGCACACAACCAGAAATGGAGGAATTGCTACAATGAAGTTAGAAAACTTGCTGCCCATGAGTAAGTAAATGAAAAGTGGGCCATCTTCATTTATATTATCACTTGGGGACAAGGAGTTCTCACCTCGATAGAATTCCAGTTGAACCAACCTCTTGGAGTGGATGGGGGATTGAGGCTTCTAAACTTTCCTATTTTAAGTATAAAACCGCTACCTTGCCACTTCATGTCTACAAAGTAGTGAGTGGCAGGTACATAAAGTGTGTGAAAACTTGGGCAGATCTGATTTAAAATGTGAGCTGGTGGCAATTCAGTAGAAGAACTGGCTTGGTCTGTTGCATGACTCTTACCCGCCACTGAACTGGCTATGCCAAAATCCTCAGTCCTGTAAATACTCAGAAGCAGTCGAACAGTTAAGTGTCTCAGATCTAGTCACTAATGTCCAGCTTGCTCCGTGATTGTGATAGCCCTTCCTCCCCTCCCTGATGACTACCCACTTGACTGCATTGCAATTACAGATGCAGAGCAGTTTCCTACTGCTAACTAAACAAAACAGTTTGCCTTGCTGGAAATATAGGCATAGTCTTGTAGCTGTTTTGTCAGAAGTAGTCGCAGATCGTGCCTTCAGACTTGATTGGTCTGAGTGTTGCAGTAGGTACATCTAATGATGAAATGAGGGGATGGGATGGGGAAGTTATGGGGAGGATGGAAGGGGGATTTCCTCTGACTTTGAAGGGAGAGGGAGAGAAAAGGAGAGAGACTAAGAAACAGGAGAGGAATACCAGGCAGTCTTAGTGCTGAAAGAGTGGATATAAACCTGTGCTGTAAGATGGAGCTGCAAGGTTGAAGGTAGGGCTTAGCATAATCCCACATGAAGAATTGTCATTTCTTTGTGATATAAACACCATATGTGTCAGAGTTTAGGTTAGTTGCAGACTCTTCCTTCCTTCCTAATAATACCAGAACTTTAATTGTTTTTTCTTTCTGTAAATTGAAAGTCTCGGATGGAGCAGGGAATTCCCTTGTGCCCACCTGTCAGTGACAGGTTAGAATTAGTCAGGACATATAGCTGAAACCTTCACCTGCCCTCTGGGGAAGGTCAGTCTTGAAAGCTGGTGGAGGATGGGGGGAAGATGAGGTCTGTATCTTTACAGTTTAAAATGTGCTCAAGCTAGAAGCCACGCAGACACACAATCTTTGCAAACCACAAGTGGTGTTTCTTTATATCAGAGTCAAGGAAGAAATTAGATTGTTCAAGGTGTAAGGCTCAAAAAACAAGTAGCTCTGAAATAAGTGGAAGTACCATCCATGCGATGGTTGGGGAAAAGCTGTATATCTAACAGGAACATAATTGAAATGGTCTATGTAAGTATTTAAAACCACCACAAAGGACTGTTGCAATTTCATATTGGCATTTTATATTTGACAAGGTGACATTGTGTAAGAAATGTATTGTAAAACACTGCTGTACTGTAGGAAAATGATTGAATGTAAATATTTCAAGATGTGGACCACTGTTCAAATGTTATCATAAATCTTTGCCATTGTTTTAGGGGATAATTCTTCATGCATATTTGAGTTGAATTGATAGAACCAGCCCCTGGAAGGGTAATCTGCTTGTTATTGCCTTGCTACTGCTAATAGTTTAATTTTGGCTTTTCAGATATTCACCCCCACCTATACATATATATGATGATTTTTTTTTCATAAATAGCAGCAATTTGCAGTTCTGGTTTTTGTTGTCAAATTAACACAATGTATAGTAGCTTTGTCCTTCCCTGAAATTAGCTCAGAATGCACCTGGAGAATCTGTCTTTTTCTGATTTAGTATTTTTTTTCTTTTTCACATCTTGCAGGTTTGGTAGGTTTACAGTAGCTGCACTTCAGTCCAAAGTAGAACAGAGTGAACGTGAAATGAACCGCCTAAAAAAGGCACTGGAAAGAAGTGATAAATACATAGAAGAAATGGAGTGTCAGCTTTTACAGCTGAAAAGCGCAGGTGAAGGAACCCAAACTGTGAGTACAGTTAGTGAGAGAGCACTTTCCACAGATACTAAAGTACCTGAGAGCGTTGAAGAAGACACGACACATTTGAAAAGCCAGGCTGAATGCTTAGAGAAAGAAGTTTTGACTACCAGTCAAAGTCCTGAAAGTCTTGAACAGCTGACAGGTGGTGGAACATGTTCAAGTTCTTCTAGTCAAGATGGTCTGAATGGGCCAAACACCCAGTGTGCTTCAAAGAAAGAGCTATTTCCAGGATGTCAGGGAGTTCTCCTAGATGAAGGCACTACAAATATGGATGCCTGCTTAGAACAGCAGTGGAATAAAATTGAGGAATGTACCCCATTTAAGGATGAAGAACTTTATGAGCTTCCAGCACCATGCACTCCTTTTCTATCTCTCAGTCGCCTTCAGTTGAACACTCCTGAGGGAAAAGAAAACACAAGGAAGCCATCAACCTTTCTGAGAAAACTGAAATTTGAAGAGTTTTGTGACAGTTCAGATAACTGCAGCAAAGATTCTCCAGAACACAGCATAAGCAGCTGTAATAGTGAAAAGAAGCTAAACTGTTTTACTACAGGAAAATCAGGTTTCTGGGGGACCTGCCCAGCAAACTTTGCTGAGAACTTAGATTTTGATGAATCAGAGCAAAATACAGTAGCTAGTCAGTCAGATGAAACACCAGCAAAGTCCAGTGATAAAACATGTTCATGTTTACCTAAAAAGTTGCATACTCTCTGCTCATCTGAAATGAACCGCACAAGAACCTCCAGTGAGGCATCTATGGATGCTGCCTACCTCGATAAAATTTCTGAGTTGGACTCAATGATGTCTGAATCAGACAATAGCAAGAGTCCATGCTATAATTTTAAGTCCTCTGACCTTGATAATTCTTCAAAGTCAACAGAGTGCTCTAAGCTTCTGAATGAAACTGAGAAGAAACTGGAAGAAATGGATGAGGAACAGAGTATGAAGAGTCCAGAGGCAAGTGACCCATCAGTTGACAGAACTGGCTGGAAAACTACTATGTTTTCCATTCCATCCCCATCTGAGTTAGATATGAATGACCACTTCCCATTGTTTGCAGGCCAGAACGTAGCGGCTAGTGAAATCAAACCTCCAAACTGTTTATTTCAAAGAGAATTTTCCCAGAGTTTACTATTCAGTAACTCACAGAGGCTATTTGAGGATCAAAAGTTTGGTTCCTGCTTTTTAAAGATGTCATCTGACCTACACAATCAGCTCAACACTCCTTGGGTTTCTCCCTTTATTCCTGAAAGGAAAAATAAAAATGTCAGTCAGTCAACCAAGAGGAAAATTCAGAGCGGCCTTTCTAGTGCTAGTCCATCAAAAACTACCAAAAACTGATTCTAACTAGAAGTAAAATATGACTCAAAGTTGTCAACCTGTGAATGCTTAATATTTCTCAAGTGAACCTCATTTTTAATGACTTCCATGCAATCTGGTCATGTCCTTTTTTGACCAACTGAAAACTGAATGTTCCCTTGCCCCTAACAAGCTCTTTCCTAGGGAAGAACCATTCCACATTCTCTTCTTTGGCACAGCATTTTGTTTACTTGGATATATATTTTGTTTTGTTTTGTTTTGTTTTGTTTTTGTTGTCTGGTTACATGACCTTCCAGTTGTGAGCACAGTTAACAGCTTCCTTGAATAGGATAGTTCTAAGTGGTCTTGTCAAATCAGCCATTTACATAAGGGAAAAATTTGCTTTAAAGGTTATGTTTCCCATTACTGAAGGTTACATTTTGTGCGTGCAAGGCAGGTGCTGGCTATACTATGGTTTCATGAAATTCATGTCAATTTTGCCATAAAACTTGTCTCCCACAGAAAATTTTGCTGCTTAGACTGTTTCATAGCACTGTACTGTACTGAAACTCTTGTTTTAATAGTTATAAGGTAGCAGCCTCTTTCTTTTCAGGGTTACAGCACTTCAGTTAGAAAATGTCTCTTCTTTAAGATTGCAAACATGGCTTGTATTTTTGGAAGTTAAGCACAGTTTTTAATTTTGTTCCCCAAAAGCATTGTTATTCTAAATGTGTTCAGTATGCCTGTATAGATGATAAAAATGGGTTTGTATGCTAATGACTTGTTTACCTAATGTGCACTGAACATTTTACATTAATACTGTACCATTTTACATTAATACTGCATGCTTTTTTATGTGAATTGAATAAAAGATGTTATAAGCACTGTAATCTTTGATGTTGCCTCAAATATTGAATTAGCACAAGAAGAACTGGGAAACTTTCTTTTTTGTAATTTTGAAAATATCAAAGTTTTATAAGATGTAAATGTGAATTTATTCACAAAAAAAATCAAATCTTTCTTACTCCTCCTTGTTAGACATATTAACCATTCTTGTTGCAGCGTCAATGCAGTTGATGGAAATGGCACTCGGCCTCTCTGGAGGTGACTCTTCCAAAAAGTATTGCATAGGTCAATATAATGTGATGCCTACTACAGACAGAAGACCTAATTAAGCAGCAAAGCAAAATTAGTGTCTTTGCATTATTGTGCTTAAAATTTTCTAAAGACATATTCAACTGTAAGATATAATTTTTTTCCCCTGTATAGGGCTTGATGGCGCGTATTACAAACAGACATCCTTGATTCATCAATAGCTATGATATGAAAAATCCATACACTGCCTTTAGTCCCCTTATAGAAAGGGGACTATCTCTTGGAAAATAATCACTTGGAAAATTTCAATAGACAGGCTCATCTTTGCAAACCATTGAATCCTGTAAGCAGTTTGAACTGGAATTATGTTTCACATTGTAATATGTGCACATGTTTGTACAATTTGTGTGTTCACTCTAAAGTAGGACTTCGGGTGTTTTGAGAAACACCTTTACCAAAAATTTAACATTCATGCCATAGAAGCAAGCACCCTTTCCTGGTGACAGACAGTATGGCGTTTTGCTTTTGTATATTACTTTCAATATATTATGTGAACTTTAATCTTCACAGAAAAGTCTCATCATTCAATTCTAACTTAGATTTTTCAGAAATTAAGAAACTGACTAAACTGTCTAGACATGAGCTGCTACTTGATTTGACTAGCTCCTTCTAAGAAGTCAAAAAAATGTTACCTTAATTTGACTCTTTGAGAGGTAAGAAGTGATGAGAGAGTTTCAGACTTCTCCTAAATACTGTCTTCAAATATCCTTGTGTTGCAAAGCAATCACAAAGATAAAGATGTGGTAAGTGATGAAGTCATTGAGTTTTTTTCGTTGTGCTTGGGAGCGTACCTTTTGGGGTTTCAAGGCACACTCTGGAATAGTTCTGATACGTCAGTCATTTTAGTTGATTAGAGCATGAATAAAACTGATATCTTACCTGAAATCAAACTAGAATAAAGGAAAATAATACCACTTCTTGGTCTTTTTGACAGGAAACACCACTTACTGGATTATCCTTCAACATGTATATTTTAACTTTACATGTCATGTGGCTGAATGGATAGAAGAATGGATAGAAAAAAAAGCCTAAAGTTTAAACAAACAAACAAACAAAAAAAAAACCAAAGATCAAGGTCTTAAATTTCATATCACGTTCTCAAGTTGAGGGAGCAGATGAGGCATTTCAGGCTAAGTAGCTGCTTTCCGTTCAAGTCTGGGAACACATCCCTTGTCAGCTACAGCCTTTCAGCTGAGGCACGGTGACTTCTTAATGCCGCCAAAAGAGTTGGTGTAGTGCCCGCAATCACGGACTTTCCAAGCTATCTCTGTTTCCTCAGATCTCAACTGCAGACACAGTGAGTCAGTGTGGTAGAGTCCAATAGGAGCTTTTTGTGTTTTGTGACTTGCAAAGCTTAAGCTAACTGACTTCTTACATACAAGTCTTGCTTTTTGTGACTTTGTTTTTTTATGAAGTATCTTTAAGAAGTGGTTATAGCTGCCACATTCTCAGTTCTAATTTTTTTCTGGTTAATGTAGATAGCATTCCTTTTGGCTTTAAGTTGACAGAGTGGAGCATTGAGAGCCTACAGATCAAGCCTATATACACTGAAATAGGGTTTCTCCAGTTGTAAGTGTGTTAACCATACATAAGAATTTTGTTAATGCTGTGCTTGCTTAATCTCTTGCTACTTACCATGTCCTCTGAATGAAAGGGCTTAACTACTATTATTTTTTATGATAGTTATGTAGTAACGTACAAGCACTGGAATATGCAAGGTCCAAAACAACTATTAGAAGCTTTAAGACAATAGTTAAATAGTTCAAAGTGATTTATAGATGTGGTCTATGATGTCTAACGGTATTTAATGGCTCATGAAATTTTCACTTCATCTAGTAATACTTGCTGGACTAAATACTAGGCAACTTTCAGGTCTTAACAAGGGAGAACTTTTTCCAGGAGCTTTGATAATACAGCAGTGATGTAGATCAATGTTGGTTTCAGTTCATTCCCATAAAATCTATTGGGTTACACCTAAGAGTGAGACTGTAAGGTCAGCTTTTAACTTGTCTCTAGGCAATTTTACTTGTACGCAGTCTAGCAAGTAAACGGTACCTTACTGTTCTCTGAGGGCCCGGTAACAGCTGGCTCTGCAGTCATTTCCTCAGTTGAAAGGCTGTTAGCCTTTAAGCACCAAACACTAACTTGAGCTGTGTTTGTTTTTATTATGCTTTGTGTTTTCTGAAAGTACTTTAAAAAGGGGGTGGAGGAGAGAGGACTATGCATTGCTTGTATACCCAATAGAAGATGTGCTAACTTGCATGTCTTCTTCCCTTCTTCTTTGTGTTACAATTGTTTCCCTCACCAAATGATGTTATTTAAAGGCAATTCGAACAAACTAAGTTTGACCTTAATCCTTGTACAGCATGAAAGAGTGTTGCTGCTGAAAAAGAATGCTGCTGACTCCCGGGAGCCATAGGCTTGGTCTTTACGCACCTGTTCTGTACTGTGGGTAAGGTACATGTTCTCCAAACATCGAAGCTGGCAGTCCTTCCTTGCTGCTTTTGGTACAGAACTGCCCCATGCGAGGACACCTAGATGTCTCCTTTCTCCTCCTAAGTTTAGGTGAGAGGAAAAGCATCTCCAGGGTACTGGATGTAAGGAATAACAGTTATTTTGGAAACTGCCTGCAATCAAAGGCGATAATCCCTTCTAACCATGACTCCAGGCTCCAGCCTTGGCCAGAGGAACGGAGCTGCTGCCTGGCCCTCCGCTTGCTCGGTGCCTTGCAGCGCCCCAGTCTCTCTGTGATAACTTGCCGGCTGGGAACCACTTTGACCCTTAATCGGAAAGGGTTAAAGAGATGTAGTATCAGTTCTTCCGTCAGATCGAGCTGTTGCTTCAATGCCACTTAACTGGTGCTTGAAAAGCATCTTCGTTAGCTGAAGAAAGGAGAGAAAAGGACAGCTGGCAGAGAAAAAGCGTTCATAGGCATGAGTGTAGCGAGAGATAGTAGGGGAGGATTAAACTAGGCTGAAAACCTGAAGTTTGGTATTCCTGACAATTTTCAGCTTTTCTTGGTAGAAATTGCTGTCTCCTCGCTAACGCTCCTACAGGCTGTCTCTGCATTCCCCTATTTTTCAGGGAAACCCAGCGGACACTGCCCAAGCCGGTCTGTTGCCAGCCAGGTCGCGGCGTGGCGGTGGCGGGGGCAGCCCAGCGGCGCGGGCGCCAGCGAGACAGGTCAGTGGCACTCCCCGCCGTGTCAGTTTCATCCCGGCCCCCTCCCGTGTCAGTTTCACTCTGCGGCAGGTCTCAGCGTCATGTCCCGGTTGCAGCCGCCCCGCAGAGCTCAGATGCGCTGGGACCGCGCGGGGGTCGGGAGCTGCAGAAAGGCTTTCCCGGTGAACCTAAGCTGGCTGAAAATAATAGAATTAATTTCCCCCCTCCCATCCTGGCTCCAATTCTCGGAGAGAGAAGTTTTAGCGCGGGTTCCCAGCAGCCCGTCGGACCCCAGCTCGGAGGGGAAGAGGGCTGCCCCCCTGCACCGCTCCTCCGCGGGACCTGCGCGACCACCTCTTGCCGGGGCTCCTCGGGCCGGGCTGTACCTTCACCTGCTTCAGCTAGGATTAAATATGTAAATCGGCCCAGTCGCCACGGCCAGCTCCGACGACCTGAGCTACAAAGATGTTTTGGTTTTTCTCCTGCATTTGCAGCAGACTTGCTTCCCCCGTCTGCGCCGCACTTCTCTGACTCCCGTCTTCCTCTCCTGGCCCCGCCCCGCCTCAGCTCACCCTGAGCACGGAAACACCCTGCGCATTTTTTCCCCCTTTACTGTTAACAAAACCTGATGATTAAGACGCGAAACTAACAAAGAGTTTTTCTTCCACCTTAACCTTGCACACAATCCTTTAACAAATTAATTAATCCTAATGAATTAACACTTCATTTATTTAAACGCGCTACAGTTCATGAATTAAATTTTCATGCAGTGATTAAAGGCTGTTAAAATATGCATGATTTCGTTAAAATTTTATAATAAATCAGGGCAATGTGTTACATGACAAGGCAACTACTTCCCAGCCCCTCGGAACGTGCTTTGATTTGTGCGGGGAGTGGAGGAGGGCGGAGGGAGGCGAGCGCTCCGCTACGGATTTTGGCAGCTGAGCAGGTCTCGGAGCGCGGTTAAACTTAACTTACGCTCGACCTCTGAGCCCCTCCGCGGGTCTTGCTGATGGGAGGAGACCAGGGCTTTCCGGCTGCCCGATCGAGACGGTGGTGTCCTGAGAGAGGGAGCGATCGCACCCTCATGTAAAAGCCCGCAATAGCTTTGCCCACGGAATCGAGGTTGAAACCGAACATGGTCTAGGAGGTATTTTGCTGGAGGGGCTCCTCGGTTTACTTCTTAATTACTCCGTATCACTTAAAAGAAAGAACGAGAAACTTTTAACAGCGGCAGACCTGCAATGTTTTCCACTGGACCTCTGTCTAGCTCCTCCAGTCTCCTTACTTTCCCGAAAGGGGTCGTCGTGAAATACCCTGGGACTTAAATCACCATCAAGCGTTTCAATTTTTAATATGACAACATTCTACACTTTGGCTGCAAAAGCAATTATTGCAGCTTGTACATCAGTAATTAGCAGGTCTTTGCTGATGTAAGGAAAGTCCTCATTAGGACATGGAAATACTTTTTGCGCATTCACCCAAAGGCTTTTTTTTTTTTTTTTTTTTTTTTTTTTTTTTTTTTTTTGAAGGTTGATTTTTATCATCTAAAGGGAAAATAGCTTTTACACTAAATGGGATATTGACTTTCTGTGAACTTCACCAAATAACACATGTACTGTAGGTTTTCTCTCAGTGCTCTCACTGACAGTCGGGGTAGGACAAATACCGCGAGTAAAGCATGTAAAGCTGATGTTTAGTGGAATAAAAATATCCAGAAGGTTCAGTGTGAGCAATTCTATAAGCTCCACATTGACTCTTTTTTTTCTTCTAAGTCAGGATATATAGCAGACTATGATCAGACGTTAATAACTCAATATCCCAGGCTTTAGTATATTCATCTTTGGGGAATCCTAAAAAGAGAAATCAAATACAATGGGTTACAGTAATTAATTTATAAATCGTTTCACTGTGGGAATAAGGGGTTACTTTATTACTTTCTCGAGATAGGCAGTTTAGTCAATTAAGGAAATCTGCCTATTTCTTGCATTTGAAGCCGAAGAAAACTATTGGAGACAAGCAAATGTATTATATATGTGTATCTGCCTCTCTCGTTTTATTGAACATCTTCGGCCATAAAAATAGGGCTACTGCGTGCTCGTGTCTCCAATGAACTCGACCCTCAAAGCTTGCGAGTATACTGCCATCAGTATTCATGAGGCTGGACCCGGTAAGAATAGAAATAACAGCGAGCATTAAGATAAAATCTATTACCAGGCCCGTGCGACGCTCCGCCTGGCTCAAGCCCCGTTCCTGGGGAGCCGGCTGGAGCTGGAGTGTGCGGCGAGGGGAGGATGGGCAGGCGCCGCCGTGGGGCTGGCGACAAGGCGGGCTGGCACTCGGCTAGCCCTGGGGAGCCGGGGCTGCGCCTCCCCGGGCGGGAGCCCGCGGCGAGCGGCGAAGGCGAGGCAAAGCGGAGCCTGGCCGCCGCGCAGCACCGGGCGGCCAGCTGAGATCCCGCCGGGGGTAGGATCAGGCTCGTAATAGCGTTTATCCTAAGAAAATAAATAAACGGGAGAGGAGTGCAACTTAAAGCATTGCTTTGAATATTAGCACTTAAAAAGAAAAAAAGAAAAAAGAGAGAGAGTGCGAGAGAGAGGGGGGTCCCAAGAAATACAGGGGAAAGTTTCTCTCCTCGGGCTTCGTAAGTGAGAACCAGGCAGATCCGAACAGCATCTGAAAGACTTGTGAAAAGAGCTTTTTAAAAATCCTCTTATCCCCGTGCCCTCTAACCTCTTCTCCCTGCACCTCTTAGAGATCAGACGAGAAAAAAAGTTGGTTGCCACTTCCTAAGCGAGCCTGTGCTTGTGGGAAAAGCAGGAAAAAGCCCAGGCAAGAGCTGGCAGCGGGTCGGGCGGCGGCAGGGCGCCCGGGGAGCTGCGCGGCATCCCCGCCCGCGGCCGCAGGGGAAACATGCCTTGTAGTGGAGGAGTGAGGTGCAGCTAGCATGCGGGAACGGCTCCAGCCAAGGAGGACTCCATCAAGCTCTACTGTTGGCCAAGCCGAGGAGAATCCAGCAGGCATGGAGACAAAATTCCCGTTCCTCACCTCCAGAAGGCACTGGGGGAAAGAGAGCACAAGAGCCTTAAACCTGCTAGAGGTCCTTCGGAGGAGAACCGGTCAGGAGTAAATGCTCCCAGCCACACTGGAAGCTCTGAAACTCTTTGCTCTGTGACTGGTGTTAGGAGCAGAGGTGGTGGTGGGTGAATTCGGCTTTCGGCTGAAGAAATTGAGCACATTAATAAAGGAGATTGTTTTAAAAGTACTGGAGAGTGGTGGTGGTGGTGGTGTCCCTCCAGCCAAGGAGAAGGTGCCTCTCCTCAGCACCTGCCCTCCTGCTAGGGCAGCAAGCAGGGCCGGGGCTGCCACCCGGCTGCCTGCGCTGCTCCAGGGCAGGGCTGAGCCCGGGCTGACCGCACACGTGTGGGCCTGGGGGCGCCTGGGGGCCTGGGGGCTCTCCGGCCCGCAGGCCCCCTCGCTCTGCCCCACTGCAGACGAGGTCCAAGCAGCCAAGGGGCGGGCGGAGCCCCTCGGAGGGCGCCCTATGGAGACAGAGCAGCCCCCAAAGGGGGCCCAGTCTGTCCGGGGCTGGGGAGATGCTCCCCTCGTCCCCTCCACATGTCCCTGCTGCTGGAGGGGGGCATAGCCCGAGGAGCTGTAGTCCCAGCAGGCCTGACCCGGGATCTCTGCCAGGGGACCGCAGGTGCAAAGCAAGCCCCCCCCCCCCCCCGGCAAGTCGGAGGGAAGGCAGGTCATCGCATAACCTAGAGATCGCACTGCCCCCCCCCCCCAACCTCCTCCCCAGTCTGCATCGCACCGTCTTCCCTTGCTCGCAGAGTTTCCCTTGGGGAAAGCTGGTGCACTTGCTCTGACAGAGTCCGGGCTGGTGGGGGCCGCGCACGCCAACCCCCGCATGCCAGGCAGCGGCCGGAGCTGCCGCCGCACGCCTGCCTCCTGCAAGCTAGCCCAGCTCTCAGGCTCCCTCCCGCCCCGGGATCAGCTACAGGAGCCCGATGGGTGCGCCGCCGGCTGGCTTTTCGCTGTTGCTAACTTATGAGCAGGGAAAGACAGGTTGCTTGACCCTTTTCCCTGGAGCTGGTCGCTTATGAGCAACTTGGCAAATCGCAGTGGTCTTTCCCAGTTTCCACCTCCTCTCCCCTCCTTCCCCGTGAGATCTTTTGTTTACAAGGCATAGTAGTTTAGAAATAACCGGAATAAGTCATGATTAAAAGAAAAAAACATATAAAGTATTATTCGGCTATTCCGATGCAATGATTTCCATAAATAAGATCCCTTCTGCGCTTCAGACCAGTGTCTTTAGGTCTCAAGTTCACCCCCCTCAGAGATGAGGTTGCATTCAGCGATCCCCGGGGACACAGTAATGGATGGAGACCTGGCTCCCTTTCGCACAAGTAATTGACAGTCATTCTTCCTTTCCTCTCGGCCTGCATGAGGAACTGGGGAAAGGTTTATGAAGACAAATGTGGACTTTACCTGGGATTTTAGTCTGTGATGTGTGTGTGCGTGCGTGTGCCTGAACGTCCTATTAGATGTGCTTATATACATGAAGAAGAGGCGTTCAGGAGAAATAAGGCAATTCCGATGCACTTCAGGGTTGACACGAGGCACATCGGCTGTCACATCACTGATCCAAACACCCCGCTGCCTCTGTCTGGTGCCTGTCTGTAGCCCTGCTGAAACAAAACTAGTAACATCTGGTCAGTCACCGAGGAACCGCTCTAGCGTGCCCCAGGGGACAGAATTCATCCAGGACCGTCCCTAGGGGTTCACATTAATCCCACAGACAAATTAACAGGTTCATTCACTCGACAGTTTTGCCTCCAACCGATTTCAACTTCATAAGCAGCTAAAAGAGAGAGAGAGAGATAAATATCTGCTCTAAAACTGGGCCGTAACCCCAAATATCATTCATAAAAACAACCATGAGTCCTTAACTCTATTGTTGCTATTGTTGCTCGTTTCATTCAAATGCAAAAGTATTCAAAGAATAAACCAGAGGAAAGAAAGAGAGAGAGAAAAGAAGGAAAAGGAAAGAGAAAAGACGGAAAGGGAGTGAGACCTTCTCCCCAGACTCTTTCTTTTTATTTCAGACTAGAACTGTGTGAGGAAGAATCGACCCGTTTCTTTACATTCTTGTTGCATAAAAAGTGCCCAGGTAACAAAAGAAAGAGAGAATGAGAAAGAGAGAGAGAGAGAGCAAGAAAGCAAGAACAAGCAAGAAAGCTAGCAGGAAGCAAGCAAGGAAGAAAGGTCGGAAGGAAAGAAAATCCTTTTTGTGATTGCTCTGTGCTTCAGACACCGGAGAGAAACTCGGGTTTTCCCACGATGAAGGAGCGAAGGTTTGTTCGACAGCAATAAGGAAATGCCCAGTCCCATTTCAGCAGCCTTTCCCATGCAGAAACACATGCTCCTTGTGGGCTAAGCGGCTGTCACAAGCGGTGCCTGACACAATAATATTTGCAACAAAACTATACGAGGGGAAATGAAATTATATGGAAATCAATCGACCCTGACTGCTTCAAACAAGTGTCTGTCACCGTGATTATTCTCAATGATCCGATTTATAATTCTCGAAAGTAAGAGGGCTGGGCAGAAAGCTGCCACTTTCTGCCCTGAGCACAGACCTTACAGCTCTCTTCGGCTACGGAAAGAGGGATAAACCTTTGTGTTCAGTGCTGAGGGCTGCGCGGAGGAAGAGCCCGCTGCCTCGCTGCAGCCGGCTCTCCCTGCTTGAAGGAGGGCGGCCGCGGCCCGCACCCGCCGCCCCGCCGCGCCGCGCCGCGCTCTGCAGCGCAGCCTCCGCGCTGCACCGCACCGCACCGCGCAGCGCTGCGCGCACATGTGGCAGCTACAGGTGCCGCCCGCTGCCCCGCTGTAAGAGCAGCCCCGCGCCGCGGCCGCGGCGAGACGGGCGAGTGCTGCGGGAGATGCAACAAGGCGCGGGGAGGCAGGGACCGAGGGCGGCGGGAGAAGAGGGAGGAGAGGAAAGAGAGGGAGGAGAGGGAGGAGGAGGAGGAGGAGGAGGAGGAAGGGGGGGAGACAGCTGATGCCTGTCAAAGCCGGAGCGGCGGCGCTCTCGCGAGAGCCCGCCCGGCTGTAGCCACGGGATGCGGGGCTCAGGTGCGCGCAGAGCGCAACGCAGCGCGCCCGGCGCCGGGCAGCGGCAGGCAGATAAGTGAAGCCGGCGGGGCCGGAGGGAGCCTCGCCGCCCGCGCAACCCGAGCGCGGCCACCGCGGCGGCGGCGGCGGCGGGGCCGGGCTCTGCGGCGGCGGCGGCGGCACCTCCGCCAGCGCCCCCGCCACGGTCCGCGCCGTCCCCCGGCGGGAGCAGAGCGCCCGGAGAGCACTTTTCCCCCTCACTTTAGGAGTGTTTGTGGATTTACATGCCAAGCCTTCAAGATGATGTCCATGAACAGCAAACAGCCGCATTTTGCCATGCATCCCACCCTACCTGAGCACAAATACCCCTCTCTACACTCCAGCTCGGAAGCAATAAGAAGAGCATGTCTACCAACTCCACCGGTAAGGGGACAGGCAGCTGCAGCTCTCTTTCTTTCTTTCTTTCTCTCTCCCTCTCTCTTACGTACACACACTCTTTCTCTCTCTCTTTCCTGTATACTGCATGTATGTGTATGTGCATTAATAAAAAAACCGCTGCGAGGCACATTTTGACAAGCGGCGCTTAATGTTTTTTTCATGTCTTCCTCTGCAATCATCTGAGCGCCTGTGATCTTTTTTGAAAGCGGTGTTCACACGAGTCTCCGACTTCATCCACTTTCTGTATTAATTTTTATGACTCGGCCTCTGAAAAGGAATGCGCTTTATGTGCACTTGTGTTTGATACAATTCCCCAGCTGAGAGTTACAGATCCATTTCTTCTTCTCCTTCTCTTCCTTCCTCTTCTTTCTGTCTTTTTTTTTTTTTTTTTTAATTTGTTCCCTTCACGTCCCCATCCCCCCCCCCCCTTTTCGGATTCTCCTCCGGCTCCTTGCCCTTTCTGCCGTTCCCTTCTTCCTTACCTTTTCGGCTCCTTCTCCTTGCCGTCTCCCCTATTATTCTGCTCCCTCTCCTGTTTTCCCTCACTTTCCCGTGTCGTCCCCTCTCGTACCCCTCCTTCCCCCATTCACTGGGGTCTCCCCCTTTACGCCCGCATACTGCCCCGGCTCGCCTGCGCGGTCACCCCAACTTTGCCCACCTCTCGCTCCCCTCCCCCGACTTGCCCCCTTTCCACCTCCCTCCTTTCCCCCGCACGCCCCGTCCCCCCTTACCGCCACGCTTGCCACCCCTCGCTGCCCCTCGCCCGCCGTCCGCTCGGCGTTTCGCCCCCTTCCCCGCCTGTCCCCCGCGCCCCGCTCTGTTTTGTATCCTCCGCAGCTGCAGAGCAATATCTTCGCCAGCCTCGATGAGACCCTGCTGGCGCGGGCCGAGGCTCTGGCCGCCGTCGACATCGCCGTGTCGCAGGGCAAGAGCCACCCGTTCAAGCCGGACGCCACCTACCACACCATGAACAGCGTGCCCTGCACCTCCACCTCCACCGTGCCCCTGGCGCACCACCACCACCACCACCACCACCACCACCAGGCGCTGGAGCCCGGCGACCTCCTCGACCACATCACCTCCCCCTCCCTGGCCCTCATGCCTGGCGGCGGCGGCGGAGGCGGAGGCGGCGGCGGCGGCGGCCACGACGGGGCGGGCGGCGGCGGCGGCGGGGCCGGCGGAGGCGGCGGCGGCGGGGCCGGCAGCGGCGGCGGCGGCCTCATCTCCACCTCGGCCCACCCGCACTCGCACATGCACGGCCTGGGCCACCTCTCGCACCCGGCCGCCATGAACATGCCGTCGGGGCTGCCGCACCCGGGGCTGGTGGCCGCGCACCACGGCGCCGCGGGGCAGGTGGCTTCGGCGGCGGCCGTGGTGGGGGCGGCCGGTTTGGCCTCCATCTGCGACTCGGACACGGACCCGCGGGAGCTGGAGGCCTTCGCCGAGCGCTTCAAGCAGCGCCGCATCAAGCTGGGGGTGACCCAGGCCGACGTGGGCTCGGCGCTGGCCAACCTGAAGATCCCGGGCGTGGGCTCGCTGAGCCAGAGCACCATCTGCCGCTTCGAGTCGCTCACCCTCTCCCACAACAACATGATCGCCCTCAAGCCCATCCTGCAGGCCTGGCTGGAGGAGGCCGAGGGCGCCCAGCGGGAAAAAATGAACAAGCCCGAGCTCTTCAACGGGGGCGAGAAGAAGCGCAAGCGGACTTCCATCGCCGCCCCGGAGAAGCGCTCCCTCGAGGCCTACTTCGCAGTGCAGCCCCGGCCCTCCTCCGAGAAGATCGCCGCCATCGCCGAGAAATTGGACCTCAAAAAGAACGTGGTGCGGGTTTGGTTTTGCAACCAGAGACAGAAGCAGAAACGGATGAAATTTTCCGCCACCTACTAGGTTGGGGGGTGGGGGCTGTGGGGAGGGAGCGGGGAGGGGGGCGGCCTGGGCCCGCTGCCGCCGCCGCCGGTGGGGCCGGAGCCGCGGGGCGCCCGCGGACCGAGGGACGGTGTCGAAATATCCACGAACTCGTCGATGAGCGGGGGGCGGGGGGGCGCTATCAATTATTGAAACGAAAAGACACCGGGACATCCACGAGGAGGAGGAGGAGGGAGAGAAGGTAAAAATGCTCTAGAAGCCCGTGGGGGTCACTCCTGCAGCCTGATACCCCCCTTCTTCCCCCCCGCTGCAGAAAGAGCAACTGAAAGCGTAAACACACACAGACACACACCAGTAAATGCCGTGACAGCAACAACCACAAACCAAGAAACCTAAATCACAACTTTCAGAAGGAAAACAAAACCAACCACCGAACCCGGAAGGTGAAACTCTTGGTGAAGATGCTACATTTGTTTCGGTTTGGGTCTCTCCATTACTTTCCTGTAGCTTTTCTTTTATTTCTTTTTTTTTCTTGCTTTTCTCTTGATTGATAATGAGGACCACGATGGTTTGGTGCGGAGATTTATTATTTATTTATTTATTTATTTATTTATATTTTTTGCGTGTGTGTGCATTTGTTTTATTTCCTTGAATGCTTTTTGAAAATTGTTATTATTATTTTCACGAGGCTTTGGCGATGGGTCTTGTCTGTGTTGAGGGGAGCGGTGCGAGCCGGGTCAGGACTGGGAGCGGGGCCGGGGGCAGCGCAGGCGGCGGTCCCGGGGGGGGGCAGAGCCTGCCCTTCTTCCCCAGGCACAGCTGGGACAGCCAGACCCGAGCAATCTCTTTGCTCTCCGCTGCTGCCTCAATAATCTTAGGGAGCTAAAGAGGGGCAGAAAAAATAAAGTTACTTGGCCCCTTTGTTTCCGCTCCTCCCTGCTCGTGGTTTGCGCTTCTATCCACGTCTACAGACAAGCCGCTGTCTCTGCAGAGCTGTGTCAGGAGGCAGATGCCACTCCAGCAGCGGGCTGCCCCGCTTAGCCCTGGAGGGGGTGTCCGGGGTGTCCCGGGCGGCGGCCCCGCGCCGCCCGCCCGCGCCGGCCCCGCCGCGGCTCGGGGCAGCGCTCCGCCCGGTCCCCGCGCAGGGCTCCCGCAGACTCCCCCGAGCCGCACGGAGGAAAAGGGGGAGGGGGAAGGAGGGGAAAAAAAAAAGAAAAGAAAAGAAAAAGGAGACCCGCTCGGGTTTGAAACTCGTTTATTGTAAATAATAAACGTTAGGTAGAGGACGGCTTTGGGGAGTGTGTGTTGGGGGGGTGGTTCAGTTTGCACTATCACAGTCTCCCGGGTTGGAAGCGATGATGATATTCCCTAATAACGATGCTAACAGTAATCAAGGTGCATTATATGTCTCACGGATTGAAAATAAATAAAAAGATGATCAGAGCTCATTTGGTAAAATACCAGCTACGTGCAGAAGACATTGCCTGGGTCTGGCTGTTACTGAATGACTGTCAATGCTTTTAAGTAACAAGGAATTTCTGAACAGAAAATACCCTCCTGTTTAAAACAAAACAAACAATAGACTGAAATTATGCATGACCTAAAAGAAAAGGGGGGGAGGGTGGGAAAGGCATAGAAAGATCCGTGATAAAGTCTCGATATTATTTATTTATTTAACTATTTATTTTATTATTATTATTAATAATATTATTATTTTGTGTATCATTGTTTGCAGCGCAAACATTCTATGCATTTTGAAATTGAGCACTAAATAGACTAGCTTCTGGTAGAATCTTTTGTGGATGGTGTAATTTCACAGTTTAACTGCCTGTTTTCACCGAAAACACAAGCATTCTTGTCACGTTCTTGTATTTAGATTTAAAGAGAAAAAAAAAAGAGAAAAAAAAAAGAAGAAAGACGATTGTAAATATTTTCTTTAATGCACAAAAAAAGGTTACAAACTGCAACCACGTGTGGATCCTGAAATGTCTCACTGAATAATCTACCTGTCCATGTATGTTTGCTGAGCTTTCTCCTGGGTTGTGTCTTTACTCAATTACTTTTATTTCTATCAGAAATATTTCTCTACGCCAAAATACAACAGGGAGATGCGTCCCAGCATACTTACAAATAAAGCAAACGTGAAAACAGACTAGTTATTATTATTGGGTGCATTTAGAAAAATCTATTTCCGAGACACGGCTGGTAAATTCAAGCTATAGCCGTTAGACGATAAGACTAATTCTACCAAAAAGAAAATAGTGAGAGATGTATTTTTCTGCTAAATCCAGAAATCATTACTTTGAGATAGCTCTTATGTGAAAATCGGTGCTCTGAATAAAATTAACTATATATTAGCTGCGTGTGTTTCTTGGAGTTTATTCTATAACTGCAGAATATAAATCAAAGTAAAATTTTTAAAAAAGGACTTCTGAAGTATTTCTTTTCAGTTTGCTGGAAAGGATTATGCACCTACAAAATATGTATAAAGAAAAAAAAAGCTTGGGTGGTTTCAGGTTTATATGTTGTTCTGACTGGCCTAATTGCACTTAATTATGTAACAAAATATTTTTATTTTGGGTTAATAAATATGAAAATCATAAACTGATCTCTCCTTATGTTGTAAATGCAATTGTTCGTTAGGAACGTATAGGATGCCACCTACTGCTTCAAGTGATCAAAGAACCTCTTTCTATTTTCTGATGACCTGTGACTAGATCAGATGCCAAATGTAAAAAGTTACTTAATAGCTGGGATTATTTCTTCTGTAGACATATTTTAGCCAAATCTTTTTAGTTTCGCCGGTAAATCTGTGAATCAAGACACGTGATGTTCAGAAAAGAATAATACGTTCAAAAAGCTGTGATTTTAAACAACTGTTGATGTTAAAAAATAAGCACTAAAGGTATTTTTAAAAGCATAGATCTCGTCCACCGGAAATTGACTTGTTTTTGTTGTTATTAACTTGAAATGTCATCAGAATTTTTAATAAATGCATTTGTAAAAATATTATTTTATAGAAAAGTATTACCGGATATCATTTTTGGAGAGTCAGGAATGAACAAATAAAATTAGTTACAAATGTTGGGTTTTTTTCATCTGCCCCAAACAACGGAAATGTTACAAGCGACAACACATTTGTATTATACAATAATGACCAATGTATGTATCGAAAAGTTAAGGAGTTTTGTTTTGTAATAATTACAATCTTATCGAGTACAAAGAAAAAAATAATATGTTAATAAAACAGATCATGAAAATAAAAGCTTTGCAGAGTTTCCTATTTTTTATGGTAGGAAACTGTGCAAAACCGGAATGTTCTGCTTTCTGTTGGATGAATCTGAGTATTTCATAAAAATATCGATGAGGCCTTTTTAATAAATGCCTCATTAAAAACAGCTCAGAAAAAAAAAAAAGATAAGTGTATATAAGATAAGTGTTTATAAGGACTAACCTAGCAACTGTTAAAAGTTTAGCTTCCAAGAGAGAAAGTGAGAAAGAAAAAACGAAGAGGCAGAAAATTCATTCGCATTTATTTCCCAGCAGTATGCAGTCGCCCGCACACAGAAGTCCAATGAGTTGCTAAAAAAAAAAAAAAAAAAAAGAAAGAAAAAAAAAGATATAGAATATTTTCCTCACAATGGTGGGAAAGGCCTTTGCTGGATGGAGGCTGCGACCTCTGGTACCTTCAGAACCTGCAGCCGCTTCCCAGGGAAACTTCGGTACCGCCGTCGCTTGCCTCTCCTTCCCCCTCCACCCCACATCTGATGCGTCTTGCCGCTTTACTCTTGTGATTCCCGAGTCCTAAGCCCGTAAGACGCGGACTGACTCCTGGAATTTCTCTTTAACACTTGCTCTCCAATTGCTTTCAACTTAGATTAGGCCATCATAAGTGAATAACAGACACCCACTGCCATGATCGTATTGATTTTTACTCTCCTGTGATATTAAGACTAATTCGGTCCTGCTTCAACAAGTAAAAAGGCTCCCCAGAAGGGGAATGAAGTGTCCTACAGCACAGATTTTACGGTTTATACGCCTTGCTCTCCTCCCCGCCCCTCTTTCCTCCAAAGAGAGATAGATTTGTCGAAAGATAATTATTTTAACTCTGACGGACTTGATCGCGGAAAGCTTGATACCACCGCTGCTGCCCTGTGTTATTCAGGCATTTCCCAAACGATTTTAAATCCCTCCAGTTATTTATGTCTTGCTTTCCAGGCGATGCTATTTTTTAAGGCTTTATTATATTTACCTGCTGATTCCAAAGAGGAGAAAAGCCTAATTGATTTTAAAAGATCAGCGGCAGAATTCCAGTCCGCATGGGAACCTATTTCCACCTGCAAGACAAGCATATTATTATCAGTAATTATGTTATTTAAGAGTTGATAAAATATTAGAGCTCGTTGCTGCCTAGGCCCCTTTTCCAGCCTCAGTATAAATGGGACCTCTGCCAGGAGAGCAATGGTTCTGCAGAGCCGCTTCGATCACGTGCATTGCGAAAGGATTGCTGCAAATACAATTACAGAGCCGCCTTTAATAATTCATGGGCTGAGATTTAGAAAATTAATAAAATGAATTATAACAAGAGGCTAATTAAAAACTTTAGTAATTGTTGTCAAGACAGCTTGATGGGAGGCGTGCTGCTGCACCAGCCCCCCTCCTCGTTTCCCCTCCTTCCCACTCCCCCCATCCCCTTCCGCTTTTGGGAAATATTATTTTTCCTCTTTGCAACCCCTTCGCACCTGAAGGAGACTGCGTTTGGGAGAAGAGCGGGGTTGATGGTGGATGAAGATACATATACACATACATATACATATATATATATATGTATATGTATATGTATATATAGGTCAGTTGTAGCAGAGATGGGACCCAGGTGGTGAAACTGCGAACAAGTCTCTTTATTCCGTGGCAGAGCAGGTGGATGAAGGGATGGCTGGATGGATAGATGGTTGGATGAGCGAAATCTGCGGCTCGAAAGTTGATTTAAAATAGGGTCGCACGTATCAAACAAGCGTCTCGCCACCTTTGCCGAAGCGCAGAAAGCCCCGGCAAAGAAGAAGCGGCTCCGCACACGCGGGGCCGCGACCGCCTGCGCGGGCTCTGGCGCGCGCTTTGCGCGCCCGCGCAGCAGCGGCGGCTCGGGGGGGGGGGTGCGGGGGACTTTGCGCCTCCGCGGAGGGCGCCGCTCTCCTCACCCTTAACGCGACGGTGTGTGTGTGTGGGGGGGGGGGGGGGGGGGAGCAGCGGCGGGTCTGCTCCGCGCCGGGCCCGGCTGCGGTTGCGGCTCCGCGGGCGGCCGCGCAGCGAGTCCTTCAGTGCGGCAGCCGCTGCGCTCCCTCCGCGGGGAAGGTCACTGAGCGTTTCTCGGTTAAAACATATGTTGGCGGGGGGCGAGGGGGAGACGACTTACAAAAAACCCTGATGTCATGCAGACGTTTATAGCTCGGAGGAGCGCAGTATTTAAAAGCCCGTATATCAAAATTAAATACCCCCCCCCCAAAAAAAGTCACTGCGCTGATAAGTTGAAGAAAAATGGTAACTTCGCATTGATTTTGGCAACAGAGTCTTACAAGTCTCAAAATAGACTCTTTCCGTGGAAACGCTGACCGACCCTTCTGGTTACAGAGGTTGTCGCCTGGATCCGTTTCCGGTGCGGGGGCAAAACGCTCTAAAACAGTGGGAACGTTAGCAAACACACGGTTCACACTGCAAATACCGAGATGCAAAGAGGGGTAGAGACATACGTTCAGCCCTCGCCCGGATTAAAGCGAGCAACTTAAAAGGTGTAAGGCAAAGCTAAAATATGTAAAAGCTGTGTTGTTGTTCTCGTTTTTTTATGTATTTATTTTAAAAAGATGTTTCCTGACGAGAGGATAGCATGTCAACACGAACACATCTCTGTGCAGGCTGCGTAGAAAGAAGACAAGGCGCCGATATACATAACTTAGTCCTTGATTATGGTCATTATGTAAACCGAATTACTAACAAAAGTTTGTTTGGTAACTAATTATATCTCACTAAATCTCTGCCTCTCCTCACTTCAGCATAATGTATACAAACTTTTGTACACGCGGATCAGAATAAAACAAAGTGTTGACAGCATCCAGCAGTGGAAATTCACTTACACAAGACTTTTTTTTCACTGAAGTGTTGACAATAAACATTTAATGAAGGCAGAGACTTGGATGTCTCCAGACAGTGTCAGAATACTTTAAACAGACCATTAGCATGGCTTCTGCTACTTCAAACAGAGCACACTATACCATAACATTATAAAAATACAAAGTATGAAACAAATAATCTGTTTATACAGATATTTTAAGCTGTTTTCACCAGCTCTGACATTCCCTGTATTTAGTAACAGAAACTTACTCATTTCAGATTACTCGCGCTTAAAAAATGTTAAATACAGTTAATGCAATATTAATCGCCCTTTGGTGATATAAAATGCAATATTTTCAGGCAGCTATCGAGCTTTTCTAGAGGAAGAGCTGATGAAAACAGTCACAGCTGAATAGTGGAGAGAAAAAAGCTCGGTATTTATTGCTTTTGTTTGGCTTTTGGCTACAGAGACAGGAACATTCTAATGGGGTAAGGACATTTATTTTATCTGCAATCTATTGCTGCGAGAGCAGGAGTGGCAGATGGGGTTTGGTGTTATATTCGCAGAGTAATTTAGAGCAAATCCTAATAACTAATAATGATTTATGTTAATTTCAATCACTTATGTGACTTTATTAAAGCGGCGCTGGAAAAGGGATGGAGAGCGAGCGAGCGAGAGAGAGCAGAGGGGAGGCAAAAGAGGAGGCTGGCGAGAGGCAAGCTGTGTGTGTCTGAAAGCGAACCGCATGCTGAAAGGCTTCTGGGGTGCGCTCCCGTGAAATTTCTGCCCTGTGGAAGCGGTGACTAGCACCAGCTCCCGTGCACACTTGCTTTTGAGACTCTGTAGCGTCAGCGCTAATTTCCTAAAGAAATGCCCCGTGTAGAAACCCCTCCGCCTGCGAGAGGCAAACAAAAATAGAGCGAGCGAGAGGGAGACGCTTGCTATGCAAAATGTATTGATCGTATGCAAGGAATCTGCTATGCTGATGTGCTGGGTGCTCCCGAAAGGATAGAAAGGAGCTACTGGCGGAATAGCTAGAAAGACCTCAAATGTGCAGTGTGCAAAACTTTTTATTCCGGGCTACTTCAATGTGGTGGAGGTCTGCAGTCGCACCGGCTTTACTCCTCATTGCAAATCTCCAGTTCCTCCCTTTACGGAATTTTATATTTTTAGTAAGGAGAGTGAGTGGGAAAGCAGCTATTGCAATGAAGCATTCGCATCCTCCCTTATAGTCTTCAGACTCATTACCAACTGGTAGTACTAGAGTGCACCCATGCAAACACAGGCACACATACAGCCGTATGTGCATTGAAATGAGAGATGTTTGTAAAAGCGAGGAAATCTCAAGCCAGCTAGTCCTGCTCTGCATAGGATCGGTTTGATGTAGGAGAGAGGAGTACTTACAGGATTTTGAAAGAGAGGGTGCTCTTCGCTCCTGGCAGTTTACTTTCCCAGCTACCTTTATGCGTTTTTCCGCCTTAAGGCATACAGTCTGAAAGTAAAACAACATCAAAGCTCCTTATTAACACTATTTTCCTGAAATCAGAAGGAGAAGCTACCTGAAACGTTTAATCTAGTGTTAGCGCTTATTTCCCAACAAAACAGACAGAGCAAAGTTCAAAAGAGCTGGGGCAGTTATCTACAGGAGACTAAAAGGCAAAGTGCAGGGAGTGATTTATGTTTCTGTCAACCTCCTCGAAACGGATTAAATAAACCTTATGTTTTGCTGTATTCTCAGCCGCTGTATTGTGCACTACAATCCTCGTCCCCAAACAACACGGCAGGGACTGGCTTCTCCGCTCCGCTGCCGGGTGCCGGAGATGCCATTCTGTTGTGGGAAGAGTCTCCCAACTTTCCGGTTATTTGCAGAAAGCTGTCTTTTCTGCTCTCCGAGCTGGCACTGCATTTTAAATGTGACCGCCTTTCACGCACGGTAATTTCAGCGTTCTCCGTTGCAAAGCTTTTATTTATAGCAACATTTTTTTTTCTGGTTAGATGGAGGAAAGAAAAAAGAGGGGGGGGGGAAGAAATCCGTGCGCTATGGAGCAGTTTTTGGCTCGTCTTCGCTCGCAAGCAGCGCGGCTCCGCCGGTTAATGCCGCCAAGCGGACTTCCCCGCGGCGGCGGGCGGCCGTGCGCGCCCGCGGAGCGGAGCGGCGCGGCGCCGGGGGCAGGGGCGGTGTGTGTGTGTGGGGGGGGGGGGGGAGGGCGCGGAGGCCCGGGCGGTGCGTGCGCGGCCCGCAGCGCCCGCAGCGGCTCCCTGGGAGCGGAGGGCCGATGCATTATTGAACGGGCGCATCAGACAGCTCGGGGGCGCGGGCTCTGCGCGCCGGGCGCGGGGCGAAGCCTGCCTGTCTGGCTGCACAGAAGCCTCTAATATGTTAATGGCCGTAGGGTATGCCTAAGGTACCATCTCAAGCTGCTTCGCACACCATATGTCAGGCCGTTAGCCACATGGATCTATTAATCAAAGGGGGTGGGGGGGGGGGGAGAAGGGAAAAGCGAGCTTCTAATACCCCACCCTATTTTCCTGGATACTTTCTCCTTTCATTTCTCTTAGACATAAAGACCCAGAGTACCTCCAACACACAGCTGTGATTCTCTTTTGATCCGCTCTTTCATACCCTGGTGTAAGCAGCTCAGGCCAGCCGATAGCTAGAGCCGGGGCAGGAGAGGGAAATGCGCTGCGTTTCCTCAGCAAAGGATTTAGTTTTAAATTGCTTTAGTTTTAAAGTCGACTTCTGTGACAAGGAGCATCCCCGTCCGGCCCTGGGGCTGCAGCCTCGCCGAAGGTGCCTCTGCGGGGAAGTGTTTCTCCAGCCCGGCAGCTGGGGTCGCGGGTGCCCCGTTAGCTGCTGCAGCACGCCAGGTCTTCACGGAGCTTTGCGGGCTCCTCCGAGACATCCGCGCAAATCCCGCGAGTGGTGGTGGGGGGGAGGGAGGAGCAGCCAGCGTAGGAGAGCGCTGGGAAATCGCTTGCGTGCATGAATTTTGCAGACTCTTTCAGCAGCGCTTAAGACGGGACCTGCGGGCCCATCCAAACTTCCGCGGTTCGGGGCGAATAAAGATATGCCGGCGGATCTAAGGCGAAGGCTTTGCGCCTGGGAAGATGCTCTTGGTACCGATGTCTGCTCTTTGCTTAGGATATTTGACGTCTGAGATTTTTTTCCCCCCTTTCAAGGTTAGCATGAACAACCGTACACGCCCGGGTCACACCTGGTTCCTGTTGGCCTGTGCCTAGCTGGCAGGTCGGGACCCTGCTCGGGCAAGCAATACCCCAGCGAAATCCCGAGGCTGCCGGACATTTTTTTTTCACCTTTGGTGATGAATGAGAGGCAGCATTAAACAGACCGACATTTCCCTCTGACATGTACCTCGTGAAGTTTTGAAACTTTAGATTAGCTTTTTTTTTTTTTTTTTTTTTTTTTTTTTTTTTTTTAATACAGATACAGCGGATGAGCAAAGCGTTTGGTGGAAGAAGAGGAGGAAGAGGGGGAGGAGTACAGGACATAACTTCGGGGCACCAAAATCTTACAGCTGGATGCTCCGTGGGGAATGTGTGGGGAGGTTGGGTCCATCCCATCGTGCTGCATCCCACTTATCTCTGTTCAAAAAGGGCCTCCCATGTTCCCTGAAAATGGATGAAAAACGCCGGACTAGGACATGGGCTGTTCAAGGACCCGCAACATGCAGAGAAACTCTTTTTTTTTTTTTGTTTTGTTTTGTTTTGTTTTGTTTTGTTTTGTTTACATTAAAAAACACACACAAACACATAAGATCATCCTAGCTCATTAAAATTCCCTCTGTTAGTGCAGTCATATCACAGAGAGACAAGTTAGAGCGAAGAAGTTCTTGAGACAATTTCTGAGACGGCAAGTATAGTACAGTAAGCCTATCGATTTTGTTGTACACTACATTAAATAGCTTATGTTGAAGTCAGTTTTAAAGACAGGCTTATTTTCTGACCTCTCCCCCTCCCCCCTTTCAGGGGATGGAGAAATAGCGTGCGCATCTGTGCTTAGATCTAAAGCTGGCAACCACCTTCAGGGAGGTTTTCTTTAATACAGATGGCATTTAACCTGCAAAAACAGGAAAACCTTCCCAAGCAATACTTTATATCAAGACAGAGGTAAATGCACAGGCTGAATGTCAGTTGATTCTGTATTTCCACCTAGCTAGGGAAAGACTCTTATTACCTTTAAATTTTGGTGCGTACAACACCCATCATTTTCTTCTTCTATTTAAAAGGTAACCCATATATCTGTCGTTTTAGGTTTCCAAAGACTCGTAACTTAATTCCTTCAGGCTATTCATCAGCACAGTAATTAAACTAGCAAATGGATGTAAATAAAGTGAAATTGGTTTCATGACAGATGAGCCGAAGAGGCCTCTGACATGAAACAAGCCAGGACAATAATTATTTCTGCACCGGGCTATATGAGGAACTCCATCTGGATTTATTAGGTGCTGCAAGTTATTTGCTGGGAGCAGGCAAGACAGGAGGACTCACTTTAATTTGACAGATTTTTTTTTTTCATCCTAAGTAGGTTACAGAAATATAAATCTGGAATTAACTTTGTCAATACTCTGAGAAGCATCTATCCAGCGTAAAAAATCGGCCGTGAAAATAAGTACTGGGATAACAGCTAATTAAACAATTTCTCCCCAAATGCTAAATGAGAGAGAAACTACATGAAAATCCCACTTTCGAGAAATCCTTGACTAAATTAGAATTCAGATCATCGTGGCAGTCAATGTATAAACATACATATGTTTTTCTGTAAACATATGCGAGATATAGCAGAGACAATGGAAAGAAGACAAATCTGCAGATTCTGGGAATTATAAAGTGCTTCTCTTAAAAATAACACACACACACATATAAATTCAGCTAAACGGTGTCTACCAAGATTCCTCTCCTTCTGTTCCATGGAGAAAGAAGTTTATACCTGCGGAGACCAGTGAACCAGACAAAAAAAAAAAAAAAAAAGGATGCTATGGATTCCACAAGGTTCAACTGTAATTGAAGCCATCAGGTTCAGCTTGGTGTGGAAGTAATATACAGAATAAATAAGGAAAAATAATAATAAAAAGAAAAGAAACGAAAAGGCTCTCACAGCAGGTGCAGATTAGTCCTTTCCCCCCTGAAAAGATTAGAAACTGACTGCTTTATGCTTAAACGTACTCTCAATTATTTAAGCGCCCCTTCGTGATTAGCAAGTCAAAGTAACGCTCCCAAACGCTGAAGAAATGAAGCTGCTCTCCGGCAGCTCACGTCGGCGGTCCGGCACCCACTTCGCACCCTGCACCGGGAGCACCCGCAGGGCAGCCAGGGGAGAAGCAGGCAGGGGGCACGTTCAGCCTGAAAAAAAACCCGCTGCCGAGGCTGGGCAGGCTGCAGCCCTACCTCGTTTCGCAGGAGGTTTGGCTCTGCGAAAAGATTTTCCCAAGGATGCTGGACCCTCACGTCCTTTCCAGTGGAAAGGGGGAAAAATCCAAAAGGACCCCCCTCAAAGAAAGAAAGAAAGAAAGAAAAAGACACCGAAGCCCCCCTGTTTGAATGGGCTGGAAATGACCGGAGGAAGCGTGTATCAACCTAGAGCATTTTGATCAGAGTTCCTATCTTTTGGCAATTAAATCAGAGGCGTTTTCCACCCTTCCTCACGGAAGGGACTGTGATAACTGCAAAGCCGGGGAGAGATCCTGAAGGGACTGAAATCCCCTTATGTCTGAAGCTCTCCCTTTTAACACACACCAGACTAATTATTTAAAAGTTCTTGTAAAATTAGAAGACACAGCCCCGTCCTCTAATTAGAATACAGTGTGAATAGGGATAGCATATGGAGGGGAATGTCAAGAAGAGGGTGCCAGGGGCAGATCCTAGGAAATCTGTATTCATTTCTGCCTCCTATTTGTTCAGTAATCTCTACCATCATAACTAAATCTTGGAGCACTGATGTAGTTCGAGTTGTTGTTGACTCAACGTCAAAATTCAATCACTGGGGGTTTTGCATCAGCCGGGCTACTTATTTGTCTAATAAATCCGTCATTTTGTAAGAAAAATATTTGAGCAGCCGTACTTGACCTCTTGGTATCCACAAGCCACATTTATTTCTACCAGTTTACAAATGCAAAATGGAGATGATCATCTTAATGCCTCGAGGTGCTGTGTTGATTTCTGATTGGATTTTAGATGGAAATGTCTATTTTAAATACCCCGTGATTAAATTGTACACATAATAGAATTCATATCTCTCAAACCACATCCTGGCTTACAAACCCTGATTTTATTTTGAAAGAAATGCTATTTAAGCATAAATTGTGGGTTTTTTTAATATATAATTTGTCAGCTCCCCGCTGCAAGATTTTCTAATAGTGGGATATCTCTCATTGGAAAACTTATGTTGATCCTGGAACGTTTTTGACTGAAGGGTGTCAGACCGGGAATAGGATCGGGCTATTACCCGCTGGAGAGAGTTGTCTAGCCCGTGATATCCTGCACGGGAGGATTTCCTGCCTTTATTTTCGTGCATAATTCTTTCGAAAAGGGGGCCACGCCGCAGAAGTTTAATTGGAGTGAGGGGAAATAACTTTCACTAGGGCCCTTTCGTTTTGAGTGGGGGGGTACGTGATGGTGGTGGTGGGGGGTGGGGGGCAGAAGAAATAAGGTCGGAAAGGGAGGAATCAGTTGTTTCGGTGGGTGAGAGGCCGGTTTCACACGGACGGGTCGGATCCCGCCGACGGGCGGCCTTGGCCCCGCCGGGGATCCCGCAAGCTGCGCCCGCCCCGCGCCGCCCTCCGCGCCGGGGCCGCGGCGGCTGCGCGGGGCCGCCCGCGCCTGCGCCCCGCCCCGCGCCCGCCTCCGCGGCCGGGCGCCCCCGGCGGCCGGGGCGCCGTGGGGCGGCCCCGAGGGCCGGGGAGCCGCCCGCGCCTTCCCGGGGCAGAGCCAAGGCTGCCCGGGAGCTCCCGCTTTGGCTGCTTTTCTTTTCTCTTCTTTTCTTCTCTCTCCTCTCTCTCTCTTTTAATTCTTTTGTTTAATAAATACCCGTCCATTCCCACTCGCCGTTTGACTCCTTTCCCTTGAGCTTCCCTCTTCACCGGCTGCCGGGAGATCTTTAAGTCTCCGTGGAAATAGAAACGGTCGTTTTCAATCAGAGCACCGGTCGTTATTTCCGTATTAAAATAACCTATCGATTAGTGCCCCCAAATATCGACTCACGAGGGGCCCTGTCTGCTGCGCAGGCACCGGGGAGGAGCCGGGGTCCCGCCGCCGCCGCCGGAACTTGTCAGGCAGCTGCACAGGGCAGTTATCCCTTGCAAACTCTTTAATGAAATGCCCAACACAAGGAAGGGGAGAAAATGTGAAATATTTCAGCATATTGAAAATATTAATGTTGGCTTGTAGGAATTAATGTAATGGGCCATAGTTATTAACAACTTGTAAAGGCTTAAATCAATATAAATTAATTTAATTATGATTTCTAATTGCATTATGCATGATCAATTTGAAACACTACATTAAAGATAATTAGAGCAGGGTGCTAGTCACTAATCACTTCCCTAATAGCTTAAAGAAAAGGAATGCCATATATTACCTATGGGGTGGACCTGTGAAATGTTATAAATGCTTATTTTCCAATAGAAAATAATTGTAGTGTATAATAGACACTTTAATCACTTTATTGCAAATGCAGAACGGACTTGTACTTTTTGCATGGTCTTGCTTAAATTTTATTAGTGTTGACTGAAGTGCTGATGTATTATCAGTCCATCTATTGATGACCTGAAGGAAGACTAACTTTTATGTAAAAGTATCATGCTGTCCTTAGAAGCTTGTGCCAAGAGGTCACAGTAGATGGAGGTCCTAGCTTAGCATAATGGGTTTAACATTTCCATGACATCATCAGGGAATCTGAAAAGGAGTCTAAGGATAATCAGAGTGGTCATTCAGAAGCAGAGTAAATATTTTATGAGGATATATAGAAGACAGGAAAGAAGGTGGTCAGAAAGGTGAATCTCTACTTCTTCATGCTCTGTGAAGAAGGTTTTTCACTTGGTACCAGTTCTGATTGAAACCCTGTGTATTGTTAATACAAAAAAAAAAAAAAAAAAAAAAAAAAAAAAAAAAAAGACCCCTGAAGGGGTGAATCCCAATGTGTTTTCAGTGGTGATCTAAACACATTTGTATTCATAGCAGCCTTTACCAGTTCCAGATTATCTGTATTTGTGCAGTTAACTTTTCAGACATAAATACACCTCTGCTTGATTCTTGGTTCACACTGCACATTGTCACTCACTCAGGGGCCTGTTCCTAGTTTAATAGTAAAGACTCAGTTAGTGTTAAGACGAAAAGCAAGCAAAATGAATGAATACATGCATGTAAGTGGATGATATGAGCTGGATATTAATATCAGTGGATATCAGTGAAAATACTTTCCATGATTAGCTTTATTTTCATATCTTTGCCTATTAACTGAAGCAGCACTTGCAACATACAACTTGGCTGGCCTCAGCATTTAATTCTATTAGGAATGAGGGTATAATTAGGGAAACTGAGATTTGAGGAGAGCAAGAGTAGTGCCTAATAACCGCCTTTGCCACAGCAAGACCTATTTGAAGAGTTTTCATTCTTTTAAGGCTTGATTGACACCTAGAAGTTTTGGGATTCCCTAGGGAAACACGGTCTGAATATAAGAGTAAAGAAAGTGTGAAGGGCAGAGACTAAATGTCAGCCAAGGAGTATAATCTTTTAAAGGCAAAGTTATTAGAAACATACTGATTTTAAAATACCAAACTATGGCAGTAGATGCTTCTGTGGATGGAATGATTACAGGGATATACAGTTGTTCCTCTTTAAGAGACTTCTGCTTAAAAGTGCACAGTAGAATAATTGTATTTTTTCCCCATATCCTGCAGAGGGAAGGTACAGGTAGAAATGAGCCTACTGTATGTATCAATTCCTAAGTTTTCCAGTGAAGTAGGATAATTTGCAGGATCACCCTGGTCATTCCCTGTGTTACTCATAGCTTGAAACAATGTGGCATCGTACTGCCAAGATCCAGTTGTAAGATCTGAAAGCAATTTATGGAAAGTATTTAGAAAGTGCAGAGGATCACACTTCACGCTTGCTGTTTGTCTTAGGAAGAATCTTTCACAGAAATCAGCAGCTCCTGAAAGGAAAATTCTAACAAATATATTGGAATAGCAATAAATATACTGTAGTCAACACCTTGAACTAAGCCTGGGGTATCATGGTTTAAAATATCTAGATGACAACTGCCTTATAAATGCCAATGAAGATGCAATCTTGTCACTCCTATGTCACTTCAGCTGTGGTATCTGCTACTGTGACTATCCTGTTCCGTAGCTCCAGTATCACATCCAGTCCTTTGCCCTAAGTGGAATGATCTCCACAGCTATAGCTGGTCAGGAATATAGCCCTGGTCAGGAATGAGACGTCCCCTTGTGTGACTCTTCCTTACTCAAGGACCTCACCAGGGAAAGTTGTCCACCGGTTTTCGTAGAATGACTCACAGACAGAAGCCCTGTTTGTAAAGTCCCTTTGTTATACAGTTGATTTTACCTGGCAAAAATACGATGGCCCCCTATGGTCTTGATCCCACACAGGAGTTAGGGGACTCAGACCTACAGAGAGGTGCAGGTGTGACATACACAGTAGCTAGTAAGATTACTTTTGAGAATATTGATTTTACTTTTTTTTAAGTATAAGCATGAAGTAAATCCATCCCTATGTAGGGAGTACGTTATTATAAAAGCCTCCCCTATGCACTGTGTGAGTGGTTAGACTGAGAATTACATGCAGTCTAAGTTTTATACTGTACTTTTATACAGTAATTAATTTTAGCGCTGTAATCTAAGGATGGCGCATGAGTGCCATTTATATACCATGGAAAGGAATGCAAGTACTTAAGTGAGAAACTATCCTGCACTCCCCTCTTTAAACTAAATCCAATAGTTAACGCATTTGTGGTTCAAATACATTTTCCCATCCTTTTATGGAGCTTCTGAATGCTTAGCACTTTTGCAATCATGGCATTTCACCACAGCCTTAAGACCAGTTCTTTAAATTTTTTGTGCAAGTGTTTTTATTGAACATAAAATTGATCTTTCTTCTTACCTAAAATAAAAAGGAAGAATTTTAAAAATTCCTTTAAATGATTTATTTGATAAAAATATGTGCACTTGCTGCCTCACCTTTCAAGGCTTCATTTTTTCTGACTGATTTTTGCACAAGTCAGTGACAACTACAGGCTTAGCAGCAGTAGTTGAAACTTAGTGGAAACTTTAATAAAGTCTTTGGTTTATAAAGCTTCAAAACTAAACCGACAGTTTTGCTCCTAAGCAATAGAACTAAGCACATTTTGATCAGTGGCTCATTTTAGAGCGATGCAAATAGGATAATTATGCCTGACCATGATGTGATCACAGTCTTGGTGGTAAGTTGCCATACTCTGCGTGAATATGTTGGATTGTGATACTGCATTTTTTGAAAATTTAAACTGCACGAAGACTGTGCCACAAAATCAGCTAATTGGACACTGGATATTATGATTTTATGAAATTGTAAAGACTTGTGTTAGAGAAGTTTTTAAGTAACATGAAGCAGTAACAGGGAAGGCCTTTTCAGCATACGTGGGAGACTAAAGGGGATGATTCTCTTAGCATATAATTAAATATTAATATAAGATAGAGATTGGCCTTATTTTTATGCTCTGAAACATTGTTAATAGGTCTCAGTCTGCCACTGACAACATTAGGTACATTGCTCTGTGTCTCACCTATTTAACCCTGATTGCATGTTTAAGTAAACATACCTTAACATCTTCTGTGTTAGTGATTGGTGAGAACAACAATCTGTATGTTAAATCTGTCCTGGGCTCTGGAGAGGAACATATTCTGGTTCAAACTCATCCTGTTGCAAACCAAGTAAAGAATGAGGGCCAGCAATAATTTTGTCTGTATTTGAACTGTGTATGATTTGGTTGTCCAAAACAAAGGGCAAGAATGCAGAGCTTATACATATCCATATAAAAATGTAGAAATGCTAAAAAAATAAATTGAATTAGGAAACAGATGAATATAATGACCTTCCTTACTCTCAATCATATGCTGCCAGCTAAGTGTTTGAGTCTGAAAAATTGCACTAATGAAGCTATTTGAAGGCTTTTGTGGACAACTGCTTCCTCTTTGAAGATTAAATGAATGATGTTGATGTGATTAATCTTAGTACAGGGAGTGATGCAGCAGCCAGAAAATACCTTGGTGATTTTCATAATTAAACTGAATCAACATTTCAAAGAAATGCCAGTGTTATCACTTGTATATTAGAATTACATTCATTAGACAGAAGAAACAAATAATTTGAGCAAACAAGATTTTCCTTTTGGTGTACTGAGACTTCTGTCATGTCTCAGAGTATCTTACTATAAATCATCATTACTGTTTAATTTTATCCTTGCTTTTTCAGTTACTTGTTTTCTGTTTATTTTTTCTCAACCATCCTAATGATTCACAGTTACTTGCTTCCAGCTTATTTATTTCAGTATTAAATAGCCTCTCTCAGTTTTCCAGTTAAAGTTGCCTGCCCAGTATAGAATTTCAGACCATTGATATTGGAAAATGATGTGAATAGTTCCAGTTTTATGTGGCTAATGAAGTTAAACTTCCAAGGAACTAGCTTTATCTAGCTTTATAGCTCATCTATAAAGGCTAGGACAAGCCACAGAATACATAGGCAATAGAAGTCATAACAGCCTTTCACGATACTGAAATGCAAATAATATTTTACAGTGATCTGTGGAAATAGCAGTTTGGGTCAGATTCTGAATATTTAATTCATTCTCTGAGAGTCTTACAGATTTCAGTTAGGACTACTCAAAGTAATAGTCCTTAGAAGCTGCTAATGTGGCATGTGGTCTTTTAAAATATGTATTTAAAATATTTGATTAATATATGGACAGTATTTTACAACACAGGGAACCTAAAGTGTAAAGCATATTTCCCAGCACACATGCTTTAACGCACACAGATACATACGTGTAGCTGTATATTCCTAGATGGCAAACTTGCCAACCTGCTAAACAGTTTTGGTAAGGTAAAAATAATGACAATCACAAAAATATAGTCAGCTGCTTCTTCAATGCAAATAAAAGTGAAGTTTTTAGGGTTAATGATTGTTTCATCAATACAAATTCAGTATTGCTTTTTCTATCTCCAGTTCAGATTATTTGAAAGGTTTCTCGGTGATTTTTGGCAACTCTGATATTTACAATGTATTTCTAGTCATTGCATAGTCATTCCATTCACAGTTGCTTAATCGTGTGAAATAAATTATTTCTTTAGCATAGTGGATAAAAACCTAGCCTTTCATGTTCAGGATCTCAGTTTCAGTTCATTCCACAATTTGAAGTGCAATGAGCTTGGCGGTCTCTACACAGTCTCTAATGGACAATAATCAACAGTATCAAACTGCAGTTTTCTTTCAAATTCAGTTTAAAAGCAGCACATGGAAATGCCCAATGATCTCAAAGAAAAATGTTTCTGTGATACTGCCTAGAGGTGATATAAGGAAAATATCCTCCTTACCCTCTCTGACCTTCAGTCACTTCACCTTGTCTTTCCATGTGTATCTTACTCTTTTAACTCAGGTCATTCCTCCTGTCCCATCCCTCATTTGTTAATGGAGTAAACATCGTATTTACTGCCATCACAGAAATCCCTTTGTCTATATCTTTCAGTGTTTTTTTTCTCTATCCTGTGTTTTATCTCTTAGGTTGGGTGCTGCTCTATTCAGTGCTTTGTATGTGATTGAATAAGTGTTTCTCACCCACCATCACACTAGGTGTAATTACCACCACTACTAAGGCATCTGCAGGTTTGAGACCCCAAGGAACATGTTGCAATTAATGGCCCAAATGCAAATCTGATGGAATCCATGTGTTGACTGATTTCAAATGCACATCTGTCATGCTGGGTATCAGTGCTAGGTACATCAGTCACCACAGAGTGAACCTTGCGACCAGAGAAAATGGTCAATAAGTTATACACTCAAGGGTACTATTCATCTCATCTAGGTTTAATCAAAAAAGAAAGTTGTCTCATTTAAGCTAACAGCTAGGTTCTTGTTACTGTCTGTGAATACATATGTAGGCATTTCTGGATTGTGATTTGTTTAATCTGGAGAGAGCTGGTTATGATAGCTGAGCTGAATAGCTCTCTGGAGCTGCCTATCTTTTTTGCTGGCCTTACTGGAAGAATAGACAGCAAACTTAGGCTAGTTATGAAGAGCTTGTCAACCTTATCTCATCCGTTGTGACCAGGTCTACATGGCTTTCAGCTATGTCTCTAAAAAACAGAGTCCATTCATTCAGGAATTTATTTTGGCTACATATGTATAGCGATGGGAATTCATAAATGACTTCATAGTGATTCATTTGAAACAAAAAACAGCACAATAGTGGGCTGGGTATGGTGTGCTGGGAGTTTTCATTGTCTTTTCAAAGACTCAGCTTGTTTTCTTTGCCTTGAGGGAAGGAGAAGAGAAAAGATAGACAGAAAGGAGAAGTGTCCCATTTCCCCCGCAATCAATAGCAAAATATCTTTGGTAAGAATATCTCTTTAGCATTTTTTAATCTTTACTACTTATGTTTCCATAAAAAATGACTTTGATGGGCACTCCTCATATTACATTTCAGATACATTAAACAGAGTGTGCCTTCTCTTCTCACCCTTCCTCACTCCAGAATTTGACTTAAGCTTTGATGGACACCACACAAGGCCCAGACAAGAGTGAGGGCCAGGTGCCATGTAGTGCTTGAGAAGGCTAGACCCGATCAGCACGGTACTGTGGTAGTATGCTGTGCCATTGGGCCTGCGAGTTAGGGGTGGTTTCTGGGAGTGGACACATTAGCAAAGTAGAAGTAGCTGACAGAGGTCGTGATAGATAGCTCTTGATGAGAGGTAGCGAGGAAACAGCAACAGAAAGTGGATGGGAGTGCAGCACTATTCTAAGAAATTATACTGCACTAACTACGCTGATGTAACCAATTCTTTTGCGTAGATGCAGTTATATTGATATTCTCCTTTAGGCCAGAATAATTTGTTAGGTGGGGATTTGCTTCAGTTACCTTTAGACATGCCAAAAGTAGGCATTGAATCTGAGCTAGTCGTCAATGGAAAGAGATGAAATGGAGATGGAAAGAGATAAAATCTGAGGGGAATTCAGTCCATCTTTGGTCTGGTATCTCATGCAGGTAGGATGAATCACTGATCTGACATGTGTGGATCTCTCTCCTATTCTAGAGGATTATAGCTAGGGAGGATGAAGCCTTCCCTCTTGTGAAACTTTATTGTGATTTCATTAGTCACCTGACCAGAAAAAAAAAGGCAGGCAGGAGTACAAATATAGTGTACAAAACTCTGTACATGCATATATGCATGTTCATATGGCTCCAGGAGCCAGATACAGTAGAGAGGCTTGAACTATTTTGTTTGGAAGGGGAACTATATCAAACAGTTTCAGTGGAGAATCTTTAAACTCAAAATTTTATTCCTTTGTTGGAGAAGATTTCTAGTCCTGTAGCCTTGTCAGAAACTGGAAAATCTACTTTGTCAGACTCCGGAGAAACTGGTAGTTTGGAGAATGTAGAAGTTATTTCCATAGCTAATTAACACCAAGCAACACTTTGCAAGTTCTTGCAAAGGAGAATTATAATAACTATTGGTTAAACTGTACTATTAATAAAAGATGTAGTGTGTATGAATATAAAGGACATTAAGAGTTTTAACAACAAAAACAATGATGCTATCTCCAGAAACAAATACTTTAAAAAGGAGTCAAGTTTTCAAAACAAGAACATGTTTCTACCATCACACTGTTTATAAACATAATGCTCTTAAATAGAAGAACAGAAGTAATACAGGATATCTTTTATCCTAGTTTTCCCTTATAATGAACAAATAAATATTCATATCAAACAAGAAGGATACGTCACTACAATACATAAACCTTAACCCTAACCCATTAATTGCTGAAGTTCCTTTATGTATCGCTTATATATTTAACACACATTTTTATTTCTTTACCTATTTTAAAGGTAATAGAGAATAATACATCTAAAATATTATTTGATAATCACTTTAAGGTGAAATATTTATAGTAGTTGCTTATCCATAATACTATTGCACAGTTATCACAAAAATGAAAAAAATACAACATTGTTGATTTAAGGTAAAACTGTGTGTTTATGAGGTTTACATTTCAATATTAATACTTAATGAGTATACAGATGATTTTTGTTTCCCTTTTTGAAAGAGCTTTGTAAAATGCTTATTTTTCAAAATGACTGAAGAGCTGAGTTTTAAATGTTAAATTTTAAAACATTTTGTGATGAAATACATATGACTTTACTTCTTCAGGGAAGAATTCTTCCTTAATTACACCAGGTGATACTGCTAAATATGTCATTATTCCTGCCTTACAAAGGTCCTTCATGGGTGGCAATGTGGAAATCTCAGACTAAACCATGACAGGTGATTATGTTCATTAGGTTAGGAGACTCAGAGAGCTTGGTTGCATTTCTTATAGGGCTGCCAAGTGCCACTGGTCAGGCTATAGGGTATCCAAGATACTATAAGATGTGTGGGACCTGTATATACGAAACCAGACCCCAAAACTTCCCAAAGTGCAGCTGAGGCCAGGCATGATATCCTGTGGCATCTGGAATGGCACTAAATGATACATTTAGGAGAAAATGTCCCTAGCTAACCAGCTCTAGACATTGATTTTACAGAGAGACGACTTGTACCCCTGAAGTGCCTGTTTCTCTTTGCTATCTATAAAGAAAACCCAGGGCGACTGGCCCGTCTGTGGACATTTATGCTGTAGAACTAAAGTTAAGTAAGCTGAATCCTACCTTTGGGGACCAAGTTCAATATTTCATGCTTTAACCTTTTGCTCAGCTGCTACCTCATCCTGGAAGGCCCACAAAATATTTACATTCCTGACTCCTATTCATCCTCAGGATTTCACTGGGAAGGTAGGGAACTTAATTAGGATTTAGAAGCATAAACTGATAGACATGATTGGAGGTACCACTGCTCCTGGGCCTCAAACTCAACAAAGTTTCTTCATGCCAGGCCACAGAAACAAGGGACCTTATTGGTTTGCAGGTGTCAAGTATGATCATTGAAAGATAGCTGGAGCTGATGCTACTCTTTTTTTTTCGAAGGAAGAAAAAACAGGTACTTGTTCAAGATTTGTGTTTATGATCTGCTTCAGCTTGAAATGACTTGAACCTCATCTCCTACATCCTGAGGAATATCCTATCTATTACACTGTCAGGTCAGAATGGATTAAAGTCCTTCCTTTTTCTCATGGTTACACATGAACCACTGTGTAACACTCATTACTCATTCATCACTGGGAGTGCAAAGATAGCGGGGATGCTCCTTGGGAACTGGGAATTCCTCAGAAAACGGTCTCTTCTTTTGGGATTGTTTATGAATTTTACTCAATAGTTATCTAAAAGAAAATAGGCAAGTATTTTACAAAAAGAATGTTGGCAGATTCACTTTCCAGGTTTTCTTTCCTTCCAGCAGAGTACCGTAACCATCAGGGCTGAGGAGCAGGTCCTCAGGCCTGCCTTCTTTCTGATTCCTCAGATATTCTGCTGTGTAGTGTTATTCCACTATAACTGATTGCAGTCATCATCATCATATCAAAGCTGCTCTTTCAAGTGTTTTTCCTCAGCTAAAAATTTTGAATTCTTGCTTTATTTGGTTTCCTGAATAGTTCTCCAGACTATATTGCCTGTATTGGGTAGATGCTGGATTCACTTTTCCACTTGTTGACATCAAGTGCTCTCTGAGACACTCCAGCTTATTGAAGATACGGTCTCTCAGATATGACGTGACTCCAAAGCGAGACCAATGTGGAGCTCATGCAGTAGCCCATGAACTCCATTCATGTGGGCACCTAGCTGACTTGTAGTCATCTAAATTTATGTTTCTGCCTATGGTCTGGTGCTGAATCCCTTGCTCAAGGCTTGATTTTGTTGTCCACACCTAAGTCCCTAGCACAGTTTGAAAAACCCTAGGTTTACTGGGCTATGGAGCTGGTAAGCCTGAAACAGGATGCAAGAGAAACCTTCATTCCTCTTGTGCGGCAGCTGGAGGGTAGGACGGCTACCCTACAACATCTCAGATAGCTTTAGATGCCTATGTTCAGGCAACTGAATTAAGCTCTGAATGTCAATGCCCAAGCTTGAGAGAGAGAGAGTGATATAGATATATTCTGTGGCTAAAGTTTCCTAACAACTAGCTCTAGGAGAATCTGCTCCCAGCAGGTAAACTCTCTGGACTGCTCTTTAGGAGTGCCTAGCTCTCTCTCACTACTCAATTAGGAAGCCTAAGCATCCAATTTAAGTAGTCTGTGACTGCCTAATTAACGTTCTTAATTTTCCTAGTTGCTAAAAAGAATTAGGAGATGATATACTTCCTTGAGTCTGTGCCCAAGTAGCCCAAGTAGAATAATATTTCATTATTAAAATTGTCCAAGAGTCTAAAATATACTTCTGGACAGTCTGATAGTTCTCTAAATCTTGATCCACTATATGTGTGGCACATACCTATGCAATTTTTGATTTCTTAGAGAACGTGTTCCTTTAGCTATTGGGGCTTATCCAGCAAGTTATCTCAAAAATGTCAAACAAATCCTGGCTGGATTTATGTTATTTATTTTATGCTTTTATATTTTAAACTTATTTTGTCCAACCCATTTATTGTATATGCAAAACGATGTATATTGATGGAACTAATTTTAACTCCTGATTTGCTGCAGAGTTTTGTGGTCCTGTGACAGTCCTTCAGAGCTGGTTGCATAGCAGTAGAATTGCACATATGCTTTAAGTCAAGTCTGTGAAGTTGCTTTCATTTAAGGTAGAAAACTGTGATTCAGTTCATTCCTTTTTGTTAGGGATTTGAAACTGCATCTCTCACCAAAATGTTCTAAGCATCAGGCTAGTAGATTTTCTGGGGTTGGCTGCTCACAGTCTCTCCTTGTGAGATGTGATGTTCCACTTCACAGAGAGTGATTAAATATTCATTAAGCTGGTGAAAGAACAAGCTTTTCAGTAGAGAGAAAGAGTCTGGTACTTAAGGCAGTCACCTGGGAAAAAGGGAGATCTGGATTCCAGTCACTGCTGTAATGATTGCTTAGTATTAAATACATACACTGGTTCACGAGCTGGAACCCAGCTTCTTCTTTCTCAGTGGGGGGATGACTATCAAGTACTTCTCAGTTTCTCTCTGTCCCAATGATTGCTTAATTATTGAGGCAGAATGGAAAGCCTAACCGGGGAGCATGGAGATCTCCCCTGGGAGGCCGGAGATTGTAGCTCCATGTGGCAAAGAAAACTAGATGCACGTTTCTCAGGTTCTTTATTACCGACAGCCAGAAGAGGAACCTCCTTTCATTAGTCGGTAGAAGGTGCTTGGAACTCAGGGTTTTAGAGTGGTGAATCCCAAGCAGAAGTAGTCATCTCCTCTAACCCCAAATAAGTCCTAGAGTCCTAGAGCTTAAGACATATGCTCTACCTTGACATTTCCTGAAGTGGTTGCTCAGCATGCCTCTGGGGATCCCATCTTTCTTGTGCATTTTATAAGCAAGCAGATATCTAGCTTAGGAATGCATCTTCTACTACAAAAAATATATCTTTCAGATGGGTGCTGTAATGTGTAACGAAAATCCCTTGCAGATCTGTCTTTTCAAGTGAAAGTCTCAAAGACACTTTATGTTGCCCCCATAACTCCTATTGAAGCTGGGATAGATTTTACCACCGATTTAAGAGGGGTAAGAGGTAGACCAACAGAGTTCTGTTTTCTATATCCCACTTTCTTAATGTATATTTTATAAGAAGAAATAATAAAGCATATATACTGTTAAAAAAATCCCCCCAGAATCATTTACATTACTGAGGCAAAGCTGGGGGATTTCTTTCTTTATTTTTTAACAGGTGTGTTTCTAAGCTGACAAATACAAAATGATGTGCATTGATGTGAATAATTTGAAATCCTGGTATGCCTCATGGAGTTGTGTGACTCTGATTCAGCAGTGGATGACCTAGGGAGTTTCAGGACTTTGCTGCATAGGGGTGAATCTGAGCATATGTTTTAAGTTAAATCTATGAACTTGCTGACGCAGGATCTCAATTATCTATATCTGTTCAAGAGAAGACTTACAGGATGCTAACATCTCTGGCATTATTCAGTGACAGAAAGAAAAGCAAAATAAATATTGACTTGCTTATAAAACACATTGAAGAAGAATTTTTTTTTAAAAAAAGCAATCAAGCAAATCTTTTCAATGTCTGAGTATGAACTAGAGAAAGATTTTTACCTGAAGAGATGAATAACTGTTTTTTCTTAGCTCAGGAACTGGGAGCAGGGGTTGAGGAAAAAGAAAGAACCAGATTTCTATTTATATGAAAGTAAATAAAAGTAGACGAGAAAGTCACAATTTTTTATTTTTTATTTCTTCTTTCCTCATCTTATTTCTTTCTCTACTTTTTTCCTTCTTTCTCCCCACAGTTTTGTCCTTTACCATTTTATTTTCTCTTTGATTCCTTACCCCTTTCCCTTTCCCCTTCTCTTCTTCCTTCAGTTACTTCCTTTACTCCTTTACTTCTGTCAAACTTCAGCCATTCCAGACTTTCTTTCACAAGACAACTCTCAAAATCATCCTTAAAATGAGAGATCTGGCTGCAAACTTAGCAAATACTTTCTCTGTCTCCGTAGTACAAAATATGTATCCAGAAAGCCATGATATGAAAGCCTTGGATTTTCTGTCTCAAAACAATCTTTGAACTTTTGAGCCAGAGGAAGTTTTCTGTTGGCTATCACTTGAAAAAAAGATGTTGTCTTTGTTCAATTTTATTCATACTCACTTGAAGTTCAACAACCTAAGAGAAATATCCAGGCCTTGATCCTTGAATCTACTGAAAGCCCAAAAGAGAAAGAGAGGTGACTAGAAAGGAACTATTAGGCTACAGTAAGTTAGCGTGTGCTCTTCCAGGCCAAAAGAGAGCAAAATTAAGGATGAGAAGTGGATAGGAGATACAGAAGCAAAAGATACAGAAATTTTCCCTACAGCCTCTGCACTTCTCTGCTGCTAATGACCTTTTCAGTTCCAACCTGCCAGCAGCTTTCTGCACTATCTGACTTTATGAAAAACAAAAGCATAGAAGACATTTTAAATAATTCCAATCTTAGTTGTGTTAAGAAAAGAGAGATGAAAATAAGAAATGAGAAACCATCAAGCAAGCTGGTTCCTCGGAGAGGCCCAGAAACACTGAAGCAGACTGAAGCAGGTGTTTCTCTCTGAGGAGGAAGATGGCACTTTTTCCTCTTGTGTTTTACTCCTGCCCTGGCATCTTAGATTCATGTTCTAATTAACCCTTAAACTTGTAAGTACCCAAGGCTACTTCTAGCTCACATTTTTATTTAAAATTAGGAAGATTCTTGGAAGACATATGGAATCTCTTGAAAAACCTTTAGGTAGTATTTTTTTTACTATTGTCCTCATTCCTGTTTCCTCCCTGACTACTGTCCTCTGATGCTTTTGCTTTATATATGTCCCTGAGCATTGGAGAGTGTTGGCCAATAGACAGCATGCTGGGCTAGAGATATCTTTCATCTGACACATAAGAACATTCTTATATTCTTGTGTTTACAAACCTGAGGTTTTACTCTGTTTTGAGTCACTTGTCATGAAGAAATGGATGAAAAAAATGTTAAGGGAGATTTTTTTCTGCGTAAGGACAAACCATTGCCATTCACATAAGAAAAGTCAGCATACTTGACACCAAAAGCAGGAAATAACAATCTGAGGAGAGAAGAGGCATTTAACAGATAAAATGGCTTTTGAAGAAAAAAAAGAAAGTGTTCAAAGGAAGGGAAAAAACCCTATCATGTATACAGATGTAAGAATAGTCAATAGAATCCAAGAACTATCACATGAGCAACTAAACGACATGAGGATGTTGCAGAATCACAAAACAACTGACCTGCAACAAACTTCTTAAAGAAGAGACAGTGGTAAAAGCAGTTCAGTTCATTTCCCTGCTGATCCAGAACTTCTACTTCATATCGCATCGCTGTCCACAGAGAGGAAACAGCAGCATAGGTGTCATAGTAGTTTTGATGTTTCCATTTCCAACTCTGGCAGCTGGCCTACCTGAGATATTCTTTCCAGATTTGAAAGGTGTGTTGTCATATAGATAGAAGTAACCAAAGAAAAGCTATTGATCCTCTGCAGTGTCACTAGGACAGATGTTCAATAAAGATGCTTGGCTGTCAGCAAGGTAGGTAAGACATCCAGCTCCAGAATGGAGAGTGGCCAAAGGAAGAGAATTAGGCACCTATTTAGGGATTCATGAGAGAGCCCTTGCTGATTTCTGTGATATCAGTGCCAACTGATAGGAAATTCCATGGAGAAAAGGGATACATGGTACTCTTAGGTACTTATATCAAATTTCAATTAGCCACAAACTAGGTGTTTGGAACTTATAGTGAAGGAGAGGGAAACATGGTATCCCACAGCCCTCCCAGCCAGAGGATAAGAATTCATAGCTCTGTACGCCATAACTATGTCCTGCAGATCAACTTCAGAAGGAAAGGTTTACTTTTTGTGGGAAGAGTTCTTCCTTAATCACACTAGGTGATACTGCTGAATATCTCGTTATTCCTGACCTTACAAATGTCTTTCATAGGTGGCGATGTAGAAATCTCAGATGAAACAGTGATAGGTGATTATGTTCATACCGTGATTATGCTCATATATTCAGTATGTACCTACATACTGAATATACACCTGTGGAATAGAGGATCATCTCGGGATGATACAGCAGGCTGAGGTGCACCTAGAATCTAGCTGTTCCACTTCCTGTGCAGGGACTTTAAGTTCGGGATTGCGGTATAACCTGAACAAGTACTTTAACCACTAGCACAGTATTGTAACAGCTGGGAATCACAGCTGAATCATACTCAGTATAAGTCTGAATGAATAAGGGACTGCCTGAGAAGAGCTAACAAATCAAGTTCTCCTGGGAGCTTGTCTCTGTTACTAGCATTCTAAAACACTCATGGACACAAAGCAGGACCCTAGAAAGTCATCCCAGTTAAAAAAAAGGGGGGGGGGGGGCGGGGACAGAGTATACTTAGTAGCAAAACATTAAGAAAAATTGTTTTCTGAAATTTTATTTTCCATGGCTGACTTTGCCTTGAAAGTGTTCAAAACTGGTGTGGTCTAGGGAGAATTTGGGCAGCATAGACAAACTGTCATCAAAATGTTGCAGTGTCAATTTGCTTATTTAGTGATACAGCTGAAATAAAGGAATAATTGCCAAATTACAGAACAGCCAGAATCTCCATAACAACCGCCAGAGTCATCAGCCCTGCAGTAATACCAGAATGCTGCAACTTTGAAACAGAGAGCAAAAATACGAATAGGTCAATCACAACATGGAACAGAGCCTGCAGAAGAGTTTTTGTTAGATGGAATATATGTACTCAGGTTGGAATTGAATCAGGATCATGCTGGGACATTTAAATGCTATGTATTTCTGTACGTATTAGATATATGCAAGTTGCTTATTATACTATTTAAGCATCTTTTTTAAAAAAAGACACTTTTTGATGTCCTGCTAAATCTAAATGACAGTATGTGAGGTGTACAAAGAGTCCATCTCATGGGGCTTCTCTTTCTTCTGCTAACTTATTTAATAACATTTTCTGGTTTCAGTTGCCAGAGCCTAATCAGAACACCAGAAACTCTGGAGATGATCCTAAAAGACTGAAAAATTTAAACCAAGTTTTATGCTGAGAAACCTCTTTAACTGATATTTGTAGGTAAGGAAATATAGACAACTGCAGTTTGACAGGAATTTTAATAACAAGAAATTTCCAGGGCACAAATGTTTTGACATGAGTAGTGTGTGCCAGCCAGCCACTGCTAGATACCGAGATACCTTCTTAAGGTCATCAGTTTGAAGAGAAGAAACACTGAAAAGCTGCCACCACGCCCTCCACCAACTCAGAATTAATGAAAAGCAGCACTGAAATTAATAACAAATTACTTAATTTGTAAGATGTAACAAGAATCATAGCCTACATTAATGAAACTGTTACAGTTTTGACAGCCAAAAATCAAGTCCTATAGTTCATCATCACAGAAAAAATGAAACCAGAAACAGTGTAAGAGCAGCTGGACAGTAGAATTTAGAAAGTATTAGGTTGTGTATTGTCATGATACCATCCATTATGCCATAATATTCTGTCTTTATGTTATTTTTAGATGAGAAGAAGAAAAGAGAATTCTACAAAGTAGAATACAAAGCGATGTGGTTAACATATATACTTGTTTTTTGTGTGCATGTTTAAATGATTAGCTGCATTGACTATATGAATACTGGAAGGAAAGATGGAGATGGAGGCAAAAATTAGGAATTAGTGTCATTTTCCACAGTTTCAGTAAAATATAAACCTAGTGACCTAGATCTCCATCTTTTTCTTGCTTTTCTTTTTTTTCTATTTACTTTTTCTGACCTAAATCCATTTGCACTAGCCTTCAACATTCAGCACATCTGTCTGCTTTTTTTTTTTTTTTTTCTGGGACTCTTCAGAGCCATTTCTCTGTTTCTTATGTATTATCGAACACAACATGTGCAAGTTTCATTCTGTTGCAGGTTGTCTAATTATTAGTGACAGATTTCTGTATCTTTCCTTACTACCATTGCCCCGGCACAGCTGGCATTGAGTCCACATTCAGGAGATTCAACATCAGAGAGATTGTCATCCTGACAAGCAATAGATGGATCAAGATGACATTATGTTTTTTAACAATTCAGTGTGTAAAGTTATGTTTTAAATGCAAGTGTTTTTATGATGGGACACTCCCTTGCCTTTATTTCCTGCAATGGGTTTATATGCAAGAAAAAATACACACAGATTTATACTGATATTTCATACATGTAGTGGACAAAATGTATTCATGGGATTTATACTTAGTCTAAGGGAGCTCATTCCTAGGTTGTTAAGATGTTGTGGGAATGATGAAGGACAAGGGAAATGGAAGCATTTATATCTTTAGCTAGTTAGGGTGGAGTTAACACTACACCCTCCTGTCTGAGCTAGTTGACTAGACTCTTTTTACGGGCAATAAAGAGAAATAGATGCTTCTGGGGAGTGAGTCTTCTCTTGTGAAGGTAAATGTCTGAATAGGTCAGATGACTTGAGCTCATTGTGCTGGCTTGTATGGAAGAATCCAACATAGCTAAGCCTACAACAGTGTGTGAACCAAAATCCCCATGGTCAGTTTTCTGTCATCTTATGCTGCAGGGATTAATGGTATAGTCATACATCACCACATGACCCATGCATTTGTTTTGTCACAAAAAAAAATGAATAACTGTATAAATATCTTTAAAGTAAACACAATTCTATTTCACTAGTAGGCAAATAATTGTAATTAAATACATTTTTTGAAAAAAGAGTATTAAGAATAGCTTATTTTTATTATGATTCTTTATATTGTAGTGCATTAGTTTTTATGTGTGTTTTGAGATTACTTTTAATTTAATGCGTGCTTCATTTATAATGAGCAATAGAAAACAAATCTTTCAAGAAAAGTTAGGAGGAAAATGAACTTGATAAATTTGGTTGATGTCCTCAGGTTTCACAGGTGTAGTACCTTTCAGACTTTTGAAGTGATGGCATGTCTGAGATTACATCTATTCTCAATGCTTGGTGGGTACATATTGTTTATTTTGAGGGATTTGTCTTTGCTTGCTCATTACGTTTGTCACCCTCTTATTTTTTTCATTCTCCTCTTACTGACTGGAAATTGATTTCTTTGTGAGTAAGATGGTTATTTCTGTGCTGTGTAGCTAAGTATTTCATTTGATATTTGATATTTTCTTTATTTTCCTTCTGTTGCTGGTTTGTCTTTATTGTGAAGTGCTTTAATGCTTCTTGGTAGGCTTCCTATGCATTGATTAATTCAAATAAATAAAATGGCAGTATTTATGGTAAGAAAGAATATACATATATATATTTCCTGTATATAATCTGACTCTTCTGTTCTCTTTCTCCCTTTAAATGCAATCACATTGTAAAATTGATTTTACTCCTTTCCAATGCAAAGGTATAGCAAACCAAAAAATTGTGCAATTAATGGAAATCCTAATTACATCTTACAGGAGAGATAAAGTTTATTTTTTACCATTTAAAAGGGAAGATTAAATACATTTTCTTTCAACTTGCACAGGATGGATATTATTTATCATGAATGTCATAAAATGGATGTTTTTGTCACATACAATACAACCAAATTATTAGCTGTGAGTGTCTGAAAAAATATTTAAAATCATTACTTAGAGGGAAATCAAAAATTTTCTTTTTCAAGATGAATAATTTTTTCTCATTTCATTTAGGAGGAATGATGTCTTGCCACTCTATACATATAATAGATACATACAGTAAAGAGTAGCAAGACAATTTCTCACCAAATGCATGGAAAAATCTCCTTTATCTAATTACACACTCCTGTTATATTTTTGTTATACTGAAAAGCATCAATTCATCTGATGTAAGGCACTGGGAGAAGGGATATAAAAACAGGTGACAAAAAAGGAAAAATGTATGCAATTTGTTCTTTGGCCATGCAAGTCTTCAAGGTGCCATCATATGCTGTGTGAACAGCAAGACTGCAGAGCCAGCTCTAGGAGGGGTAGAAGTGGATATCCTTTAGTTTTCTTTGGTGGCTGATATATCTTTTGAGGGCAATATACAAGCTACTGCCTCATCCAGAATAATTTTCTGGAAGACTGTATGTCTGATCATAATCAAGACCAAAGAGGATTCATCAGCTGTCTAATAAGCAGTTATCTTTGCCAGACCCCCACATCAGGACTTAATTGAAGGAAGGGATGCAGTAATGCAATGAGTTCAGTCAATAGAGACCCCATTTGGTTGCTGGGGAAAGAAAAAGGCATTTGATAGCTTTTGGTCAATAGAGACAAAATAAAGGCTGGCAATAACTTTTTGATATGAAAGAGTAAACAGCTGAGCAACCACATTTGAAAAATTGAGAGACAACTGAGAGTATGAGGGCATCTATATGGCTAGTACATTTTGTTAGCAGAGCGTCCTGGCAATAGCGAAAGAAAAATGTTGAGGCTGAAAAGCTCATCCATTTCCTTTGCAGATATTTACGTCATTACTGAAATTTCAGACCAGTTTGGGGATGTTCAGGGACCTCTTCGCTGTGACCTGCCAGTAGTTGTCCTCAGTCTCTGCAAAGAGCTAGCAAGAGCTGTGACCGTGACTGCACCTTTTCTGGTACGTCAGTATTGGAGTTCTCTGCTGGTAAACATCCAGCAGTACTTTTTACTCTACTGACTTGACCTGCCAAAGTCTAACCTACCAAGATACTTTTTTTCTTAATACAAAAGCTATAATAATGCTTCATCATATAGACTAGCAAAGCCAGAACTGTAGTTGAGGAAAAAGGATTGGAAAGAAGGGAGCATGAAAATAGAAACAAATATGTTTATAAGGAAACTACAGTTAATGAGTATTTGGGAGCAGACATCAGGAAAAACACAATTGCAGTCTTCAGTACTAAAAAGTAAATCAATTAATAAAACTAGTTGGAAAATGGAATTTTCATCTCACAGGAATTTTCACATTTCAGAATGTGCTTTACTTTAAAATATATGAATAGTTAAAATCTTAATTTTTTTTTCTGTCATAGAAAACATGAAATATTTTTTATTCAGTAACTTCAAATAATCTGATTACAAATAATTACTCAGATAATGTCAAAATGCTTTGTTTGTAAAAAAAATCATATTATCTTATGAAATAGGTATAACAATATTTAAAACTCCATTTTTGGTTTTGATCTTTTTAAACTCTTCTCATGGATTACAGAAAAACATATTCTGATGAAATAACTTAGAAATTATCCCTCAAAAATATTTAGATTATCTCTTAACCGATATCGTATGTGAGAGAATCAAATAAGGAAAGCATGCTTCCCAAATACAATAGCATGGATCCACAACTTCGGTTAAGAATTGCATGTTTTGGATATCCCTCCATGGCAATACTCACAATCCAGCAGAGCTAGCAATATAAATCATGGGGTGTAATGTAATGGAAAAACGACTTGATAGAAAAGCATCCTGCAATTTTAGTAAACAGTATGTGCATGGCTTTGTTTTACAGCATGGAAGAGCATTCAGTAAATGTTGATTGCTTTCTACATAAGCTACAGACGCTTGTTGAGTTTGACATGACTTTTCCCCTTATCCACAAGTGCCATTTCAGAGGGTTTTGGCAACTAGTAATTGTCAACTTAGCTCCCACATTATGTGTTGGGGTGGATTTGGCCAGTTCACCATTTCACTAATAAAGACTGTTTAGGTTTGGGTTTAGTAGTGAATCTCTTTGGATAGTTCCGAGAAAAGGGAACAGGAGGATTCTGCTAAAAATCATAATCTCCACATCTGTATCAGTTTGTCAAACAATCCCTGTGCTTAACTATCTCACATCTTACTTCTCTTTCTCCTTACGTTTTTCTCAAGTCCTTATATTAGGTTAAATGTTGAATTTGCCAGGCACTCAGGAAACAAGCTACAGTCATAAAAAGGGATAGACTGTTAATGGAGTTTGATCATGAAAGATGCAGCAAAGGAATTGCATCCCCGTTCAGTTACTGCAACGAAGCTTGGCTCTAGGGGAAGCGGTGGCTTGTTCTCAATGTGATATTTTCTACAGTCAATAAGAAAAATTGAGGGAGTATTGTAACAAGGTTCAGCATGAAGTTTTTACCTTCCCAGGGGACTCTAGACCTCCCCTCCAAGGCTGAACTACTAGGTGATACTGAATTTCTACCTAAACCTTTGTATACAAGGTGATAGCTTCAGAGAAGAGGCTCTTAGGTTGTGCTGCCCAGTAGTCAGAGGTCTGTGCTGCCCTCTGCAGCTGTGGAGTTCAAATTCCCTGAAGCAAAACTGAAGCTGAACTGTAGTCTAGCACAACGTGGTGCAACCACCACTCTGTTAGTTCCTCTGATTGTGTTTTGTAGGGAGCTGAACCTTTTAGGCGTGTTCAAGACATGAAATAGAAATTGCTGAGCATTGTCAAGACTGGGGCACTTAGGTAATGGGCTACGAAGAAATATAGGGATCTTGGACAACCTTGAACATCAGAGCAAGTGAGAGCATAATGAAAGGGATCAGGATCAACCAGGATTTAAGCAGAAGTCCCAAAGAAAAAACTTGCAGATTTAAATGCATAAAATAGGAGTTAGGCATTTAAAAGTGTCATCTAAACCCCTTTGTGAATCTCTCCCACTTTCCCTCAACCCTTTCTGTTCCAATGTGTCCTTTGCAATGAGATTTAAATGCCATTATCATCTTTTAAAATGAGTTTGCAGTGTGCTCACTTTTGAGGAGACTTGCCATCTTTTGCCTGTAATTTATATGCTGCTTAGTCGCAGCTTAGCTTTTTCAATTGTGAACATGTAACATAGACCACAGACTGCCATAGCTATTTCTCTGCCTATGCCACCATTGCAAAATTAGACAGAAGCTAAGTGCTCTGTACTGACCATCAATGCCATGTTTAATTTCTTTCTCTTTAACATTGAATTTGCCTTGCTTTTCTGGATAAATTGGTCATAAAAAAAAAAAGAAAGAAAATGGCTCACTTATGTGCTCACCCTTTCTAAATGTTAGTGAAACATTAGAATATAAAGCTCTATCTGCTGCAGACCCTCGCTGGAACGATTAGCAAAAGTTTGCAATCAATCTCAATCCTTAAGTTATTTAATAAAAATAACTGAAAATCTTCATAGGCAGCATCTCATAGTACAGCCAGTGCTCAGTGGGTACAATCAGAACTGTGCATTTAATCTGAATATGCTTCAGGTCACTGTGCAGAGTTGTCCTTTATAAGAGCACTACTTGCAGATTCCTTTTCTAGTATCTATGGAAAATTTTCTAAGTGTCTGGAAAAACATGATCTCTTAGGTGGCTCCTAAATAAATAATCTTTTCTATTTCAACTGCCCTGCCCAATTTAATTTTCCATTCAAATCATTTTTTAAATATATTTTGTTAAATTTTCTTTGTCTGAAAGATTATCTTGCCCCCCAAAACCTTTCCAAATCTATTTTGCCTTACTTTTTCTTTTAAACCAGTCATTCGTAGAATGATTTGCATTTTGCAGATCTGTCTTGACATGCTTTTCTGATAGATTTTTCCTCAAACATGAGAATTCTTTTTATGGAAATGACACTTGGCTTTATGCACTTTCCATTTCTTATCCTTGACAGTCTGTGCAACTCATACAAGCCCAGCACGTTCTCAATCTGCGACGCCCAACTGAGATTATCATCTTTGTACAACTTGTTAATGTCAGTGGCATTTAGAAGTCTCTGCACTGAGCTATGAAATAACTCAGATGCAGAGAAAATCCCCAAAATAGGCATTTGAAAAGAGCGCCTGCAGAAAAAAAATGTTAAACATTCACTATCGTGAACCTTCCCATTTAAGAGGATTTTGCCAAAGAGATCCGATGCTCACGGAGTGAGAGTACGAGGCACCGACTCCCTTGGGATTCCTGGGCTAGTTAAGAAGACATAACAATCTAGTATGATGCTGGTGCTCAGCTGCAGAAGCTTTAGCTGTTATAGCAGAAACCCAATTTCTCCCCTCCTTTCCTACATCCTTTAAAAGGTGTATACCCATTATGTATGTTCTTGGCTTTCCACTTAACTGTTCTTGATGTAATGTACTGCTGCTTACTCTTTGGCATTATTCTATCCCAGCGCTGCTCTAAAAGCTATCCATTTGTTGTAAAAGAAGTTTTACTCAAAGGAAGAAAGACGTTTTGGCCCTGTTCCGCTTTTGTTCTCTTATGATGCTCCTGTGGTGTAAAAGCAGTAGACAAGATATGTAGGATAACGTCTCTAGGAATTTACTAGAAAAAAGCACGTGCTGGAATAGTTGCAAGTAATTTTTTTTTCTGTTTCATCCCTTGCATTTAATCATAATGGAGAATCTGCCTTCCTATATTCAGCTTTTTACATTTAAATCTGGACTGCAAATTAAAAGCAGCATCTGCGTTTACTCTTTACCAAAAATTGAAGTGGATAGAGCAGCACTTGAAACGAGGATGATAATTTGACTTCATAGTTACTTTGGACATGACTAAGTGGAAATGTATGTTAACAAGTAGAAAATACCTTACTACTTTGTAGCTGGCAACTTATAAAATGTAAGACCTTATTTTAGTATTTGATTATCCAAAATAGGGGGTGAGTTACAATCATAGATCTCCTCCTACCCCAAAGATAATTTAGATCAATAGTCTGTTGACTTGGATGTCTTCTTTGGTAGGTGTGCAACTTCAGAGTTACGTTCAGCATCATTTATGACCATGAGATACAGATATGTTAAATAAGAGCATGTTTGAAAAATCTACTTTTCCATGCTTATAATATACTCCAGCAGTATACTCCAGTTTGAATTTGTTAGGCATCTTAGGAAGAATTTCATTTTGTCAGAACACTGACTGACTGTCTGATATTGTTCTTGAAACAATGTTATGCAAATAGGATTTTGATACTGTCTAAAACCAGAAAACCCCAAACAAACCTTGACATTTCTTGAGGCATATCTGAACTAGATAATCAAATTTATCTGACTACTGCTAATCTCAGCTGTTATTGCTGTGTGATGCAGTACTATACAGTACAAATACTAGCTTTGGTCCTAACGACACTACAGCATTATGGTGCGTTAAATAAGAAACTTTCCTTCTGTACAGAGCTGATTAGTTTCAGGTTATCATTATGGTCTTGTGACTATCACGGCTATCAAGTTGATCAGGATTTTTTTACGTGCTGGTCTCTATAGTCCGAATATAAACAGTCAATAACTAAGTTATTACTTATTACCAAGACAGATTATTAAATGGAAGCTCTCTTTTGGGGTTATCTGCTGTGGGAAGCAACTTTGAGTGGTGTGTCTGAGTGTGATGGGCTAAGCTCCCTGCTACTGAAAAGGAAAAGTCTTGTTCTTCTCTTTCTTTCTCTTCCTGCTCTACCTGTGCAATACTGCTGCTTAGCCTACGCCACCTCAGACACTCACTGGGTCTTCTGTGAGCTGACTAATCTTATTAACGCCTCTGAAAACTATCCCATTAATAACAACAAGAAGGTAGCTTCTGGTAGGTCACCAAGCCGAATCAGCACCTGAGAAGCTTGAGATCTAGGTAAAAAAAGGACAAGACCAGGGCAGGAGAAAGGTAGGAACAAGAAGGGATGATGGAGCAAAACACCCTCCTTTTGGGGGGAGCTGTTAGATTAGATCAATTGCTTGTGGAATCACAACCTAAGTAAGTAAAGTTAGTGAATCCCCAGGAAAAAAACTCCATAATTATACAAAGCACTGAAATCTTGCCATAATATGCAAAAGCTAAAGGCCCTCCTTCCATATTGCTATTCTCTGTCCTTTGTATTGGGCAGAGGGAAATTCACTTTATCAGAGTTCAATTAACACTCCTGGAAATCATAGCTGCTGAGCTATGATTGTATTAAATCAGATCTCAGTGATAATCTCTGAGATCATCTCTGATCTCTAATCCCTTTCTCTCTCTCTTAGCTAAAATAAAAGTCTCATCCTCTCCCCCTCTTCCAAATATTTTTAAATAGACAAATTGTTTCACACCACATGAGCAACCGAAACATCGTAACTCTGAGGAAAGTACTTTCCCTGTGGGAGAAAAAGAAAGGGATGAGATGGACCAAGCAGAAAGCTAGCAGCCAAATCTGATAGTACCTGGGTAATAACATGGAACTATTGATATAAGAGGAGCCATAGGAGTTTTTTTTTTCTCTTTTTTTTTTTTTTTTTGGTGATAAGAACTAAAGATTTAGGGAATTTATTGAAGACTAAAACCCATACAGTAAATTGAATGGCCTTGTCTAAAAAGCAGTATTTTTATCTCTGACTATGAATAACTGTAGTATTTAATGTACATAAATATTTGATGATTAACTTTGGTTAAGAGCTATGCTATCTCTGCTCATATCATAAATTCAAGCTCTGAAGAAATAGCTTGGACAAAACACCAAGAACTCAATTGTGCCTTGAAGGCACAGCACCACATTGGGGATAGCGTGGAGAGGCACCACCTTGGCTGGAGCTCCAGGAGGGCATGTGCCTCAGGCATGCACTCTGCCTCGTGGAGCTCCTGGGGAATGCAACTAATGCACTCCATTTATACAGGGTGCAGCATGTACCCCTCTCCAAACACAGTCAGCTCTCCTCGCCTCAGAAGACCCACAGGAGTCAGAGACCCATCAGCCTTGTGAGCTTGCCTCCCTTTCTGTTAAATTGCTATCACCAGCAAAAACCCTAGAAACAGAGCTGAAGGAGGAAACGTGAAGTCAGATTTTTGTCTCTCCTCAAACTAGGCTACAGGAGTGCCTTTTGTGGCACTTTAGCAATCCAGCTGTGGACTGGGCACATTTGTCTACTGTTTGCACAGATTCACTGTACTAGCTGTAATAACTTATCAGCCTACCTAGTAAACAAACAGGTAGCCTGAAAGAGAAGAAAATGATAATGTGTCTCAGGATTGCTGTGCTCTGCATGGTGTCCCAGGATGTCACAAGTCAGGTAGAGTGCAGAGGTCACCAGAAACTTCATCTGCCAAGAAGAGTGCAAAGACTGTAATAAAATCTGCTCCATGACAGGAAAGTGATGAGTGGAGAAGTTCATCCTCTTCTTCTTTCCAGGCCTGAATACACAGTCTCACCCTAAATCTCTGAAAATAACTTACAATATTGTCCCACTGTTTATTATCCTCACTGTTAGAAAGTGACTAACCTAAATCTCGTGGTAACAACTTAAATCCATTCCTTCTTCCACTAACCACCATGGACCTAGAGAACAGATTGTTTATTCTTGCTTTTCAGCATTATTTTACAATTTTTTAAAAATACAAGATATCATGCCACCTTCTCTCAGGTCTTCTCTAAACTGTACAACCTGATTATGTCAACCTTTTATTGTAGGACCTGTTCTCTAGCACTCTGATCATTCTTGTTCCCTTCATTTGAACTCTTCCCAAAGAGTGTACATCTTGACTGAAGTGCACTGACCACTGTAATTCAGCTGAAGGGCTACCAGTGCTGAATAAAATGGATTGATTTGGGTTGTACACAGTCTATCATCACACTCTTCTTTACAGTACAGCCTGAGAATCATTATATCACATTGTCCAAATAGAACATGTTGCTGACACCAGGATTTGGTGTTGTACATGGGACTGGGATGAAAGAATGGCTATTTTAGGTAAGATAATGATTAACAGAGTTAAGATTATGATTCAATGTGATATTTCAATCATAATAGATTATGACTGGAAATGTCGTGGTGGACTATAATTTTGAGGGAAAGGGATCACAAATGCTAGAGTTCACCACTCTGAAAAAAGGGAGGAGTGAGAACGGGCATAGTAGACTTCAAAAACGCACTCTTCTACAGCTGAGAGAACTCAGATGAGGGTAAGCAGAGTCTCTTGGGAAGTTAATATAAAGGAAAAAGGAATTTAGAAGACCTGGCAGTTATTGCAAGAGACTATGCTAAAGGCATGACATAAAGCATTCTGATGTGAAGGTGAGCTTGGAAGCATAGTGAGAGACAATGTGGCTGAATCAGGAACTCTTTAAGGACTAAAAATAATAAAAAAAGGAAAAGTATTGAAAGTGGAAACAAGGACAGCTGAATAAGGGTGTATATAAAGGATAATAGTACAAGCATGTAGAGATGAACTCAGGAAGGCTAAAATGCAAAGTGACTTACAACTAGCAAGGGACATGAAAGGCAACAAGACTAGGTTTTATAAATACATTAGGAGTAGAGAGAAGGCAAAGAAAAGTATTGCTTTACTACTGAGGAGGGAAGGAAAGTAAATAACAAAAGGCACAGAGAAAGTATGTCATGCTTGTTTTGGTTTCTGAATTAACAAAACTAACTAAAAAAGTTAGTATAGCATGTCAGTTGAGTTTGATGAAATTCATCCTGGAATTCATAGAACATTAAGCAATCTCTGAGCTATCACTTTTGGGAATTCATGGAAGATGAGTAAGATTGGAGGAAGGGCACGTAGGCTATGTCTGCATTAACAAGTAGTGCAGCACAGTAGGAGTGGATACGTAGAAGCAGAGTTGGTGCTGAAAACCCTAAGTACATGCAATACCTTTTATGGGGTTTCACTTCAAACTAGCTTTTGTTCAGTCCAATGGAGCATGTTTGGTTTTGGATCATGTGGTCTTTTGATGAATTTTTTCCAGTTTAGTTTAATACAGAAGGAATTGGGGCATCCTTTGAGACTGTTCTGCAATGTGAATTAAAGCATGAGGATCGTCGAGACATTTTCTTTAGAAGCATACATTTGAACTAAAATGCTAATGTAGATGTACATGAGTACAAAAGAAATAAGGAAAATACAGACAAGTCTTCCTGCTTTCAATAGCAAGCCATTCTAATTTCCTTTTTATTTGAATAAGAGAAAAAAAAATCAGTGTATGGTATAATGATGGGATATAATTATGTGACACAATTTTACTTTGGATCAGATTCTGAGCAGTCTCACACAGGATTTCCATGAGGAAATCTGAGAAATAGTTGGATGAAATCATTATTAAATTTGTGATTAAGAGGTGGAAAACTTTACTCAAAAAATAATTATGACCAGTATTATGAAGAGAACATTTCAAAAGTGATTCTGCTAAAGTCTCCATTGAGAAAGATTTGAATTAATGACTTGGATGGTAGAAGTGAGACTGCATTTATACATTTTGTTCATGACACTAAACTAAGAAATTTTATAAGGCAGCAGGGAGACAGAATCTAATTATATTAGATCAGAATTCAAGATGATCTTGATATATTGAAAATATGTTTTTCTCCCAAATAAATAAGGTGAAATACAGTAAGAAATTCCTACAAAAAACAAAATCCAAAACCAAAAAAACTCCTAAAGAGTACAAATACAACATGGGGAATATGCAACCAGTTAGCAGCACTGTGGAAATAGAATTGGGGTGATTGTCAACTGATGTGAAAAAAGTTTTTCACTGAACAAGCTAAACATAAAAGCAGGATTTATTCTAGCCACAAAAATTGTTATGCCTTGAGTACAAAGTCAGAATTATTTGCCAGCCCTGCGTAGATGTCTTGGACCCTCTCAGGAGTCTCAGTTGACACCAGAAACCTATGTATGTGCATCTGAAATGAGACCTTAGAGTCTATGGATTTACTTTCATGTTAAATGTTTTGGAAAAACGGATTAGAGAATATTATTATCACATCTGGGCAAGAGCAATGATTCTGGCTGCAAGATGAAATGCACCTTAAATAAGCATACAGAGTATATGTAGAAAGTCTAAATATGGCCCGTCATTGTTATACAAGATATTACTGATTTGTGCCAACCACTGTGCAAAGTCCTTTCCAAATACCTAAGAAGAAAAATCCATGTTCCAAAGTAGAGTTAAGAAGAACAAAAAGCAATAAGTGATTTTGATAAAACTGCGCATACAAATCACTTGATTCATGTTGGAAAGAGAATGCTTCTACTTCAGATTACTTTCCCTAAGGAACCATTTGGATGCAGTACTGATGTATTTTATGCTAAGTTTTATTGTTTAATAAGTTTTAGCTGTGCATTGTATGTTGAGGGCATACAATACGCACTTCTGTTTCTATGTGCATTTGGGAAAGGTATCTGATTTTCCATACATTTCCACAGATTTTTAAAGCTTAAATTTTCAAGGTATAACCATCAAGTATAACTTCCAGAGAGTGAAACTACGTTTTTAATCAAATTAAAAATCTCTGTGTGCTTCAATAATCTTTTATTTTGTAGGACTGCTTGAGCAGGGCACCTACCCTGCTATGGGTTCTAACTTTCGGTTCACCTTCTTTCCTTGCCAGTTTTGCTTAGACCTTATTTGCCAACTGATATGCTTAAGTTTTCCTGATATACAGTTTGTCATTCTGCTCAGCCTCAGTCTGGAGCACATTGTTGTTGCTAAAAGCAATGAATTCTCCCCATTATGAGCAGCTCATAGCTAATATCACTGAGCTCCACCAGCTATATCTTCCAGCCAAGGCCTTGTGCCAGGACATTATACGAGGTAGTCAGAAGCAGGGCTCTGGATGGAGAGAGGTGATCCTGGATGGCTTCACTGCACTCGCTCTGAACCCCAAACGAACAGGAGCAGATTGCATCACTATTTTCTTTCCAGCTTATTTCCAATCTGCTCCACTAAATGACAAAACCCCCAAACAGTTGACAAATCCCAGAGTGGAGTTCCTTATAATCCCAGTCTCAAAATGTGTCCTCCCTACAGTAAGTGCCTACAGCTCTGCCAAAAAGGGCAATGAGAGACTGCAGCCACTTATTATCTCTATTCAAGCAATGCAGATACTGCCTCAACTGGGTGCATACGGTAGTCAATATGACTCATCATTGTTTCCTGGGATGTTTTGTCTGTGTCCACTGTAAGCAAAGTCCCTTTCAGACATTTAAGAAGAGAAACTCATCTTCTGAGGAATTTCAAATCCAAGAAGAGATAAGAAAAAAAAAGTAATAGGTAATTTTGATGCAGTCTTAGGTCTACTCTGCTGGCTTCACTGTGGGCATATTTTTGCGGGGACAAGGAGTTAGAGCATTGCAAAAAAGCAAGTTTGCAGGTGACAATATGTGTTGATGCAGCAGGCCACATGAAATTTCCTGAGATTATTTATGACATATATCATGACACCTGATACAGTATCAGATAGACAAGCCATAGGAGGAATTAGGAAAGGCAGCTTCATGGTCCAATTGATGGGGGAAAAAAAGAATTGCACTGCAATATTTGTATGCACTGAAGAGAAGTAGGGAAACTAATATTTATGAAGGTTATACATCCTATGAGACCTTTAGGAAAGTGGAGTTCACTTACAGTATTGTTAAACTTGCCCTCTAATGGAGCTTGAGCTCATACCTACCGTGTAGGTGCATGTAATCTATTAATCTAAGGAGTACAAGCACATGTATATGAGCACGATGTGCATGCATGTAGACAGCTCTTATAGATGTCTTTATAGACTGTTTTAAACAACTGTATAACAATAAACTTTGTAGCCTAGTTCTATGAAAGTGAATTATCATTTTTAAAAATGATTATATAGGAGGAAGAAATGAGACTTATATTGGATCTGATTATATTATCAAAGTGGTAGTAACATTTTATTCATAAATGTCATTTTAAAATCTTTTCAGATGAGCATAAATGTCTGTGAAATTACTATTTTCACTTAGTGTCCCTTGATGTTAATAAAAGGGAGTCTTAACATAAGAAAAATGCAATATCTCTCAGAGTGGTAACAGAAGCTCTGTAACATAGTAAGCATTCTGTAAATGATATCGATAATTAAAGTCTGGTGTTGCTTACCTTAATATACTTCCACATATTTTATATAAGGTTTTACCAAGAAATCAGCTTCCCATGAAAAAAAAAATCTAGCTCTATGTATTCATACCTACTAGTATAATTTCCTCAATGAAATGTATCAATCTCAAAAGGCAGTTTCCGCTAATGTACTCACTGCAACATTATTGGTAATAATATACTTAATTAGTCAGTTTTATATAAGATTTATTTTATTCACAGTAGCTTCATCTGATAAAATCCTTTACTCCAATTCATTTAATAGGTAGACTATAGAAACTACATTAATATTACATCTGTGAGCAAAGAGATTACCCCACAGTTAATAGTTCTCTTGGGTTGCCCGTTTCTGACAAAGGCTCAGAGCCAAAAGTTCTGAATTTTTTCCTTCTCTCTGAAATAAAAAGTATTGTTTTGTAAAAAAAAAAATAAATAGCACATCCTTTTTGTAACATCTGGTTTTGATCAGATGAGAACTGATAAAATAAAACTACACAAACATGGCTCCATTTTGTATTGACAAGAATCTACTCAGAGTGAAAAAAAAGGCATTTGATACATCTGCCAAATGAGTCATAAAACATCTAGCTATGACTGGAGACAGAAGAAGAATTAAGCATCTTAAACTACTGCAAGGAAAAGTTTTAGGTAAGTGGTGTTTCTTCTGCCCACATGAAAAGTTTGACAACCTTTTAGGAATATTAGGAATATTTTGGAGAGAAAAGCAGGGAGTCATATAAAAAATATATACTAGGTGGCTTCCACAAAGGCTTAAAGTGTGCTCTTAGCTAGCCACATCGTTCCTGGTATGGAAATATATGTTGTTGAATATTACAGAAGATGTGAATAGAAAAGAAGAAATGAAAACTATACTGATCTTGGGCACTTGCCTACTTTTCGAGATATGAATACAAAAATAATCCACTGCAAGTATGACATTACAGGAGACAAAAAGGCATTTGGAGGGCAATTCATCCCAGTCTAAGATGCCTAGATAAATGAGATGAATCACTCTCTGCAAGTACCCATCACCCTTCGCTGGCTGTGGGGACTAGCTTAACCAGAATATCAATCTTTTAATCAGAAGCAAGCGGTCCTGATCTCAGAATCTGAAAATATCCATTTTATCCTGACAAGAAGCATTGAAATCTTAAAAACATTTAAAGTCAAACCGCTTAGAATTTTTCTTTGCCATCCAAATTCATGGATTTGCCGGAGATTTTTATTCTCATTGGCTTGTTCATCCCCCAAAACTAAACAGGGTCAAGGCCCAGACTTGGGCAGTACTGGTTAGTCCTTAGGACCTGCCCTGGCATGGACTTTGCCTGTGCTGTCCTGCACCTTCTTTGGCAATGCCTGGGTCTGGGGGACAGCACAGGCAGGAGATTGTCCCCCAAAAATCAGTGTGCCACTTTGGTTTGGAAGCAAAGAAAGGCTAACTGTATGGGTGCAAGCTGTGCCATACCATAGGCTGGTGGATAGATCTAGGCCTGCTTTAGTTAGTTTTACACATATGTTTTCTGAGCTATATTGACTTTTATCCCGTTAGAAAGACTGTTGAAAGGCACTCTGTCATTTTCTACAGAAAATTAGAAAAAATCTTTTTTTTTTTTTTTATTTTCTGCTATTTCATGTTTTAGCTCATCGAGTAACAATAAAAATCCCTATTGCTTTATAACAGACTCATAATAAGTGTTTTTTGTGATTGAGTACCTCAGCTTCACTTCCATGTTAATCATTTGCAGCAGATGGTTATTGCTTCATATACTGCTGCACTAGAGTTGATCATTTACAGTATAAAAACTTCATCCCAGCTGCACATACATTCTGGTTCTAGACATCAACTTCTTCTACTGTTGTTTTTTTTTTCCTGGGACTGTGGAACAAGAATCATAACGTGTTTTGTGATCATGGGAATAAGGAAAACAGGAGTAAAATGCATAGTGACCTACTTTTATGAAAATAATTGGAGCATATCACATATGTTTGTAACATAGAAAGCATATTAATATTTATGAGGTGTTACTTTTACTTTTGAGATAAATTAAAAAATACATACATACATACATACATACATACATATACACGTATTCATGGACCAGTTCTCTGATTTAAAAACAAACTACATCAATTCTAATTAAACTAATTCTACTTAAAACAAAGAGCTTCAGATTAACTGTAATATGTGTAATTATGAGTAAAAGTCTGATGTTATTTCTGCCTTAACAACTTGATAAAAAGTGAAATATTAAAGAAACCTGAAACTATCAAAAATTATATTTTCCATAATTTTTCACTTTAATGACTTCAAAACCTTTAAAATAGTGATGAATTGAGTTCCATAGTCAAAACATTTCTTTTGTAAAGAAACATGAATCAGAATATAATTTTTAAGCTTAAGCATGTTTATATGCATGAGTGATTATTGCATAAGGAGATTAATAATAAATCACAGAAAGATTTATAAATAAGTTATCTATGGGAAACTGAGCTAGTGCTGCCAATTTACTCCTTTACTTTGTACGCATTGGATTATCATTAAACTATTTAGTTATAAGCTATTTAGTGATTAATGCTATATATTGCCATTTTGTGAATTTAGGGAATAGATGTGGTGAGCTCCACACCTGCTGCTCACTGGTATGTATGGCATTGCTTTATACAGAAGACTGCCTGGAAATATCCACCTGAATAGAACTGCACAGATAGACGCATGTAAGTGCTTACTGTCAATCAGATTCTTGCTTTGACTTTAGCTGAAGTTGCATCAAGCCTCAAGTCAGTAGCTACACATTACTTTGCCCTATGGTTTGTCAACCACTATTAGCAGCTTCATCAGAAATTGAAAAAAAAAATACACTCTTCCACTGTAAATTGAATGTGACATGCCCTCATTATGTGGGAGGATGTGATGGGAATTGCTGAGGTGGTCATATAAGGTCTCTGACTAAAGAGATGATCCATCAGCATTATGTCCAAATCAAAATAATCTTGCTATTCGTTTTCATAAGTATTTGTTGCTCAAATACTCATCCTGTTCATTTCTATGCAGGTAAGAGAGACTTTTGATTAGGAGAGCTTAAAAAAAGAACAAAAAAGTAAAATAAAAAAAAAATTGAATATCTTACATAAATCATGCAATACAGCTGTTTTATGATCCTATCAGGTTGAGAAAGATGGAGAGAGAAGACAAGAAGGTCTTTTGAATCTAGTCTTCTGCAGGCCATCTGGTGTAATATATGACAAAAAGTCAGGCATCTGAACTTTTAGGAGCCGTTACGGACCCTAGGTATGGATCTGGCTCTCCTCATACAGTCAGTGTTGATACATCCACTGATTGCACTGATTGACTGTTGTGTCATTTTATCCCTGGCCTTTTCTGCTCCCTCACTTTAGGGGATATCAACACTAGTAATCATCAGGCAGAGCTCAATTGATTATCTTCAGATTTTTCTCTGGCTATTGACCATAATGAAAAAAAATTGTGCCTCTGAATTATTCAGAATGAAAACATACACAGAAGAAATCAATAAGGCACATCTGATATTAAAGACAAATTAAAGCAGGCAGTGTAACCTGTCTTGGGGCACCTGCTACATATAACGAAGAAAGCATTTTAGAGATAAAGAAGACTATTTCTTTCCTTTCCTTTAATTCTTTTGCAAGTATCATGTTTTAACTCTCAAAATTAACATCTTTATGAATTAAGACATTAAAGCTTTCTGTTCAACTTGTTCTTTCTAAATGTTAGAATTTAACTTCAGATTCTAGCACAAGAATTCCTTCTTTGTATCCCCACAGTCTTTTTAACTTATATGTAACATGCCATGCTGGAGGGATAAAATTATAGAAAAATGTTCAGGTCACAAAAATCACATTAACAAATATCTAGAGCTAGGCACTAAACCTCTAAAGGCTTTGAAAATGTTGGAGATTAAGCTAGTGAATAAAAATGTGCCTCTGCTTCAGAAATATCTAACATGTTAGCAGTGGGAAAATATGCCTCCTATTTGAAACACAGATACATCTTTTAAAAATCTGTGAAGGGAGGGTAGCATGTTTCTTTGGGACAGTATTATGGTGGCTTCATGTGAGTTTTTACTCTGAGATCTTGATTCAGGACAAACTACCAGAAGAACAGCCAAGCAGAGGGTGTTACATAGCATCCCTGATTTTCCATTGATAAGATTCAGGACTTAGTTTCATTAGATTAGGCATCACTTTATGCCTTTTTCAGTATTATTCTGCTGTCATCTTTGTAGTTAGTTCTCATTTACATGGGATCAAGCGGTGTGGTCAAAGTCCAAAAAAATATACAGAGAAAATGTAAAAGCACAAAGATGCCTTCTAAGGTATCAGGCCTTCTAACAAAAAGTATGAAAGCAGGATAATCACTGCTGCGGCAATTAATGCTCACAGGAGAGAGAGTTCTGTCCAGGCTTGCAGCACCATCCCCAAGAACGAGAGTGCTGATGCCTGAACGGTCTGTGAAAGAGCTCGCATATCTGGAATTCGTTTCCACTGTTATTTGAAATTTGTTCAGGCTGTTAACCCCTATAACACTAAGCAGCTTTTTATTCAGGCTTTTTGAGGATGCAATTGAATATAAAAGGAGCTGAAGTTTGTGATGAAAAGGAGAAACCTGAATGAGTTCTGCTATTTGTTTCTTTTTACTGGAAAAATGTGGATAGGCTTAAGTTGTTAATACCAGTTCATTTCTGCTGCAAGAGGTAGGATTTCTAAAAATATAAATTATTGAAAGATGCAGATAAAATATTTAGAACTACTTAATGTGTTAGGTGCCTAAATTCTCTTGATCTCAACAGAAAACAGGCACCTAAGCTGCTTAGCTGTTTTAAAAAAATCACTCTGGTATCCCTTCCTCTCACGTAAACACCTAAAGATACTTGGAAGGTTTGCTAAAAAAGCACAGTGAGCTATGAAGGAACTGTATACCAGGGCTAAGATTCATCTTATCTAATTTTAGATCAGAAGTTTAGGAGAGTTTTTTTTTTTTTTTTTTTTTTTTTTTTTTAATAGACATCTTTAGTGCCATTGGATATGTCCTAGGGCATGTGAGAGGCCTCCATAGGATTGCCAGACATGACATAGGACCTACAGAAAACTGACATCCTTTTGGAACCGCAGCTTGAAGCTAGAATGGATAGTCGAGGTCATTTCAAATGGGACTAGTCACGTATGTTCAGACAAATTAATCCCATGCTGGTGTGTTACTTATTATATAGTTTTACTCATATTGCAAGATCAGATAGCATTTCTGAGGTCCTTAATATGGCAACATGCCTATGGCATGTGGCATCTCCATATTGTTAAGTTCTGCTGAGGAAAGCTGTGACCGCTGGACAGGAACTGTGGAGATCTATCTGGGCCTGAACATGGCCCAGGGGACCTGCCTAAATCTCTTCACCGGCAGGACAGTCAGCTGAGATTTGGGTTATTCAGCTTTTAGGTGACTACACTTAGGTGAGATAAATCTCCCAGTAGCTATCATTTCTAGATATCTTGAAATTTCCTTTCTTTTAAGGAGAAATAAATACGCCTTGGAAAAGCTGGTTGAGTTTCACACCTCAGTTGCAAAATTATAATAGTGGTTGATGTTGAGAGTTTGTTCTGCTTGTACAGAAAATGCTATCCCATACTGGTAATATGCTGCCAGCTTCCCCTTCATATTGCCTGAAGCTGCCTTTTTTACTTATTTCTTTGTCAGAAATGTAACCATATGTCACCCTATCCTATGGCATTTCTGTGACAAAGCTGTTTCCAAAATTTGTCCTTCTATGTTTAAGATATATGCAAAATATAGGTCTCTCTGCTTTCTACTTTACCAGTCAAAATGACTGTTTTTCAACCGTGATTAACTGCTCATGAAATGGAGGCAGAGATATCATATCATACTGACTTGATCCAGTGACAGGGAATTACACAACATTTCTGCTGATGTAAATGAGAATTCTGACTATTGAATTGAGTAAAATGTGGTCAATTTTACAGAGCTTACAAAACTGCTGGGAACTGTTTTGCAAAACTCCTTTTGAAAATATTTTACATAATTTCACACAGTGGGAAACTGTTTATTTCCTGTGAAACTCTGGCGAATCTTTCATGTTTTTAAGATAGATCCAAATTCACACACAAGGGGTGGATCTCTTACAAATTTGAAATGCTAGATATTCTTCCCATGATTACTGCTACACTGTTGCCAATAGGATCACCTTTTCCTTGATACTGATTTCCAGGCTGGTCTGAATGTTTTTTGCATCACAAACCTAGTGAGTACATGTGTGAAAAATGTGCTTGAACTTTCTATATCAAAACTTGGTATTGCATAGAATGCAATTTGGTATTCCTCTTTTATACTGACTAAGAATCCTTTTTCCCAATATATGATCCTTCTCAGGGCAGGTGTTCCTCTGTGAAACAGTAAGGTGAATGAATAAAGATACAGTAATATTTATGAAGAATCTCAAGGACTGGAAAATCAATTAAATGTGGAAGAATGTAAAAAGGCAACAGAGCATGTAAGCATAGGCCACAGTAAAAGAGCTAAGGGGCTCGATGCTTGCCCACTCGCCATTGCAGATTTTGCTGTTGTCAGAGCACAGAGGTGTTGAAGAAATGCTCTTTGATCTGTGGCAGAAGGATATGAAAACAGAGTGAGAACAGGTCAAAGCAGAAAGAGAATATGGCAGGAGCGATCTTGGTGGTTATAAAATACTTTTATGCTGTTGAATAACTGAGTGCCATATCAGTTTGCTCCTGACATCTCTTTTGGAGCAAATTAGTCCTTGCGAAAACAAACCCCAGATGTGTTTCTGGAGAAAGTTCACCTCAGCTGGCCACTCCCAGCATACAATATGGGTAAGGTTTTGTTCCCTCTGTCCTACACAGTCCCCAGCACTAGAGCAATTGGCTTTACATCCTCAACCAGTGCAAGCCACATCCAAAGCACGCAACAGATACTTTCACATCATGCTGTGAAAACACTGCCTTGCTGGACTGAGACACATTGTTTTGGACAGTCTGAACTGAAATAAACCCCAAAGCATAAATATTATATTCCAAGAGTCACGGGGCAATGCATGGAGCCTAGACAGGCAGCCTGTAGCACCAAAAGCCATGCCATATGAATGGGGCCATTTGGCTTTAAATGGGTTTCCTCAGTGATCATAGAATCATAGAATCACAGAATCAGTAAGGTTGGAAGGGACCTCTGGAGATCATCTAGTCCAACCTCCCTGCTCAGCAGGGTCACCTAGAGCATGTCAGACAAGGTTGCATCCAGGCGGGCCTTGAAGATCTCCAGAGAAGGAAACTCCACAGCCTCTCTGGGCAACCTGGGCCAGTGCTCCATCACTCTCACAGGGAAGAAATTCCTTCTCATACTCAGCCTGAACTTCCTGTGCTTCAATTTCTGCCCATTGCCTCTTGTCACACGGGACAACTGAAAAGAGTTTGTCCCCATCCCCTTGACACCCTCCCTTCAGGTACTTGTACATTGATAAGATCCCCCCCCTCCGTCTTCTCTTCCCCAGGCTGAAGAGGCCCAGCTCTCGCAGCCGTTCCTCATAGGGCAGATGCTCCAGCCCTCTGATCATCTTCGTAGCCCTACACTAGACTCTCTCCAGTAGCTCCATGTCTCTCTTGTGCTGGGGAGCCCAGAACTGGACACAGCACTCGAGATGAGGCCTCCCCAGGGCTGAGGAGAGGGGCAGGATCACCTCCCCCCACCTGCTGGCAACAATCTTCCTAATGCACCCCAGAAGACTATTGGCCTTCTTGGCCACAAGGGCACATTGGTGGCTCATGGTCAATCTGTCATCCACCAGCACTCCCAGGTCCTTCTCTGCAGAGCTGTTCTCCAGAAAGTCAGCCCCCAGCTTGTACTGGTGCCTGGGGTTATTTTTCCCTAGCTGCAGGACTCTGCACTTGCCCTTGTTGAACCTCAGGAGGTTCCTCTCCGCCCAACTCTCCAGCCTGTCCAGGTCTCTCCGAATGGCAGCACAGCCCTCAGGTGTGTCAGCCACTCCTCCCAGCTTGGTGTCATCGGCAAACTCACTGAGGAGGCACTCTGTCCCCTCATTCAGGTCATTGATGAAGAAGTTGAACAGGATGGGACCCAGGACTGAGCCCTGGGGAACTCCACTAGCCACAGGCCTCCAATTAGACTCCACAGCACTGATGACAACCCTCAGAGCTCTGCCTTTCAGCCAGTTCTCAATCCACCTCACTGTCTACTCGTCTAATCTGCACTTCCTGAGCTTATCTAGGAGAATGTTATGGGAGACAGTGTCAAAAGCCTTGCTGAAGTCAAGGTACACAACGTCCACTGCTCTCCCCTCATCTACCCAGTCACTCCATCATAGAAGGCTATCAAATAGCTTGACATCGATGTAAGCTACTCTGTAGCACGTAGCCTAAGTACTAGGACCACTTCCAGCTTTGTCTATAGTATCTGGCCGATACCTCCTTCCACAGTGAATATATTTATGATGTATATTTATTTAAATCAAACAAAGGAAATCAAACAGGAATCCTCAGGTCCTTGTTTCCCAGGTATTACCTTACTGACTATAAAAAGAGTCACCACCTCATCTTCTATTTCCTTCAGGATAAAAAATTAACTTTAACTAGAAGTCTGTACACAAGTTGGCCTCAGGACTACAGATCCCATGTGAATGTATATTTCTGGTATAGCCTGAATATATACACTTAATTCAGAAGTTTAAAGATGCATGCTTCTTCTTGGCATTTCTCACTTATGATTTAGATGGCCTGTAGTTTAGTGTTCCGGTCTTTGTGTATGTTTTCTAAGGTATCTGTTTGTTCCTGCCCACTGTGTAAGCAGTAAGACTGCTAGAAGTTTTGATTTTAATGCTTCTCTTATATCCCATTTGTGATTCTAGCCCTGTAAGCTTCTTATGAAATTGTGTTATGGGAGACTCAGAAATCTTAGACTATAAAAAGAGATTAGATGATAGGCCTAATTTCAATTTGTGTTGCAATCCTGAACTATAGAAAAACAAATATAAAATGTGTAGAGAAATACTAGATAATAAGCAACATTGATCCTGTAGATTTCTGAAAGTTGAGAGAGGACGTGCATGGAAGTGTAAACTTGCTTCTGTTTTTTCCTGAGCACTCTCTACTGGCAACAGGCAGAGACAGAATAGATGGACATTCTGGCCGAGATAAATTAGCCACTTTAAATATTTTTAATATTTTTGTGGAATTGTAAGAAAAAGAAGTGTTCCAAAAACTGGGACAAAAGATCTAAGGGACATAGATGCTGTCTATGGAAAAATTAATGGTGGCTAGCGTTAACTTAAGAAGTACAGCTTTAGTCTTTTCATTCTAAATATTCTCCTTAGCCCTCTGTCGTATATGAAATGGGTTTACTCAGTCAGCAAAATAAAGAAATGTAACTAATATTAGAAGGAAATTCTGAAGCAAGTTTCTTTTAAATCATTCCTGCCACATATACAGTGGACATATTTGTGGCTGCTTTTTTTCCTACGTGTTTTCAAGGTGTTCATAATACTTATGCTGTTTGTGTCCTATTTTAGCAAAAACTCAGGGATACAAAATATAGGCTTCAATATAATTTCATATATACAGACATTTTAAACATTAATAACAGGAAAAGTCCAAGTTGCAAGCCTTGTTGTCTTTTATTGAGTTGAAAGCTCATTTTGTTCTTCAGTGTAGGTCTATTGCCAGTGATTTCTGAGAAAGCGATGCAAAAACACATATTGCATGGCATAGGAAGGAAGGAAACCTTCTACATAAATTCATTCAAAGATCTCAGAATTGATTGCTTGAAATGCTTTGGAAAGTTGTTGGAATGTTGTTACAGAGACATTTTCCTGTTATATGGGAAGTGATATTGATTGGTTGGTTTAGAATAGTACTACAAACATCTAGCTACAAAACAGTAGTCAGTCAGGCCTGGAAAATGGTTTTCCTTACAGACAAGTTTAAACTGCATATTGTATGCATAAATGTGAGGTGCTTTAAAATGAAAAGCATACTCAAGACCTACATGGTATTTCAAGGAAACTTTAGTCATATAGTGTGGAAATATTTACCAATATGATTATTCGTGCCCTACAAATTCCCTATTAGCCCACTCCTGAAAATAAGATTGTTCAGTTTATATAGTTTATATTTTCACAAGAAGAACAATCTGTTCAAAAATAGATGTCTGTAAAATGAGCCACATTGAGAATATTTTTGTCTATGACTTAAAACAAGATCGTGGAATAGTTAGAAGATAATTATATAATTTTATCAGATACTACAGTATTTATACCTACAGAAAATCTGAGAAGGGAATTTGTTAATTAGGATTAATAAATTAACAAGATTATTACTATATTCAGAAAAAAACACTACTTTTTTTTTAATTATTTACCATTTAGTAATTTGGGAAAGTCCAAAGGTTAAGTTAATATGTTAGTATATGTAATTGCTAAGAAGTTATTTTCAAGCACAGTCATTGCAGAAAAAGTGAACTGACTTGAATAAGCATAATGACTGCTCTGGCTTTAACACCAATGGGTACAATGTTGTGGAATACTTCTGAATATATAGTCAAGAGTGAAGGGAGTCACCCGTCCCAATAGTTACATGTACGTATCGGTGAACTATCAAAACTAGATGAGAAGTAAAAATTGATCTTGGAAAGAAATCAAAAGATGACATCACCATTTTAGTCATTCTGACTTACAGTCTAAGCTGGGAGCAGAAGAGAACTACGCAATCACAGAAGAAAGAGAGATTAAAATAAAAATGAATGAAAATGGAGATTCCTTCTGAATTTGAAATAGCTTAACTTCATATGCCAGTAGTTTTGATGATGACTTTATCTGAAAATGAAGTCTTGTGACTGTGCCTTAATCTTTCTCATTCCAAAGTGCTCTCATGCTTCCTTATGCTGAAATTTGCTTTTGTTAGGTTCTTTTTAAAAAGAGTTGAGCTGGATAATGTAACTACTAATTCAAGAAAAGATTAGTTCACGAAAAGAATTAGTTTTAAATGAACACTATGCTTATGTGGCTTTTCATGACATCTATCAAAGCTGCATATAAAAGTTTATATTATGAACTAACCACTCTCTGTCCTGTGATTAAAGGGCACATGATGACCTCATGAACCACCCTTCAGACTTCCAGTGCTTCTGGCTTTAATATTCTGTGCTAGATTCACCGGGCTCTTCTACAGATGCTAAGCGTTCAATCCTGAAGGCTCCACTTCATCATCAGGTAATTAGTATTTTCATTAACTTGCTTATTGTCAAGGAAAATGAGCCTTGATCATCTAATTTTTCCTCAATGAGTTGAATATTGTAATATATCTATAATTAATGTGTTTTATGCCACAAACGTGTAATGGAGTGGAAATCTGAGCCTGCTCCCAGCAGTCACTGTCAGTAAATGTTTGATGAATAAACAGAGACTTTCTAATGGGAAATGGTGGCGACTTTTATAAGCAGACACAATAAAGACTTTATTAACATACTTAAGAAGCATTCTGGGAAATAGAATTGAATGCATTATTACTGTAGGCTCCTTTTGTGAAAAGTAAATTTTACTGTCCCCATAACAAATGTTTGCTTGTTCGATGTAACTTGTAGTGTCATTCTTTTATGGAGCATTTTGGTGTAAAACTGAAGTATTTTAAATTAGCTACATATTCCCTATAGGTCTATGATCTAAAAAAAGAAAGAAAAATTCTCTGAAAGTTGTATAAACTACTCACTCACACACCTGGCTGTAATGGAAAATAAAATAAAAGAAAACACATTTAACTGAAAATATTGTCAAAATTAAAATATAATATAAGTATTCAGAGAGAAAAGAGATCCTGGATGGAATAGCAGATCATCTGCAGTGCCACATCAACTACAACCAAGACTAAATATATCTTTAAAATGTATTAATGAACAGCTCCAGATGCAATATCACACACTATAAAAAAGAAATACTAGAATCAGGAATGTCTCTGAACCAGTCAGAAACTTCTTTAGCCTCTTAACTGGTTCCAGAATGGAAAGTAAAAATGTAATGGCTCATTTTTCAGTGGTGCGTCATAGATACAACCCCTACAGAAGTCAGTGACAGTTACAGGCACCCTATAAAAACACTGTGTTCAGAGAAAAAGAATGCCTCCTCCTCTTTTTTTTTTTTTTTTTTTTTTTCTTTTCAGCTAGCATGGTGTTTGCCTTCCCAGAACAAACTATATCTGGGGATGTAAAACCTAAGCAAGAAAGACACTCGAATCATATCTTCTGCTTTAACTCCGCCAGGTGCAAATTCTGTGTTCTGATTTACATGTCACTCAGAAGCCTTCTGTGGCATTGATGTAATGTAACAGAGAGGGTGGGAATAAAAAGAGTAGAGGAGAAAGGGAGAAAGGCCAGAGAGGGCAGGAACAAAGAGAAGTTCCTCCCAGAAGAAAAATTAGAGAGAAGACAATCATGAGTGCAAGTAGACTGGCCTGTGGTTATTCTTCTGTCTTGGGACCTTCAAATGCTCCCTGCTCTGAGCCACCATTATCAGGTAGTAACTCTTCCAGTGAATAATTTTGATACCCACAGTCCCAGCACAGCTGACGTGGCGGTTCACACCGTACTATGGTTCTGCTGCAAATCGGCTGAGTCACGAGGCAGCTCCAGGATGGGCAAGGCTCCCGTGCCACCAGTGCGGCCAAGAGCAGCCTAGGCCTGTTGGGTCAGAGCTGTACTGGGTGGCAAACTCATGCTCTCGCACAGGGGCTACAGATATAGTCACAGAAAGCTGGCACATGTCTGGTATTGGACACCCTTATGAGAACCACAGTAAATGGAGAGAACTTAGTACATCTAGGGCATGAGTCATCTGCGTTACTTTAGGTGGCTACCTTAAGTTTTCTAAACCACACTGTGCTATTTCAAATTTCCCTTTTGATGTGACGTTAGACATTTTAATTTTTACATTCTGTTAAAATGTTCTTAAAATTATATTAAAAGTGAACATTATTCAGAAAAAAAATGTGATGGCCCACGTAGCATTATTAAAGAATTTTAGTTCTATAATGAAAGTCTATGCTTTGGCTGTTCATTCCAATTTGGTAGAATGAATGTCAATATTTTCATAGATTCTATAGAAATTTTCATAGATTATATCTCATAGTTATAAAAACAGACACTGAAATTTTGGTTTATGTATATCCCAGGGCAGAATTAAATTATATGGTAGATGTAGAAACATTTCATCCAGGATTAAGAAAAGAATAAATCGTCTATTCTTGCGTGTTTTAATCCACCAAATGTAGGTGTCTATTATGCTTACATTTAAACTAGTTTTAAACTCTCTTATCAGTCAAAGAAAAGGAACTGTCAAATACAAATTATGATTTATCTCATCCCAGTGTAGATCTCTAGAATAAGCCAGGTGAATCTCAGACTAAAAGTGTACTTCTCAATAACTTTAAAGAGATCCTACAGTGACTAGGTCAGACATTGATGTCTACTTAATAGATGCCTAGACTTAAGCTAGATGAATTTCCCTTTGGAAACAAACACTGGGATCAAAACACTGAGAATTTGACCGTAGATTTTGGAATGACGGAGGATGAAGTCTTCACACTGAAGTTGATTATTTTTTGATGAAGAGGTAGATCTGACATGATCTTACTGTACTACAGCCAAAGAAATTTCATCCATGGTATTCAGTAGAAGCAGAATGAGAACAAATCACACAGCAAATTCAAACAGGGCACACAAGGCTCTTTCAGTGGAAAAGTTCCTCACCCCTCCTAAAAAGGATTCACTCAAAGTAATCTGTAGAAAATAATCTTAGGAGTATTAGCTTATGTAACTGAAAGCTGTGTCTGCCACACCTATATTTAGGTGTCTAGCAGAGGCTCTAAAATTAGGTATATAGTCACCATAGTTTCATCTGGGAAAAGACCAACATCTTAATATTCAACCCTCTTCTGCGGTCTATTTGCCTCAGATCTTACCAACGACAACTGGGAATGAAAAGATCCTGAACTCTGAGATTTGATAACCATGACCTCTAACAAGTGCTATTTAGCTACTGGTCAAAGAATAAATCCTGCATTGTTTGGAACTTTGAGAGTTAGAATTAAATATTTTTCTGGATATGCTTAAGTTCAAACTGGATCAAGATGAATGATTTTTCTGTAATTCTCTGTCCATTGTAATAATTCAGAGGGGTGGGATTCCTTGCAACATACGGAAATCTCCCCTTGCCCCTGTAAGAATCTAAAACCAAAATTCAACAAATTGATATATAAGGCATATTTTAATGCTCTCCAGTACTATAAACAAAAACAAATTTAAATCATCATCCAATTTTCATAATATTAAAGGAAGAAAAAGTATTGTACTCTTTTGACATAAGAAAACTAGCTAAGGAAGATTTTGTGATATTTTTATATTCCAGCCAGCATGTTGGGTGGAATCTTGGCTTTTTTGAAAGCAGAGGAAGTTTTGGCAGAGGTTTAAATCAAAGGATTTAACTGCAGCCAAGGTTGCATTTGTTTTCTTCAGTTCTGGCATATGTTTTTTTATTTCTTTTCTCTTCTTTTTTTTAAATAGGAATATCTTTGGCAGCATTCTGAATAATACAGAAAATATCCTTGAATTTGCCTCATGCTTCAAAACCAACTGAACAGGAGAATTATAATTTTGCACTTGAAATGCAGAAAGTGAAGAATTCGTTTTTCAGGCAAGAGCTAGCTTTTACCACGGCAAATAAAATTCAAGTATGTCTTTTTTTTTCCCCCACCAGAACTACCAACATAGAAGACAACAGACCATTGAAGACTAACAACATGAACTGGAAGCACAGTGCTGTTCTCCATTACACTGCTATTGATCATGTTATCTCCACTTTTTCTCTAGTTCATTACTGAAACTAATATTTGGTCCTGTCTTCTAATAAGATAAACACATTTTTCCACAGTCTTCACAAATCTTACATATTTTTCTGGAACTACCTGGTATTTTGGTAAGATGTTTATCTTTGGATGAGATATTTGAATTAAAAAATATTTCTTTATATGTAGAGTTGATAACTTTATATAAACATTAAATGGATTAAAAGACATACATTTGAAATATTATTGAAAGAATGACTTAATGAGTTTTGTGAAAAATCTTAATTGCAAATAGAGCAAACAAATACAGCAATCGAAAACCAAAGTAATAAGGTGTTTTCTGTTTCACTCCGTAACGACAGAGAAGAAAAAGATGTTGGCAAAATAGTGCATATAAAGGCCAGATATCTGTGTCCTGAGGCCATCAGACACTTCCCTAATGGACTACAGAATGTGTAAAATAATTAATCATGTGGAGAAGGTATTGCCAGGGTTAGAGATGGGGTCTTCAGCTTTTAATGGAAATGCTCTGTGACTGAGCTGGGAAAAAAAAACTTCTGTAATCAGAGGAGTGGGGCATCTATCATACTTAACTCATAATAGTTTAGGAGCCCAATAAAACGCCAGACATGGTTCAGCACTTTTGTTTTTTTTGAGATATTAAAACTATATATAATACAGGAAAAGTACAAATACATAGTGAACCACTCTATGTGGTAGTGTTCACAAATTTCAGGATGAATACTTAAAAGGTTAAATTCAGGCTCTCTCGAGTCAAATTTGTTTCCTCGCTATCAATACATCTCTCTGACTAATCTTTCTGTTATGTACTTTTAAAAAACACAATATTTTCTAGCTGCCTATTTGATAGGTTGCTGAGATGATAGAATAAAAACTGATCATTTTATTTATTTCTTCACTAGAGGACTGAGCACAATAAAGATGTTTAAAAATTAGAAAATTAGTTTAGGATTGGAAAAAATATACATGTTCCACATACAAATTCTACAGGAAAAGAACAGTATTAAGATTGCAAAATGAAAGACTGAAAAACTTAAGAGAAAAATTCAGTTAAGTTTGATTATGCGTATATAATCTAAGTCTGTCCCCTTGGTGTAGACGCATTAGGGTATAGTCTTTAGTAATATGATTTGTAGCCTATCTTTTTCCATGGGATCCCTTCCTCATTTACTGTGCAAGATGAACAGTGTTCATTATATGAGCAATTCTTTTATATTTTGGTGCATCCTATTAGGTCAATGACTCAATCTGAGCCTTATTTCTTCTGTGTTATTTCAATTACTCATCCAACAATTTGTCTGTCTAAACGGAACTGTATAACATCTACTTTTTTTTCAGTGTACTGAACAATATGCAGTACCATATATGTTCAAAATACAAGCCCCACTGAGTTCAGTTGCAGTGATGATATTCAGTGCTTCCACAAATGGCACAGGGATATTTCAAACTGGATGCTCCGAAAATGAGAAAGACTCAGTGACTACCTCTAAAAAGCATAATACATTGGAAAGCATAGGGTTTGAGTGTATTAGTCAACAAAAGAATTATTATTATCCAACAGATTTGAAAAAGTAATACAACTGAATAGGAGATTTGTTAAAGGCATTTAAATGTCCCCATCTAAATTACAGGTTCATAGAATCATAGAATCAGTAAGGTGGGAAGGGACCTCTGGAGATCATCTAGTCCAACCTCCCTGCTCAGCAGGGTCACCTAGAGCATATTGGACAGGGTTGCATCCAGTTGGACCTTGAATATCTCCAGAGAAGGAGGTTACAGGTCGAGTAACACACAGTGAAGAAAGATGGATTCAAACTGAAGTATTGACAGAGAGAAAGGGTTAATTACATATTTTTCATTTGTCTTTGCACTTTATAAGTCTGTTTAAAACCAGAAATACAAGTATTGAAATGTGCAAACAGAATGGAATTTTGTTGGCCCACCTATGGTCAAACAAATATTTCAATAGAATCTAAAATTGTGAGATTTCCATCTAATTCTAAAACCCAATCCAGTAATTCAGTCTAAAATCATGCTTTAAAGAATCTAAATTACATCAATTTTAATATTTTTTCAGGGAGTTTATTGATGCATTAGCAGTTTAATCCTCCTCAGGGGAAAAAAAGTTTGAAATTAGCCAACTAACGAGAAAAAGAATTAACTGGAAAAATATAAATATATATATGTTAAATATGTCATATCTTAGTATTCATATGTGAAAGAAGTGGAGAAAAGCCAAGTAAGTCAAAATTAGGATCTTATTAGATTGTCAAGTTGCACTGATTAGACCAAAAGGACATATGTGGGGGCACCAGTACACACAAGTAATATTATTACTATTTTCCAGCATAGGCAAGAAGTTCATCCCATTCAGTTCTACCGTCAAGGATAGGAGTCATAATTCTGCACAGCAGCTCATATCACCCTACAAGCTATAGCCAAACACCACATCCTCAAGGGCTTCACATTTCTTCCTGCTGCTCTGCCGCTTTTGGATGACCCTGGATGGATAGAAGGGACCCGCTATCAAAAAGGAGGCAGGTGGAAGGTACTGAGAGAGTTGTGTTGGGAAGAAAGAGGAGGTGAAAAACATAAGGGATCTGTATCTGAGGGGGACTGAACTCTAATAGAAAGTGAAAAGGGTTTGGACTTGTGCCCATGTAAGTTAATGTGTGTTTTGACATTCACCTCAGTAGCTATGGTGTCAGACCCTTGTGAATTAACGATGCCTGGAGCACGAGAGAGGAGAAGCAAATAGGCTACCCACAGAAACAGAGCTCAGCTTGAGCCTGAGGGTATGACTGCACTGTGATTCGGCCTGCATGTGCATATTCACACTAGCTTTAATCTAGATTGAATGAATGCTGCTTGGGGTATCTAAACCTGTGACAGCACCTGCTGTACAAGCCTGTCCAGCACTAGAGGTGTTTCCCAAGGAGCTACCACTCCTTGAAGTATGTGTTGCTACAACTTTACTGCTACTCAACTCTGCTGGACCAGAGCTGGCCCAGGCATAGCTGTATCTCCTCTAAGCATCACTCCCCAAACCAATGTAGACATGATGTACTTGCAGGCTCTGTGTTTTTGATGAGATGATTAAAGATGATTCTTCATCATCTTTACCATATGACTTTAAAGTTCAGGTTCAGATTTTACAGCATGAAACCTGTGTCATGAAGCTCAGCCTACAAGATACTGATGATGCAACTAACTAGTGTAGTAACAAAAACATATCTGTGTGAATGTATATGTATACCATTATTTATATACCTATACATATGCAATTGTGTTTTTTTGAATTCTTAGTGAAACAGATCTACAAAGGAGAGGCTAAAGTTGCATATAAGCACTGATAGATCCTTAAGTGCAATGGTTTAAGGCGGTGAGGGAGAAGAAGCCTGGTATCTGAATGTCACAGCTGTGGCCCGGTGATAGACAGGCTGGGGCACTGGAGGCTAGAAGGATGGTCATATGATGGCAGTTGAAGTGTCAAGAGGGTACAATTTATTGAAAAGCAGATCACAAAGGAGAAAAACCTTCCTGCATATTATTAATGCTATTGATTGATTTATATAGTGCATTCCTTAAGCAAAGCTCTTTATAGAATTACAAACTATTAAAGCTGAGTGAATAACTCACAATGAATAATTTATCTCATGAATTTAACCTTTCTTTCTGCTCATGAAATAGCCACAAAGAGATCACTATTTCCTTAATTATTCAATGAATTTTTTAATGAACTTTTAAAACTCTATGAATTGATCACCAAGAATGTCCTGAGAATATAAGGTAACCAAGCTCACTTTAGGCCCCCTTTTTTTTGGAGACACCCAAACATGTGGCTAACAAAAGGACATGCATTGCCCTATGCAAAAGAGGTGGCTTGTGGCATGCGCCTGCTACACATTGCAGTGCTATGCAAAGATATCCAAGATATCTCTGAATAACACAGGTTTTGGACAGAAATCATGACCGCTGCGGCAATGCGACACTCTAATCCTCCTATCTATCCTTGAGTAGAAACAGGCTGGATACAGCATAAGGCTAACTGCTACTATTGCAGGGTGCTGGCTAGTGTGGGTCCACCAAGCCATAGGGTCTTGTGGAGATAGGCTGGCTGGCCTGGACCTACTCTACTGCGCGGCACAGTACCACCATGCTTTGAGACACTTGCCAAGATGGTTATGTACCTGAGTGCCTTTTTTTTTTGGAATCAAAGTCTGAATTCATTATGATTCATCAAAAAGCATGTGATACATTTTTATCTGAAAGGATGAGTGTGTAAAACCCTTGTATTTCAAAGATGTGCTATGTTAAAAATTCTTTTTCTATAAATACTCAGGTAAGTAGTGTACAAATCTATTCCTTGTAATATTTGTGCCAGGATAGCTGAATTCCATAACTGTGGGCAGAAAACGAATGCAAAAGAAGAGAGGACTGCAAACTGTGACAAAATAGCAAGTTCTGCACTGTGCACTTGACCTACAAACCATTCATCCCCTGGAATCATTCTGCTTCATTTATATTAAATATTGGTCATTCCTAAGGTAAAAATGACCTAAGCAGCAATAGGAATAGCAGGAACACTATAAAGTAGGTTAGGGAGAAAACAGTGTTCTCTGAAAAGGAGTGGGAACAGAGATTTCACTAGGGAATGTAGGGAGGATTGGGTTGCAGCTCATGGTAACCTATCCTACGTGTTGTAACAGATATCATTTTGGGGGTTCAGTTCTAAAGTTATTGGTAAATGCTCATCATCCCATAGTTTAACTCATTTCCTTTCAGGTTATGCCACTGGACTTAAATAAAAATACTTCACAATTAAAGTTTTATGTAACACAGATGGAGAAAAATGAATATTCACTATAGCTCTGTGTTCTGGCAATGGACAGTCACTTTTTTTAATTACAGCATAAACTTTCAAATATACCACAATCACTATATTCTGATGCCACAGCAAACAGGATTGAAGAGTAATGTGTTTTGGAGCTGCTACTGAGGGTGTTTGTTAGAGCTTCCCACTGTTAATACCCTGCGCTCAGCAGCAGATTAATGATTTACCTGTAACAACACAGCATAGTCTTTAAAAGAAGTAATTTAAAACAAGATATTAACAACATCTGCAGATTTTTTAAACAGAGAACTTAATTTGGTGTAAAGAAGTACAAAACTCTACTCTCAGATCTCTGTTGAGTTTCCTGACGGACAGCAGATGATTTGAGTCTGTATTTGTCATATAGGTTCAGGACTGCAATTTCACACGAAGATGGCATTAACTGCCCTGTGAGCAATCTCCACCAGCACATCTGGCAGGCTCAGGGAGAACTTCTGAGCTGAATCTCCTCGTCTCCCCACCACGAGTGATTAGGTCCGTGTTTTGGAGCAGTCTCAGAGCACACAAACCCAGTTCCTTCTGGATGGAGTTAAACCAGAGGAGCTCTTGGACTGCTCTTAGGATTTCACATCCCAGGACCACACTGGGACCAATCCAGTGTAACACCGCTGGAATGAGTAATGGGTGGATGCCAGGCTCTCAGCATTGCTTTGCCCTATAAACCCGTTCCTATTTGTCCACTCTAATAGCTGAAGAATACATAGCCTCGGTTAAGGAAAGGACCCATAGTCTAACTTAGTTTTGGTTTGAAGCAGTCTGGATGTTCTTGTACCAGAAATACGACATGAACAGAGATAAAACACTGATCTGCCTTTCTGATAAAGTTTAAACCTCTCATATTAGATCATAATTACTGTTTAAGAAAGTAGCTATAATATACAATATTACTAAAACACATGTCAATTATGGTAATGTGTCATTGCTGTCTTAGCAAGATAAACAATCCCTCTACCTTCATAATATTTAAATAGAGAATTAGATCATTCTGGATACCTGATCACGGTGCACTTCAGAGGTTTAACAAATGTTATGAGCATAAGTGTGCATCTCAAATGTATGTTTATACTGTTGTGCATAGAATAATGTGTCTTCAGGGTCCTATTGTAAACAAGCTGTCAAGCTTAACTGGGTTAGCCTGTAAAAATACCTTTCCATATATAAATTGAAAAAAAAAAAATCAAGCAGCTTATTCTAATGGACTTGATTGGAAAATTCAGGGGAAAAAATAATAATATAATAATGTAGGCTTGTGCACATTGCCTCTCAAAATGTCAGTACTTGCAACTTTGGGATATATTCAGCTCTTGGCTACTTTTCTTTGTCCTCTGCTTGATGATGTGGAAAATTCCAGATTCAATTATGCCCAGTCACGCCCAGGTTGTTATTCATCTATTCGAGTTCACTCATGTCCTGCCAACTTAGATATAACTAAAATTATCCACAGAGAGTCCATTTTCCTGTGACATGTTCACCAGTGCCACAGCAGAACAAAAGTGTGACAGACTCGCACCAAAGACGCGACTTCTACAGAGAGCCCAGGACCTGTGGAGGACTAAAAGTAATGCACAGAACCTAGAGATTATTCCTGGTGAAATTATAACAATATTAAGAGAGCTCAAATCTAATTTATTTTGGCTCCTTTTCTGAGTGTGAGATCTCTGTTGCTGTGGCTGTTTGTCTCTTCTCTGTCACCCCCTTTGATCTACTTTGTTTTCTCATACAAATACTGTATGTAACTATGACATTCATGCCAACCTTTAAAATAAAATCTCTTTTGTTTTGAGGAGGGTAACATAGTAGTACTACCAGACTTCTCATAAACCCAGGGTAAAATACTCTGACATCCTAACAGATGTCAAAATAATTAATTACATATAACTTATTTTAGAACTTTCTAATTAAGGATATGAACTGCTCCCATTAAAAACTCCAGTTTAGCTATTCATTCTTTTTAAGAAACAAAATGATCCCTATTTTAATCTTAGGGAGGAATTTTGTTTTTTTCTTTTTTAATTTACTAAATATTCTGCTTTCTGAGGTTACTGATGAGAGAGGTAAAAAATGAATTTTATTTTCTCACTCTTCAAAAGGATTTAAAAATAACTAAGTCATGACAATAAAATTTAAAAAGGCCTCCCAGTGAGGACAACCTTCAATGAGGGTCAGGCAATGGACATTTGAAAACTGATAATGATATATTTAGGAGGTTTTTCAAATTGTTTTCTGGTATGCATTAGAACATCTAGAAACTAAAAGTTTCTGTTCCTGTGTCTCTCCTTAACATGAACTGATATAGAGATTTAGTTTTGCCCTTCATTGCAATCAGTGCTAGATGCTCCACTGCCATCATCTCAGATGGTCACTAATGTCAACACAAAGGGAAAAAGCATGCCATCATTCTGACTTGGTAGACCTCCTTTGGAGGAGATATGCATAAATTTAGGTGATTACAGAAAAACACAGAGCAACAAGGAGTCAGCTATTCTGGCAACAAACATGGATTGAGAGATTAATACAAAATGAGAAGATGGAGATGAAGAGTTCACCTCCATCCATGCATTCTCACTCAGCTTAGACACTAAAAATTGCTTTTGCTTTCTATATAAAAATGAAGTTATATAGTGAAATATAATCATTCCTCTTCCAAGTCCATAGTATCATGGCTTAAAAGCTCTGTACAAAATAGGAGACCTGAAGAAAAACATTCCCTTCCTCCTGGAAGTGGTTGGCATTCAACATCAAAATTTGCATATTATACTGGAAAAAAAAGGTAAAATTGGACCTGACACTATTTCCATCTTTTGAAAGTTTCCTGGTGGCATCATCGTCATCACGATTTTTGCCCATGTCATATTACTGTCTATTGCTGTATAGTGCTGCTCTGTAAAATTAATTCTAAATAATTTCATATTGTTTTTTTTTTCCTGCCTAGGAGCTTTCTCCCTGGCCCAAAGAACTTTATCACCAAATAATAAATGTTTTCTTTTTATCGTCTGCCTTCTGAATGGATTAGTGATCAGAAACAAATGATGAATTTCCTAACTATGCTAAATGTATGGAGTGCCACTCTCCTTAATCCGGCGAATGCAATTTTGTCTGCCAGTGGCATGTACCAGTCTGCCCTAATGTACTGGTATTACTTGATCCCTTTCATCCATTTATCAGAAGAGAGATGCATCTGCAACACCAAGACTTGTGAAACCTTGGGGGGATGTCTCTTTTCCTTAGTACTGTTCTCAGTATGGCCAGTTGCTGCACTCCAGACGCTTTCTCAGTATCAGTGGTAAGTGCCATATTTCTGTAGACCATTCAGCCTGTGTCTTTAACTCTCTTTGTCCCTTCCTGCCTGAGCAAACAGCACTTTCCCTCTGCTGCTAGTACAGGGTCCTTCACTGCAGCCATCCCATTCAACTTAATCCTCATGTAGCTGTGTTTCCTACACAAAATCTTACACAATCCTTTTTCTCTAGGTACTGTAGCTGAGGTACCTAATCTTACCTTCACCTGTATTTGCAGGCAATTTTAGAGGGACTATGTCAGAGCCAGATTACATAATATGGGCAGACTATGGAGAACTGCTGCCTTTTCTCTTTCTTTCCTGAAGTTGATTTGTTGGTACATATTTTGAAGAGGAGAAATGTAAATATATTGTTTGCTTCTGTTGTGCCTTGTCTTTTTCTTTTTTTGACCTAAGTACTTCTGTATATCTCCTCTCTACAAACATCTCCCTGCCAACAAGATGCTGAAGATGCATGCATGTACAAGCAGTGAATATGATTATTACTGGGATAACATATTTTCCTGATTGTTTGGTTTAATCTTGTTGAAATTATTGGTCTCTAACTGCCATTTCTGTAATACATTTTAACAGGTTCAGTAACAGTATTTTCTTCTGCTCTCTCTGTATTTTATTTCTTTCTCTGTCCTGTGTTTATATCCCATAAAAAGTATACTGCCCCAAATGGAACCTATTATCTTTGTTCCAGAACATTAGGGACATGACCTTAAAATCAAACTCAGAGATAGCAGAACAAGCTAAAACTGAAGTTAGAGAAGACGGGTTCCAGACTGTTACAGAACAATTCATATCAGATAGCACTGGGCCCATGCTGACATATTAACAATAAAAAGGAATCATATGTGGAAGCAGAGATGGTAAGTCACAGAGGGCATATATAAGTGCAGCCTCAGAGCTATAAAAGCCAGACTGACATTTATCACTCTGTGCATATTGGAGCTGTCATGTTGGTCCTCAGATGATCGCGTTACTACCTTCAAGACATTTTTTTAGATATGAAGCAAAGATTAGAGAGGGAATGAGAGAGAGAGAGGCTTGTTAATAAGTATAGGATGAAAGCCACATAAAGGAATTAGCATTTATATTATTTATTGTCTTTTTTTTTCATCAGCTATACCCCCCTTCTTTCTAATTTTTTCCTTCCTTTGGATTTTTCTAACCTTGCACTGGGAAGATCCTTGCACATTAAACCTAGTTCTGCTTCAGAATGGATTAAAATCAGTTTGACTAAATACTATGTTCAGTGAATAACAAATTGCACAGCTTCACACATTATTATTTGTGCTAAAAGCTATTATGTAAATATATTGGCTTATATAAGCTTAAATAGGATGACACAGGAATGCAAAGATAAGGCATACATACAGATCTATTGAAATGATACTCTGTAAGCACATCCTCTAATAGAAAATTGCGTATTCTCACTCAGAGGGCAGAAAAGAACCATATGTCTATTTTAGTGGTTATGTCCTGAAATGATGCACTTATTCCTTTTATAATATTTTGAAATAAATACATATGGGACTGGTCAGATGTCAACAGTGGCACTGAAAAGAGTATGAATTAGTCACACTGGCACACAGGGCCCTGGAACAATGAACACTGCTCTGGAAGACCCTTGAATGCAAGCCTATTTGCCTCTTAATCCAAATGAATAATTAATGATAATTATCATGCTGCAGTTATTATCTGTGATAATAATATATCCGTAAGGTGAATAAATTCAATCTGCTACTATGCAGAAATGGCAACTCATAATATTCTTAAGAAATACAGATATAATTATCAGTATTAACGGTCAAGAAAAAAAGATTTTTATATAAAGAATTACAGCAAAAGGTCTAAAGTTTAGTGGGAATGAATTTGATTGCATTATGTTTATTTTCTAGCTGTCATTTGTGTGGCACGAGTTTGCGATCTTTTCACTGCTTATTTTCTTATTTTTGCATAGTAAAAGCTGAAATATGCATTTCTTCATTAAATTCTATCCATAACTTTTCCATCAGCCCACTGCTAGAGAAGATTAGGCTCAGGATCTTGCAAATGTCCATATGCAAACTGGTCCACGTGTATAGTGCTGACAATTTTCCTCAGCTACAAAAACTTTAAAGTATTAAAGCAAAAATCAATAAAACCAGCTAAAATATTGAAAGGTCAAATACATGTTTGAAGCTCATACAAAAACAGCCATAGCATTTATTTCTGAAAGCACTGTAGGTGAGCTGTCAGCTAAGCAGAATAGTAGGCAATCATATTTAATCCGATCTCCCTCATCAGGCTTGTTGTGACAAAGGAAAATGCTAGGGGGATGGGTGAGCGGGAACAAGAGGAAGCCACTACCCTTCTATTCTTTTTGAAATTGTTTTTATAGGTCTTTATTTTGACTATTGAGTTTCTCAATTGTACAAATTAAAAGACTTTAAAGACCATTTATGTCGAATTAAATTAATGATTGAGACAAAGCTTTGAAATTCAAAGTTCGTGCAGACCTTTAACTCACTCCAAGAAAGCTTGGTTTTTCCCTCCTTTTCATCATATGATTTGAGAACTGGTTTACTCAGGGGAATGGTAATGAGATGTAGAGTTTCTCACCTCTAGGTCATTGCTTCAAATCTGGTCCAGGTTGGTAGGAACCAAAATTCATTATCATCTACTTACTGTTCAGTGGCCTATGTAAAATGGGTTGATGGTCTTTCCGTATAATTTTCAGTGGGCAAATGCCCACATAATAATAAACACTAATTAGCACAGGAATAGGGCTGAAAGTTGTATTCCAAACATAACGTCCAGAGATTGTTGTGACAAGCCCTCAAAACTCTGGCACCTTCTGGGACTACTTTCCAGAAGGGGGAGTTTAATTCTTTCATGATTATCACTATGATTCATCTATTTTTAATTTTTTCTGAAGAAATGGGCAAAAGGAATTGCCTCTTTTTCACTCTCTTTTTCATCAGAAAACAACAGATTTCTCTCAAAGTGGATCCTGACAGGTGACAAGAATAATAACGTGTAAGAGTCAGTAAAAGGATGCATTATTAATCACCCTGGGTTTCATTTAGGCCGTCAGCTCAGTGGGCGAGCTCTGTAGAAGGAATAGGGGAGATATTATCATTATTATTTACTTGTCCACCTAGGAGTCATGAACCAGGACATCATTGTATTAAGCAATGTGCAAACATAGAACTGGGAGCTAGTCCCTACCCTAAAGAGCATACAATTTAACCATAAAACAAGAAACAGTGTACACTTACAGGCAGATGGACATAGATGGAGAATTACAGAGAAATGCCTGGGCTATGCTTGCCAGTGTAGTGGTTGATTTTACTAACAGTATGATATATTTGGTAACAAAATATTAAAAAATATTGTTAAACTTTTGGTGAGCATCACATAAAGGAGGAATTTGGAAAGGAAAACTGGTAGAGGAGAAGTTGTATTTGTAGATATTTAAGCACTCATGAAGGCAGCTTGGAGAAAAAAGTAAACTTATTTGAAAATGGAACAAGATGAAAAACAGTCCTGGTACTGGAGCATATCAGATTTCAGAAATCAATGCAGAATTGAAAGCAGTCAATTAAGTATGGAAAAGCTGTGAAGAGTTATCACAAGTTGCTTGTATCTTCTGTGGCAAGCAAAGGAAGAGTCATGAGGAGAGGAAAAGGAAATATAGTCAAAGCAGTGAGCCAGGAGATAGTGTTGCAACAGCAGTGTGAATACAAGATTGCATTCTTTAAGGGTGGAGAAATAGTGTTATCTAGATTATTACCTGGATAACAGGTGATGGTTGAGTGCATGTCTGCTTATGTGTGTGAGGGGAATAATTGAGTGAGATGGCAGAAAAGAATCCATCTTGAAGGTGCTTTGCTAAAAGGCATGGAAAGTACAGTCTGGATGGGACCTACAACATAGGTGTTATTAAAAAAGGGTATTTTAATAACATACCTGAGCAATAAGCAGGAAGGTGATAGTATCTACCATGATCTAGAAAGGTATTATTGGATTGTATTTGACAGAAGATAATTGAGGGCCTTGCTTAGCCTTCTTAAACTTTGAGATAACAAATGATTTCAGCAAATAAAAATCCACAAAATACACCTTTTCTGGAGTGATATAAAAAGATCTAGATTAGAGAGTTTAGATCTGTGATCATCTGTAGTTCATTTCATTATATGCAAAATATAATAAACATAATTATATAATAATAAATACAAAGGAAGAGAAGAGCAATTTTGTAACCCATCCCTTCATGGGAAAGAAATATAAGGGGATTTAAAAAGGATTTTAAAGGGACAAAAGCATGAATAGAGAGGAAGGCTAGTAGGAAACAATATCATGAAAAGCAAAGGAACACATAAACTTATTTAAAGAAAAGGAAGCAGTATATCTATGTTAGAGATAGCTGATGTGTCAAAGAGGATGAGAATGCGAATGGCTAGGTGGGGGCTATTAGAGTCTCTGGCAAGAGCAGCGCAGTGGAGGACAGGGAACAAAAACCTCTGCTGGAAAGGGAGGATCATTTCTAGTTCTTATTGTAAACAAACTATTTGATGATTTTAAATCAAATGGAGACGGAAGTTAAAGCAGTACTTGGAGAGGAAAGAAAGGTCAAAGGTGAAATTTCTAAGACTGAAGTGTCTAAAACATATTGTACTGTGAGGGGAAAGTTGAAGGAGAGTGTGAGGTTAAGGAGAAGAGCAAGAGACAGGCTGTGTGCAGGAACAAAGCCTGTGAGGAGATGCAATGGAGGCATTGCCAGGGCATGTGGATAGGATTTGCAGAAGAGACCAAAGGAGAAATATCAAATTCTATGACAGAAAACGGAGTAAGATCTGTAGAAGGAGGAGAAAAATGGAGATGCAAGCCAAAGCAAGGAAGGAAGGTCATGATGTTTTGTCTGTGTTTTCATGGAAGAAAGTAAAAACATTCTGGTAGAGACAGAAGTAGAGGCAGGAAAGGAGATTTGAGAAATGAATTAAAAGTGGTAAAAAGTCATCTGGGACAGAGTCCAGGGATTCAGTTACAGTAGAGCTGGGTAGATGGGAAGACATCAAAAAGGAAAGGATGAGTTTGCAGTGAAGCTTGACAGGAAGGATTACATACAGCTCACGAAAAAGAATGAATAATGTGTACCTCGATGGTGAACCAGGGGGAGAGAATGGCATAACAGAGCTTGAACTGGAAAAGAGGAGTCAAAGGCACAACGGTGCAGCAGAACGCATGCCACTGAGCCTTCAAGACTCAGTTCTACAAAGTAAAAGTAGCCATCTTACTCAGTGTTGACTGGTGATGTTACTGTGTGGAGGAGGGATGGCTTTTGATTCTTAAAGCTTCAAAATTCATTTCCCAGATCCTGGGGGAAAGACAGGGGAAGAAAGCTTGCTTGCCTCTTTCTTTTTGGGTGATACAAGCTTACCTACCACAGGACACGTGCTGCCTCGACAGCAGCATGAACAAATCTGTTTGTTGTCAACTGAGTTGGTTCACAGATGATGGTATCAGCACAAGGGTGCAACAGAAATTGCACTCCTTCATCACTTAGTTAGTTTGCACCACAAACTTAACAATAAATTTAAGCATCTTTCTTTTCTTTCCTTGGAATTATGAAAATCTCTTTTGAAGGTGGTTATAAACTGCAAAGTATAAGACCTATCAGGAAGGCTGTTTTGGACTTGTTCATCACTTTTTGCACATGCATACTAGATTCATAATATTTTTCATCTTAATCTCCTTTTACACCCATCATAGTGTTAACCTATCTTCCAGGTAAATCTTGAAAGTATGCTATCCCCTGAGACAGACTATTTATAAATATGCTATGTATTTAGATTTAAAAGTACATTTCATAACATTTTGAGTACGCTTTACGTCTGGTTTCTGTAGTGGCAACTAACTCATTGCCAATGCAAATAGTACAATATTCTATGAGTCAGACTTCACATAATACCAAGTGAGAAGGAAACAATCAAGATTGATGCACCTACAAATGTGGTAGGCAGGTGTCAGTGGCTAATTTCCATGATTAATTTTGGTGCACTAAAACTAAGTGCTGTCAGGAGTCCTATAGACAGTTAGGGTGAGCTCATCTCACTGAGTCTCCTAGGCAACTTTGCTTTTTCTAGATGGTTTTCAGTGGGACAATATTTATCTTTATCTACTGTATCACAGTCATGTTTTATTCAAGCTCATTATTGTCATGTCCAAAAGATCAAAAAATATTTAATTTTCACTGAAGTAACTAAGAAATAAATAGTTTCTATAAGTAATCTTTTAATCTGATGTTTGAGTAAATATGGCATCCCAACAGTCTTACATCCTACTAATCTTACAGTCCTGACAAGTCCTTTATGTTTTCTCTACTGCTGCTGCGTTATTTATTGATTTAGGGACAGTTAACAAACAGTAGTGATGTTCATAGGTAATTATAAGAAGATTTCCTATACCCCTCCATGGGATGGAGGCTTCAAGAAGGGAAACAGGTTTAGTGCACTCCAGGATGAGAAGGACCCGGACCTAGCCTCAAGGGAAGCAACTGGGCTATCTGACCCTGTGTCCTGCATGAACAACTTGGAAGAAGTGACGAGTGTTTGTAGTGCGTGATTCCATGCTGCGGGAGACAGAGGTGCCTATCTGCTGACCTGACCCCTCCTCTAGAGAGGTTTTCTGCCTGATGGGGACGAGGATACGAGATGCGTCTGATGATGCCAAGGCATGTCCACTCATCAGCTACCCTCTGCTGCTCTTTCACGTGGGTGCTAACAACACAGAGAACAAACTAGAGACAATCAAAGAAGACTTCAAGGCCTTGCGCATGGTGGTAAAAGGTCTGGGAGCCCAGGTGGTCTTCTCATCCGTCCTGCCGATTAGGAGGAGGCATGGGAGGAGGAGGAGGAAGATTTTCCAAATCAACAATTGGCTGTGCCGCTGGTGTTGGCAGTGGCGTTTCGGATTCTATGACCATGGAACATGATTTGAAGATCAAGGACTGGTGGGGAGAGATGGGATTCACCTCACCAAGCAGGGCACATTTGCCTTTGCAAACAGGTTGGCCAGCCTAGTAAAGAAGGCTTTAAACTAGGTAGGAGGGGGAAGGGGGGTTGTCATAGAGAGAGGGTAGGCAACAAAACACAAGTTGGGTTGGGGGCCTCCAACGGGTGCATGCAGCTGGGGATGTGTGTTGGGGACATGGCTATGGGGGACCCCCGTACACCCTTCCTGGGAAACCTGCAGGCATGACTACCTCTCTGAAATGCCTGTACACCAATGTACGCAGCATGGGGAACAAACAGGAGGGACTGGAGATCTGTGTGCGATTGCAGGGCCATGATCTCATTGCAATCACAGAGACATGGTGGGATAGCTCACATGACTGGAACACTGTCATGATGGCTATGTGCTTTTTAGGAAAGACAGTGGTGGAGGAGGTGGAGTTGCTCTTTATGTGAGAGAGCAACTGGAATGCTTCGAGCTCTGCCTGGGAGGGGGGAGGAGGAGGCAGTTGAGAGCTTATGGGTAAAGATCAAAGGTCAGGCTAGCATGGGGGAAACTGTTGTGGGTGTCTACTACAGGCCACCTGACCAGGAAGGGAAAGCTGATGAGGCCTTCTACACACAGCTGGAGGTAGCCTCACGATCACAGGCTCTGGTTCTCCTGGGGGACTTTAACCACCCTGACATCTGCTGGCAGGACAACACAGCAAGGCACAAACAGTTCAGGAGGCTCCTGCAATGCATTGATGATAACTTCTTGTCACAAATGGTGGTGGAGCCTACGAGGAAGGGTGTCCTGCTGGACCTTGTCCTTATCAACAGAGAGGTACTGGTTAGACATGTGAAGGTTGGGGGCAGCCTTGGCTGCAGTGACCACGAGATGGTGGAGTTCAGGATCCTGCAGGAAAGAAGTAAAGCAACAAGCAGGATTGCAACCCTGGATTTCAGGAGGGTGGACTTTGGGCTCTTCAGAGACCTAATTCATGGAGTCTCATGGATAAAGGCCCTAGAAGGAAGGGGGTCCAGGAGAGCTGGCTAATATTCAAACATCACTTCCTCCAAACTCAAGAGTGGTGAATCCCTATGAGTAAGAAGTGCAGCAAAAGGGGCAGGAGAGCTGCATGGGTGAGCAAGGAGCTCTTGGCCAAATTCAGACAGAAGAAGAAAGAATGTGGAAGAGGGGACAGGCTACTTGGGAGAACTACAGGTATGCAGAGTATGTAGAGATGCAGCAAGGAAGGCTAAGGCCCAGCTGGAACTGAGTCTTGCAAGGGATGTTAAGGACAACAGGAAGGGCTTCTTCAAATACATCAGCAGCAAGAGGAGGACTAGGGAAAATGTGGGCCCACTACTGAATGGGGCGGGGGCCCTGGTGACAAGGTATGCAGAGAAGGCAGAATTACTGAATGCCTTCTTTGCTTCTGTCTTCACTGCTAAGGGCAGCCCTCAGGAATCCTGCAGCCTGGAGATGAGAAGAAAGTCTGGAGAAAGGAAGACTTTCCTTTGGTGGAGGAGGATAGGATTAGAGACCTTCTGGACAGGCTAGACATCCACAAATCCATGGGCCCTGATGGGATACACTCACAAGTACTGAGGGAGATGACGAATGTTGTTGCCAAGCTGCTCTCCATCATCTTTGCAAGGTCCTGGAGAACTGGAGAGGTGCCTGAGGACTGGAAGAAAGCCAGTGTCACTCCAGTCTTCAAGAAGGGCAAGAAGGAGGACCGGTCAACCTCACCTCCATCTCTGGAAAGGTGATGGAACAGCTCATTCTGGATGTTATCTCCAGACATATGGAGGAAGAGAAGGTGATCAGGAGTAGCCAGCATGGATTCACCAAGGGGGAATCCTGCTTAACCAATCTGATAGCCTTCTATGATGGAGTGACAGGCTGGGTAGATGAGGGGAGAGCAGTGGACGTTGTGTACCTTGACTTCAGCAAGGCTTTTGACACTGTCTCCCATAATATCCTCCTAGAGAAGCTCAGGAGGTATGGGCTAGATGAGGGGAGAGTAAGGTGGATTGAGAGGTGGCTGAAAGGCAGAGTTCAGAGGGTTGTCATCAGTGGCGTGGAGTCTAATTGGAGGCCTGTGGCTAGTGGTGTCCCCCAGGGCTCAGTACTGGGTCCCATCCTGTTCAACTTCTTCATCAATGACATGGATGAGGGGACAGAGTGCCTCCTCAGTGAGTTTGCTGATGATACCAAGCTGGGAGGAGTGGCTGACACACCTGAGGGCTGTGCTGCCATTCAGAGAGACCTGGAGAGGCTGAAGAGCTGGGTGGAGAGGAACCTCCTGAGGTTCAACAAGGGCAAGTGCAGAGTCCTGCAGCTAGGGAAAAATAACCCCAGGTACCAGTACAAGCTGGGGGCTGACTTGCTGGAAAGCAGCTGTGCAGAGGAGGACCTGGGAGTGCTGGTGGATGACAGATTGACCATGAGCCACCAATGTGCCCTTGTGGCCAAGAAGGCCAATGGTCTCCTGGGGTGCAGTAGGAAGAGTGTTGCCAGCAGGTGGGGGGAGGTGATCCTGCCACTCTCCTCAGCCCTGGGGAGGCCTCATCTCGAGTGCTGTGTCCAGTTCTGGGCTCCCCAGGACAAGAGAGACATGGAGCTACTGGAGAGAGTCTAGTGTAGGGCTACGAAGATGATCCGAGGGCTGGAGCACCTGCCCTATGAGGAACGGCTGCGAGAGCTGGGCCTGTTCAGCCTGGGGAAGAGAAGACAGAGGAGGGGGATCTTATCAATGTGTACAAGTACCTGAAGGGAGGGTGTCAAGGGGACGGGGACAAACTCTTTTCAGTTTTCCCATGTGACAGGACAAGAGGCAATGGGCAGAAACTGAAGCACAAGAAGTTCTGCCTGAGTGTGAGGGGGAATTTCTTCCCTGTGAGAGTGACGGAGCCCTGGCACAGGTTGCCCAGAACCGGAACATTAGAAAAAGTACAGCAAGGAATATGAGAAGGAAGGAAGGAAGGGGAGAGGTACAGGAAAGTAGGTGGAAAAGCAAGTTTAATAGTTGTATTGCACATGGAACAACTTGTATTATTTCCCTCCTCTTGCTTTGAACAACTTTTTTAAACATCTTTTTTAATCTTGTATAACTTTAGGTACATAGACCCCAGTTTGGCAAGGCAGTTCAGCACATGCTTGACTTAAACAGATGAGATATATGCAGTTCTGTATTGACCAGAGGATCTAAATAGGTTTCAAAGTACATTTAAGATTAAACCTGTGCATATATACTCTGCTGATTTAGAGGCTAAATGTTGTGAAGGACTTTACTATTCAGAATCAAGAGATGTGAAAGGTAACAGGATATGAAATTTTAACTGCTCATCCAGACAGTACCTTTGGGTCTCTGCTATGATATGGTGACTAGTTACTAATAAAATAGTGAATAATAATATAGCTCTGGTATGCTACATAAGAAGTTTATGACCTGCACATTCTTTTTGCAGTTTCTCCTCTTGAGTACACTTCTGGTTATTTCAATACACTGTTATTCTACTATACTTAAGACTGAAGTACTAGGACAGAAATAATTCTTGAATTAAAAGGATTTTGCTAAGTTGAGTAAGACTGCAAATAAATAAATAAATATTTACCAGACCATTAATTTTCTTGCAAATTATTTGTTAATCTTCATTGTTTTCATTAAATGCCTGTTTAGCACTAGCATATATTACTACTTTTAACACAAATTGCAGGAGCACATAATGCACTGACTGAAATGGAGAATAGAAAAGAAACGTTAGTGATACTATTGTTTCAGGCAGCAACACCTTTGCTTCAGTGTGCTTGCACCTGCAGAGAAATTAAGTCACATAATCTGTCCATGAATATTCAAGAATTTACTGCAATTTCTTTACAGTTCCAGAGAAAACATTTTTGTAACGAAATTGCTTCCTAGGTAATTACTCCAAAGAGATCTAACAGCAGTTGCTGTTAACTGTTGAGATAAAACCTTGACATTACCTCTTTCAAAGGTACATTTTCTACAGTTTTATCTTTTAGTGAAGTAGCAGTTTTCGAACAGTCAAAGTATTTATCTGTAATATATTATTGGAGAATACTTTTATTTATGGAAATGCCTATCCAATCTGAAATATCAGTAACTATCCTGAACTGTCTTTTTCCTTTCTTAGAAAATATACAGAACATTTTTCTTTGTAGACCTAAGTTTTGGTCCTCCACAGATATGCAGCCATGGGGATGGAATGATCAGGTCCCTCCACCTACTTCTTTCCTGCTTTCTCCTTCACAAGAAAAAAATAAATTAGAATATTTAAATATGTAATTATGTATGCCTTTAAATCCCTTCCAGCTGTTTGTTCTGGAACAGGCCACTTCTGGACATGTACCATAACATCAAAATATTTTTTGTTGAGAAAAATGGCTTTTTTATTTGCAACTTGTATCTGCATGACAGTAAGTGCTGGTGTAACAACAGCAGAGAATGAAAGTCTTTGTCTTTATGCATAGGTATCTAGGATGGTAGGAATCAGCCTCATCTCAGCTTGGACCTGAGGAGATCACGTGTGTTTTAAGATGAGGGATTCGTTCTGTCTTGTGGTATGCATGTCCTTAGCCTACACAGAGCTACTCTCAGTCCTGGTGTTGTCAGCAGTTGCCACTCTGCTGTGGTGGTGAGATGTATCTCCAGAAAACTCAGATTACTCAAATCTTCCTAACACTCTCAATAGCTTAGTAGTTTGCACTTTGAGTAGTGATATTAACTGCGGATAGCATTATACTTTGGAAAAATACTCGATAATTGGAATTTAACAATATTTTCAATGATTTTGATTAAGTACTTAGACCAATAGAAAAGGCAAATGTTTTTCTGTCTGAACTAATGAGTTACTGCAACTCATTAGTTCAGTAATCTAGGTTTTTAAAGGAATAAACAGCTTCTTGAAAGAAGATAATCTTGAAATTATCTCTTTGAAATGAACATTTTGTTTTGTCACAAGCTGTTAGAAGCTTTTTTTCTGTGGTGAACTTGGTATAGCCAGCAAGATGAGTCAAAAAGAAATGGTTTTAATCACTTTCACCCATTCCAGAGAGAAAGACTGATTGTACCAGGTTTATGTAGTTTTCAGCAGTTACCTCCAGTTTTACTCCAGAGTCCAAGAGACTGCAGAAGTCACAGTGATCCCATGCCAACCTTCCTTTTCTTTCCTCTACTGTCATTCCTCTACCTAAAACATGTAGAATCAACTGGCCAGTCCTCTTGATTTTGGGACTGGTGTGTGTCCATCAAAATACAAGTGAAATAGGCAAGAGAAACGGCCCAGAAAAGTAACAGTAACCTTAGAAATATCCAAATAAATTCAATTATCTGGTCTCATGACACCCCATGCCTGACTGGGGCTTCTGGCCTGGGCATTATATTTTATAATGCAAAAAATATAACAGTCTGTTCTGTGAATACAGCAGAATTCAGAATACAATGTTCTGTAAGCTTCTTCAAAGCAAATGAAATGGGCTTTTTGTTGGAATTATTAAAGTTTCTATCTGTAAACAGAATCATTTGATACCACGTTTCAAAACACTCATTGTAGAGATCAATCCCACCTTCATTGGTGTCAGTGACAACGCACATCTAAAATTAACAGGAGAATTAGGTGAATACTTAGCATCTGGAAATACTGTTAACTATTTTTAAATAAATACTGGTACAGGAGTGCTTTTTTTTCAATAGATATTTGTTCTTAAGGAGTGTAGACTCCGTATCTATAAACATTTAGGAAGAAGGAGGGCAATCACTCCTATACTCCTACCACTCTAGTTCCTTCCATGCTTTTAAAGCTGCGAGTTGTCCCGTATGGCTATCTATTGCAAGCAAATGTATGTATTTTGATATATACAAGTTACTATCATAAAAAAAATTAATTGAGATGTGAAGACAATGTTTTCCACCAGTTTTGTGCTTTTCATTACCTGCTACTATCCCTCAGTCTAGTTTAACTTCTCTGACGCTTTGGTGACATCTTAACTTTTAAAGACAAATGTTACATTCTGGCTCATCCTCGAGTACGTTCAGTATTGAAAATATAGACATACTTCCTGCAAGGCTCGGAACAAATGGGCATTTATGATCCTTTTGCATACCTAACACTTCATTTCTTCTTCTAGCTAAATGTCACTGCCATAGTCTCAGCAATTTTGAAGCTGAATATCTAGTAAGGTATGAATCACTTGGTGGGAGAAACTGTGTACTTTGATAATTAAAATTTGCAAATGAAATACCTTTATTAAATTATAGCATCAGTTTAAAATATCTTTGAATTTAGAAATTGCCTGGGAATATGTGGTTTAAAACTTCTAGTAACTGCCACTACAACTCAAACATATAGCTCAGTGTTATAAAAAATGATAAATGGTAATCATAAGTCTATAATCTCATATTTTCAGGGTATAATTCATCTCACTTTGTTATTTTCTATGATGTGGGAGTTTAGTCTTATACAAGCTACATCTATAGTCAAAGGATTGAATATAGACTTTGCCAGAGGATGACTTAATCCTTCCTCAGGTAGATGTTTAGGGTAAGCAGAATGAATTGCTCAAAGCTGTCTCTCTCCACTGATTACTGATAATCCTTGTAACGTATATAATCTCCTTCAACTATTTGTTCTCATATGGTATGGGCAAAAATGGGCATCACTGCTCTAAAATAAATGATTTCTCTTTGTTACAATTAACTATTTTCAATTGCTCATAATTTCATCCAATTCTGACAACAGGCTGAAATTTTTTATTCTTATGTTACCTTCAGCCTGAAATTTTTGGCAATCCATCACATAAAAGTGTTCAACCATTTCTGAAAATAGAAGTAGTTAGAAGGAAACAATTATTAATACATATATATACACATTAGAAAAAAGGACTAGTGGCCCTCTCCTTTAGAAGATCTAACATTGCCATGGCTTTTGAACATGAACTTCAGAGAGAGGAGCTGGACAAATTTGGTTAAAGGGAGAACAGTGATTGAACTGTGAGACATTAGTACCAGTAAGACAAGGAAAATATAATGAGGAAATTGTGAAATAACATTAAGACTAGGAGAAGAATGTATAAACCTGATGAAGAGACGCAGTTAAAGTAGAAAGTTTGGCTAGACAAAAAGACTGGAGCAAGAAGCTTGGAAGATGAGAGGATTCAGTCCAGAGTGGGCAAGATAAAAGCATGATGGAGTGCAAAGGAAACACTACCTGAGTAATTCGGATATGGGAGCTAGAATTACTTATGGAAAGAGAATGGGACTGAAAGAGGGTGCTGAGTACAAAAGTGGGCCCAGATGATGAAACTATGCTTGACTGAGCAATGACATGAGATTAAAAGCTGAGAAGTCAGAAGAAAGGAGTATGGTATCTGGCATGGGTTAAAAAAAAGGGTGTGTGTGTACAAGGACAAGCTGTAGGGGACACAATCCGTTCCAAAACTGTGACCTAAATCCTCTCAGTCTCTAACAGAAGAATCTGCAAAACCATTCACGAAAAAGGCTGTGTGTACACCGATAGGCTAGAAAGGACGTAGAGGGTTCCAAGAGGGTTCTTGTCGGCAAGGCAAGTCCCTGCTATGGACCGATTACCCAAATGGGCAAACTCAGACTTATCATTCAAGCAGAAAATCACTGAATTAAGGGGACTTAAATCTTGCTGTGAAGGAGGAGCAAAAAATGATATGTGAAGAATATAATGCTTTAGAATTCAGATATTTACCCATAACTCAGATTTTGTCTGTCTGAAATAAACTGTCAATGTCTTTGTGGTTTAACTATCACAGATTAACTCCAGAGATTTCAATAACATTCCCATTTGGGACAACACGGGGTATCTGCAAAGTCCTTTGAAAAGTTTGTTCAAAATGATGGTTAATCCAAGAATGAATGTCACACAGATATATAAGAGCAGAATTTTCTAGTTGACAGTGTAAGTCTCCACAAATTGAAATAAGTACTGTTTTCTTGAGGGACTGTAAAAGTAAGTCTCTATGCCAAATATTTGATCTGTTCTGCTCTCTTGCAAGATATATACTCTGCATAAAATGCTCTCTGAAATGGGGCCTGCTTGTCCAGATGAATGCATTATTCCACTGTGCGGAGAAAGGCTGATCTAGAGGCAAATTACTGAGCGTAATTTATTCCATATCCTTGCTGGAATAACTTGCACTCCTGAGTCTCCTCAGATGTGTAGTCAGTAGGGAACTGTCTGGCTACATGAGGTTTCTTAATACATCTTTCAGCTAAATCAGAGATTCAAATGCAAAATCCAGCACTCAGGGAGATCATCTGAATCTATGATGCTCCCTGGAGAACCTGAGGTTTATAAACCAATGAATGGATTACAATGAAATGTAAATTCAGTATTTTCAACTCTGGGAATGATGACGATACTCCAATAATTTTCAAGCTGTATATATCTTCCTCTTTCAAATAGAAGCAGTATTTCTCAGTATTTATCAAGTCTGTAATGTACTTTGGGAGAAAGTTTAAATGCTCACTGTAATTAAAAATATAGCTTTTATATATTTGAAAAATTGACTTAATGCTGGGAAATGTCTCCTTGTCCTAAACATTTTTAGTAATGTGCTAAGCACTTGTATATAGGTTTACTTGTTTTCTGTTTGTTTGTTTCTAATCCTTTACAATGAATTAGTTTTAAAAGAGCCATTCTACACTCAGTGAAATATCTTAAGTGGAAATCAAGATGTAAGAAGGAGCTGCTTTTTCTGTAGTGGAGTCTATCAGGAAAATATAGCAGATGGCCACAGAGCACCTGTGGATGCTTCAACCAACCTGTTAGAGAAGAGAGTTACTATGGTAAAAAACAGAATTTATTCTGCTAGAGTACGTGGTTAAGGTGGGATGCTCTGTTCATACAATACTGTTTTGAATTATCTGTACGTTTTGCATGGTTTGAATTTGGTGCTCTATCTCTGCAGGCTAAACAGTGTTGAGTAAAGTAGGTCAAACTGGAAGGGTGATCTTAGCCTCAGATAAACCACTGAGAGGCAGGAGTTGGAGTTGATCTTTCTTCCTATATTTCTGCCCTGCTTTTAAGTACCAAAGCAGTGTGACAGTTTCAGCTACCACCTTTGTATTTGTGACTGACAGATCAACCCTTTTACTTCAGGTATGTCTCCTTCCTTACAAAGATACTGTTCAGCCTTTCTTTCTGTCATTTCCAGACTCGGACATATATAGAGTCTATCAGCAGTGCAGAGGAGCCCCTCAACTGCCCCTCATCACCATATGAAAGAAGACAGAAAGTACGTGTCAACTTTGCTGATAGGTGCGACGCCCAGGCAGAAAGACTAGTGTTCAATTTGCTGCAGTCTGTGACAGTTCTTGGATCACAGCTCTATATTGCTGGCAATGAAGTTCATGCTAGTTGCAAGCCTTGGGCATGCATCATGCATTTGTGAAGAGCTAACTGTTGAAGGACTTTACATCCACATTGCAAAGGGGCTGTTCTCTATGGCTCCCTAGTGCACTACTTCATCCGTGTTTCCACCAGAAAATAAATGATTTCTCAAGAATCAGTGGTGCATGTCTGTATTTACAGCATGACTCTAAGAACAGATGCTACATTTCAAAAACTCCTAAAGCAGTATGATTTCAGATGTTCTATAAAAGTGGAAGTGGTAGTCATTATGGAGTTCATAACTGATAAATATAAGTGATGAAAAGCTCAAAGATGAAATAATTTCTTCTTCATGTTATACCACTGACTGTACTAAGCTAAAGGCCAAGTTCTTTACTCAGATACTCCAAAGCAGCTCTTGTTGACTGTAGGGCGTGTATACAGGAATTAATCCTTAGCTATTGAATTTTTCTAGAGGGTGGCTTTGCTTCATTTTCCATTAGGAGGAGTGAATTTGATTCTGATCTGGACTCTACGGTAATGTCTGTAGAGAGCAGTAGAGAAAATGGAGTAAAAAAGTCTCATACAAAAGTAGAATTTAAAAAATAGTGTGTTCAGAGCACTGAGAAGATTCTCACTAGTTCTATATTCAACCTAGAATGAGAGAAGAGAATAGAAACTCTCAATATGAATGCAAAGGTGGCAGAATTTGTTCCTTAATCTTGATGCAGTTTAAATATTACTTCTGGCTAAATATTACATCTGAACGAAACACATGACTTGAGCTTACAGATAATAGTTCCTGAGATGATTCATGTCAGTTTTGTAGTTGTAAACATCTTTTGATTTTAGTGGAATTGATTCATATTTTCAATAATGCAATGAGAACAGAATATGGAGTAGAGTATTTATGCATCTTTTCAGAACAGCCCGAGAACTGTCTTGATACATGAAGGAAAATTGTTATTGTCAGTATCAATGAGAAGAAATGAAATCAATCAGGTTACAGCAGATATCCTCACTGAAACTAGCAGAGATGAAAAGCACAACTCACTGAAGGAGATGATTTCCTTGAAAGATTCAGTACTGGACAATATATGGAGACTTATTTCATTGCTGTTTCAAGATAATATGGGATATATGAGATACACATTTCAAACAAGGGCCAATACACTAAACTACTTTTGCTAAGACCCTTATTTATGCTAAACCAGAGAAGAGGAGGGATAGGAAAAGGAATTTGAAAATAGTATATTTCTAATATTTTCTCACTCATAAATTATCTGAGGTTAAGCGAAAGGAAGAAACAAAAAATAGAAGGTTGATAGAAGGTCAAAATATTCACAAGCAAACTTGATTTATTCAAGCCTTTTGAAGTCCCAAGTAACAAGTTTAATGGGAGTTGAAAGACCTGAAAAGAAACCTTCTTGTGATGCACAGCAAACTAATGTGGAAAAAAGAAAAAGAAAACTCTCCATATTTCTTCAGCCTCTAGTTTAGCTCTCACTGTGGGGAATCGTGCTGTGAAGAGATTAATCACTGCTGCTTAATAGTATCTCTGCTGGTTGCTCCTGGATGGCAACTAGCTACATAATGCAGCAGATGCATTCTTCTTTTAATATGGCACCCAGTATACTGAGAATGTGCCAAAGTGATTTCAAAATTACCATGGTGCACCACTGACCAGCAGATGCTAGAAGCATGTTGCTTGGCTTGATAGAGGCTGCAGATTCAGGAGGAAGACGAATTAGCCTTTTCTTGTCCCCTCTCCCTGTTTCTGTCTTGTGTGAAGGAAGCAAAAGGAACTACTCTTACAAATCTAGTTGGCTACCAGGTTACTTCCAGAACTAGGTCTCAAAGATTTTTCAGTTTCTGAAATTAGCATTTACCCTGAAACTTCATCATAGATTTTTGACTTCTCATCTTGATCTCATTCTTTTTTTCTGACATCTGTATTAAGCAGTTTGCTGAGGCAGAGAATGGACATGTATTTTAATGCAATAACTACTGGTAGTTGATTATATCCCCCTCCTTATCAGTATTGTTTAGCTTCCCTCTTTACTAACACCAATACTTCTCCAGTTCCTTTCAGTCCTATTGGGCTAAATTTTCCAGACTATTTTTCCTTCTTTCTTTATCTCCTTCATTTGTGAACCTACATATTTTGGCCTCATCATTTCTAGTGATTCAATTTACAATGAAGAAAACTCCTACAAAGAAGTATTTAACAAATTAGCTCTTGTATAAGATATCAGACAAGGAAATGGGTACGAGGAGGACTGCTCAAACACAAATGCAAAACTGTCTCTGGCATGATAAAATTAATCCTTTTTAGAGTACTTTTTTCTTTTTCCATCAAGACTTACACAGCTTTAACTGAATGCTCTTCAGACACAGTGATTCAAAAATTCTAGATTTAAAAGGGTTGGATTTTTTCCTCAGGCAAGAAAAGTGGACAGGTTTATTTAAGTTAAATGCCTTTCAAAGCTGCTTTCACAGAAGCTCTCATCTCCATTTGTCTTTGTATCCAAATTTCCTGAAAATAACTGCAGTGATCATTTGATCATTTTAGTGGCAGTGATAATACAACTTTGTGAAGTGCAAAGCATGTTGTCTGAAGAGTAATTTCTGCTACAAGCAGTGAGGGAAACGGAGTAGAGTGATCAGCAGTCTTTCTTCCAAATCAGTCACCTGCCACAGAACCTTCTCCACAGTGTGAGTAGAGGACTGACAAACTATTACCTTATGGGGACTTCCACCATGAAAAACGTGTCTGCCGTGATGTAGTAGAAGTACTTACACTAACACTCATTTGAGTTCACAGTAAAACAGAACCTGAGAAAGGTCTGCTAGATAAGCAGAAAAGATAAATGAGTATCTTCAACTCTTTTTTTTACAAAAGAATGGCATGGGAAGAGGCGAGAGCTGCATGTGTTTAAACAGTCAGAAAGGTAGATTTAGCTCTGGATTCAGACACTTAAATTTAGGGATATATATGCCAGCCAGGTGTTTCAATTACTGTTGTTTTCAGTGGAGGCTCAATAGAGTTGCCTAAACAGAGGTATATACTGCCATGTGAGACTTTCTAGAGTATCTTGCCTGGCATCTAGCTGTCATGTCAAGGAGCCAGGGGTCTCCCATACGTCTTGTGTCATGCTTGGCAGCCTTCTGTGGACATCTGAAATGCATGAGAGCTTCTTAAATGGTACTAGACACCCATGTTTAAGCAAGAGAACTGAGTCCTGACAATTTGAACTGTGTTTCCATTGACCATAATGGGAAAGTAGACAAACCTCACATGTAGACACTTGCATACAAATTCAGGTGAAGCAAATCCCTCTCCTGGTGTTCTCCTGTTTGGTTGTTACTTACCAACAGCACAATACCACATTTTGTGGCTGAGTAAACATAAATAAAAAACTAATACCTCTTCCAAATGTCTTACAGTCAGCGTTTAAGACAAGAACAACAGGTAGAGTGCACCAGGTATGTGGAGAGTACATTAGGGAAAAAAACAAAATTTGTGTAAACTCTGTAACCAGGGAGAACGTTAGGGAGGGATTTAAAAGAGATTGAAAAATTGGTTTTGTAGAAGTTGGGGATCTTCTTCTAAGAAGCAATAGGGAAACTTGGGAAGCTGTTACTCTGAGAATGCAAGAAGTGATTGACAGGGACTAGCACAACTGATAACCATTTGGCAAACTACTATTTCGGAACCTGGTACTTCATATGCAGCAACTTGGAAGTGAAAAGCTACAGCTCTAAGATTAATGTGACTGGGAAAATGATCCTATAGAATAAATAAAAGCTGAAATAATGTGGTTAAAATGAGAGGAAGGTATACTGTCTGCAGCAGGATTAGGGGCAGAGAAAGGTTATATGCCAGAGACTTTAAAAAATTGCAATTATTGAGACATGAAGTGATAAAAGGCTTCACTGTATAAACGGGCAGGAAGGGCCTGATCTTCTGCTGTTTAAAAATAAAGTCTACAACTTATATTAGTTTAGATGACAGTACCTAGACAGAAATCCAAGTTGAAGACTTGTTTATAGGCTTGAACAGTAAGTAGGGTGATGGTATTTTCCACAACAATCAAGAAAGAAAGTATCAGGGAGAGTGTGGGAGAGCAAAGATTAGAGGAAAATGCAAATAATCATTTTACCTGTCTTTTCAACTAACATCTAGGCCTACTTTGTAGCTTCCTGAAGCCCCAGTGTGGCATACAGTAGGTGACAAACATTCAAAATGAGGAACCCGCCAACAATTATTCAGGTAGAAATTTCAAATATTCTTGTATATATTTCTCCACTATAAATAACTATCTGCAATTTCAGTGCCCTAATTTTGTGATGAAAGTAAAAAAAGGAAACATTTCAACAAAAAGTTATACTTTTTTGGTTGAATGTAGGTAATTTGGAGATTAAAATGCCCACTGTAATACAAGCAGGGATGTGAAAGTTACAATCTTTCTCTTCAAACATAATTTTCAAATACATATATATTTAGTTAAGTGACTGCTCAAATTTTTGACTTTAGAATTGGACATTCAATGATATTACACCAAATTAATTTTGTTATTCTAAAAACCTTACCCTATACTTACCTTATCCCCCCAAAAAAAGACTTTGGAGATGGTAATTATGTTGGTATTTGAATAAATGACATGAGGGAGATGTGCTTGTTCTTTCTTGGCTGTTCATACACTGGGGCATAGCTTGTGTCATTTTACTTTGGTTATGTTTAATAAAGGATGAACTCAGAGGAAGCATTATTGTTTATGGCATGTATATTTTAACTATGTATATGCAAAATAGTGTTTCACTTTTCTGGTACCTAGCTGCTTGATTAAAAGAAACAAGCTACAGTGGTGACTGCAGACACTTTACCTTGTAAACTGTGTTTTAGAATAACTGCAGCAAACAACATGTTTACAGCTAAGAGATACTTATAATAAAACCTGAAACTTTGATCATAGAGGATTTTAATTTCATAGATACTTACCGGGATAACAAGTATGCAAAACCTGTAAGGTGGGAAGCATGTTTCCAGAGGCAATGCATAATTGCTTACTTACTGAAGTCAGTTTATTGACTGAACTTCATGATCAGAGGCTCTTGGCACCCAGAGCTGGGAAATTAGCCCATCTTGATATATAGAGCAGGGCTGATGTTGGGATCATAAATTCACAATACAGAAAAAAAAAAAAAAGAAGCAACATAATTAGTTTTGGTTCAGTGGAAGTTTTGTAAAAGTAAAAGTACTATAAGGAATTTTGATGAAGATAACTATACAAATCAGGGATGCTTTCCTGGAAGATAAACTTATTGCATATCACAATATGAATTACTAACATTTCCACTTTGAGCAGAAGAAATAGCTTGTGGTAACATAAACAACTGAACGATCTTGATGGAAATGACACAAGATCTCATGACTGTGTGGGAAACCTGGTGCAGAAAAATGGGAATTATTTAAGAAACAGTTGGACATGCTGCAGTTACAATTCATTTAGGCTAAGTCTCAACAGGGGGAATGCAACAGAGACAATGTGGTTAAATAGAATCACAATAACAACATTCTTACATGTCTGCTTTGGGAAGGGGAAGGTCGTTATATAAAATTTTTAAAAATTGCAGAAGTAAGAAAGGTAATTAGAGGAGCAAGAAGAGATTTTATCTATCGGACTACTGAAAATATTTCAGGTATGAATAACAGGTTCTTCACAAATGATATATTTGCAACAACAGAAAGTGAAATAGTAGTCACTAAAAACACAGAGGAATTAATGTGATTTAACAGGAAATAGTATGTTCCTTTCAGAGTTATACTTTTCCAGAAATAAGATTCAGTGAAGAGTTGTCCCAAGACATGTTTCTATGTATTCTCTGGCTGAGAAAATGTATGCTTGTATAATTAAGCCAACTTAATCAGCCTTCAGGACTGGCCACATCTGTGATAGAGATGGAAGAATACAGGAAAGCTTTGCACCAGCATGGCCATGACAGCTTCACATTAATGGATCCTGTTTCTGAGAAGGGTTTGCATCTTCTTTAGTCCTGTAGTAAATATTTCTGCTTTTACAAGGTAGTTCTGAGAGTATAGACTTTGGCCATGCACTTTTATTGTCATTTAAGAGTTAAGGTATTGCATTGCTTGTTTTAAGTTTTCAGATCAGGTTCTTGATATAACCTGAATTAAATAGTAGACATGAGTAATAATGCTCAGCAATATGAGAGATATGAAGTCTCAGAGCAATCTTTCTCACCTAAATGGTCATATTGTTTTCAATGGTAGCACAGAGTGAATAACAGTTCGCACAATCAGGCTTATCTGTGACAGAAGTTCCCATAACCATGTCATCAAGAATAACATGGCACCTTGGCTGCCCAGCTGGGAAACAAACAAATCAGAAAACCCAGAAATAAATGTAGTAACTATTGTCAAGAAAAGGAACACCCTTGTATGTGGGAATCAGATCTTTAGATCATACATGGTGCCATGGGTGCCTGGAAAGCTGTTTTTTCAAAAAGCAGTCCTCTCTTTTCAGCTCCATTTTTTTTTGAGTCTTTGACATATGTTTATTTTAGCTGCAGATAAATATATTAGAGCTCTGAATACCTTTGTAGCCTCTGGCCATTCAGATGTGGGTAAAATCAACAAGGAAATAGAAGTTTCTTAGTTTTTCACTGAAAAGTCCTTACAATTTTTTTGAACTAGGAAATCATTACCTGTAGAACATGTTGGTGTTTGCCTGAAGCACTAATCTTTAATGTTCACTTACATATATATATGTATATACAGCCGTAAGTCAGAAATCCCTAGTATAAGATAACAAGCTTGCTTTTACATTCCCAAATGAGAGTTTTGGCCAACAAGGAGGAATAATGCAATAAAAAGCACTCCAATGTGCAGTAGGTGTGAAGTTATCTAGTAAAATACTGTGGTGCAGTCAGTGAAAGGGATAACTCTTAAGTGCAAGTTGGATGCAGCGGTACTTCCAAGTACATATGATGCAGGTTAGATCCAGACAGATTAATTGAGTTTTGATCCTCCCTTTTTATAGAGACCTGCGAATCCACAGTATGGATCAATTTACACTTGCATTTAGTAGAACAGTAGCTTATTCTCTGCATCACAAAAATTGTAATATCATTGGGCTGCTGCTGTGTGGAAAGGCAGGTGATACATCTTTGGCTTTTTCATTCACTTCTACATTTTTAAAGATTATCTTTGGAATTTGTATGTATTTAGCTGTTCTTTATTAATCTGTCTCTAAACTTATTCATCAGTGCTGAAAAATTAAAAAATAAAGCATGTCAATCAAAATACAGCAAACAGGTCACCTAGATTCATTGAAATTACTCATGGATTCTGTCACCATCCTTATGCAACAGATCCAAGTCAGTCATTGTGACTCTTCCTTCTACAGTCTTGCAATCAGTAAGGACCATGGAGATGTTTCACTATTTTCATTTCAGAATTGTATCTCATCATTGTCTTTTCCTTTTGCACATTTTACTAGCTCAATTTTTCTTAGTCAGTACAGAAATGGTCACCACATATGGTCACACCTCCAGCATATGCAGGAGGAAATACATCTCTCAGATTAGGTTCTACACTGCATATTCTTGTGTCAAAAAGCCTTCTCTATTGCCAGAATAGTAAATGAAACTTGTCAAAAACTTGTAAGAAGGCCGTGTGAAAATAGAGAGTGTTAATCTGTTGAAAAAAATAGTATTTAGGTTAACAAATTAATTTTTTATTGAGAATATGACCTCACAACATCTGCAGTTGCTTCTTTTCAATACATTGAGGCATATGTTTAAATTTCTGTTCTGTTATTATGCCATAGTCTTCCTTTGTGGAAGGGGTAAAACAGAAGGGTAAGGTATCATTTGAGGAACCCACTTAGTGCGCCTGAGCTATGTAAAAGAACAGGAGTCATGATAATTGTGTGGCTATTGGCTCTGTGAAGTAGCACATACAAACAGAAATTCTCAAATTTGGGCAAAAAAAGCACCAGTTTACAACTTATAAATGAACTACATTTCTTTTTTATTATTATTACTATTTTTCTATGTAAAATTGAAATGTTCTGCAAACATGCAGTTTTGTATTTTATGTTAACATATAACTTACATTTTTAACTGTGCATTCGTATGCTTTAACCTCTGAAGAAAAACACTCTAATTTTATTAGAGAGCTTATCATGGTTATGTCTGAATGCGTGAGAGTGGTCAGCACAGTCTTTTACTCAAGACCAGTTCCTTTTATTGGGAAAGCCAAGAGTAGCTCTTTTTTTTCAGGTTTTAGTCTAGCATTTGGTGGGCTAATATAGTAACTGAATAAAATATTGAACATGTGTAACAGCAAAAACAGGAAAAGGTATTGTGGAAAACATTTCTTTCCAGTAGTAGTTAGCAGGATAGAATAATTATTAGCTCCCTCATATAAAGCTGTCTCCTAAGGTATTTTTTTATTTCTAAGAAAGGAATTAGATATGTCTGTATGCCTTCTGTTAATTTTTTCTTATGACAGTAGCACTATATAAAGAACAAATGAGCCCTCCATCTTGTGGGCTCAGCCCACTGGAGAGCTACCACTGGGTTTTAGTAAATTGCTTGCTATCGAGAAAAGGGAAGAAAACAAGTGTGTATATATATATATATGTATATATACATAAGCAAATGTGACAATAGAGAAGAGCTATGCTGAGAGCACAAGGCCAGAGAGGCACAGTGATTTCATTCAGCTGGAAATCATGTCTGTTCCAATATGTAGTCACTGCTGTAAATGTGGCTTTGTAAAACTTTTATTCAGTAAGGAAACCTTCATAAATATGGGCCTTCTGCATTTTGCTGGAACTGCCATAAGTGCATGTTGTTGAAACATAACTTTAAATAGCTTATGAAGACATCCCTATGAATTCAAAATTACTGTACTTGCAGAAAAAGCAACAATATCCGTCTGTAAATCCTTTAATCATAGGCTTTAAAGAATAGTTCTTCAGAGAATCACAGGCTGCTGACTAAAGTTTACATTTTCTTGAGTTGCTTTTGGTGCTGCTAGCTATTTTTCTCATACACATGATGCTGATATGAAGTGACACTTGCACCTGTTGTCACCATCTTATGGTAATTAGCATAGTGCCCTAAGTAGTAGTAGGGCCATCACATCCAAACATAAGCCATTAACATATTGCAGCTGTCATCAGTAGGGAAAGCTAATGGAGTTAGTGGATTTGCACACTACTGCATACCTTGGCTCAGCTAGCGTAACTCCCCATATTGGGGTCATTGGGGATAGGAAAAAGAAATGTGGGATGTAGCCAGTCAGGAGTGAAAGAATACATTTTACTGCAGGTTTACTTTCATGTATTATGCATGTCCTTCAAGGTCACTGCATGATCATTTATAAGATTTTAATGAGATATCAAAGTGGAAAGAATGGAATGTAATTAATGTGATCATACAGAGAAGATACAGGTATAAAATAGCATGCATGAAGCAGTCAACAAAAAGTGGGAGTAGGAAAGGAAAGAGAAAGATTATTTGGCCAGATTTCTGCCTGTGAAACAATAATCTTTTCTACTATACTTTCAGACACCTAACATCCTGCCAAACAATTTTCTCCAGCAACAAAGTAATGGAGGGAATTAGAGAAAATGGCATTCCGTGGCTTCTCTTTGAATCTAGGCTACATGCATTTTCATTCTTCAGGGAGAAGTGGGTAGCTTGTAGTGAAAAGCATGCTAGTCCTACAGAAATGTGACTTTGGTGGGTATTTTATATCTCATTATTTTTGATTCTTCGTGCTGACAGAGGTCTCTCAGAGTCTCTAACTGCTGGTCTGCTGGCCAACCAAAAAAAAAAGGAGATATATAAAGGCAAAGCTCAGCATATTTTTAAGTGTTTTTCTAGAATCTTTTCTTCATGTAGATGTCTGAGAAGGTGCAGATAGACCCCTCACTATGAGGAACTCCCCAGAGATTTTTCCTAAGATTACTGATTATCTCAAGACTGCATTGGTCCCCACCCTGCTGTGCCACACACACTTTTGTCCAAGGGCTCAACTCTACACGATTTTTTTATTATTTTTTTTATTTATTTTATTTTATTTTATTTATTTATTTATTTTTGAGAGAGAGAGGACTGCAAATCAGTTGACGATGGCAGGAATCATTGCTACTGTAATGCTCTCCCAATGCCCACTATCTACATAACACTAGTGCTAGTGTTTCTGCTTAGGAGCTGGCATAAACTCTGGTGAGCAGAAGGGGAGGAGACATCACCCCAGTAGCACAGAGAGCAACAGTGTCTGGGTAACTACATTACAGACTAACCCTGCCTCTGAAATACGCCCTGCCTTGGCCTTTGGTAAACCACACAAGCCAACATTTCCAGATGTGGGTAAGTAGAGTTATGCACTTCAAACTGTAAGTGGAAGCAGATATCCATGCTTGAAAATACTTGCCTTAGCTTATACTACTAGAAACTCTTATCGCTCTTCTGCTCTTCTTAACATTTTTGTACTATGTGCTTTCTATGAATACAGTTGTTTGGAAAATAGATTTATCAAAACCTACCTTAAGCCTGAAATGATTCCAGGAACTATTCCTTGATCTATGCTGTCAGTATGAGCCTTAAGTACAATTATTGCGACTGAATTCTTGTACCTAAACCCGGAATATTCCACTGGAAACTCTGAACATCTTTAGTTTGAATTGTTAATAATGGTTACAGTTTGATTTACTTGCAAAGACAGAAGTATCTTCACTTTGGATCTTTTAACATAAAGCATTCTAATTTTAATTTATTTTTAAAATATCATCTGTAGTATTTTTTACAATTTTAAAGATTCACTTATTTTTACTGCACAAAGCAATTTAATTTTCCCCACCCTCTCAAAGGTAAACAAAAACAAAGTAAAATTTTAACATATACAAGCAAATGAAAATATGAACTCAAGGAAATAATGAAAGGGTTTTATGAAAACAGGGACACTACACGGGTATACATGTATATATATATATATTTGGTGAGGTGTTTCCATTTAACTAAGCCATTTCTTATAATTCCTATTCTTGATTGAAATTTCAAATAAACATACAGTAAATTGTTAGTTAGACAGTGGGAGCATTTGTATTTTGAATTGTTTCATTTGCAAAGCAAATGAAGTTCTAAGACCTTTGTTCTGGGGTGAATGGTTCATGGACAGTGGAGGAGAACATCACAAATAATAGAAAGCAATGAATGGGTGCTCCTGATTTTGCTTCTCGGGAAAAGGATGAAGAGAGCATTTCTAACTAATTCTCCTTTATATGGTTTCTTTACCATGGTCTTTTTCTCCTTCACCTCTGCTTTTCTTCCTTATTTTTTCCTTTTTTTCCCCTCCTTCAGCTCTCTCCCATCCCCAGTATCCATTCTTAACTTACACTTTGTCTTTCTCTCCATTCTCTCCATCACTTAATGTGTTCTCACAGAAATATTTATCCAGAGTCACGACCTCGTTAGAGGTGATGGAAGAGAAAACAACACGGATGGCATCTTTCTCCTTCTTGAAGGAGCTATTTGCATATGCAGAAGGTCTGTTCAGCCCCCAACAATCTCCACATATGAATGCTTACAGACAGATGCTTTGGAAAACTTTGCCTAACTCAGGAAAGACACATAGCTGGTTCCCAAGGTACGTATATGCTTACCCAGCAGAATTTGGTAGTTTCAGCAACTCCCTAACCTGTGACTCCCTCCAGTGGTCAGTTTATCAGAGTTTACAAAAAAACAAAATGTTTTTTTTTTTTTTTTTTAACAAAAAGCAAAACATGTTTTTTGTTTTTGTTTTTCGAGAAAGTTGGCTGTAGTAGGGACTGGGTAAACAACTCTGAGAGGAGAACAACAAATAGGGACAAGAGACAAATAAAACAAAGAACTTCACTGTTAAATCCATTGTCACAGAGGACCAGGAATGACCCTTACCACGCTCCACTGAACACAATCCGTCAATCAGGTACTGTGGGGGAATGGCCAGACTGATACCCTTCCGCTGCTGCCAAAATCTCTTGTTATTGCCCTGTGTGGGGACTTGCGGTGTCCTAGTTTTTAAGAGCTGTTTTGCAGTCACCTTGCTTTTTTCTATGAAACAAGCTCATGTTGTTCACTTGCACAGAGTGGACTGTGCAAATGAGTCAGCAGGGAGAGAAGGCACATGGTAAAAGATTTTGAGGACATGACAAAAACCTTCTTGTTTCTGTTTAGACACTATATAACCAAACCCGATTTGGTTATGGGCAGTCATTTAACCAAATTTCATTATATAGTCATTTTGGGAAAGCTGAGATAATCTCAGGCCTAGAAAAAGCAAACAATTTAAAATTCATGAAGGTACCATCTTCCTATTTATAAAAGGTTAAGTTCCCCTAAGCTATGAAAGAAAAACATCCTCTGAAGACCTGGGAAGGCAGTAAACACTGGTGGCAAGTGACAGGAATTGATCCTGCTTTTCTGTGCCTGTCATGTCTCTAAATTTTATTTCCACCATTTCTAGGGTACTATGATAAGAGAGACAGGGATAGAAAAAAGGATTGAGCTGAGGTAAGGCTATGGCCCGAGGGCAATGGTACCTGGGTCTCTGACTTTTTCTCAATTAGTAGGTCTCCCTGTCTGACCGTGAGATGTGCTTCTAACAGGGGACTTGGACTGTTGCAAAGTATTGATTAACCATAATGTGAAGTCAAATCTGAATAAAAAAGCACTGTGATCAAAAGCTTTTCATTGGAGACAGTATGCCCTCAAAGTCAAGGGTCTGCAAATTCTGATGAGCTCCGTTTCCTTTTTGTCTGAGAAAGATTTCCACGGTTTACTCGTAAAGGCTCTCTTGATAGGAATGTCCAGTGGGCCCTCTGTCAAAAAACTTGATGTCTCAGATTTGACAGATGCTTGTTAGTTTTTCATCCCGGATCACTCAACATGCACACAAAACTAGAAAAGACGACTGCTAATAATGCTGTGTTTCAAGTTGGCTGCCTTGTCATTTTCACTGGAAAAATCACTGATTCAATCACTAACATTAAATTGCCTGCATTAAAGGAAAACAAAGCATAGCCAGCCATAAAATGTATCGTTTTTTTGAATGCCAGGACTTACACAGCTCACTACAATTCCTTGCACTACATTATTTGATAGGAGTAGTTTATTCAGACCACATGTAATGCAAAACAAGCTGCTGCTCCTCTTTAAAATGAAAAAAATAAACCAACAAAAAAAAAACAGCAAAAATTATCTCTGGCAGATAAGATATAGAGATCTATTTTAATCTATTTTGTCATTTAGTGGATTATAGTTTTTGTCTTACTCATGAGGAGCTGAGCTTCCACACCCATATTTGCAGTGAGCTACAGCCTTTCAAACAGTGCCAGTCCATTAGGATGGCATATGAATCTGAATTTTTGCTTCATCAGTAGTCCCTAGTCCCTAGTCCCTAGTGACCTAGGGTTTATTTCTAGCAGGAATTTAAAGGAGGAAGAAGGTTCATTTGCGTGGACTAATAACGAGACAAGGGTTTCAGTCAACAGAAATGATATACTTTGGCAATAATTTCACTAGGAATCATTGTAATGAACAGCACACTTTGTTTCCCCACTCTGTAGCTCAAAATCTAAACCCCAAGGTAGAACAGTAACTGTATAGTAGTGATGGACTGTAGAAATCATTGGAGGCAATAAGAGTTCCTATGCATAGTATTCACAAGATCATTGGAGATCATTGGAAAAGGAACAAAAAAAAGACCGAAGTTTTTTTACCCACTGAACCTACATAAAATCGTGAATTACCCTTTCTTAGATATTTTTGAGTCAATTAGAGCACGGTATTGGTGAAATGGATATTTACCCTGAGATTGTATAAATAATACATTATATCTGAAATATCTTATCTTTTACTTGCAGCATTTGCTACTTCTAAAGAACTAGCCATAGTATATATCAGCCAGAATACATATGAATATCCAGAATATATGACTCCTGGTGTCAGGAGACAGGAGACAAACCAAGAATTAATATTCTCCTTATCATTACTCAGGTTGATGATATTGCTTCTTTGTGGCACTTCACACCAGTGAAGTGAAAAGAAGAAGTCAAATCCAGGTACAGTGAGATGAAGTGGAGGTTCTTCATCCAGACTACGGCAGTGCTATGCATGGAGCAGATGATACACCAGCAGCGGGCTGTAAATAAAAATGTGGCCTGTGTATGCAGAGCAGGGCACAAAATGTAGTCCTATTCTCTGATAAAATGCTTCTATACATAGGATGCCTTAAATAAGTATGTTCTTTGGGAACTTTGACCACCAAGGTGGCTGTCAGCCTCCCCTGCCAGATGTCTTCCACATGGGACTGTAGTGACAGGGACACCATGCAAGAGCATAGGAATGACAGTGCCATAGGGCAGTCAGGGCAACCCCTTGGAATGCAGCATCTCGTCTTGGTTCCACTAACTGGCAAATGATTTACTTGATGAGAAAGAAAAGAGCCCAAAAACCAGCATCAAACAAGCCTAAAAAGCAAATACTCAATTCAAACAATGCTGGTTATGAGGCTGTTTCTGGCTCAGGCGCTGAGCTGCAAAACCCATTATTTGCACGGCTCTGCTCAAAATCTCCTTTTTGGCAGCTGCACTCACAGCTGCACAATCCCTGGCTAATACATACGTTGACAAGCACGCACACAGGACAGGGAAAGGAGGGAGAGAAATAGACTGTTTTTACCAAGCTTGGAACAAAAGGGAGCCTTAAAGCAGGAGCAACCATAATGTGATTTGCAGTATCCAGATGTGCAGGGGCAGGAACACGAAGCCCTTGCAGGGGCCCTAGGGTGAAAAGCCTGTGAGATACTCAGGGCAAGGCCTTGTTGCAAGCTGATTTGCACCACTGCCTTTCAGTGGATCCACATGGAGCTGGCTTGAATGAAAAGGCTTTTTTCCCTGACAACGTTCTTCTGCCATAGGAAGGCCAAGCTTGGAGTAGCTTTTCCCATCTATGTATGCCAACAAATGGCAAAGGTGTGAGTTATTTCTCTATGCCCTGAGCCCCCATTCCTCACAGCACTCTACTCCCAGCCTTTCCCAGCACAACTCAAGGTTGTGAAAGCATAATGGAGCCCAAAATATTTCTTGCTGCAAAGTATTCGTTGTGGTAAGTGTCTACTATAGCAATAAGGCACTGAAGCCTGTGCATTAGCAAGCTATTAGTGCATGCTGAGAGTGCTCTGGTTGCCTTCTAATGCACACTCTGCAGTGGCCATTACAGAGTATGACTCATTATTTTTACATTTATTTCACATTTAAAAAAATCATTTTCAAAACACTTTTGCACAATTTCAGGGGATGTGTTTTTTCACAAGGAAAAAATATTTCCTATGAATAAAATGTGAAGAGAAAATGGTAGGCATACGATTCAATGTTTCAGAGAAAATCTGAAAATGACTAATTCTTTTTCACTCCACTCTCTTTTCCTGCGATTTTCTGGACTATTGTGGACTGATTCATCTCCTTTTCCCAGAGTCATCCTTCTGCCTTTACAGTCTCAGTTTATGAGTTTATATGTGCAGCCATTTTATTTGATTAAAAACAGCAGATACTTTGGCAAATTTGGGACATTAGGTTATTCCATATTTCACTCCAGAAAATTGCAAAATGTCCATACAAGTCATATGCTGATCCTAGAAGGCAACGTATGCCCTTGGGGGTGGAAGCTGTCGTATGCTTTTTCCTTGAGCCTTTCATTGTGCCTGTAATTGTCTTCCCTCATCTCCTGTCCCCCCAGATTTTTAAGTTTTTGATCCTTTTTTTCCTCTATTGTTCATTGCATGCTACATGTGCATGAAAGGTAGCGTTGATGTAAACAGGTTGCAATTACAACTGCCAAGCCCTCTAAGAAAAATAAGGTAACGGTCAATTAGGCTAGGATTTTTTCTACCTAACCTTAAACACTTAACTGAGGTGATCAAATTAGGAGTTTAATTGCTTAAGCTACCTCAGTACGCAACTGAAGTTTAGATGCATGCCTCCAAAACGTATTTCAGCCAACGCAAGAACTAAATCATCATTTCCTTTACTGATATGACAGTGTTTCTAATTTAATCAGCTAAACTGTAGGGGTAATCTGACTTGGATGAACCTAGGCCGTGTTTTTCCCAGTCTTGCTTCACTGTTTAATGGTTAGGTATCTACAGTGTGAACGTTCTTAAAACATCAGCCGTCTCCCTAATACTGGAATGTCAAAATAATGGTGTGTTTTACTGTCGATCTCTGAGTAGCATACTATGAAGTCCTTTGTGAAAATGCCCTGGAGAAAGGATGTTTAAAGAACAGATTGGAAAAAATATAGAGACTTACAAGACATTTGGCAGGGGAGCATGTAAAGATCACAATTCTTTGCAAAACAATTGTGCATGAGAGAGGGAGAAGGTAGTGTTGAAGCACTGAAGCCATTTTTTTTTGAAATATAGGATAGTTTAAATATATATGGAACCAGACCCTCCAATACTGAGTAAAACTGACACTGAAGGAATATTCAATGTTATGTTACAGCCTCTGAAAACATAGCAAATGTCAGAAATTTCTCTTTTAAAGAGTCCTCACTCTTGTTCAGTAACTTCAACTGTCAGAATGTGGAGCTGTATCAAAAAGAGTTTCACAAAATCAAAAGGTTTGTTTCTTAGCAACTCTGTCAACAAATTTAAATTGCTGTGTATCATGATTGTTCCATATTCATTTGCATGCAAGATTTGTAAACACAAGTTTTCATTGTGCATCCTGTTGTCACAGCTGGTAGGGAGGCCAAAGAGGACAAAAATTCCAGGGCAGAGGCAATAAATGTGTCACAGCAAAGGAAGTAATATTAACAAAAAAGGTTCTGTGTTGCTCACTTGACCAAAACCTAGTCTAGTTCACTCTGTCCATGAAGTACAAAGAGCAGAGGCAACAAAAGGCAGTTACCGTTCTAATACTTTAGTAAACCACAAAGTTAAGTCAGAAGAGAAAATTTCCTTTTGTAAACATTGAGCATCATATCTAGACTTGGTTTATATGGTAATTCAAAGGCCCAGTGGCACTGCAGACATATGTATGTGTGGTGAAAATAACCTTGTTTGTGACTTTGTTATACCAGTAAAAATATAGCTGAGGAATTTACTCAGCATCGCAGAAGGCTTTTGCAGCCTGAACTGAAGGCTGTGCTAGTGCGGCTGCTGCACTAGGTACTTTAAAGCTTTTCAAATATATCTAGATGAACTCCAGCCATGTGTACCTCAGGAATGCCATGCTGACATACCTTTGGCCTTTTGTGTTAGTGTCATTAAAACAGTGGGTTAAGAAGTGATGAATATAGTCTATTTTAATTTTTATGTTGTTTCAATTATATTTATTATTTGCTGAGTGCCTCTAATGTACACGGTACCAGAGGGGACACTTTATTTAATGTAATGCATTTTAGATCCACTTTATATAATAGACTGAGAGTATGTTATATATATTTAAGTCTATATGTGCTCAGTATAATATAGACTGAGAGCACATGGACACTTTACATGTGGCTATTTTTAGATTTAATGAATTCATCTTATCCTGCACATCTAATGGGTCATATACAAAATCTCAGCTCATTTCACATAATATCTCAGTTATAGGTTTAGTGTTATTTACTTGCATTGCAGTAGTCCCAGAGGCTCCAGCTTTACAAAGCGCTGTGAAAAACTGAAGAGCTAGCCTTTAAGAATTTACAGTTTACAAAAGCAAGGTAGTAGGAATGAAGGCGTAAAATGCCAAAGGCTTGAGTTCATAGGCCAGGCATGCAGTGAGACCAAAAAGAAATGCTGATTTCTTGTCTCTAGCCAGTGGACTAGGAAGCCTGGCTTACAGTCTCCTAGAATAGCCTGCCTCTGAAATTTGGATAGCCGTGTCCTGAGCCTTGCCTCCATTTTCCAAGGGACCCCAAAATTCCCCTTCCTGCACCATCATACAGCTACAATGTGAGTAGCCAGACAGGAGGGCCTACTGGGTGACATGATATTGCATACCTACCTGTCCCACCATGTGACTGAGAGGAAATGTGCATTTGGGGGATCCTGCAGCAGTACGTCCAGTTCCTGGATGTTGGAGTCAGAGTATTGGGCCCCTGACTGTTTCCAGAAGATACTATGTGGCTCAGCCCAGCCAAAAAGCTGTGTACCAGCTTTTGTACATTAGATCATGTTATCTCTATTTTATTGTTATATCCTTGAAATACATGCCTTTGAAAGATGTACATTCCTAAGTCCATGTTATTCCTGCTTTATGATTTGGAACATATGTACTTGCTGAATCTCAAACTGATAACTGAAGTCTCATAGTAACATCAAAATAAAGCAAACCCAAAATGTAAAAAAACCACATCCAAAGCAAAAAGCAAACTATGAGAGAGGGGAGTCTGACAGTTTCCAGAGGCATCAAATACAACTATGAATTAATGTGCAAGCTTACATTCCACATAGAAATGTCACAACCAAAAACTAGCAGGAAGAGAAGATCTTGCCTCATTTTAGCTGGTACCTAAACGACCTCAGAGAGTAAGAAAACTTTCCCCCTAACCTTGTTAAAGTAGAGACACAAATACAACAAACCCCAATATATACTATTGATCACGTGATAGAATACAGTAATATCTGAAATGATGATGATAAAGTCCATTCTTTGGTTACTGGTAGACACAACAAAAGAATTTTATTACCAACCAGAAAAAAAGAACAACTGCAATTCAAATATACTAGCCAAAAGGAAAAGATACGATCCTTCCAAACAGTTATTAGTTGACCAGATGCCATGAGAAGGTTAACAGTTAATGGAGCTGAGTGGCACAGTAGGTCAATGCCGTTGTTTTTCAGCACTAGTATCTAAATCTGTCTCAAGTTGTGACTGGAAATACTTTTGTGCATCCTTACTTAATCTCCCAGTAGCAACGTCACAGTTTGGAACAGGAGATGGTCCCTTCCCAGAATATGACTAAGTAAGGGACACAGTCCTGCCAGAGACTGAGCCCTGCTAGGAAGGGCTAAATGTTGTCAAACCTCTGCATCTTACAGGCTCAGCCCAGAAGTAGTGGGAAGAAAGTGTCTTAACTGGAGGATAAATTTAAAACTCAACTTGAAGCTTTGCATTAATAGTCTCCTGCCATGATTGCTTGCTTCTATAGGTGTTAGATTTTCATGTTCAATAGTGCTTAAATGTCTTCATTTTTTTCAAACATGAGTAAAGTGAACATTTTAATGCATAGCCATAGATAATAAAGCTGTTCAGAATGAAAATATGCAAGATGCTGTGATTACTTCCATTCCATTTATTGTCCTCATGGTAATCTACTCAAAATCACTGTAAACTTATCTTTTGTTTAATGGCTTTATAGCCTAGAAAAGAATAAAGAAAATGTGATTGTTGTTTGCTATCTAATTATTATGAAGGGAATTTGTTAAGATGGACTTCAGGGAATGTGAATGGCCATGATCTAATTCCCATGACAGATACGCTACTGTAAATCAAGAAAGAAATTGTAGCCAAAGTGGGAAAACAAGCACACTGTCTATCACAGCCCTCTATGTACATGTAAGACTGGTTGCATTGCTTCTTAATAGCATCTGTAGAGTTTTTAGAAAGAATTGGAGCCCCACTGACATACAGCAAAAATGTTTGGTTTTACCGGAGTTAGCAGTGTTGATTCTGAGGATGCATTCGAACCTCAGCGTTACAACAAGAGAACACAGACACTCACTGACATGACTATGACAAATGACAGAGCTTCTTCCTCTCTGTCTTTGAGAACATAATACCAGAGTTTCATCCTGGGAAGAAACTAACCTTTAGCTATTACAGGCCTATCTCTTGATGCACGTAATGCCTAGATGAGAAAAAAAAAATCTTCCAGACAGAATTTGATCAGATTAATAGGTTTCTAGAATCAGTTATTCACTTTAATATTGCTACTTTCTGTATTGACAACTATATCTTTTGCTACATCAAAATTTTGGTGCAAACTTCAAAACCACAAAAGGCTGAGATACCTCGTACTGTTATAGAGACTATCAGTAAAGGAAACATTTTACCCACTCTTATTGATGTGACTGATCTTGGCAAACTTCTGCCTGTATGTGTGATTGGCATTTCTCTGACTTTATCATATGTCCTCAGGCTGGATACAGCCACAATGTGGACTTGTGATGGGAAGTGCCATGACCAAAAAGCCCCAAATTACACTCCTATCCTTGGAAACATTCTATTGCCCCAAAATTGGTATTCGTATTACTGTTAGAGCTTATCCTCTCTGTTGATCTTTCTTCCTTTTGTAAATATGTTCATTTTGTAAATATGTAGATTTATAAGCAAAACCAGACTACTACAATTATTCTAATTGCAATTATCTCTGCAAATATTGGAATTAAAAAAAAGCATCTCATAAAACACCTAATCTGAATTAAAAATTTCCAACAATGAAAAAATCCTATCACCAAGTTGTTCTAGAGGTTAATTTTCCTCAGTATTAAAATTTATGTATTTTGAATCCGAATTTTCCAATTTATGTGGAACGGATTTTGTCGTTACTTGGTTAGTAGGTAGAAGAACCTTCTTATCAAATTTTTGCTCTTCATCTAGGTTCTTATTAGCTGAGGTCACAGTTATTCAGGCATTTTTTTAAAATTGCTTAGGCTCCGCAAATCATTTCATTTTGAGGCATTTGTATGGCATTCTTGTTGCTCTTTTTTCAAACTCTCTCAATTTCCCTAAAATTCTTTTTGAGAGAAACACAGGATTTCAATATCAATACCAGTGCTACTATGTGCAAAAGTCGTTTAGCCCCCACAACTACTACTTGAGATCTGTTTATACAAACAGCGGCATTTGCCCTTTTGGTAAAGTATCACATTGAAAACTAATTCTCTTATTCTGATATCTTTTCCCAGAATCACTGCTTTGAAGGTTTTTCCTGGCTTATGAGGTGACCTATGTCTTTTTTTTTCTTAAATACCCTGTGTGTAGCTGTATTTGAAACACTTACTCCTTGTTTATGTGAGTGCTTTTTATATGTAATTTCACAGCTCTTTGGTTCTCTTTGATACATCTGCTCTTTGCAACTCGTATACATGTTTGTGACACTGTCTAGCTATGGAAGCTGCTTAATGTCTCTCCACTAAGTTTCTTAAAATCTGTAAAACAGTATGTCCAGGTGGTAATTATCTCATTTACTTTAGGAAATTGTTCTTTCTTTGCATCATGCTTTTTCTTAAAAGCTTCTTTTCTTGGGTTGAAGAAACCTTTTCAGCCCCACTTCTAAGGAGGGCTTTGATCAGTAAAACTAGCAATGACTTCCCTTGTCACAGCCAGCATATAAGCCACTTTTTCCTCCCAGAAATGCAGCATGCACATACCAGAATCTGTTCAGAACTGTCTCTGTATCCTGCATGCTGAAATGATGATATTTCTGTTCTTGCAAAATCTTACATCTCCTTTGCAGGATTGACAGTTTGGCCCCATAACCCCCCCAACCTATGCTGTAGTAATACTCAATCTCCTTCTGAAGCAATGGTCAGTCTGATAAAGGTAATTTTTCCAGAGAGGACAAGCATCTTCTTTAAACAAAACTGGGTTACCACATGATTCTTTCCCAGGATTAGTCTCATTTTTTTTTCCCAGTTTTTGAGATTTCTTCCGCTGTATTCTTGTTTGCATCCCAGTGAGAACAAGAAAATTAGGCCACCTTTTTTTTGGGTGCAGACTATGATCAAAATGATAAAAATGGATTTGGATGTGGAAATGTGACTATGAATCACAAAGCTTCTGCTTCTGGTTCATTTTTAGTTGCAGCATACTTGTGTCATTCTGGAGTTGCAGTCCTCTTTTGAAGACCAGATGTGCGAATTGTGATGTCTCTTACACTTGAATCGTCTGTATTTGCAACTCCAAGTGGCATGAAAACAGCTCCTCCTGTTTGAAAGCTTATCATTTCAAGCTTTCTTGATTTCCCCACTCAAGACATAGTAACAGTGTACCATCTGCAATCTTCTGGAAGTGTGCCAGTAAAGTGCTAGCTGAAATAATTTCCAGCTTCACACCCAATTTGTCATGGAAATGCAAGCTTCGCTTAGGTGCCTTTTAATAGCCAGTATTAAAAGACTGCAACAGAAGCTTGGAACCGAAACTAAACTCCTGGAAATCGTGATGAACGTGGAGCCTGTTTCGCTGATTGTTTCACATGAGATGGGCAGTAGTATTTCCATTTTACTAGAGGACACCTTGGGTGGAACTTATCTTGCTTAATAGATCATGAGAGATGTACCTCTGAAGCAGTAACCTTAAACTCCCATTGAATGTAGGTGGGCTGAACTCAATCCCTATTGGACTTTTCTTCCACTATTTTGCTATTTACGTTAGTGTTAGAGGAATTTAAATACTGTACATTTAATATCTTTTTCTGCACTGTTTCCTCAGTCCACAAACTTCTACTTATAACATCTTGTCAAATGATGTTTCATACTTCACTCAGTTAAAACCCTAATGAGGGAGTTTTGCCAAAGTGAGGAGTGTGTGGAAATAAGAAATCATTAATCCCTTACCCCCAGCTCTGTCCTTCCTTCTCAATGATTTACTAAACAGATTCGGGAGACAACGTGATTGAAATCCACTATGCTGAGAGTAAAAAATACAGCCACAAAATAACAGAAAGAGTATTAAACTAGTAAGTGGGGTTAAGCGCTCTTTGCTTTCCTTGTTCTCCTATAGTGGCCTATGAACTTCTAACTGCTTCTCTGTCCTTGCCATACGCTTGCAATATGCTTCCAGATCTCCTCCAGAGGATGGCTCACTTTGCCCAGCACCTTCTATTTTCAACACAATAAATCCATTCATTATAACTAGATAAAGCAGTGAATTAAATACATTAGATGAAGCACTAAGTTAGACAGATTCTCCTATGGCTATCTGCTTTGGTGGAGTTAACATAAACTCTGTATTGACTTTATTAATGAATCCACCTCCAGCCACAAATTTGTATGCAAACTGTCATGGGAACTCTGGCGTTAGTTGCATTTTCCTGCTCCTCACACAGTTACAGTCTACAGCTGTTACCTACAATACCTGCAGGAAAATATTGCTTTGTAGAAGCATCTGCTGCCTAGACCCTGTCCTTGAGCTGCAAGCTGCTATTGCCTTCCACGCAGCTCTGAATAAGCCTCTATTTGCCAAAACTCCGCTGTAAATGTAAGCTGTAAAAAAGAAATGCAACTGTGAAGACAGGCAGTTTGGCTAATAGCTTCATCAGCAAGCGATTTCACCCACATGGTTCGTCACATGTTAGCACTGGCTGCTCCTTGGACTGCGCGGTGCACCTCTGTGGAGGAAGGTGTGAGTAACCCCTTTGCCCTGCGTGTTAGAGCTGGTCCTCTGCCAGCAGAGACCATCTGAGGTCTCGCAGACTCCCCAGCTTGACAGTGCTTTGGCCTCACCTTGGGCAGGAAAGGTTTTTCTGCAGTTTAATACAAGCCTTCAGATGAACCAATAAAGAGAAATATACTACAGATGTACAAGAGGGCTCCCTCTGAGGGTTAGTTATTAACTTTGCTTGTGAGAGGGCTTTACAGTTCTGACCAAAGTACCAACTGGTCAGATTTCTCTCATAATTTTTCTGTCTTTTTTTATCTTACAGGATCGTTTCTCACTTATATAGAATTTCTGGAACAGTATCTGCACAATGATCTGTTGAAACCAATATAATTAATCTATTTCCTTTATTTCATCTGCATGTAATAATTAAAACAAATAATAATAAATAATATATTACATCCTCCTCAAATGAGAAAAATAAATGTACATAAAACAGATGAGGAATGCCTGGCAAATTATCCTTACTCTTTGTCACTGATGAAGACAAGCATATCCCTGTTGTTTATCTGAAGTCTTTTAAGCCTTTCATCTAATGATAAAACACTGAGAGGTCTGTTTGTTATGAGCAGTATCAAGCGTCTGATTCTGAAAATATCTGGAACAAATAGTAATATCTGTTGTCCGCAGTAGATGTTGAACGCAGACATTTAACTCCCGCCCCATAAACCTTCCCTAATAGATGCTGTTAGACTAGGCTCTTACAGCCTTACAGTTACAACATTTATAATTGACCCACCCTCTTAGCAACAGAGAAAGAAAATATGCTCGCAGCTACCTTAGCTGTCACTTAAACTTACACATTAAACACTATGGAATTATGTTTTTTCAGCCAGATGGTGTTACTAAAAGGAAAGAAACATGAGAATCTCTAATATTCAAGTGTCTGCTGCCCATTTTCTTAATGTTCCTGAATGAATGTTTGAGCTTATTATGCTTACAGAGGCCTGCCAAGTCTTTGGATTTATTGCTCCAAATCAGTGGAGTCATTGTCATTATTAGGCCAGTTGCTAGTCAATACTAAAAAGCATTCATTAGCTGCAAATGACAGAAGTGGTACTACTCTATAGATTTTTTTTATTGTTGCCCAGAATGTATACTTCCTTTTGAAGGGAATAATGAGAGAAGGATTAAATGAGAAGTCAGTGAGGATTTTACCAATAAGGAGAGCAATGCAGTAGCAATCACTGTACTGTTGCAGAATTTTATCTCATTTTCCCCATTTCATGCCATGCATAATGATTTAAAGGCAACAGGAGTGTTAGTGTCTGTGGATAATTGCTGCATATGCTTTTAAAAATAGTCCGCAGATTTTAATTTGAAATGAGTTGATTTCAGTGGAAATATGAAGATCCACTGCTTCTCCTTATACTTTGTTTTGTTCTTAGATGGCCTTTTTATTTCAGATCCAAGATCCACGAACTTACTTCTTAGCTCTGTTGTTCCTCAGGTGCAGGCCTTTTCTGCACTGTGGATATCTGATCTGTTTTTGCACATTATGAATTTTAAAAGATCTGATCTGGGATTCTCAGAGGAGCTAGGTTAGATGCTTCACTTCCGCAGTCACTCAGTAGGAACTGGGCACCTAAATCCTTTAGGTTCCTTTGAAAAGCTCAGCTGCAGTTCTTCACAAGATGCTAACAAAGACCAGTTTTCAAAGGAGGTGGCATCTGGTAGCTTCCTTTGTTTTCAATGGGAGCTGCAAGGTAACATGCTTTTTTGAAAAATCTTTCTGCTTATTTAATCTCCTAACTGGGAGCTGCACTCTTCAGAGATGCTGGGCAACAACGGTTACATAAAGATGGTATCTTAGGATGACAGGTACTTTGATGGTGCACAACGGTTAAATAAAAATTGCTGAATTCATGTTATATTTGGAGTTAACTGTATTCAACCTACTATTTACCATTTAAAGCAGGATGTTCCTTTTCCCAACCCAGCAACCTGACTGCTCTCCCTTTTTTTTTTTTAGACTTATATCAAAACAATGAAACGTTCAGATGAACATTTCTTCCAGTACAACATTAGCATGGTGACACAATAACCAAAATAATTATAGTTCTGGAGCATTATTTTCTTTTTAAGTAGTGGAAGTCTCTGAGAGAAGAGCTTGCTTAAATTGGATCTTCAAAGGGAAATGTATTGCCACCAAAATAACAGTTGATATTAAAAAAAAAAAAAAAAAAGGCAACAACCTAAAGGGATCTAAGCTTATTAGTGAAACATTAAGTTTTAAAGATCTAGGCAATTTCCAGGGATCTTATAATTAACAAAGGAAACATTTGGAATGCATTGTACTTCTGATTGTTAGAACTGTCATGATTGTATTAGCAACTTTAAAAAGAAATACATTAGAGAAAATACTGCCTCCTTGGAAATTTTCTTCACTTCCCTTAATTAGCACAACTGCTCTTTTGATGAAAGGCTCTGCCTTTCTGTTTTATGAATGACAAGCAAGGACCTTGTCCTGAAAATCTCTTTTTGTGCAGTTACTTAATCATAAGTACATGAGCTGTATAGTTTTTCTCCCCATCACTTGGAAACTAGACAATTGAGTGTCTGGTTATGTGAGCAGTTTTTGCTTATGCAAAATGCTATTGACTTCACTGAGAACAGCTCTGCAGATCAATCCTTAAAACCAAATCTACTTAAAAAAAAAACTTTTAAATATGAATATATAGTCAGCTTAGAATACCTTATTTTAACTCCAAAAAGCAAAGAAAATAAAAGGAGGAAAAAAAAATCTCTAAAACTCCTATTCAGCAAAAGCTCCTGCTTAAATAATTAAAGTAGATTGTACCCAATATATAAATTTCCCTCTAAGATGCTTTTCTCCATGGAGAGTTGAAGTTTTGTTGAATCTTCTGTTTCCAACTCTTAAGTCAATTTGTAGGAGGTGGTGTGTAAAAGCACTTTAGTAGGGAAAAGCAGCAATCTCAATGCATCAAAGTTAGGTGATAGCAGGGTTATCACTCCGTGAAAATCACATAAACATTCCACATATGAAATATTATTCATCAGGGCAAAACCCTCCAAGGGTTTCAAAGATGACAATGGTGTCATGAAACCTTTTTTGAAAAAAGAAAAATATATTCCACTGCTAAGATTGATTCTGTAACCATGTAGCAGGCAGTGTGACGAGGCAAGGAATGAACATAATTGGGAAGAGAATTAGCAAACCTTAAATATCTGCAGCTGCAATATCATTACCCATAAACTTGCCCTTTTTCCACCCTCTTTTCCCCAAAGACTGACATCCCATAACTGCAGTGAAAAAGAACGCATTCTTTCGAACAGCTAAATCAACAAGGTCTCACATGAGTAGTGTTGAGTGGTGTGGTTGACTGATTTCATGAAAAACTAATCAAGTATTCATCATTGAGATCAAACACTTCCCAAGTAATTATTATCAAAACCAATCTGATAAGACCTCAAGAAGTGGCGTTGCTGATCTAATCAGAATTAGAACAGAAATAGTTCTCTCAGCTTTTGTAATGTTCAGGTATGAAAGTACAAAATGTAATTTTTTTATAATTAAGAAAAACAAAGTTGTCACACTGTAATCAGTTATTACAAATCAATCATAAAAATTGCAGTTTCACTGGTTATTTATAGGAACACACATTTACAAATCGACTTTTTCATATAGGAATATGAGTATTTTAATATGTGGAACAGACTATAGAAAAGTAGTATAAAGCTATTTGAGTTAAAAAAGAAAGGACTGTGGGATGATATTGACCAACAGCACATCTAAATCAAGTTTTCTAAAAAAATGTTCATATCATGACCATTTATTTCTGGTATCAAAATTAACGTGAGATAATGTTTTAAAAGCAAAGTGGTATTTGCAAATTCAGTAGCTGTCTATTTTTAGCATAATATTACTGTTAAGAATTGTTGAGGATAATTTAAGAAATTTAGAATGCGTAAAAAATGTTCCATGTATTTAAAGCTGCCAGAACAAAAACTGACATGTCCCAATATGGAATTTATTTGTCTATTCACGATTTTCAGGCAAGAGCCAAAATGCATTTGAAATGGCAGTACACCATGCTGCTCTTACACTGACCTGTTTTGGCCATATAATATACAAAATAGATTATACTGTTTTTTTACAGTATAGGATTTTTTAAAGAATTTTTAAAATTCCTATACCACTCACACAAATCTTAATTGCCCTTAATTTTAATGGCTTTATTAGTTTTAACAATAATGTTATATGATTTCTCAGAAAATATTTTTCATTGTAGATTATATCATATCTGAGTGACAGAAATACTCAGAAAAGTCATTCTTCTTCAGGACTGTGGTTGTAATTTCTTGAGTGAGGAGCCAAAAGACAGTGGTAGGTAAAACTTCACAGATTATTTTGTTAATGTGTGAACTACTGTGGGTATGTAAATGTGGTTGTGTTTTTTGGAAAGGTATTGAAGAGCAGAATGCCAGAATTTTAGAATAACTTGCTATTACGTAAATAAAATTAAAATTACCATGCACCTTGAATCTGAGTCCATCCTTTCAATTTGGACTGGATTCTGATGTCTTTTTTTATACTGCATGACAATAGTCATGTGAATAAAACAATTTACAGAGCAACTGATAAAAGTGAATCAGGATGGAAGAATCTGGTCTAGCGTAAAAATTATTGTTTCCTATCTGGGAAATATTTTTTTTATTTTTTCAGCAATCTTAAAATTATAACAATAAGAATAGGATTCTAGCCAATTTGGTCCCTGAAGAAATGGTGTGTGTTCAGTAGTCAGAAGTTCTTATTGCTTTTATCATTCTCAAAGAGAGTTTTGGGGAAAGTTCTTCTTAAGATCCCATCCCTAAATGAATCTAATGTTAACTTAATTTTTTATTTTTTAGGACTATGACGTGAGGAGGAGTACCTTTTGGATCAATAGTGGAAATTGTGTCCTTTATCAAGATTAAGTTCTACATGGGTCTGCAAAAAACCATCTAGGAAGGTTGTTTCACCTTAAAAAAATGCCTGGTACTCTGGAGTCATGTTATTTCTGTCAGTTCCCACTGATTACAAGTGCCAGTGAATCACTTATTGGAAGGGTAAATCTCATGAGCCTTACTTTTCTTATGAGGGTAAAACTGTTTTACACCCAGAAAATGTTCCAAATATAAGCTGGTACTATTTCCACAAATATAATCAGCAGAAGTGTTTCTTAGAGCCTGATCCAATTAAAATAATAATAATAATAATAATTTCAGCATCCTACAAAATGAAACTGCTATCCTCTACAGTTCTGTACAAAATGAACTGGGGGGGGGGGGGGGGAAGAAGGCCTTTAGCTATTAAACCTATTTAAATACTATGTAGCTATTTTAAGAAACCAAAACATTTTTCACTTCGCAGACCACCAAGTGCCTTGACTGCATATATATTATATAAACCCTGTTACTATTGCTACAGCCCTAGATGTTTTTTCAGCTGCAGATTTAAGTATCCCGTCACTCTAAGAGTAAGAGCTATCTGCGTACCTGCAAAACCATTTCTACTCCAAATATAAGGCTAATATTTGTCTCTGAAATCACAAAATACAGGTTTCCTGAGAAATCACTTAAAGAAGTGAAACGAAAGCAGTAGTCCTGGATTCTCCAAACTTCATTCACAATTGATAGCTATTTGGAGACAATTGATAAGGCTATTTAATGAGCAAAGTTTGGATTAGTTAAAGTAAGATAACAGCAAGTGGCCTAATATTAATTCTTCTTATTGCATTCATAACTGCTCATTGAACATATGCTGTGTTTAAGACTTCTGCTATTAACAGCTGGAAGAGAGAAAACAATTCTTTTCCTTTCCTAGACACATCTTTTTTAAATGTCACATTTCCACTGATATTCCTTCTCCCTTTAATTGCTTTAGTTCCTTTGTCATATTGTATATTATTAAAATATTTTTTATCTGCAAGCAAGGTATATTGCATGAATACAATAAATTCTACATAAATATATAGCATAGGTACCATAATGCCTATGACTTCTGTAAATAATAGCCTCAATTGTGTTAGACTTCATGAGCATAAGGGCTTTGTTCAACAGAAGATTGCTGCACATGTACAATTCCAACAAGAATATAAAACCACTCCGCAGCTCCCAAGCTGGGACTGAAGAAAAGTCCCAAGGGCTGAAGAAAGCAATAGTTGAGTCAGTGCTTTATGGAAGTACAGCCAGTGAATGTCAGCCTCCTCTGCGAGGCAGAGATAACAGCTGGCGAAGCAGCAGAGATGAGCAAGAACACAGTGGAGGGTGGGACCTGCAGCCACACTGGTGGAAAAAATCCTAGAACAGACACTATTTGCCACCTAAAGATGGAAGGCGAGACTTTTATAATGTTAGCCAGGGTTCTTCTGATGTTCCCTCTGTCAATGGCTTATTCCACCCAGATTTTGTTTCAGAGGGAGGACATCATGTTAGGATACTAGCAGTTGTGTCTTCACGAACCACATTTTTAGAAAATTTAAAACTTCCAGGACCTAGGATGAGTAACACTGTTGGAAAGTTGGATTATTAATTCTATGACCTTTGATGTTCAAAACATTAACAGATGGGCAATGTGCTGCATTGCTGTGTTTACCAGGATAGAAAGGCTCAGAGAGGTGGGGACAGCACTTCGCTCTGAAGTACCCTCCAGCTTCACATTGCATCAAAAGTGATTGGAAAAATTTTTGTGGCTGCTCAGATCGCCTTTGTCAAAATACTGATCATGGTCCTCTGCTTACCCAGAAAATGGCCATCTAATAACTCGCTCCCTTATCACTATACACTGATTATGTGGTTGATTTTAATTTTAGCAACAGAAGGAATCCCAAAAGGTTATAATACTTTAGTTGTTCCTGTAATCTCTAGAAACTCCACTCTAGCCTTTAATCAGAACACACTTCTCAATTTCTCCAAAGACTATAAAAGTAGTTGTAACAATTCAGTAGCGCTCACGGTGAAATGCCACACCTGTACTGCTAGGTAAAGATCTTATAAAAAAGAATTGTGACAGTGATTCTGTATAGGCAAAAGTAGAAATGAGACCTCAGCTAACACATAGCCAGAGAACAGAACATTTGGGGCATAGTTTTGCAGTCCTCTGGCTTTTCTAGAAGCAGATTTGAGGAGTTTCACTCAGATTTACCAGCAGTATCTTTCTGTCCTGCTGGAGTGAGACTAACTAAGAGTTTGCGACATTGGGAAGGTAAGACAAGTCTCCCCATGTCTGATCAAGAGTATCTAATCTGATATAGTTAGAGGTGAGACTTAAACTGAGCAGCATACTATATGTTACATAGTGAGTAAGGGCTGCAGCTTTAGAAAATCCGCAAATTGAGTATGACATCTGAGGGGCTGCATATATCATGTGTGTTGATAGATGTTCCTCTGGCTCTATTTAAAGATTAAAGATATGTGAGAAGAACATCAGATGGTTATTTGCTTTATTTGAACAAAGAAATGTTGATAAATAGCCATGGAAATTCTTGAGGAATATTCCAGACTCTGGTCAAAGCCACGGAGAGTAATGGCAAAGCTTTCAACAGAAGTAGTTCTAGATTTGGAAAGAAAAGAGCATATGGCCATTCTGGCTGCTTCACACCAAATTTCTATTTATTTTGTCTAATGTCTTCAACCACAGTAGGATAGCTAGATAAGAGTCTGGCAGAAACGTCCCTGTAGTAAGTTCACCCCGCCAAGTACTTCCTCTGTTAAACCTGACAAGTCATAGCACTTGGCTGCCCACTTGTTCCTCCTCTACTCCTTCTTTACTGGGGAGAAAGTAGTTATTCCAGTCTCCCAATTTTTCTTGCCATATCTGTTAAATATTTGTTCTGTAGAACAGGAACAATTTTTGCTTTCTGTTTGTGTGCTCATAACATGTGCTGTATCATATTAGATACAGTAGTTTGTAGAGAGACAAGATGTAGGTGTCTGAACTAAACACCTCTGCAGACTACTCTGACTCTATCTAGTACCACTAGATACACTTTAAGGAGTACAAGATGCCTTGTGGGGTCTGGCAGATAAGAGATGGGATCTGTGAGAGACCCTTACCCTTACTGAGTAGCAGTGGTGAATCAACTGGGATGCCCTACAGCACTTAAAATGGCAATAGATGCCTGTGTGGGAACAACCAAATCTAGTTTGAGATCCTTGGTGACTGCAGTGGAGTCAAATCTGGCTTGCATGTTCAGACCTATGTGCAGATGCCTAAATTTAGACATCTGAAATTGGATCTGAATCTCATTGTTAACCTATCTTCAATAGTTTGGGACTGATATGATATTACAGAAAGGTCTCTGGTAGGTCTGGTGTTGTATCTGCCAGTTTCTTGCGGAAGTCTTAGATATCATGTGCCATCTGAGAGGCCATATAATGCCTAAGTGTGGCCTAAGTGTTGAAACTGAATATGCTTTTATTTCTGAACTACTGCGGACTTGAAATGTCAGCCTTTCTGGGAAGTTCATTCCCTCAAGTGCTAAAACACTTGTTAGCCAAGAGTCATTGTCAATTTTTGTTGCTGTACATTTATACTGTTGATGCAGCCCTATACACACAATGGAAGTATTGTCCAATCATTCTCTAAGGAAGACTGCAATATCTTATTAGAGTAATTTTCTCTTTTTAATTTGATTTTTACAGTAACCATATTATTTTCCTGCAAATTCTCTGCAGAGTGAAATGTCTTTTAGACACATGCTTGTAAAAGTCAGGATTAACGATTCGCTAGTTTAACATAGCTCTTATCAACAACTGAAGACAAAAACACTGACAAAAATATATTCTCCTTGCAGATTAAAGGATTATTTCCTGAAATATGTTCATTTAGAAAATCAGTATAAATCACTGTGCCTATTGGAGGCTTGTGGATAAAATAGATGACAACTTTTTAGTCTTACAGCCTCCTCTGAATATTTTTGAGAAAATATCTATATGAAATCACTGAAGCGTGATTTCATATAGGCACCAAAGGCATGAAGAAAAGAATACATATGCAGACCCCTTTTCCTTACTCATAAACATATAAAAAAGCCTTCCTAACTTCTTCTGTTCAATCTTAGATGTTACAGGTTCTGCTAAGCTGTATCGCATGGGGCTTCTATTCTCTATCATTGCCCTGAAAGCTGCTTTTGACCTTCAGTTGTTAAAAAAGAGCAATTAAAACAAACTACCTGCATTTTCTTAACATAGCCTCCCAAGTGCTCCTTTTCATTACCGTCAGGCCACATTACTGAGAACACATACAAATGAGCTTGGTCTATGGGGAAGAACTACAAGTGAAGGTAAGACAAACAATGAAAGAAAAATTTGAGAAACAGAGCATGTCAAACTGCAAGAATCAAGCCAACGGATGAACACTCTAGAATAAAATTGTATGAGAAGTAAAAAGAACTAAAAGAATGTAAAAGTAACAGCATATCCTAAAGGAAGCAAGTTGGAAAAAAAATGTTTTGAAGGAGATGTAAAAAGAAATAATGAAGAGGCAAATCTGCGAAGGAGGGTAAGATGCTGAATGGCTCAAAACATTTATCTGAGGGGAGTGTCAGAAGGAGGAGAAAGGAAAATCATATTTACATGAAACAGTGATCCTTATTTGAGCGAATAGAGGTGGTTATTGCTTTTCATACACAAAAATCTTTTTTTTTTGTCAGAATTCTGGGCATGATTTTTCATTTGGTTTCTCAAAACCTGGAATTGCAATGAAAGCTGTGTTTAGATGATATAGGCATTTGTTTCATATTCAGTTGTCCGGCATTATAAATATGTCTGGTTGAGTTAAAATTTAGTTTCCAAAAACAATTGTCACTTTATTTTTTTGATAAAATTCAAATAACAACTTGAAAGTAACAGTTAAAAACCTCAATAAAAGTATCCATGATGACCAGCAAAGAAAGATTACTTGAAGAAACAAACTTTGATGTTTCTGTAGAAGGTTTATTCTTTACAAAATCTTTTTTTTCCCCCATAAAACTCTGGGATATGCAGTCTACTATTCCTTTCTTAGCTTACAGAAACAGTTACTTTTACCACCTCATATGTTTGCTATTGCATTAGAGAAGTAGCTGCTGTTCACCTCCATTCTTAGAAAGGAAGAAATATATACACGGTGGAAAGAACTCCTGTTTAATGGACTATCAATTTTCTTTAAAATATAGATTGGGTAGGTAGATGGTGAAGAATAAATAGGCAGACTTGGCACCACTGCATGAACTCCAGGACCTGATTAACCCTTAACTTCTATACTCTTATCAGAACAAATTCTGATTAACCTAACACCAGTTTCAATTTCATTAATAGGGCAAAAACTGAAACATGATCTTTCACATAGGTAACACTTAGGTAGCTTGGTTTTCCTTAAGCAAAAGATATGCAAAGTTTGAGGACTTGAAAATTGTACAGGTGTAGAAGAGCAGTATGTATAAAAAGCTATTCTTAGCTTCTTTATGACAATAAATAATGATTAAATAGGAAGACGCCATAATATGTGTTGAGCAGTGTAGAGAGGTGGGAAATCTCCAGTGGAAACCTAGACCTTGAGAGCAGTCGGTATGTAAGGATTTTTTTCAGCATGAGTCTTTTGTTAGCCAGCATTTCAGGGCGTCACCGAAACTCCTGTCCTTCCTTTTGGCTCGTGTGTACCATTGCTCTGTTACAGGAGGTAAGATGTGTTGGGCAAGAAGAGCCTGGCCTCCAAATACAGTGGGCCTTATCACCTACAAAGGATCCTGAGCATCTACCACTACAGACGATAACTAAGAAACAGATAACACGTCAAAGCAAAAAGAAATGCTACAGTACATTAAATGTCCTAGGCATATGGTCAATTTTAACACACTTTAGCCTGGTACTTAAACATCTGTCTAAAACAAAGCACTGCGGTCCAGAATTTATAAGTCCACCAGTTGTTTAGCTGCCACAAATTTTAACAAGGTTTTCTAAGCACTCTACAGATCTGAATACTATAAGAAGATGGTTTCAGAGTCAGAGATTGCGCATGAAGCAATGGAAAGACAGTATACACACAAAAACAAATCCATGCAAATACTGATGTGGTTGTCAGTAGAAGAATAGATTGCATGAATAGACACACATAGCATCTCGCATGGAACAGTGATGCCACTGCTGAAACATTAATGGCTGTGTCCTGTGCATGGAGATGAGTATGAAACTGCTGTTGTTGCTTTTCACATGCAGTCTTATCCCAGGGCCAGCTTTTCTAAATATTAATTGCAAAAGAAAAAGAAACTACTTAGAATAAATATGGAAAGATCTGACCTGCTTTTCACATAATGTAGTACAAAGGCTTTGTAAAAAATGTATCGGAGTTAACCAGTGCAGATGATTTTTTTTATATCTTTTTAGCATTCTTAATCACAGAATCACAGAATGGTTGAGGTTGAAAGGGACCTCTGGAGATCAAGATCATCTAGTCCAACCTCACTGCTCAAGAAGGGTCACTTAGAACAAGTTGCACAGGATCACGTCCAGGCAGGTGTTGAGTATCTCTAGAGGAGGAGACTCCACAACCTCTCTGGGCAGCCTGAGCCAGTGCTCCATCACTCTCACAATAAAGAAGTTCTTCCTCATATTCAGACAGAACTTCCTGTGTTTGTGCCTGTTACCTCTTGTCCTGTTGCTGGGCACCACTGAAAAGAGTTTGTCCCCATTCCCTTGAAACCCTTCCTCCAGGTGCTTGTACACATTGATAAGATCCCCCTCAGTCTTCTCTTCCCCAGGCTGAAGAGGCCCAGCTCTCGCAGCCGTTCCTCACAGGGCAGGTGCTCCAGCCCTCAGATCATCTTCATAGCCCAACGCTGGACTCTCCAGTAGCTCCATGTCTCTCTTGTCCTGGGGAGCCCAGAACTGGACACAGTACTTGAGATGAGGTCTCCCCAGGGCTGAGGAGAGTGGCAGGATCACCTCCCTCCACCTGCTGGCAACACTCTTCCCAATGCACCCCAGGAGACCACTGGCCTTCTTGGCTACAAGGGCACATTGCTGGCTCATGGTCAACTTGCTGTCCACCAGGATTTCCAGGTCTTTCTCTGCAAAATAGCCAATATGAAACCCTAAACTCATTCCCTTCTGAAACAGAAATCAGGTGAGAACCTGTTCCAAGTGTAAGCCCAGTGCAATAATTATGAATCATTTTGAGAAGCTGCTCATTGATAATTTTCATGCTATGAAGTCTAAATGACTCTGTCTCTCTCATCAGAGAGAGGGCCTTTTGTGGGGGTCTCTCTACAACTTGAATCACAGATTCCACAAAACAAAACGTGTGAAGGAAGGCAGCAGCATTTAGGAGCCTAATGAATGTGCATACACAAGTATGAACACACACTTGTAAGCTGGCACTGGTAAAGAACAGTACATTATTCTGTGTATCCTCTTTGAAAAAAAAATCAATAAAATTCATATACAGTATGCTCATTGTAAAACGACATGTGCTGTATTTAATACTCACCGATGTGACACTTAACAAACAGTCTTGAACTGAGCTCTATTTGCATTTGATTTCTGTCACAGCTTGACAAAAAAGTCTGTTGCTTTCATCTGCTTTTTCTTTTTAACACTCCTAGCCAAAGATGCATAGGTGTACCTTGCAGGCAGAATAAAAAGCAAAGTGCCCTCTAACGGGGTCTCAAACCCTTTTCCCTACATGTTTATAATGCACCCCAATGTTCAATCACTTCCCCAGCCCAATAGACATAACAAAGTATGTTTTAAGAGCTATTGAATATTTTGTGAATTTTCATAAAATACACATGGATAAAAGGGCAGAATATACAGAATCTTCCCTATCTTGAATGAGGGAACAATCTTTCAGTAGGAGCCCTTGCTTGTATGAGATTACAGTGGATGCAAGAAAGGATCCTACAGCCTAAACAGAAGGAAGTCTAAAAGACCCGTGTAGCCAGAATATATCAGGAAAATTTGAGAAAACTTAGGTTCATGCTGTTTCCAGTCACACACATTCCAGCCAACAAAATAATATTTTTTCCCACCTCGTGAAGTCTTTTAGAGATTTGCAGAAGATTCAAAAGACCATGCTGGGTGAGGGAGTGAACTTCTAAAAGAATCTAGCATGTCTTCAGAAACTAGATCAAAGATCTGGCCCTCAGACTTTGAGTTTTTTAAGCTATGGATGTTTCCATAATTCTATTGCTTTAGAAAAATGTGAAATGCTTAGTAGTAACTGCTTTTTTTCTCCTATGCCAAGATGAAGTCACAATAGTAGTGTAGTATAATTACATCTAAATTAAATATAAGCAAGCAATGACTGGTTCAAGAATAGTTTTGGTTTCTGTAGGTTCCTTCCCTGTAGTATTTTACATTCCTCTGCTTTTTATCACTAGTCCTCTGATAACTATGTATTAGAGAGCTATAGGACTGTAATCTTCACAGAAATGCTTATATATATTTGAGAAATTTACTGAAAACTTCAAAACTTAATAATAAAGAACAGCCTATTAAAGGAGCTTTTGTGCATCTTGTCACAGAAGGCTAGGTTACTTGGACCATAGAGTCATTTATAAACTGTCTAGTAGGCACTCTTCACTTATGTTAGAGAGGAATATGTTCTTATGGAATATAATTGCAGAAATGGAGATTCTTCTCAAGTACTGGCAAGGTTTCTGCAGCCACCTCCATTTGTTTGAGATTGTTGGTGCTGGTACCACCACAGAGCTTTGATTCCTGCTGATTTGACACCTCCTGGATGTTCTTTCATGTGCTGGCTTGTCAGAAGTGAGGCAAAGCTGCCCATGGATTTCAAGGACTTGAAACTGGATCAAAAGTAGTGCTTATGTTCCAAAATTGGATTTAAGTGCCTCCTATGCAAAGAGTTCAAATGCAATGCCTAAGTATCTACACAGGTATGTGGCTCATCATGGGTGCTTACTTTACTTAGAAGCCTAGTTTTTCTCCTTCAAAAGATACTGTTGTATTGGTTTAACTACATGTCCTGACCTGTTTTCGTATTTTGTTGACTAGGAGCCTTGCCACTTCCTAGGAACATGAACCCTTCAGGTGAACTCGGGACATATACCAGCCATATTTCATTCAGCTTAAAGCTGAGGACACTTTAATTCAAAGCACAGTCAAAAAACAAGGGAGAGGTAGCCATACTCACCCTTGGCATAATAATACAGTTACTAGGGCACTTAGGAAGTAAAGTCCTGACCTCAAGCTGTACCTCCCTTTGGTGGGTTTTGCATTCATAGCTCCTAAAGCCGCTCGAGTCAGGCTAACAGAATATACAAAAGAAATCCAGAATGTGCCCTCTCCCCTGGACCACACATCAGGTCTGCTCAAACCTCCTCTCCTTCTGGTTAAGGGGACACCACTTCCTCCTCCTTCTTTCAAATATCTTTCCATGAGAGGAGGGTATCATCTGCCTACACTTAATCTGAGGACTTACATGCATGAGTGAAAGAAGGGTTGCAAGGCTATGGAAAACATTTCAAAGAAACGATTGACTGCAGCCCTGAATTAGATGCTAAATTTCAAGACAGAAATAGATTTCCAAAATAGTTGAAGGGATAATGTACTTATCAAAGGAAGGAAACTCTGAGTTTGAATCCTTCGAGGCAGTACTGGGAAATTAACTTCTGTATTAGCTTCCTGAATAAGCATTCTAGTACCTTAATTGCTAAGAAAATAAAAAATAGGGAGAACAAGAGAGAAGAATAGCAGCTGTAACTGTTTTGAGAGGAGCTCCTTGTTTAGCTTTATTTTGGACATATTTTGAGAATGTCCACTGGATTTAATTATCAGGGAGGGAAACAAATCGATTTCTGGCTTCTGATTTGGGAGATTTGGGGTTTCTCGTTCTAAGCAACATTGGAGCAGTCAAAAGATATAGACACTCTGGGAAGACAGGGAAAATTGTCAGTAAAAAGCAATGAATCTGGAAAACTAGGGGGCAGCTGTGATTTTTTGGACTGCAGTTTTGACCTGAAGTACTTTGAATTAGGTCTTGCCTTCAGAGACACAACTACATGGTCAGTACTTGTCGGGCCCAACTTCTAGTTTTCCCAGTGGAAATGTTGCCAGCACAAAGACTGCAGAGACAGTTGGCTAATTCGAAGAGATAGAAAAGAATATTCATTTTAACAGAAACCTGCTTGGTTTGGTCACAGAAAATGGGTCTCCATATGTACAGTAACTGAATTATTAAGTGGACAGATTATTTGCCTCAGGACATATTTATTTGGCCTAGAAAAAAAGTCTGTGAATTGTGTTGTGAATAAATGTGTGTATGTGTAAATGAGTTCTGGCTAATATAAAGATACATGCCATGCTTTCCCCACTCTTTCCTTCTAGCTTGCATTTTGATGTTTATTGCTCTAAATATAAGTACTCAGAAGGAAGATGCATGCTGTAGAGATTACCAAAAAGACTAAGAAGGTTTTTGGTGCTCAATTTATCCCATCAGAAAATGGGGCTCATGTTTGACACTCCTCTTGGGCTCTGATTCACCAAAAAGTTGATGAGTTTAAACACATGTCCATGTCAGCTGGGGGGCAGTGTAATTGACCGTGGACATAAAGGTAGGCATGTGCTGAAATTCATTGCAGAATTAAGCCCACGGCTACTAGGTGAGTGCTGCAGCTTTCACAGCTTACTGAATCTGCATTTTTTTACCTTGCAAATATTCATGTGTAAAATCACTTTTTACACCTAAAGTTAATTTCAAATTCTGATTATCAAAAGCAGAAGAATGCCTCAGTAATTTATGTAATATTTATTTAAACCATTAAAAGAAAAACTGCTAGCAGTGAGAAGTATTTACAGATATTACTATTCAAAGGTTTTTAGCAGAAATGAAGCTTTCTTCGTAATAGAATTATGTAAGACATTCAGAATCTGTAATTTACTGAATTTCAGTTTTAAATCATGCTGTTTCTTTTATGTTCAAATGTAGCAATTTTCTGGTCGCAGTTGAAATGTGTTTTTTTGCTGTAAGGTTGCAGTGATAAAATATTTGTCTGTTTCTTAATTAGTTCTAAGATTTCTCTGGTTCTGTGGGTTTTCTCTTTAACAGAAATATATTTTTCATCCAGTCTGTTTCTCATCTTTGTTTTCCAGTTTATTCTCAATTTCCAAAGGGAGTGTTAATGTATTATTATTAATTTTTTTCCTCATCCTCTTACAAAAAGAAGGAAAGAGACAAAAAAAAGAAAGAAGGAAAGAGCAACAAAGGTAAAGATCATATTGAAAACTTTTTTCTAGAAATATCACCTACTTTAATAACTTTAGATAATAATTTAGAATGTTAAAATTAGATTAAATTAGAGATACAGGTACAACTTTAGAACAATACTCTGTTTTCTTAAAGGACCTAAAGCAATTAGCATGCACAAAGGATAACTTGTCTGGGGAGCTTGACTGCTTCTAGGTCACCTTTGGGAATATGCACTACATAAATATCACCTACAAATTCACACTTTGTGCAAAAATAATCACTTTCAGATAGAGGGAACAGGAACAAATTCTTTTGACATTTTGCTACTAATATCTCTAGTTCTTTGTAGGTAATTAAGATAAACTGTTATATACTATATATATACATATATGCATGCACACAGAAGTACATGTATGTGTTTATGGGCATGTGGAATGAGATATATCACTGATTCAGACGGGTGCATGGATCCGACTAAAATCACCATGCTGTGAGTGCTCTCCAGCTCCCAGCTGGTGTTCATTCCAGCTGTGCCTTGACCATATGTCAGGGTAATATCAAAGCATGCACTCTCTTTTCCCTTTCTCCTGCCCGTCTGTGCCCTCATCTCTGCTAGAGGGGGCCACAGTGGCCTCCAGCATGCCTCCCCATCTGGATGGTGAGGGACTGGGACCACATGCTACACTGATCTACCTCTTCTGAACAACTATAGGTATTTCAGCTCCACAGATATATACCAACATTTTTTACAACTTCTACAGTCTTGCACAAGACTGCTGAATTAACTTATTTTTGTGAAAATGGTAGTAGCTTTGATCCATCGAAAGGCAGATAAGTTTACAAAGAACTGCGGGTTCTGACAGCGGGAATGGCCAGACCCCAACATTTTAAGCAAAACTCATCGTCTATCATGCCCCGATCATCTTTGTCATAATGTAGCCATCATTGTCTGGCACCTGCATTTGTATCCCAGGAGTCATACTGACTACTTTGCCCGTTGCTGGTTAAAATAGGTTCAGAGAGTGAGGCCAGTCACCAGATCTTGACTGTGTACAACGCCTAACTCTTAGCTCAATCACTGTTTCTGTTCTTGACCATTTCCACTGGGTGCTTCCAAAGCAAGGTCTAGATAGAGTTTAGGGAACAGTTTATACTAAGTACTTCTCACAAAAGATCTTGTGGTTGAAAGATCATCAGATTGGGATCTGTATATCTTACACAGCCCTTTGGCAAGATCTGAGCTCTCTAATACTCTATGTACTCCACTTTATTCCATAGCATGCAATGCATATCCTCAGTTTTCTGCTATTAAAAAAACATTCTGATGGGGTACCAGTTTATTTCAGATGCTTTACACTAAAAGACACGGAAAATTATTAATAAGTCTTAGAGGTATCATAAAGAGCGGAGACACAGGTTCGGGTACTATGTAATGTGACCATGGATAGTCTACTACAGCTAGGAGAGACCTAAGTAGACACTTCCGTGATGTCAAGGATAACTCCCCAGCCTTTTCTTGTTTAGCAGTGTGATGTATCGCTGGATCTTGAGATGCAGAGGGTTTATAGTCGTAGCCTAAAGCACCAGTGACATTCCTTAGTACAAGGGCCACACCAACAACACATACTCCCTCTCCTGAGTACTACATTTTCCTGGTCTGGAGCTTCCCATGTGATGTGCAGCTGGATAGCATACTAGAGATGCAACAGGTCAGTTGCATGTATGGTCACAGAGGAGGAGAGAGCCCACTGGGCTAAGACAGCCTCATTTTCTCTGGTTGGGCTCAGAGCCTGCATGGTGTTGGAGACAGGTGGCAGATGTAGACACCGTGACATAGGGAGCATGTCTATCTTCTTAAGCAGAAGAGGGGCAACAGGTTCAAGGATAAGACTTCTGCTCATCTACCACTACTTAGTTTTAGCTAACTGCTTGTCTGGGTTGATGATCTCAGTCAGCTTTTCCTAAAACAGATATTCTCCAAGGATGCATTAGTCTTAGGGACCAAGAACATAAGTTAATGTGATACCAGTTTGTCCCAAAGCCAAGGACCAGTCCCTAGCCCTCTTTGACAGTACAGACATGTCAGGAAAATCTCATAGGTCTGCAAGCAAGCAGCAGGATAGGTGCTCAGAGAACTAGAAGTGATATGGTGTCCACAGTATCCAAGCAGCCACAGATAAGGGATATTCAGGAATCAGTTTTAGAGAGCTTGGGATGTTGGGAGGTGCCACTTGCTTTTAAGGGTTTAGGAAAGGCATGACCTTGCAAAGAAGAGATTATATTTAAGGATGTGGAAAAGAAGAAGTGGTTAGGAACACACTACTGGAGTCCTGGCTTGAGAAGAGTAGAAGGTGGGAGGGGAAAAAAAGAGAAAGGTGAGGATTATCATTTCAGGAACATTTAGAACTTAAAAAAAACTATAAAATTTGAGGAACAAGAGTTTGTCTACCCCATCTATAGCAATGTATATTAATAAAGAAAGGGAATTTTTGAAAGGCCTAGTGTAAATGAAAAACCCTGTTGATATAACCTCAGGATTGTCTCTAACCTAACAGGGCTAGAAACAGCTGGAACAAATGTGATATGTTGATAGCCATCTGAAATGTGGACAATGTGATAAAAGAAGGAGTTCAGACAACATGCCAGACAAGGAAAGAAAGCCAGAGTCAGAACAACAGTTCTTACGCCCAGGCTCCATCCCCATACATCTAGCCAGCAGTAACTAGCCAGCTGTCTTGTATCCCCAAAATATAAACAGAAAGCTCTACTTCCTAATTCAATCCATCTGATTATTTTCTTCCATAACACATCCCTTTTGTCAAAAGCAATTAAAATTACTGTAACTGATAACTCAAAACTGAATAGCGGACCTAACCTTCTCCCCTCTGCTAACAGAGACTGGTTGATTGATAATTCAATGGATAAAATGGGAGATTTCTGTAAGTATCTGTAAGTTTATTCTGTTTCCACTCTTATTTACATTTTTGTATTATTTTGATTCTCTTTTTCTCCCGTGTATCAATCAATCTCATGTATCTAATCAATAACTTCTAAATGTTAGTGTGAATTTTCTGATTTGCTTGCAATGCTACTGAGCAGGTTGAGGTCTCTGCTTTTGAGACATCAGTCTTCAATGTTTTTTGTTATGCAATGTTAAGATCAAAACAACAATAATAATAACTTTGATCTTTTAGCTAATGAATTCAAGAGAAATATTTACACAGAAAGCTGACTTTTTTTCTTTGATATATTTAGAGGAATTTATTATTTGATAAAATCCTTAAACCCAGAAAGGTTTGACTGAAATCATGGCTCATTGTTCTCAACGGTTCTGAACTCGTTTCACTGAGCTTTTTTTAGTGTTTCACCTTTGTTATTCAAAAACAACTAACCAGCCAACCTCCTAAATAATCTAGAACAAATACTTAATAGATAGCTACAACTTGAGAACCTGATCTTCAACAATAGCTCTGCTCTGAATATGCGATTGCACTAGAAGCCTTTTCCCATTCTACCTAAACTTTTCTATGAATTAGCTTACAATTTTCACTCTTCTTTCTCAACTTTAAAAGACTGAGAAAATCAGTAGTGGCAAATGATGTGAAATATAACTAACAACAGAACAAACTAAGAAGATCTGTTATTTTTTGGTCTGTGTATTTGCTGTCTTTGGGGTAAGGATAAGGATAACTGAATCCTGCTGAAAAATCCTTTTTTACTGAAAATTGCTGACATGGAGAAAAGGTGCTCAAGATTAAAATCTATAATGCTGTATATTTTATGCAGACAACTACATCTTTATGTAGTCTTTTAATATAGTCTTTTAACTATATTTTTATGCTATATTTTTCAGGATAGATTTTTACTTGAAAACATGGCCTAGGATACATTCATATGTAATTCCAAAGTAATTATTAACAATAGAATGAATTAGTTCCTAACCTAATTGCAGATTCCAAGAGCCTATACTATAGCTTTTACGCACACTTTATATTGTATTAGCACACTTGAGGGTAGAAGTATATTCAGGTTTTTCATTTGTCTATATACTTTTCTATACCTGTATATGTTATTTATGTTCACATTTTGCAAGTTCCATTTCCCTTTGCAACTAAAGAAAGTCTTGCAATTGACCTTAAGGATACCTGAATCTACCTGTATCTGGATAAGAACATATATTATAAAAGATAAGGATAACAATTAGCTCTAATAAAGCCTGAAATAAGTCTCAAAATGTAGGATCAAACTCAGAACTGACTGTTTTATCTGAATCTAGGTTTTATGCCAATACAGAACACAAACATCCTTGTGCAAAAGCACTTAGATTCAAATTCATTCTGTTGTTATTTAGATACCTGAGGTTTATAAGGTATGTAGTTACTCTAAAATTGATTTATAGTTAATAGTAAGAGAATAGTACCTACAGATTGCTTCACCACCCCTGGAGTAGACTGTTGACTACAGCAGGAGTAAAGAATGACTATGCTTTTAATTAAAGCACTTTACCTCAGCTTTCAATAAATGGACTTTTTAATATTCCATAAATATTCCACCTGTGCAGATGCTTTCTACTCTAAATGCAGAAGCTAAAGTTAACCAGACTAAAGAATATTTATATGATGCATTCTCATACACTTCTAAATAATTAATATTGAGAGACCAGCTGATGACTTGCTATGACCATTTTGATTTTTCAAAGGTAATTCTGCTTAAACCTTAGGCAACATCATCAAATGTAATAATGAATTTTGTCTTAATATTTAACATAACTCATTCCTTCAACAACTCTTTGATAAGGAAAAATATTATTATAGTTGTAAAGATAAGAAATGTCCCAGTTCTGTATTTACAAGAAATAACTCATGGCACCAAATATCAGTGTCACTCAAGTGACTATCTCTTTAGACGATCCTCAGGGCATACTAATACAAATAAACTTTTTAATTTTATACATTGATATGTGCTGTCAGTCTTATTTTCCTTCTAAAAGGTGAATTGCCTATTTGTGACATCAAAGCTGTTTGTTATGGGAATTATTATGATGATGTGAAATGATTTGGGGTGAAAGACAGATACATTCCTTGGAAGCAAGTACATTCTTGTGCAGCTATCATACATTCATGTCTCTAATGATAAAAATTATAAAAGAAAAAGCAGAAGCTATATGACACACAGACAAAGTGTTTTTAACTGGAACATTTTTCAAAGTTTTGTAGAAGGCATCAATAGCTTTTAAAGTAAATTGTTTTGTACAGAACTCCAATGGGAGCATTACAAAATGTTCTTCTTCAGTCTACAATTAGATTAATCATGTAACTGAGGTCTTGAATCTGTGCACATTCTTATTCAACAAGAATATCAGTCCTCATCAATTTACTAGAAGAAAAGAGCTCCATGAAAGCAATTGGCACGCAAACACCTACCCTGCAGTTGCTCCTTTTATCTGAATTCTATCTTTCCTGAAGAGTAATATTTTATCTCTTTAAAAAGAACAAAATGTCTGTTAATTCATATCTAAAATATTAAAAGAGATAAAAAAACATTTACTATGAAAAAAGATATACGAATTTAAACACCAAAGCTGCATCTTAAAATTCCTGATATATCAATAAGTTTGTTTAATAAAGTAACCACTTTGGATAGTTTCAGTTATATGGAAAATAGTGGCATTGCTTTAATACCTAAGACGTTCCGACGTCATGATGGATTTTTCTGTTTTCTATACTTTGAGTGAAAGTAATTACAATATGAGAAGATATACTAGGTCATCTAGTCTTCCCTTTAATGACAAAATCAATTCTTACCGGATACTAAAACCAGCACAGATTCTTTGGAATAAATGGGAATGAACTAACAATTTCCCTTTTCTTTGCATCTTACTGGTACTGGGAGCTGTGAAGATCCAATGGAAATCAGGGGTGGACCTGGCAGAGATGTACTTTGGTGGTGAGGACAGTTCTTGCCACTCTTCACTCTCACCATCTCTGTTTCTTGGGCTCCCAGACCCAGTACTAAATAGCAATCATGAAGATACAAGGTTTTGAGTATTTCTTTCAAACCATGGAACTGCTCTCCACTCTAGATTTGCCTAATGACCCAGACTCTCATCACTCCACTTCTTCCTTACACCAAGAAAGTACTGCACACCAGTGCAGCTTGTTGGGGCTGCACTGGAAGAGGTGGCATGGCCAGCTGAGAAGAGAGAGGAGGACGAGAGAGCAGGAGTCTGCAGCCCCCTGATTAAAGCATTTGTCTGAAAGAAAGGATTCTGATTACTGGTCCTTGATTTGTTTTTCATTTGATGCTTATATAGCAGGAAAGGAAGAAGATGTCTTAGGAGCAGCTTTTCCTCCTCTTCCCAGCAATGGCACTTCATCTCATGTCAGCTATGTTTTCAGGCGGGTAGCAGCTGCAGCTGCTTTGTAAGGTGTGCCTGTCCCTGTATTTCAGTGCAGGTAGGGCATGCTCAGAGCACTCCTGCTGTACTTGCCACCTCTTTTACAGGAGCAATGTCCTGTTCTACACCCTTATAGATGGGGGGACAGGTTTTAAAATAACAGATTGAGCAGATGCAAAACTCAGTGTATATACAATATTTCTAGTTTAAGTAGCAGGTATGTATGCAAAAAGGAGTTAGCAATTACAATTTTGCACTTACATACTTCAAGGCTGTTTATACCCATGTTTAGCTCTAAATTCATGACATTAGGAAGAAATCTAGCACCTGTTGAAACTGCTAGTAGCTCTTTAATTGACCTAGATTGGGCTAGAATACCACCCTTCAAATGCAGGAGACCTGAAGGAAGAAGAGGCTTTACATATTACAGCTCTTTAACTTAGTAACTAGAGCAACTGGCTTTTATCTTGACTGGGATCTCTAAACAGGACTGGAATATAAATAATAGTGGAGAAGAAGTTAAGCAAGGATCATCAAAGAATGTGACAATTGTATCAAGCTTTTATATATGCATGCTTTTGCATTGTACAGGTAAAACCAGGATATATGTATTAATTTGGCATATAACACCTAATTTTCCTGTAACACTAGGGGATTATTTCTGAAATTATCATGCTATAGAAGTGCAGTATAATCTAAGGAGAAAGCTTCATTGATAATGCTTAGCATTATTAGTGTTATCAACTTAACCATTTTCTGCTATAGAAGCTATACCATTAATCTCTTTGAAATTACTTGAGGCTTAACTACTTAAGGATTAGCTATTTTCTGAAAAATGCACTGAGATCATTTTGGATCTGCAGGGCAGATATCTTCCTCATTTGCTACTAGCTAATTATCTGGTAACATCTGGAACAACCAGGAATGTTCTTACATGCCTAGCTCATCTAAGAGCTAAGAAAATAATCCACTCAGTGGATAAATAGTGAACATCAGCTTCTCCTTTTTCTACTTTACACCTCCTGTAGAGTATAATCTGCACATACATTCTTGAAATATTTCCCAGGCAGGATGTCTTAAGAAACCCAAACAGAAGACTGCTCAGTTTGTGAGTTCTAGCAGGCATAAAATGTGGAACCAACACTAGAGTTTTGATTAATGTTACTCTAAGCATCTCCAGAAAAAAGAGCATTAAACAGGCCATCAGCATGTCAAAGTGAAAACCTTATTCTCAGAGACTTTGACACCCTGGAAGGTCTGAGAAGATTCTGAGTGTCTAAGTATTTGTGTGTTTGAACTCTATTATTTAAATGCCTATTTAGTATTGGTTTATTAGCATAAACAGAAGTCTTAGCATGTTGTATTTGCCTTTAGAATGTCATGTTACAAACCAGAAACTAGCACTTAATCCTCAGCCACGTGTCCTGAAGACTTTAAGTGATTTTTAGCCTGGTTAATTAATTTTAAGAATTGTCATATATATGTTTTTCTTTGGACATAGATAATGGACCAAAATCTAGATGAGTCTTTTCTTCTTGATTTTTGATGCTTCCTCTGCTAAGGTTATCTGGCAGATGTCTGTAAAGTGGTTGGGATATTTACTACTTTGGGGTTTTTTTACCCCTGCTTTTGAGACAAACAGGTGAAATTTAGGTGATTCTGTGATGGTGTATGTTATAAACAGGTGATGTATGGAAGTGAAGTACGAAATTGTAGGCTGAGCTCATTTCGTTCGAACTGTAGAGAATGAACTAGGCACATATACTTCATATAGATGATATGGTATGATTTTCTATGTCACAGGCATCCAGCTAGTTCAGCTGTATCAATAGATATCCATAATAAAACTAATAGTCAACAATATATGTCAAGTTAAGACTTCAGAACCTTAAGCAGATATAGCTATTAATGATTAAAGCAGAATCATATTAGTTTCTTTTTGTCTTTGTTTTAGGTGCAATTTAAAAAAAAACATCACCTCCCTGGGTAGAGGGACCATGACCCATTGGTTAGAGATTAATCATAGGAAAATCCAAATATAACTAATCCAAAATTAATTTCCAAGTGAGAAATACTGGTAAATCTTGATGGGAAAATAACATGTCTCTCCCTTAGGAAAGTGCACTGATTAGTGTGCTTTTAGTGATTTAACCTTGAGCTTGGAAACAAATGATGCAGTTTGCTTTCCCCATAGTTGATTTACCTGTGGGGTAGATACACCTTCCCTGGATGTATGGAGTTGTTCTTTGATTTCTGAAGTAATTGTGATTTCAAATTTTAATTCCAGATGGAACGCTCTTGGCCAAATTACAATGCCATGTGTTTCATAAATCGCATTTGTAGCTGTTAGCCTTAGCAGTTTGCCTCTCTGCAATCATGAAACTGTGTGTTTTTAAGAATGTAACAAACACCATCCGCATATACCAAACTCCAGATGATATTTCCAGTAAAGGCATTTTCAGAGCACTCTGGACAAGCTACTGGATTTTACTGGAATGAAATGCACTTTTACTCTTCTTACTAATGCTTTCTCCTCTTGGCATATAAGATATCAAGATATTTATAGTCACTCTTAAAATCTTTGGCTCTTTCCAGGTCATATCATCTGCTCAAATGTCACTTCCTTGTGTTAAGAAAACAAGTCATTTATACATATATATTTAATTTTTAATGCTTGTATAATTATAATTTTTTCTTAGATTTTTAGTTTACAATTTTAGTTAAAAAGGGTTTTCATTCACTGAAAAAATACATAGAGGATCACAAATGTTTTGGTGGAACTTCTTTTGCTACATCATTGTGAAGATATCTACCCATTAAATCATGTGATATTATACTTTCTATATCAGATCAAAGGTATAGGAGATAAGGTATAGGCGAAAGAGAGGAGCAACTACAGGTCTTCCTAATAGAGCTTTTTTCTCTATTCACCACATATCCACAAAGCTCTGAGAGATTCCATCTGGCATTTTCGAAGGCATAAACATTTGTTTTCCTGCCATCAGCTACAGCTGATATTTGGGTCCAGCAGTTACTTTACTAGGATACTCTCTGATTTCACAACAGTCAGCTCCCACATTTAATCAGATCTTTGATACACTTTGTACACTATGGTACAGTACAGAAAGAGCAGTTCTAACTAATTTCTTTGTCCCTCTTAATGAGCCTGCTCACATAATTACAAATTCTTCACTATAAAGGGAACCATTGAGCCTTTACATACCCAACCCCCATGAAAAACCATACATAAGTATCTTGCTATGACAATTGTCTCTGTCCTCTCACTGCCCACTAGTTTATCATCCTCATTTGTCTTATTGATTAGTTTTACCCAGGCCACTTCCCTCCTCATTTTGACTAAAACAATTGTGCTAAATGGCAGTCAGAGAGGGGCGTTTCTAGCTGCAAACTATCCTTCAGAGCCACCTCACCCTATATGAACCTTGACGTCAGCTAACACCACTTGAGGTAAATGTCACCCCAAGGCACAAGAAAAAGCAATTCTTTGCATTCATGTGCAACAGTAATTTCTCTAAATAAATGCCTAATACATGTCTCTCTTGCCCAAGATCTTGCCTACTGATATGTCAGCCCTAAAGTTTTATGTGTGTTGTAACTTTCAAGTATGTTTATTATACTTAACAAACAATAGTTTTTGTTGCTTGTATATTGCTTCTTAATGACTATGTGCTTATACTAAAGCTTTACTCAACTCTTCTGTACCCCAAAGGTAAGTGGAAGAGCTAATAAAATTTTGAACTCTGTTGGTATGAAGTGTGTTGGTTAATTTATGTACTGATGGTTGCATCGAGTCTAATAAGACCAGTTATTCTGTCTGTGAAAGCCACGGTCCTCCTTAAAGTGTAAATTCTTGTACAACTGATCTTTTTTCAAGAACCAAACTCTCTTTCAAAAAAGACTCAACCATCTAAAAAACTGCCTCACCTGCATGCCTTAGACTGATACTAAGGATCTCTATAAAAGAAGCTTCTCAGAGTTTTTACTCCCTTGCCTACGTTATAAAATCAGAGTGCTGGAACATTCCCACTGAGCAGAGACTGAAAATCAGCACAAGATCTGGCACCACTGGATCTCTGTGATCCCAGAAGAGAGGCAGGTAGAGATCTTGGAGAGGAATGCATACTTTAATCTCTCTAAGGCATCCTTTTTTTCTGTAAGCCTGCTAAGTTATACCTCATATACTGTTTAAAGTGTGGTTATCTAATAGTCCCTTAAATGCTGTTGGTGTGCTGTTTAAAGAAGGATGAAAATTTCAGCAGTGTCCACTAATCAACCAGCAGCCAACGAATTAGCTGCCACTGTCAGTGTGCTTCCATCAAATATACTTCTAGTGAAGTCACTGAAAGTTTAAAAGTCCTGCAGAGATTTGGTGTGTTCAGAGGTGCATCATACCACAACAGAATCTAGCTGGCATGCAGGGATCTTAAGCTTAGTAGAAGTGGCAAATAGCATGATGTTTCTAAGCAGAGTAGAGTAATTAATGTTTCTAATCAAAATTTGTGTAGAAATGCCCCTTCTCTTTCAGAGCTGACTGATTTTTAGACATTCAGGCATCACAGAATTTATATTCTATAAAATTGTGGTATTCCAATTTTTGGTATCTCTGTTAAGAGAAAAACAGGAGACTGTCCACTTTTTTATGTGGGCATTATTAATTGATCCCAATGGGATCCTTCCTCTATCTTCAACAACCACTTTAGCTTAGGTACCTTTATTTTGCTTAAACACTTAATGTCCTCCCTCATGACCTTTGTCTGCAAATACTTCAAAATCTCTGGATGCCTGGACAAATTGATAAAGATGGGCCTTATTCCAGAATGTTGGTGCACTGCTTCTTACATTTTAGCTACATGGTTAGTAATCTTACATTCTGTTGTTAGAGCCAGTGATGCAAAATCAGTTTGGGAATAAGAGTTAGTAAATGACTCTTTAAAATGTATAACATACTGGTTTTGTTGTTAAAACATTCTACATAATTTAATCCACAGGTTTCTTCAGCTATTTTCCTTCAACGTAAGATGGAAAAATTTGCATTGTAAGCCACTTACATCTCTCTCTCTCTTTTTTTTTTTTGGTACAAGATTCCTTCAGTGTCCCTTGATGGACTCACACTCCTTGCTGTGTGGGTGAATAACAGCAGGTTCAACTGTACCCATGTCATTGTGCATTAGCTGATCAGGAAAGAGTCTGTCAGCAGGTCTTCCTAAGGTACTTCCTGCCTTCTCATTTCATCCATCAGTCACAGGGGTTAAGCACAAAACTATTAGGTACTCTACACATTCATGTGCTGAGCTGGTAAAGCACTTCTCAGATAAGAGTGTTTCAGTCATTTAGAAGCCATTTCTGCTACCTGTGGTAGCACTTTTGTCTTAGGTGAACCCAATTTAGTGATAACACCAAAAGTCACAAGCAAAAGTCCAAGCAGAAAATCAAAACAAAGAACTTTCAACAAGAATTTGCTCTTATTAACGTACATATAATCCCTGCTCACAGTACCAGGATATGGTACCAGATTAAACATACAAAGTCCTCTGTCATTGGAGGCATTCCTCAGCTTCTTCAATGATTTGAAATATCTCAAATAAAAAGAAACAGGAAAAATTCCATCCTCCATGTGGCAACCGGAAACCTTTCATACAGTTTAACTTTACTGCTCATGCACCTCTTTACTACAAAGAGATACTAAAGAATCTCGACCTTCCACAACCAGAGGACGCTCCAGAAAGAGAACACCCGGCCAATACATAGGGTCATGCATGTGTCTCACGCCCACTGCAGAAAACAGCCCTAGTTCTGCCTGCCTAAGTGCAGGCACTCAAGTTAGATGCTTAATCGACCTAAACTTTATAAACAAGGGAGAGGGATGGCATTTCCAGATCATCATATAACTTTCGATGAGTTGCGTGGCTTTTACAATGACCCTGTGGGAGTACACGGCTGCAGTACTTCTACCTCAGTTACTTCATAAAATTAAATAGGGTGGTGTAGGTCTAATGACCACAGGTGAAATGAGCTGAATCTGCCTTGTGAACATTAGTCTCCATACAAATCTTCCAGAGAGTTGCAAAGGGTTTTACTGAGGTGATAAGAACAGGCCATTTTTCCCTGTGTATCATATGAAAACTAAGTCTTACACTGTATAACTCCTAGTCTTGAAATGGAAAGTAGTGTGGTACTTAAATCACATAGTATATTTAAAATTTCATCTCCCACAGCAACTAAAGCACTCTTTTCCAGTACACCACGCTCACATGTTGTGGTTGTCAATGTATAGAAAAAACAGGAATTGTATGACTGACCTGGCTAGTCGGTCGTACACTGCTGGCTCCTCCTCTTTGCTTCAGAATTTTAAATATGTTTAAATGTATTAATAACTTTTAGTTTTTCAGGTAGGCGGTCCCTGCATTGTCACAGATGTGGCTGGGAGAATGATCTGTTCATAAACATACACCTTTGCTCAAAAGTTTGCGAACCCCTCTTACCTAAATATGCTACAACAATACACAAAAATAGCTTAAGTAGACTGAAGAAACCATCTATCTATATTAGAGATGCCTAGTGTTCTTTAGAGCTCTGCTTGTTTACTTTCTCTCCTCTACTTTTTGGATAACAGACCAAATTCCTTTCTGGCATAGCTTCTCAGAAGCCAGTGAAGTTACTTCAGGGATGAATTTGACCCATTTTAATGCTTTTCAAGAACCTGCGCAACAATAAAACGCCACATCTCTGCCACAGCTCGAATGCCATTTGGAGAAGGGATGTACAATACATCTTTGTCTTCTTCCTGCTCATAATGAACAGTGTAGGTCATCTGCATCATTAACATTTGCAGCTGATGCATTTGCGTAGTCTGTATACACTCCTTGGAACGGCACAGACCTTCCCATTGTTTTCAGAACCTTGATTTTTTCTTAGCATTATCATCATCCAAATGTATTTAAAGATGAAACTATTAGAAACACAATTGGTGAATTAATGTCATGAGGACTGCTGCTGGCAGCTCATCAATTTTTGATATGCCACTCAGACAAATGAAACATAAGCCACCCAGAACAAGGGGACCTTTTGACACTTCAAAGGAAACCCCTATGGGTGGTTTCCTCTTGAAGCCGCACTAAACTGGCTCAATCTCCTCAGCTGGAAGCTGCCAATGTCTCATTAACCCCTAAACAGGCCCTGCATGAGCTTTTCTTTTCAGCTATAATTATGCCATGCACTCCTGTTATGCTGTACTGCATTGCAACACTGTCACCAGCACATTATAAACATCCACCCTAATTGAAAAGCAGATTAGACTCGTGTTAATTAGCCAAAAAGCCCGCCCACTTGCATGCATTATGATTGCCTCTTAAATACTGAGGATGTTGAAATCCCTCAGAAAGACAAGGCAGACTTAATTGCAATAACCTGCAAATTAAGTTTAATTTACTTTAAATTTACCGGTTTAGCAGGCTCATTTGATGGTGTTAATGTTCTAGCAAATTAATTATCGGAATTAGTCATGCCTGGTGGAGTTTTGCAGCAGAATACATTGTACAGTGGCCTATTAATAACAGACAAACAGGACAGGATTAATGAGAAGATTATGCTAAAGTTCTTTTTTAAAAACAAGGAACTTGCATGAATTCAAATATAATCACCAAAGTGCAAATACAGGCACAGAATATAAACAAACTGAAATTTATTACACTCTATGGCATGCCATCTAGGAGAAACAGTAAAACATTACCCATGAAATATTTGATAGAAAGAGGCCTCTTCTATGCACTCAAGTAGATCACTTCTCACAGCAAACCATTTCCCATTAACTGGTATCTCTCTACCAGACTTCAAATATGTAAGTGCTTTCGAGAGTACTTGTACTACAGAGAGAGAGCTGATAAATAAATTAGAAATAACATCTCATACGTTAATTCCATAGTCCACTTTGTGGCTTATGAGTCAGTAGGATTGCTTTTTTGTATTCCATTGCTAACCACTGTCTGCGCCAGTTAAAAAAAAAAAAAAGGGAAAAGAAAAAAAAAAGGAAAAAAAAAAAAAGGCCTCCGCAGAGATATAGCTGCAAGTAAACTGTAAAAGAAGCATCCTTGCTTTCTTCCTTTCTCTATAAAAATGCAACAAGATGAAAAAATCCCTTCTAATAGCCCTTGGAATAGCTCTCAAAATAAAGATATAATTGGCCTTGTAAACAATGTCAAGGTACAATCATTCACCCTGCAGAAAATGTTGGCTGACACCGCTGGAGAAAGGGAGAGAGTAGTAACAAATATCCTTTTTAGCTCATCTTGATCGTGAAAGTTTAGTCTGCTTATGTGCTAGAGGTTGCCTCTTCCATTAGGGTCCACAGTCATCCCAAATATAATGAGGTATACACAATTCAACTCTGTCTCCCTATAGACATCACAAAAAGCCTGTGGGAGCACAAAAGTTAATCCTTGATGAGTATGAACTGAATGTGATTGAATATAAAATTCTGGATTATTGATTGGAATATGTATGTTAAAGCCATCATTTGCCGAGAGTAGCTGATTCTTGTGTCGGTTGCAAGGGGCTTTCAGGCTGTGTTGTGGAGTGCCCACTGAAAAAGCCCAGATTTACATCATTCTTGCATCTACTGTATTGTGTGGAAAATAAAAATGTTACTCCTTGAAAGGAAAGACTGAACGATGCATTCCTTAAAAACAAATTATCTCATTAAAGAAGGAAAGGTTTGGTGAGAGAAAAAATATGCATACTTGCTTTATGGGGCACAGTTTAATTTTTGAGGGAAAAAAACAAAACAAAAAAATGGTTTCAATATGTTTTCTGTATTGTACTGATATATCATGTAGACCCTTTCTGCTTTCCTTATTATTTCTTTCTCTCTCTGAGATAAAATTACAGTTTGAAGTACTAAATGAAACTGGCACAAAAGCAGCCATTATTAAAAGTAGGCTAAAAACAGAAAAAATGAAAGTAATTCCACTTTAAAAAGCTTGTACATGAAGGGCTGAGATGACTTTAGTAAGAACCCGTAGGGAATAGGAACTACACCATGAAGGAAATGGATTCCTGTGACACATAAACAAAAGGCAAATGACTAATATATTTACATATAACATGTGGTGTATTCATTGCACACCATGGTGACAGAATTGTTTATTCCATTTATAATTTATACAGAAAAAACTTATTATATGTGTAACTAATTTGCCTGATGATAATATACAGTAGGAGATTAGGTTTCTATTATATTCTGTCATTAAGAACAAAAGATTTTTGTTTGTTAGTTAATTTTTTTCCTTGGTTCCCATTCCGCAGCACACACCCTACACATGAGTATGTTTCTCTTAAATCATTATGATGCTAAATAGAAAGTAGCAAGGAACTTCTAAAAAAGCCTTACAAAATCCCCTGTACATGAATCTGCTTTAAATAGTCTTCACTTATAGAATATCTTTTGTTATTAGTAATGACAATATACAAAGAACCTCTTACAGGTGATGTGTATGTACCAAAAAAAGAAATGTCAGAATAAATATAGGCTCCAGAAGAGCTTTGCTGTGAGAAAAAGAAATTCAAACATTTTACCAGAAGCAGCATTAGAATATGTGACTAGACAGTTCATCTCAGACTACAGGGAGCGGGTGGGTGGGTAGGCAGTGATGAGGGAATTATCTTGATATATTTTCCACTGTGGCACACAAGACAGTGCAATTCTCTGAAAGGAATTGTTAGCACCAAGCCAGTAATTCCCCTCCGTGGTATTACAAAGTGTGTGTATTACAAAAGGAGGGGGGAAGTAGCCTGCAAAGTACTATATATGTTTCCAATACTAAACCACATATGACCTTGAATTAATTCAAATATTCTTATCAAAATATGAATGCTGGGTCAGATATATATACACATGCACATATTTTGAATTAATTTCTTTATTGCCTTTTGAAAAAGAAAAATCTGCTCTAACAAATTTATTAGGATGCAAGCTGCTTAACCCTTTGCAAGCCTAATTTGTACTGATAGTAAAATTAGCCTAATACAGGAGAGGAGGACTGAAGAGAAAAATGTTTTTACATAGTAGCAGGTACTTTCCTGTCTAACTTAGAGCTGTCAAATACCTTTCCAAATAGTAGACCACATCAGTTCAGTCTTAAAAACCATGTGATCCTTTGGTATGTTCAAATGAGTGTGGCAGTATAAGAACTATATTTGGGTAAAGTGGAAATCAGTGTTGAAGGTGTATACACAACACTGAAACCTTTTATTATCTAAATTAACATACTGCACAAATATCTCCACAGGGACACCCTGTCAGTCATCATATCCATCGTTTGTTGACCCCATGAGTGCTGACAAACGTGAAAGTTCAAGAAACAGGTGAGAGGATGCATCTCAGCGTGCAGCCAGGTAATGAACAGTGAATGGCCTTCTGGGCGCAAGATGAGATACCTTTTACGGACTGAGCTGCAGTAGAGCATTGTATCCCTGAACCCCAAATCACTCACACCATTAACTTGCTTGGATTCCAGTACGGGAAAAATTGAAGCAGCACTGAGATTTGGCAATGTTCAAAGTAGAATAAAAAAGAAGGCATCAAAGAAGGCATAAAGTTTGGAAAGGCAAATAAGGATCTACAAGAATACACATCAGGTTATTGGATTCTGTTCCACAAAAGATCCAAAAAACTTGCCGACTTCTGATTTTTATTGCTTTCTATCGTTTCATTGCCACTACAGTTTAACAGCTGTACTGGAAATTGTATAACATAAGGCATCCTTGAGGAAAAACTGAATGCAGTAAAAAAATATTCTTCAAAACATCCGAGGAAATGAAATTTGGCATGAGCCTGTGGACAGAGCTGAATACTGATCTTAAAAGTACTATATTATCTATTTATCAGCTGTCATTGTAATTGAATTTCTAGCACTGGAAGAGATGCATGAAAGAGATTTGGACTAGATATTTTTCAGAGCTTAATTCTCAGTAAAGCAGCATTCGTACCACTCGTTGAAAAACTGGAACTATTAGCTTGATCACAGAAATATGCTAACGTGATGCTATGACTACTGGTTCTTAACTGGCCTGGGCCAGGACTATAAGTCTGGAGTATTTAGAAACTGAGTTCAAAGCTACTTGCAAAAACTATGTATACATACCCTAAATGGAAACTAAGGGCATAGGCCCTTGAGACTCAGAACGGAAGTGAATATTCAGGATTCCTGAATGAACTATGTTCTTTCAAGAGGTGCTTCAGGTACCTAAATATGATTATATAGATCATACAAGCCTGAAGACATATCAATGCACCATCTGGTATCTTAGAGGAGACCATAAAAACTTGTCTAAGAAGCAACATAAACCATTTGCTCAGTCACTGAATATATTCTCCATATCATCCATTCTTTCTGCTTCAAGGAAACTGGACAATAATTTCAGTGCCACATTGGCAGAGGACTGAACCTTCTTTTCTTGCATTTATTTTCGAAAGAAAGCATTAGCAGTATTAATGCTTTTTGCAGACTGAAAAGGCCATCTTCATACTTATATTTCATTGCCTTAGACACTGGAGAAACCTATACCAACAAAAAAAGCCCTGCTGAGACTGCATTCTAATCTGGGTCTACTGTATTTTAGTTAGTGGAGAGATTCAGGCTAAAACCATGTCAACTAAGAAGAGAACTGGCCCCCAAATGTAGCAAGTAAATGAAAGGAAAAAAAAAAAACACAGAAAAGAACTATAACAGACTGCCTGAATTAAACCCATGTGGGAAAGTATTCCTCCCACTTAAATTTCAGGACCTGATATTCCTGAATTAAGTAGCCCTAGGCACCTACTACAATTGTTAGAAAAGAGATAAAGACAAAGACAGAAGGATATGCACACCACTTCAGAGGGTAATTCACTGCAACAACCTGAACTGATCTCTGGAGGTTCTTATGTCTATCCATGGATTTGCACATACCTTGGGCAACTCTACTATGCACATAGTGCTTATCTGGAAAGAAACTAAATCTTATTGTGTTTCGGTACAATAGCTTGAATGAGGCCTTGATTTATGAGCATAGTAAACAAAATTATAACTATCAAAAAGAATTTTTAGATTCCAACAGGCTGACAAATCATTTATTTCCTTCATTATCATTGTAAAGCTCACTATCAAACAGTAAACTCTTGCACCTCGAGAGAAAGAGATTGTTTTTTAAAAAATGATTCTATACTCAACGGATTATTTTTACGTGATTCAACTTATTTGACTGTCTATTATTTAACAATAACCAGCTACCCTGACATTCTTAGTTATCATTTTTAAACTAGAGCAAAAATTGCCTCAGGTGTACTGTCTTCCACAATCCCACCACAAGTCTTTCTCTCCCTAGTTATCTGCTACATAGACGCAAAAAGTCCAAAAAGTCCCCAATCTTTTTTTTTTTTCTTTTTAAATCTGTGTTTGAAAATGTTATGAACATAGAAGTCTGTAGAATGATAGCCTTCTAACAACCGGAAGAAAGAGTCTGTTTTGCCCAAAACCTGACCTTCACATTTTTTGTCTCCTGTGTTCTCCTGGTTCTTCTCCAGTTCACAATCTCCCCCATGCCATGCAGAATTACAGTGTCTGTGCTCAGCTGTCTGTCTAGAGGTCCCAATGGAGCTTGACTGTCAGTACTCAGCAGAAGTCTCTTCCTTGCAGATCCTTGAAGTGCCACTCTAACCAATGTATGAAAAACTCACACACTCTGGTCCTAGCAGCAAAAAACAAAATGGCTTGTACTGTGAACCTGTCACAGTATTGCAGCTCTTTGGAAATTAATTCTTCATATGAAGTATGAAAATTGCTCAATATGCTCATTTTGTAGCTATTGAGCTATAACTGGCAGTCTCTGAAAAATGAGACACTGGAATCTGAGCAACATTATCTAGACTTAAGGACACTTAAGGGTAGACATCTTCCTTTTCTCCAAAACTAGTCCACCCCTAGAACTTCTCAAAAAATCTTTAAATTCATTTTTTTTCACCGTTGAAAATTCCCCCCTCCTTTTTTTTTGATCAGATTCACATTGAGAAAAATTGTTTCACTCTTGATTTGTTTTAAGGAGGGGTTTCTTTTCTTTTGCATTAGTAAAATTTATCTTTTTCTACTAGATTCATCTCTGGGCAAAAGTAAGGAGTTTGAGAATTCTATCCTACAGACGCTAAACATTTTTTAGCTCTTGATTGAAGTTTATTTCCTGATTAACACTAAAGGAATGAAGATGTAGGTATAACAACATCAACAAAGAGGTATTGATAAAAGGGCATAAATGGTTAGCCAATTATACAGGCCTTCTGTGTTAGGAAAAAATAAATCAGTGGAGCAGGAGAGGCAGAAAATCTTGAGAGAGATCCATGTCCCAGAAAGATGAACCATTATGTACCCCGCTTTACAACACTGAATGGAGGTGTTCAGTAGAAACCAGGAGACCATTTCTCACACGGAATTCCCTGAAGCACAATAGAGCAGTGCATTGTGCTGGAAACAGGCTCGTTTTTCCTTGTTCTCTGCGGTTTCCTCATGAAGTAAGTTTGTATGTCCTCCTTAAGTTGGAGGACAGTTACATCAGTGCATGACCAGGAAGATCAATCTTGAAGCTAGTTACAGAGAACATAAGCAGATGAGGCTACCTGTCCACATGGGAGAATTGGTATTAAAGAGTTGATTCTATGTAGTCCCAAACAACTGAAAGGCATTAAATACTTATTAAATTTATATATATTACATACATGTTTTTATTATTATATTATATTATTACTTATTAAATAATAATATTTTACAGAATGGTTGAGGTTGGAAGAGACCTCTGGAAATCATCTTGTCCAACCCCACTGCTCAACAGGGTTACCGAAAACATATCGTCTGAGACCGTGTCCAGACAGCTTTCGAATATCTCCAAGGAAGAAGACTCCACAACCTCTCTGAGCAACCTGTTCCTGCGCTCAGTCACGCTCGCAGTAAAGAAGATTTTCCTCATGTTCAGACAGAACTTCCTGTGTTTCAGTTTGTGCCCGTTGCCTCTTGTCCTGTTGCTGGGTGCCACTGAGAAGAGTCTGACCCTGTCGTCTTTACATTCTCCCTTCAGATACTTACACACGTGGAGAAGATCCCCTCTCAGTCTTCTCTTCTCCGGGCTGAACAGTCCCAGCTTTCTATGAGGAAAGTTTTAGCCTTTCCTCATAGGAGAGATGCTCCAGTCCCCTAATCATCCTTAGCAGACCTTCATTGGGTTTGCTCCAGTAGCTCTGTCTCCCTGCCCTTCCCTTCTCTGCCCTGCCCTTCCCTGCCCTTTGTAAATAATCTGTATGAAGTCAATGCTGTAGACACTTTGTCTATGTTGGAACTACTTGAAAGAAACTATAAAAACTGTACTTTTTTTTGTCAATCATCACTGATTTGAAAAAAAGACTTAATCTTTATGGAATTGATTTTTTTTTAATTGCTGCATATGTTCATATCGTAATAGATATAGAGCAACAAAAAAGTCATACTCACTGAAAATTCTGTCGAAAAGGAAAGAATCTAAAATATATTATATTTAGTACACAGAAACAGCATTGCCATGAGACCTGTTGCCTAACCTGCTTTTCTGATATATAATCTCTGTGTTTCTGTAAACCAGTGATGATATCCATTAAGAGTAGTGCGACATTTCTATTCATTTATCTATTTACTTCTGATGGACAATGATTTTGTTGAAAACTTCCCTTTGAAGAGAACTTAAAGTATTCAAAAATCTGGGTCAAATTTAAAAAATGATTTCAGAAGAGAAATAGGGATTACATTTTAATAATGTACGCCCTTCCAGTATGTATATCAAACCAAAATATCTTTTATCCACTTAATTTTCATACATTTCTGAAGTGCAGCACTTGTAGTTTCTTGCCATTTTCCCATAGATGTTATTCTTATCTCCTAGTATATTTCAATTTTTTTTTTTCAATTTTTAGAGAAATGGTTCATTCTCAGACTCCTCATTCAAATTTTCTGTGGTTGTAAATGATAGCATGCACTTCTCTGGCATTCTAGGCTCTGAATGCTAACTGCAATCCATAATTTACCTGACATCGTGGGAAAAATAACATTATATCTTCTGTGATTTGATTGTCAGTTTCATGACACTTGGTGCTCTTTTAAAATATCTTTCATCCTAGAATCATACACCTACATGAGAAAATCAGATTTTAAAAGAAAAATATCCTACAAACTTTAGCTATCAGGTCTATGAAAAAAATCTCAAAAGTCAAAAAGCAAATAATCCATCTACCTTCTTCACACTGTTTTAAAAAGATCTCAAAACTTTAGATCCATCTCTTTTTATTCTCTCTCTCTTTTTTTATTTTTTTAATATGTTTCTGGTCTAAGGAGTATTATATTGCCAAGGATTTATGAAAATTCCATAAGCTCATGGAAAATTATTATCTATAATTTGTTTTCCCTTCTGGTTTGACTTCTTTTATATCATACTATGGCCCATCTGGCATATAAATAACTAGGTACCACAGCAACCAGAGAAGTTTTCTGAGACAGATGTAGTATAACCGAGAAAGTAGTAATATACTATTCTCGGGTTGACATTCTGCAGTCAGTCCATATGGCAAGTTTGGTCCATGGTGGAACTGCAGTGGGGACACATGAAGAGCAAAGGCCATATGTGACCCATAGAGAAGACACACAAGGCAAACTAGTCTAAAGATATCATTACTTTCAGTGGATGAACTCTACATTCCTCTGTTGTATAAATACCTAGCTCTATTATGGCCAGGAAAGACTTCTCTGCTTCACCACTAGATACAAATAAGTGATGTAGAAAGAGGTACAGACTGAATTCTTCAATAGCAATGATAAAGCAAATTTTGGTACTTGGCATGAAGTATCAAGAGGTCATTCTGAACCCAACTTTGAGTTGTTCTATCAGCTCAGAGATCTTCTGAAAGTTTTGTCTTTAGATCTAAATAGCTTTTTCCTTTGTTACTCCCTTAATGAAGAGGACTGCTCACAAATGCATAAACCTCACCCTTCTACAAAACAGCATCAAGGACTGAATAGGTCAGAAAGTCATACGCAACTAACTTAGGCATTGGGCATATTCATATTGTAAAATGCATCAATAACACTAAAATATCTGTGTCCTTCCTACCATGCTGGAGAAGTGAATGTATTTTGGATATGAAAACATATACTCTAAGTAAATAGCTGCAGATGATACCTATTTCAAATCAGAAAATGCACAAGCAATGAAAATAGAGGCAGTTAAATATGCAGGTTGCATTATATATTGGATTGCATTATATATTGACAAATGGATAAAAGAGGACGGGCTATCTTGGGGGAATTGGTAATGAGATATAGAATACTTCACCTTTAGGTCACCCACGTTACTCCCAGCAAGGTCAGGAGCTAACAAAATGTGGCCTCAATTGGTGGTTGCCATCCAGTTTCTTCCTGCCAGATGTTCAGACAATAAAAATAACTACTGGCACCACTGTACAGCCTTGTCTGAGAATCCAAATGAACTTCACTGGCTACTCGGAGGCCATGGAAAAGTGGGCCCTCCAAAAGCCCGGCTGAAGCACATTGTGAGGAAACTCCCAGAACGGCTGCTCGTGCTGTATCTGTTCTGTGGATGAACAAAAGGCTCCAGCTTCTAAAGCTATCAAATCAACAGCAAATTCATTTCCATTGCAGATTTAAAAGAACAAGAACAAAACCCATTTTGTGCTAACATAGATTATGAAAAGGAAAATGCGTTTCATGTATCATTCCTTTGACTCGGGATTTGTTGTTCCTAATAATTTAGAATGTAAGAGTAAAGCAACACCTAGCTATTCTCTTTTCCATGATGTTGCCTGAATATCTGAGGTTCCTTTCAGTGGACTAATCAGCCCTCTTTATTAGATGCAACTGTATATTCACAATCCTATTGGGATGGATAGATTCTCTATAGTTTGATAATAAAAATATGTGCTAATGGGTCTCATTGCTCGTGATTTCTCACATGAAGAAGGAGAGAGACCGGGCATTATTTACCCACAGGTAAAGTAAAAACTATAAAGGTAAAAGGCTTTTCCATGCAATATACCATTCAAATGTAATAATCCCTGAGATGCTTATTTTAGTAAATGAATCAGTCACACGGAGCCAAGGAAAGAAGCCATCTATTACTGTGCTATAAATGTTAAAGACCCTATTTAGAGCCTTTATCTCTAGAAGAAACAAAGCAATTTTTGCTGATATTTGTGTGACATCAATAATAGCACCTCACTAAGTAGTGAGTGAACAGATATTACAATTGTAGTTTGCCCAATTCTTTTTCACTGGTCATCAGGGAAATTTATCTAAAGCAACCAAAAAACATAGATATGTTTGTATCATATTAATAAGAGGAGAAAGCAAGGTAGCTGCCAATTGGCAGCAGAATATGTTTTGGTGGTTTGATAAGGATACTAAAGAGTTTATGATGTGACAGATGTTTCACTACACTATTGTGAAATGAATAGATTATGAGAAGTAATTAGATGTACATTGGAATCAATGCTGTTATCATCGAGGCCTTCGGGCGATGCAATAGATGAGAGTCATGGCAGCAGGTGGTCCAATGGCTCGGAGACAGGAAGACACACCGCAGGAGACTGAGTGACAGGTTTCACAGATCCAGGGGGTGAGAGATCTGAGCTATTGCCTGCATTTGTAATCTTTACTCATGTATAAATAATAACAACTACACTATTGACTTCGTATGCTATGTCATAGCCTCTGCTACCCCCTGTACACACACACACACACACACACACACACACACACACACACGCATTCTAGAACTGTTTGCTTCAGTCAAATTATTCTTTTATATTCATGTTAAAATATATGCGTTCATCCCTTTGATGTCAGTGCTAGCCCAATGTGTTTTGATTAAAACGCTTAAATAAATAAGAAACTTGACAACAGCTTTGAATGCAGTGCAACACATTCTGTGTCCAGTGCACAAAGGTGCCTGCACTTTCCACAGGAGACTTAACAGAAAGAGGTGTGCAGTAGGTATGAGTCCCTATTCTTTAAGGCTTTTTGCTGCTTTAGTTCTTTATTCAACAAGTCCAAAATTTAAGGAAACGTCACCCTGTCATGCTTAAATTCCCTTTGCAAAGGAATCAGCAAGGTGAGTCATCAAGATAGATAACATGAAACCTGTAGACTCTGGGAAGCTTTTGGTGTTACTCTGGAAGCTACCTCATTTGTTACCTGTGCCCAGTGCTTTGACCTGGAATTTCTGGGCTTTCCTGTGTCAAGTGAGGTGGAAGATAATAACAGTGGAGACCTAAAGTAAGCGACCCCAGCACGTAGCTGCTAACTCCATGAGTGGGTTATAGTAACAGGAGGTGTCTGTGGGAAACCCTTTGGTGCTGCAGCTTGTCAGTCCCCACCTGCAAGCGTTTGCTGTGAAATCTTTTATTTTATCATTGAGGGGTGTGATGCTAGAATAAAAGGGATTTTTGAATCATTAAATTGTGTATTGCAATATTCTGGGGGTAAAAACAAATACCAAGATCTTTTTAAAGAAGTATATGAATATCAACAAGAATAGATAGGATTATATTTCCCCCCTGAATCTGGGCACAGTGTTCTGTACAAATACCTACCATTGACCCAAATTCATGTAATTTAAAGGGATGAAAAGGGGTAAAATCAATTTTGTGGGAAAGAGAAGAATATTTAGCTGTCAAAGTAAAGTGATAAGACGTGAAAGGACTTGCTAAAGAAGGATGTACGGCAGAGTGCAAGAAATGTAGACAAGATGAGAGTGAGATTTCATTTATAAAATTAATTTCCTAGTTAACACACATAATTTTTCACCTGTATGTCAATCTCTTGGCCCATCAATCAACTCAGGCATTTATTCCTTCCAAAAAACAAACACACATGTACATAAATATGTACATATATATGTACAGCTATACGTATATATATATTTAAGGAATGATAACAGTGTATGAGAACTTGACTTAGCTTGCAAAAAAGCAGGATGTGCCTGTAAGAATATCTAATCAACTGACCTTACAGTGATATTTATATTTAGAGGGATCGGTCCAGGGGAAAACATAGAGGTTGGGGCATCTTACAAATGCAAGAAGATCCCCTGAGATAAGAAGCAAATGTTTTCCCTGTGTGAAACAGTATACAAACAATTACCCACTTATCAGTGAAGATCTCTTATTACTCATGACTCTTAGCATCATAAAGAGCAATTCCAATCTACTACCATATAATCCGAAGAAACTATCAAAGTTTGAGAGCTGTTGAGCCAGCTTCCAGTGAGGTGACACCATAGTGGGACTAACTATGTCAAGGAGCAAGTTGGAAATCAAATAGAGCTTGTTCAGAGTGATGACACTGCAAATTCAAATTCCCTTCTGCAAATCTTGGTCATTGCATGCGCATTTACTTGCCAGACTAAGTTACTAATTTAAATTAGGAGGCCTCAGGAGACCTGTGGGTTAGAGTAGCCAATTTGTTTCAAAAGAGGTGAGGAAACCTTTTGCTTGGTTGATTGAATCTGGCTTAGGTTCAATTTTCTGAACTGATAACTTCCTTTTTAATTCTTTTGTTCCTCTTCTCTCCAAATTATCTACACCCTCAGGTAGTCTAAAAAAAAAAAAAAAAAAAAAAAAAGAAAAGAAAGGAGAGAGATCTTACCCAGTAATATTCATAGCTTTGTTGGACTGATTTCAGCCCTGAGAGAGCTTGGAGCAGTACCACTGACATCAGTGGTGTCCTTTCTACCTGCATCAGGACTGAACTGGTCCCACTAACACCAGACTATCACATAAATTTGTGAGCCCTTTAGGCTCTATTTGCTCAGAAAGAGCTTGTTAACTGTGAGCAAACTTACTCTTAGTGAAATAAGTTGCAAATATCATACACATTAAAAATAAATACGTGTGTTCTTTAAATTATACAGCAATATGCAGTATACAATAGAGTGCCCTTCAAGGAAGACACTTTATTCTTTTAATTATGAATTCCAAGATCCTTCTTATTAGTTTTAGAACTATGAGACAGGCAGACAGGCAGATGTTCCCATTTTTGGGACATCCAAGCATCTTGGGTACTTTGAGATATCCAGCTTCTACCAGACACCCCATCAAGACCACCTGGAGCTAAGTCCTACTAATCAGATTTCATGGGTCAATGCAATGCCCTGAGAGGAGGAAAAAACAGAGTACACTTTCCAGACATGAACCAAATCACTGTGGGGTTTTATCTTAACAGTATTGACAGTTCAGACTTTTTAAGAGGAACTGGCTCACATTCACCCCTGGAAAGTCTCTAGAGTCAATACAGAACCAAGGAGGACTGTGAAGTCTAATAGCATCTCCCCAGTTTCTTTCCCTGCTCCCCTACCCTCATATCTCATAGCAGGATGTGCTTCAAATGATTGCCCTGTGTGGCACACACATACTAGTATTTTAGGGATATCCTTCATCTCAACCTACTAGCAACTTTTTCCAGGTCTCTCTTGTTCAACTGGCTTGTCTCACTTTGCCCTTGCTTCCCTCTCTCCTCTTTGCTTAGACCTTAGAGTCCACTCACTGGATCATACTTATGTTTTTATCACATCCATACACATCTAGCACAAACCGTACAAAAAAAATCAGTGAATAGAAAGAAAATGGATGAGATTTGGCCAGAGTAGCAGCAGAGTGCCTCAGTAACTGAAACAGCACAAAAGTAAACCTCATCTTTCTACTATCTGGCCTTCCAAGTATCCATCTCTCTTAAGCTTTATCTCTAATTAAATGTTAAGATTTTTCACAAAAGCTGCGTCTTTTTTAGGTGCTTGAAACTGCTCGCATACACATATACAGATTATGACCTGTATGGATAATAATGCAGATACATACCCTTCATAGCAGGATGATTAAACAACCATGCTTTGAGAAAATGGCTTGAAAATTATTTTTGGTAGGAACTAGGTTTCTCTAAATTTTTGAGTACTACTTAGCCAAAATGGCTCTTGGAAACACATGGCAGGGATAATATGGATCATAAATAATAACAGCATTGTGACAGTAGGTCTCTTATGGTTAAGGTTCAAAGGCTCTTCTGCTGTAAAACTGACGTTGAATCTTTTATCTTTCACTGAACTTCCTGACAGAGCTCCTGCCTAGAGGAAAAAATCAGTTGGGGAAGACATTGAGGTTAATTGTAAAAGCCCCTTTAAAATTACTGTGCAATAATAATTAATAAATACTTAGCTTTTGGAGTACATTTTGCTGCAGTCCTGACTTTCTACCATATGTGAGGCTTCTTATCCTGTCACAATTCCTTTGTTTTCCTATATACTCACCCTTTTCCAAGGAGAAAGTTCTTTTTGCCACAATACCAACATTTTAATTTCCAAGAAGTCACAGCTTATAAATGCCAGGGAAGGTGTTGTGAATATTATATGTCTCTACTGTTTGTATTCGATTTTTTTTTTTTTTAATAACCCTATTCTTCCCATTGCACACTTGCCTCTACACATACAAATACAGGTATGCACAATCATATTCAAACATGAATGTGTGCGTAGGTAGAGCCAAGCATAAACATTAGTTTTTCCCATCTTTTACCCATCACCAGTCAAATGGCTACGTCTATTTTCATGGTGGTATTGAGAGAGTAAACTTAGTATTAGAAACACGTAGCAGGAGACTGACACTGACGATGCGGGGGGAGTAACACTGTGATGCTGGTGCTGAACATGGCCATCACTGCATAACTAGGAGCACTGATATTTCCTTGGATGAATTTTCATGTGCAGATTCACTTCTCTTTCTCACCTTCAAATAAACGTAAGTGATGAAGAAAGAAATATGTTTCCATAAAAGCCCTAAAACTCAACATAAAAATCAGACAAGGTTGTAAGAGGAAGAATAGTTATCCAACATATAAGATGCAGTAAGTACCAAGAGTATGTTCAAAGAGTCTGACGCGTATAGAAGCTGATTATTTGCACATCTCTATGATGTGTATATTTTTTTTCCAGGGATAAATAACATTTTACGATCTAAACAAGTCTCATAAACAGAATCTATAGTTTAAACTGTGTTATTCTGATCTACTCTGAAACTGAGGCTGCAAAAAGGCAACTTCCTAATACACTGGAGAGTTCTCACGCAACAGCCTGGAAATGCCTTCTACATTCAGACTCCAGCAAATCTGTTTTTCTTGTAGCATAACTAATCTGTCGCATTCCTCTGTAAACCTGAATGAGTAAAAAAGTTAATCTCGCTCTTCATATTATGTTTTAATTTGCTTGGTTTTCAGTCTGATTGCTAGGATGTGGCAGAAAGATAGTGATGCTACTAAAAGATCTCTTATGGCCAATACAATTTCAGTCTCTGATGCATGTATATCCAATAGTTATTGTGTGATAAGTAGCATATCTGACTGACTCCAACCAGGAGCTAACCCAAAGGAAGTAGATTGTACAGAAATTTAAAGAGATTTATGAAATCAACAAATAAATGTTAGTTCTTCTTAAGCATTAGGTTGACATTCCTTAGCTTCCTGAAACTGTAAGAACATCATTGACACATTTGGCTTTTTTCTCCCTCTCTTTCTGACTGTAGAATGTGTTTAGTTTTTTTGGGTTTTTTTTTTGAGGGACTGTAAGTAAAGACTTTTTTCTTCTTTTATGATGCAAGAAGCAATGACATGCAGTATGCTATCCTTTATTTACTGAACTGTTTTTCCTGCAATTGAAAGCTGACAATAGCTTGTGAAGAGCTGCTCTGCAAACTTATTAATGAAAAATATTAGAGTGTAACTAGCTTACACTCCAAGTATGGGTACTAAATAAGCCATAGGTATTTTAAAGTAATTTGGACTATACTTGACTTAGATGATAAAGCCACAGAACAAGATGCTTGAAAGATAAGCTACAACTAGATACTATTGCAGCTACAAAAAAAAAAAAAAAAAAAAAAAAGAGTTTAATCAATGACAGAACTTGTCTTGCTCTTCATTAATACCTGAGATTAAATAGAAGGAAAAAGACTACTCCGATTTTCTGGTTGTGAATTAACTGAAAATATATTTAATACCTATCTATAGAGCTATATACCAATTAAATTTAATCCCTTAAAGACTGGAATAACTCTTCAGAGGACAATGGACTCAAACTAGTGTAAATGCAAGTAGGATAGGCTTATGTACCAAGAGTTAAAGTCAATCTTTAATGCAAGTACATAGGCTGAGCAGATGCTGATTTAAAGGCATTTATAATAAGAAATAATGCTTCAGAATGCTCTTAATTCTCTACTGGCACTTTGTTCATCAGTGCACAACAATAAAGCTAGGCACCTTGTCGGGCTCATTTAAGTAAACATGGCAATTTCTTATTTTTAATGTTGGAATTTCTAATAGATGCTATCTTCAAAAAGTATAAACAAACCACAAGACATGCTAATCAAGGTAAGAGCCATATGTACAAAACAAATGGAGTTTTCCTCACCTTTGACTTGAGAAAACAAAAAGAAAGGGATTTCAGCAGCATTGTCTTTAATCCAATTTACTTTGGATTTAATCTCCAAAACAAGGCTGGCCTGCTAATTCCCAATTATAATGGCACATGTAATCAGAGTCCTCATTAACAAAGACTGACTATATTGTCTATTAGGAATGGAAATCTGAAATGCAAATTCAGCAAATCAAAACGTTAAATGAGCTCTACCCAAGATGCTTAGAGCTCCTGCCAGGGCAGCGCATGCTGGCCGACACCTGCCCTGAATTCTCCCTCCAGCTGAATGTTTCATTCTGTTCCAGTCTTTGCCTCCTAATTGACCTGCTTATGATCTCTGCTACAATTAACATATGCTTATTAGTAATGGCTGGTTAAAGATTTCAAACTGCCGCAGTTTACAAAGTCTAATAGAGATGGCACACCACAGGAAAGATGAGACCACTGTTTCCCTCATCAGCAATGTCTTAGTGGTTTGGTTTCATGTGATTCAAATGAGATAATTTTTCACATCATCTGATGTCTGAAAATCCATTCTAATTGAAACTGGAAATCTGCACACAAAGTGGCTTAAGGCTCCTGATGCACTAAATGAAAATCAGTTAGCAAATATGATTTTTCTCCCCTTTAACCACATGCTTAGTAGCCATAGGAAAAAGATTAAAAAAAATAAAAATAAAGAGGGGATATAAAGACAGGGAGAGGGAAAAAAACCTACTTTGATTTATAAAAAAAATAAAACCGCCTACCCACAGTAGGTTATGTTAAATTCCTTAGCCCATTCCTTAGCTATTAATGAAGGTTTTCAGACGGATCTGTGAACAGAATGATTGTTTTCCTGATATGTTGCAGAAGCAAAATAATAAGTCTAACATTACCAGAATACTAATTACTAATATTTTTGCTCATGCCTCTGATTCAGAAAAAAATTCTTACTCAAAAAAAAAAAAAAGAAAAAAAAAGAAAAGAAAAGAAAGAAAAAGAAGGAAAAGGAAAAAAAGGGATGGCACTTAAACATAAGTGTGTTCTTATACAACAACCACCAGGAAACTCTCATTAAGGTTAGCATAATGTCACATTACTTATCTTTCCTCATTTGAAAAGAATATAATATAACCATTAATTTGGCAGGTCAGTCTACTTTCATTACATTTTTCTCCATCTTCAGTGTTTTTCAGCATTTTTGTCTGCTGCCTGCAGGAGCCAATGGGCAACAAATGCATCTCTTCCACCTGGTTTCATTCCAGCCTCATTAGCAATGCACTAATACAGCAGTTATGTATAATTACCCTCTCCTAACTGGATTATTGTTATTTATCTAAGGTTTCTTGCCCACTATACTTATTTCTTCTAATTCCTTATTTCTTTTTTTCAGTGATTTCATTTTATCATGGTACATTTTAAGGAGAGGATTGGATGTTTTGCAGTCCTTCTTGCACATGCTTACCTTTGATTATATGAGCCACTTGTCCCCCTTTGAAGGCTTATAGTGACAAAGTCCCAGGCAATTGGGAGTTAGGTAGGAGAGCATTTCAGTCTATGTTTTGCTCCTACAACTCTAAGCATTTCTGTTTCATTTAGGAAATGGAAGGTAATATTTTCTGTGGAGACTTCGATCATAGTACCAAACAAATTTACCGATAATTTTTACTAATTCCTGAATTACATTGCTAAAAACTAATGTTTTATGCTCCATTAAAACATGATCTCAACATCATATTCTTAAAGTCAGAATGCAATGTATATGTGCAGAATGTTATAATCCACACATGCTTTGCAAAGGCATTACAAGACACTCACTGGTCACAGAAGGTTGCAGTTTAAGTCAGGCAAATGCAATAGGAGGAAAAGATTAGGTTCAAATAAAGAAGAGGAGAACACCATAGAGCAAATTCTTGTTCAATTGTACAGCAGACTTGTCAGTTTTATGAGGTGATCTAAAGGAGATAGAGCTCAGCATGTAGGAAAAAAGGAGATAATATTAAGCTATAGGAAAAAGTATATTTAGAAAGCAAAAAAGAAAGGAAAGAAGGAAGGAAGGAAAAAAGAGGAAGGAAGGAAGGAAAGAAAGAAAGAAAGAAAGAAAGAAATCTAAGATGATGTTCTCAGATGCTCCCTAAAGGCTGTAGTAACAATCCTTACACTTCTTGATTTATGTATATTTTTTTTGAAGAGTGTTTTCCCTATTGTCTTTCCACCTCCATTCTGAAGCTGTTGAAAAACAGCCTCAGATGTTGTGATGTTGTTGAAGTGAATGAAGATATAGTAACAAAAATTTGGAGAATTCCTTGAAGGGAAAATGGTCCCGTGACTTGGGTTTCATGGCCGCTACAATCAGCTTTGCAGCCTTTTAACAGTGTAAAGCACTAAATACAGAATTAGTAAAATCATTTGCAGTGCTACAACTTCTGCGTCCAGTTCTGGGCTCCCCAGGACAAGAAAGACATGGAGCTACTGCAGAGAGTCCAGTGTAGGGCTACGAAGATGATCCGAGGGCTGGAGCACCTGCCCTATGAGGAACGGCTGCGAGAGCTGGGCCTCTTCAGCCTGGGGAAGAGAAGACTGAGGGGGGATCTGATCAATGTGTACAAGTACCTGAAGGGAGGGTGTCAAGGGGACGGGGACAAACTCTTTTCAGCTGTCCCGTGTGACAGGACAAGAGGCAATGGGCAGAAATTGAAGCACAGGAAGTTCTGCCTGACCGTGAGGGGGAATTTCTTCCCTGTGAGAGTGACGGAGCACTGGCCCAGGTTGCCCAGAGAGGTTGTGGAGTCTCCTTCTCTGGAGATCTTCAAGGCCTGCCTGGAGACAACCCTGTCTACCATGCTGTAGGTGACCCTGCTGAGCGGGGAGGTTGGACTAGATGATCTCCAGAGGTCCCTTCCAACCTTACTGACTATGATTCTGCTGCCCTTGCTGTGTCTGAACACTAACTTTACAGTATGTAGATGTGATTCAATTTACATCAGAACTACCTTTTCACTTTTCTTTCCATTTTCCCTCCAGCTACGAGCATAATTAAACCAAGAGTGGGATTTAATTTACTGAAAATTAGTCAAGTAAAAGTCAGGGCTCTCACTTAAGGTATTCTCCTAGGTTCAGTCTCTAGTCAGTAGAGAGAGAGGCATAGCAAGAGTGTGAACCATGCCATCCCAAGATGGGTATTGAAGGTAGGTAGTTCGTGTTTTCTGCCTCTACTGACTATAAAGGAAGAATCAATGATAACATTAAAATATACACTCAGCTTGAAATGACTCCTACTAGGTGAATCCTGAGTTAGGAGGCTAATATATCCCCTGGGAACATAAATTCCCAGTGTGTGGAAAGGGATTTAAGAGAGTGAGACAGACTCTTGGGGTTTGAACACAGCACTGGGTACAAGCAGCTTCTTACTGCTATTTCTACCGCTGTAAATGTTCGTATCACAGCTCATTGTGCTTTGCTTAAACCAACTCCTACATCTTTCTGTATCTGAGGTGGGTGATATAATAACTATATTACAGCAAGGCTATGACATGTAGTTAAAATTAGCAACATCATTTGATCTCATTTAAGAGATTCTCTCAACTGCTCAATAGCATGCTGCTACTGATGGCCACTTGACAGACAAGTTACCCAAAATGGTAATCTTAGAAAATCATAGACTGAGACTAAGGATTTAGTTCTTATCCATGTCAATGGAAAGCAAGGAAAAGATAAGGGTGAAAAGTGAATATTTAGTCTTTCTTGAGATTAAATCAGGCTCAGAAAAATAAGATTATCTGATTACTCAAAAGTAATTCCTGCTGAAGAATTGGAAGTAGTAAAATTCCTCTCTGTTCATTGTATTTTTAAATGATTTATGTTAAAAATGCCTATACTCCCCTACAACTTAGGAAACATGTTTGGACAACCACAAATATTAGGGGCCACATTTGTAGTTACCTGTATTACAGGGCAGTAGCAAGCTATGATATGTCGCTTAGTCTTGGTCACCAGAGGCTCATCTTGTCCCCCTGAGAGGGAAGCGGTCAGGCAGTCCAGTCCAGTGTCCTATATCAGGTCCCTGGCTGGGTGTCCAGGCAGCAGGGCCACAGGGCATGCCAAGAGAGCATCTAACTACACAGGCACTGGCAGAGTGCCATGATTTTATTTTCCAGGTTCACGAAAAACTTGGGAGATTCTAGCAGAGTACTCTCCAGGATCACCAGACCTTCTTCTTTGAAGAGAAGCAATCATAACATCTAAACTACAGTCCTACAAGGAGTAGCATTTTTCTGGCTGAAGGCAGTCGGAGGAGCTCTACTCAACACAGTCTGAGTTGGTCTGAGTCAAGATATAGCTTATCCTGAAGTAGATGTCTGCATTTGCTCGAAGAAGTTGCTCCCAGGAAATGCATATTTCTGTCCTTAATGCTGAAGGGAGTCAGTGGTAGCCAGCATAGTTACAGATGCCAATCCTGTAGCTATGCAAAATTAGGACAGACAAATAACGCAGCTATATTCTACCCCCCAAAAAAGACATGCTGTGTATCACTTCTGCCTTTTTTTTTTTTTTTTTTTTTTTTAGTACAAACAAAGCCTGGCCATCCTGGACTGTCAGCAGCCTGAATCAGGCACCCTCTCTCAGATTTAAAAGTCACAGTAATTATGACACCTCTGTTAAACACATACAGTAGGTGACCTACACAGAACTCAGAGTGAATATAAATGTAATCATTAATTGCTAGATAGATTTTTCCTGTAGTTTCATCTTTCTTGTACATAAGAGATTGAATTTTAAGAAAAATATGCTAAACAAAATCAGTTCAGGTACAGTTACCTACTATCTGTGGCAAACTGGTTGAGAACACACTACCTTTTAAAATAAAATAATTTATGCTTAATTATGAATGAATAAAAATATTACTAAGACCTCAGGAAAATTGTGCACATCATAAATCAATGTAGACTGTTATTTGCATTTAATTTTCATTCAAGCTTATGCTTTCAAGGAAATTTTCTCAGGTTTATTTTAAGTGTAATAAAATTATAGGCAGATTAGCATCTGAATAAGAAATAAAACAGGAGATTTCTTTTTTTTTAAGATGAAACCCTGTGAAATATGAAATGATATCTCATAGATGTAGATACATTTGAACTAATGTCAGAAAATCATACAGTCAGAATCTGGCCCTGGAATCAAGGATGTAGTTTCTACAATTTTGTGTATATTTAGGCAATTAGCTGTGAGCAGAGTTCATTTTGTTTTTTCTAAGTACAAAAAAATGATAAATGTAAATGAGTTAAATTTTTAAAATATCTGCCTGATGAAAATTTACAGAATAACTACCAATATTGAAACATAATTTTTCACTCACACATATGTGTCATTTTATGGTAAAAAGTTAAGTTCTTCTTGAAAATAACCCCAAAATATCTTTTCATCATCCACAGAGTGACAAACACTCTTCTACTAAATCATTCAATTAGAACTATGTAAATCTGGCTTTTAGTTCAAACTTAGCTACAGGCTTTCAAAACAATTTAGGACAACTGATTTTAACCTGATGTTGAAGACCAAAAACTTAGGATGAAGCTGATGCAAGTAGAAGATAGTCAGCGCTTCAGAAAGGAAGGTCCTTAATCTCTCTGTACTCCAGTTACCCATATTTGAAAACAAAGATAATGCTTCCCTACTTCACAGTTTTCTGGAAAATAGGTTCTTTTTTGTTTATGAAGTCCTTTGATACTACAGCAATGTGAGCCCAATGAACATCTAAATATCTTCTTGTCCTGCAATTGCTAATGACGCTAGCTCTTGCATATGGATTTATCAGTCTATAAAGATGGAATAGTGTTACCAGCTATCAGAGACAGCTGAATCTGTATGGGCACTCTGGGATTGTGTCTTACTTCTTGCAGCACAAAGAGTAACGACCTCTGCTCATCTACTCCTCCTTTGCTGATGGCATGGAAGATTATACACCTGATTGAACTGCTATATTTCAAGGAAATTAATGTAATATATTTGTAGTGAAATTACTCCAGACTGTAGAAAAAGGTTAAAATTCACTTAAATGCTTGAAAATAACAGTAGTTTTTAATTCCAAGTGGAAGTTTACTTTTCAACAGTCATACTTGAACAAGTAAATATAAGTGTGCATTTCTTTCGAAATGCAGTTCATATGGAGTAAAAATATATTTTTGCTGTTACACACCTTACTGCTCCAGAAAACCACTCTTCTGAAATTTAATGAACAAAATTTCTTTCCAGTTTAACTGGCCCCATTATAATATATCATGTCAATGCCACATTGCATATGTGCACGAAGTTTACACAGTGAAAGCCATCGTTATACTAACTGTACTGAATTTTCTCTATATTCATTGACATACACATACATATATGTGTGTGTGCATTTATATTCAAAAATCTAAAATTATAGGGGAATAATAAGGAAGCTTTCATCTTTTTCTTCTTTTTGTTATTTATGCAGATGCTGTGCTACAGAGTGGGAAAGAAAATTGGGAGAAGTGGATGAAAGTATCATCTTCTATTTTTCCCCTCATGTAACCTAAAACTGTTCAGATGGATTTTTTTTTTTTTTTTAAGAGGAAAAAGAAAGGACTCACTCCTGGGATTTGACTTTGTATGCCAAGCTCATGCCTTGAAATAGAATTTTAAAAATAGAAACTCTTGTATATATTGTAGAATAAATGGTGCTGCTTTAATAAGAACACTTGGAATGCAAATGAATCCTGGAATCACTGTGTGAAAATATACCCAAAATGAAAAAGAAAAGAAGAAAGCAATATAGAAGATGATTTATTTACTACCCCTCAATTCCTAATTATAATTATTTTTGCACTGTGATGTCTTCTTCAGCCTTTTTCTTCCACAGTATCATCACTAAAATGATGGGAGGGCTATTAAATAAATGTGTGGTATCATATTTTTTGCAAGATTAGGGATGTTAGCCTTGGAGTGTTGGTAAATTCCATTCTGCTGCACCAAAATTTCTTAGGCAGCTTCAAAGAATAAAGTGCCTTTATTAACACAATCAGGAATTACCATCTCCCAGTTGCTCAAAGAAGCTGCAGCTACAAAATCTACCAACACGCTTGAGCCTGACCTCAGCACTTATTCATGAGAGTAACACCTCTATTGCAGCAGCATCTCTGCACAACAGGGACGGTCAGGGATCAGAAGGTTCCTGTGCTAGGCATTGCACGCAGTTGTGCCAGAAGCAGCCCATACCCTAGCATGGTTACAGTCTATGCTTAATGTTTACAGTGGAATTCCTCTTGCCGTTAAGATGTGCATCAAAAATGAATTTCACGCAATATATCCTCCAGAGATGCCTATTTTCTTCTGAGGACTGTAAAAGAAACCTGGAATGGATAGCTTATACTGGTGGTCTAACTTCTAAAGATGCCTAATTTAGGGCAGATAAATCCAGTCAAGTGCCACATTTTTCAGAGGCTGCATGAACACAAACCTAGAAAGACAGCCCTGTGCTCCAAACTCTAAATCCCTCTTTTCTGTCAGATCTTAAAGAGTCTTTCCCTTTAGCCGCCTCAACACTCACAATATTCTGGACCTATCTCATATGAATTCCAAATTTCCTAAAGCAGTGTTCAAACTGCTTTCTATACTGTGGGAGTAAACTGTCTCAGTTTTACTGATGATGATTTCTCTATCTAGCTACACTTCTTGACCTCATAGTAAAAGGCAAGATTACTGACCTACCCTCCTGCTTCTTTCAATATTATACCCATATTAAAAGCAAAACAAAACAAAAACACAGATTATGTTCTTATACAATGAGTCCCTCTTTTCAGCACTGCTTTGTAGAATGGGTGACCTTTGCCCAGCACTAATGAAAACAGAAGAGCAGAATCTGGAATTTTTAGGAAAGGCTGAATAATTGCCAACATACTCAAAATACATCTTGGTTTATCTTTACAATGATATTAATATTATTTTAAGGAGTTGTGAGACACAGAGAAGACAATATATAAGAAGGTCCATGGATACGAACATAGCCAGAAAGTGTTCCTTCTCCAGTGGACTTCTTGGAAGTCACAGCATTTCTCCAGATTAAGAACAAATGTGATAGCAACATAATTAATATCTGAAGACCATTGCAGTCATTTTTTCAGTAGATTTTGAGTACTCTATAGTCTTCTAACAGCATCCACTCACTCAGACAAATATCATAGAAAGATTATATTACCAGCCTTTAAAAAATTGTTAAAGTTCCTGAATGTACTATAAATCATCATTTTTTTTTCCTGAATGTGATTACCGCACGACAGAACAAGAGAAAAGCTATTATACTGTGGTATATCAAGAAAACTCAGTTTTCATAGCAACTTTGAGAAGATCGGACCATAAGCAAAGTCTCTGGTATTGAGATTTGACAGACTTTAGAAAATCACCATTGTATTCTTAAGTGAGTGTAGTTCATTTCATTAGCACCAAAACCACCTGCAGCTAGGTCAGCTAAGGAGATATATTACCTAGACATGTGAGCACTGAAATACCTTATACATTGCTAAGTGCTATCTTAAACTAAGTATATCTAAGTAGAACTGAACAGAAAATTGTTTTTCTTCACATGTAATTTTTGGAGGTGCCAACATTTTTCCCTTTTCATTGCCAGTACAGTTCTGACTTTCTGAAGTTATACTGCTATTTTTTTTGACTGTATTAGAGATCTACAATCTTCTATTTTTTGCAGTCATCTGAGAAGGTGAATATCTAAGTTCAAGTTCAAGTTCAATACTAACCATTTCTGGTCTTCATAAATCCTAAATTGTCAAAGAACTCACAATGAAATTAAGTATAGTTTTTAATCAGTTTTTAATAGATGAAGAAACTGAGGCATAGACTAATAAAATACTTTTCTGTGAGGACAAACATCAGGTTAATGAGAGAACATCAGCTACTAACTGGCAGTTTAATGATGCTGTTATTCAATACAGGAATATTCTGTTCATCTGTTTTTTCCATTTAATCACTGATCGTTGCTACTCTCAGGAACAGTCTGGAAAAGAAACACCTTTTCCTAGGTGCTTCATGTCTTAATCTCCTGTTCAGTCTTGGGCTATCTAAACAAAATGCAAACCTTGTTTAAAGTGAAAATTAATATTTGCTGGTTTCAAAGCTGTTATTTTTTTTTGCTGTTGTTGCTGATTGGCTTTGCCTAATTTCTTTTTATGAGTATAGCAAAGGGACAGCTATTACTCTGGGGAGAATTCCTTTCTTGTTGCCCTGAGCCCAGCCTTTCTCTCTTCTTTCCTACCCATGCAGCTCTTGCAATGCTTTTTTAGTATTTGTTCACAGAATTCAGTGTTCCTAGTGGGAGATGGTGTGTAGTTTAAATATGTTTCTCTCCTGATATTTTAAATGACATCCAATTGACCTCATAAATGTCTTATGAGACCAAACAAACTCTACACTCCAACAAAAACTGTCAGCCGCTTCTACCCTGCTTGTCCCCAGGCTGCTCTGGCATGATGCCATAAAGCATCAGTATTGATATTTTGTGGCATTAAAATTGCTAAGTACCTAAGCTAAGCAACAGAGGCAGAAGTACTAATATAATCTGGCCATGTCACTGATAATTACAGCAATATAAACTAAATTTATAGCACATGACACCTTTGGTATGAATTGGCAACAGGCATCAAAACCTTTTCTTGACATTATCATGTAAACCTAGGAGGCATATAAGCAATATTTTGTGAGGTATTTTTATAGAGAAGCAGAAGAGATTCAGCAAAACTTCTGCACAGTTTTATCGTACCTTTCATCAAGACTTGTTTATTTTCAATAGTGGCTTTTATTGCAGCAAAAATTTATTTCTTGTAATGTTTTATAATTTTAACTGGATAAACTCATAAATGCATTCAAAGTGTCAGGGAACACTGCTACACCAAGCTGTACATGTTAACATGATAATTCAGCTTAAAACTGTACCTCTAGTTTTCCAGAGTGAAAGCAATTACTTTCTAATATGGAAAACATAATCTATCTGAAAGGAGCCTTTTATACTATACTTTTACATTAAAACTTATCAAGTGTCTAGGGAAATGTGTTCTTGAAATCCCGTCATGATCCATGTGTCATTGAAGACAAAGATCCGATGTGCTATGGAAATTTCTTGATGCATATTATGAGCTGTTGTTTGCCATAGTGTCTGGATAATCCTGCTTCATTTATTGGAGGGCCATTTCAGCTGCACTGTCAACAGCATGGGATGATCGGGTCACCTTTCCCTAGAAAATTATGTAAAAGCTGTCAAATGGGCAGGATTATAGGCACATTAAAGGTGCTTTAAGATTTCATGCCTATAAATATTAGCAAAGAAGATTTAAAGGCAAATTTGTCATCAGTACATGTCCACATTTCTACAACCTTGTTTTACAGCACTGCAATGTTATCACCAACATTTTATCATGTAACTGTGAAGTGCTTTGGTGAGGAGCAGCTGCTGGCAGCCTTATCCCTTTAACTCATATACCACGAATTAAGCATTACTTAAAACAAGAAAAGAATAGCTGGCTGCTATAAATCATCCTTTGGAAATGCGTTCTCAACACTTTTATTTCCTCGCAAAACAATCCAAGTAAATCAACACAAACACTTTGTATTTGGAGGGTCAGTTTATTAGAAGCCATTATATATTTAATAAAGACTTTTTCATTATGGTACCAATTATGAAGATCTTTGCGTGGGAGTAATAATGCAGCAGATCATTTTGAGTAGTATTTACTTTTAAGTTGTGAACATTTTATTATAGTGTTTTGGAATGACTGCTCTTATTTATTGTACATTATGAATGCTGTGGGCATCTCCAACATAAATAGATATTGGCAGCCCCCAAGCATTTCTTCAGAGCTCTCTGGCATTTTTGATAGATGAGTGTAGCATTTTAGTTGTATTTTTGTGCTGGCAGATTTCTAGACAATCTCTAAGTTAAACAGACCTAAAGATCTCAGAGGAGGAAGCAAACCACCTTTCCCCCCCCCCCATTTTTCAGAGAAAGAACAATCTCAACCCGCTACTAAGAGGTAGAGTAAATTGTGAGCAAAGCTATGTCAATTGTAAATATCTGCTCTGGGGCTTGATTCAAACTCCACAGACATCAGTAGAAAGTTTCCCATTTCAATGAGCTTTGAAACCAGCTGTTGTTAAGCAAACTTGTGTCTCTCTTTTCTCTATCGCAAACGTCCAGGTCAGAGGGCAGCACTAGATGGAAACCTGCATGTAAGCAGTAACTGGTACATCAGTCAGCAGAGCATCCCTCCTATGAATTTGCTGCTGCAGTGTGAGTTATGGAGGGAAAATGCTTGAAAAATCCTGAATGCAATTACGCACAACATGGTTGTTCCCTCCAAGCTTCATTAGGCTTTGCTCTTGGTTTTCATGTTCCCTGTTGGCTTGGATAAATGGCTGATCTCCAGTTAGCTTCAGTGGGAGCAAAACTGGTACTGAGGGAGAGAGTTTGTCTGAGGAAGCAGGAAGAAAGGGATATGCAGGGAAATATTGCCTGGGCTGAGGCTAAGGGAATAGGGGAAGGGTGGAGGAGAAGAGGGTAAACAACTATGGCATGCTCAGTGCACTAGGAGGAAGACAAATATATCTCATCAGATCAACTTACGTCTAGGTAACTACCTACAAGTAAGCAGCAGAGGAATCTGCTAATTGTGAATGGATGCAAAAGCTTCTTGCATCAGGAGTCTAGGTCTCCTGCAAAACAATTTGGGGAAATGGTTGAAATCACCCTGTGGGTTTATGGCGAGGGAATTGGCAGCTGTGGTCAAACAGCAGTAGGACTCAGAGAGGACTTCAACTGGAAGCTTTCCTCTGATGTGGGCAAGTGGGAACCAAAGCAACATGGTTGATGCTTTAGCTGAGCACTTTTCTTTGTTCACTGGCCAGAGCCAGAAAGTAGGTGTACAGGAAACTGTCTGGTGCAGGCAAATGAGGAATAGCAGGACTGGAGCCAAATGAAGAGAATAACTTCTACACGCAAAGATAAAAGTAAGTTCAAGAGCAGAAGTTAACGGGGCTAGTTAACTTCTTTCCTCATGTGGCTTCATAAAGGCACAGATAATGGGACATGGAGTCTTCATGGTGGGATTTACCAGCTTCTGGGGAGAAACTCCATGGCAGGTGATAGCATAGGAAACTGGAATGAAAGCAACAGATGTCACCGCAGTTAATGACATGTTATAGCTTCAGTATTTAGACTCCAGTTGGAAGAAAAAATATGGACAAGAAATCGAGATCACTGAGAGATCTCCTTTTACATCGAATAAACATATGGCAAGACAAGCATCCCCATAAGTGACAGACTCATTCTTCATCTGAGCTGGGCTCAAGCAGTAGATACTTCTTGCAAGCAATGCACAGAAAAAGTGCAAGGAATCTCACACCAATCCTGACAAAGAGAAATTCATTCTTGAAGAGACAAAGTCACAGGAGTACAAAGCTATAGCAAAGACCCATGCAGAAGAATGGAAGATAATATGACTACTGCTAAGGTTTAGGGGCTTACTGACAGCAGAAGCTTGATTCAGTTTGAAAGAGATAATTGGTCCATTTGAGACACCACAGGGTATTTGGGAAATCCTCTTAGAGTTGTCAGAGATGGCACAAGATACGTGGAAGTTGCTCATTCTGGAGCAACAAGTGCAATGCCACAGAACATCTCAAATGCTACTAGCCACCTACAGTTAGACAAATGAATTGAGTCCTAGGAGAAGAAAATGACCCAGCTGTAACTAAGCTGTGTATCAAAGATGAGCACTAAAATGAAATGCAGTGACTAGTTGTGACTAAACCTTTAATAAGCATCTGGTAAACTGAGGCAGAAGCGCTTGTGTGTGTGTGTGGGCAGCAGGTTATAGTCCCATTACCTGGGGCTCAAGTGAGTGCCATTACTCCTTTTCCTACAACTGTCAGGTGAGAATGACCTGAGGGGTTAACTTTTTCACTAAACTTCATCTTGTTAGTAATATTTTGGTCTATTTTTATTTCCAGGAGAGGTGGATTTAAGAACATGTACAACCCCTGCCATTTCACTGGTGATTGAGTGTCAGGTTAGGAGTGCTCCAAGGACAGAAGTAGGAAGCCCTTTCTCCTCCTTTACACTCATCCCTAAACCACCTTGTGTGGCTCAGAGACATAGCAGGTATTCCTGCTCATTCTTAATAAACTGGCAAATTTTCAGGCATTGACTAAGACAGCTGGGGATACAGCAACCTCTTCATTCCTGTCCAGAACTTATTTATTATTAAAGACAAATTAAGTGAGGGAGGGTGGGTTTTGAATGTTGGATAATCCATTAACCAGTTCAATAGGATTCCCCTGAAATGAGGTTTGTGTGCCAGGAGTTGCTTCCAGTGCACTTTGTGTAATAAGGGATGGGGAAAAGCATAGAGAAAGCAGCTGGAAAGTACCACTTTGAATGAGTAAGGATGCTTGATAGTGTGGCAGAGGAGGTGCGCTATCAGAGCCAAGGGGTCTGAACAGATGAGCAAAAGCCAAAGGCCCGTGAGCTGTGGAGAGGCTAGACATGTTTAGGGATAAGAGTGGTCCTTATACACCCCAAAAATGAGCAGATAACCTTGGGAGGAGTAAATTAGCTGGGGGAGAGGGCTTCACCTCCATGTGTGTATTTCTGGCTGATGCGAGCACACTTTGTACTTATCTGGGAGTCTGGACAGGGCAATCCAGCTAATTGCGGGTCACCTGGTGGCAGGTGACCGTTGCCTCTATTTGTTCCCCAGGGCATTTACTTCTACGATAAAGCAAGGTTAGAAGGAAATCAAAGAGCCGATGCCAGCTAAAGAGGTGAAAGAAAAGAGGCTCTTCCATCAAATAGGCAGCACCCTCTTCACAGCCTCTTAACCGTCCTCACAGGAGAGGGCACTGGGGTCCCAGCGATGAGTGACAGCTCTCCCCAAATACGTGGAAACAAGTGAAGAAGAAATGATGACCTACACTGCGTATGTTATTGCTGAATGATTCCCAGGTGAGTTCAGTTAATAAAGTCGCAGACAAATTAAACCACATCCCTCACATCTTGTCATTATTTCTGCATGTCTGGAACAATGAAGACCAAGACTTTTTTTAGGTGCAAATACAGCAAATGGAGTTTAATATATAAAAAAGCTATAGAGTTGGATCTTTAAAAAGTATTTTTACAACCAAGATAACTTAAAACATATAAATGTTCATTTTATCTGTCAGATCTTTCTCTTTTCTACCTCTCTTCTTTTTAGAGACATGAATGACAATGTCTATATTAGAAGAAGCTTCACAGATCAGCTTCTCTATTTTATTTCTAGGTTAGTTGTTATAAAGTTTCATATTTTATCAATGTATTTTACAGATCCTCCTAGCTTTTTCATTACTTTTGTTTTTTAGATGAAATGCTCTTACTAGCTTTGATAATCCCCCCCAACTGAGACGACGTTTTATAAATACTTCATAAGAAATGCCCTAGCATCAGACAACACAGTGTCCACAAACTTGATTTTGCATCTCTCTAAAAAGAGGTCAGATAGATGATGAGGCAAGCTAAATAAGGTACTTACAAATTTGCAGAATAGCCCTGATAAATTCTGCAACCTTGTGCGAGAGTCACTGAATGCTATGAATCCTATCACACATGCTGAGACTGCTTTTCGAAATTACATTTTATACATATATCATCACTGTCACTATTTACTTTGTGCATACTTTCTGTAGTCATACATATTCTATGAATAACATTAAATATAAACATTTGGTGTCTTACACTAATGGAGATTGTTTTTGTTTGATTACATATCTCAATCCATTCTTCATCAGAGAATTCTTGATCCAGATCGCTTTTGCACTTGATCTTAGCTTTTATCTCCCCTGAATTTATTCAGCCTAAAAGGATATCAAGTGCAGATTCTTTTTATGGTCTTTATCCATAATTAAAAGCTAGTATTCTAAGGGAATAAACTCAGGGGTACAAAAAAATTCCTCAATTTATCTCCCACAGATAATGTCTTATTTGTAAATATCTATAAACGTGTTGTTTTGGTGTATGGCATGTATTTCACTAATCTCTCAAAGGGCCTAAATATTCTTTCATTACAAATATCCTTGAGAGTCATCATGTCAAAATCATTCCACAATTAATAGAGGTTGCCTCCAAGGGCCTCAGGGAGAAGAGGGCTGTAATAAGTGGACAAATAGGAGATACTCTCCGGCCTGCTTTAAAATGCTTGAGGACATTATGCCACGTGCTGGCGGGATAATCTTTGGTAAATTCTCAAAGATCCTTTCTGTTCGCATCTGTGTTTCTTGGGCACCAGTGAATTTTTATCAATGACAGAAAGATGTGAGGGCCTGCACGCTTCTTACAGTCATCAAAATGGGAGGCAAATGCATTGACTTAAGTGGAGCTGGGACAGTCAATTAGGTTTGTTTGTTTGAGGTGCGGTCCATAATTACTAGAAAGGAACTGCTAAATCTTATTTTTTTTCTAAGAAGAAACAGTAGTTTTGAGGTGACATAAATCACCGTATTATTCTGCTTAATTTTTTTAATGATTTAGAAGAATTGCTAGATATTGTAACATTTTTGCTCAGTGCTCATTTTACCAAAGTTAATGCAGGTTATTCCCAATAAAACCGCAAGTTATATTTATGTTTTTCTTTAACACTACTTAAACTAGGGAGGAAACACTTAGTCTCACTAAATCTAATTTCTCTCTTTTTTTATTTATTAGAAGAGATTATTTTTGAATAGTTGAAACCAGCTCAAAAGTGCTTTTTCCCTTCTTTTTTGTGGGGTGGTATCTGGAGATATAGGGTGGTATAGGAGAGTTGTTTCTTGAGAATATCACTTTTTTACAGTTTAAGAGAAAGCTGTATCACCAATATGTGGTAGAAAAAATTGTGATTATAGGTGATTTTTCACTTGTGGCTAAAAATAAATGTTATTAATGTGTATTTAAGCAAGATTGACTCAGACTCTCTGGTTACTTTGTGTGATTTTATTGAGCAGTCATATGGAAGCTTCATATGGAAGATCAAAATCAGCCGTAAAACGAGACTGTGATTGTAACCTTAATTATCGGAAGGATATCCCCTCCAGAGGATCATAATCTGGTTTGAGAAGTAGAAAGACAGTTGCTTCCCTATGGGAGTCTGGGAGCGATCCTCTCTCAAAAGCTTGGTGACATAGTCCTGTAAGCCTGGTATGATTTCACTTTCAAATGTATTTAAAAATTCTACAGCAAATCCATTGGGGGCGTAGGCTTTCCCGCTTTCCAGCACAAATACTGTTTCCTTAATTTCATTCTCTATCCTGGGAATCTGCAACAGTTCTTTTTGCTCTTGTGTCAATTGTAGCTGCTGCTATTCCACGGCTGATGAAAGAATTGGATTTTAATGTTTGTTCAGAGGTACGTAAGTTAGCATAATAATTGTAAATAACTCTGTGATTCTCCAGGGTGAAGAAGAGTTCGGCCCTTGTATTCCCCAATTTGCTGGGTTAGTTTGGATCATTGTTTCTTTGTTTATCAAAGAGACTAACAATGAGCTTGCTTACTGAACAATTGTTAAAAATATATGTTTCTTTTCCAGCTTTTTATAAAAGGATGGGAATAAGTTCAGAGATAAATTCATAGATCTCTTGTAGAACTTCTATAGTCCTAGGCTTTAAATTGTTTGGAGGGGAAGCTATTTTAAGTGAGTAATTTCAGAATCTGTCTTAACTTCTTTTTCTTTAAATAGGATAAATATTTTATTCTGAGAACAAAATAAATATTTGCCAAACTCTCCAACTCCAGGGGTCCTCTCGCTTGCTCTCCCATTTTTGCTCCAATAAAACACACTACTCATAAAAAATATTTCCCAATTTACAAAAATGACTGGCGAACTAAGGAGTATTTGTCTAACTCTTATCTTCATTCTTTGCTTTGGGAACCTCTAGACTTTTTCTGAAAATTATCAGCTGTCATCCTTATCAATAAAATCCATCTGACAAAAAAGAACACAAATACTCTAAATCAAGGTAAAATCTGAAAAAGTCAAAAAGAAGTGCTCTGACTATTCAGAGAAGATGGGAGTCAGTCCACACAGTTCTGAGTCTGTAAAATGGTCAGGCAGGCCCTTTCTGCACTCAGTGGAGAAAGATAAGAAATCTTTTCTTTGCAGAAAGATCTGCAAAGGCTGATTCATTCCATCCTGAAATATCTATATAAATTATCTGGAATGAGCTAACCTTTGTAAATGCTATTTCTTTCCATCAGCTTTTGAGAGCGTAGATGTAGACAGGGTTGGCCTTCAGACAGCTAAAGTTAGTTAGTTCAGAGCCACCTTGATTATCTTGATTAAGTTCTCCCTGAATGCGCCAAGTCAAATTCAAATTTTCCATGTTCTACCTCTTTTTTCCCCCATTTTGCGAGGTTTTCAAAATAAAGACTAGGCCATCACAGTTTTGTGATATCCTTACTTTTTTTCTCTGAAAATGCACCCTCAATTAAATGATGCAAAATGTAGCTTATCCAAAGATGCTTTCCTCCTCCTAGGAAGCAGTCAATGTAGAGATTTGCACTGTCATTTTCCCAAAGATCTGGAAACCCCTGAAATCCTTTGTAGACAGGGTGCAGAATGGAAAATAACCTTCTTAATAGTCTGCTCTGACTATTAAGAATATTTTTCTGGACAATAACTCAGAGCTGTAAACTATTTCTGTGAGCTCTAATTTTCACTAAAAAAAATATGGTGCCTTATCTATCTCTTCCTATATCTTCTGTTTTTTCCTGAGTTCGTGCTGCTGGGTAACCTCCAGCTGTCCAGTGTTGTGCCAGTAACACCCACCAAACAAATTGTCCATCTACTGTTTGAAGCATAAATCACAGTCTCCTTCCCCTACTCAGACATTGTTTTCTGTTCGTTCACTTAATCGTTTCAAAAGTTGCTCATGTGCATAATTTGAAAGTCGAGTTGTTACAAAACTTTCCCTGTTTGTTTTGCTTTACTTACAATTTGGTTAAAATGCTAATTTGCTACTTTGAACATTGCTACCCACTCCAACAGCTCTTGGTAACTGAGGCCTTCTGATCACAAGCTGAGGTCAAAGAATGGGCTCTTCTCAACATCTCACCCCTCTTACCTTGGTCCTTCCAAGGGTTTAACTAAAGGGGACTAGAATGCCCTTTATTCTGCTATGCCTTCTTAGCATCTTTCAAATAATCCTTGCTTACTCATTTTAATGAAATATTTCAACAAAAAGATCTGGTCTCTGTTTCTGTCTCTACCAACCGAACACAGTGGGCATCATCTTGTTTCTTTGCAGGGTTTTCCTTTAGGCACTTTGTTTTTCTTTTGCTCATCTCTTGCCTAGAACAAGGAAACTCCAGCCCCATGGATGCTCTCACTCGCTCTCCCAATCCTGCTGCTGCTGCTGCTCATTTTTAACTGTTTTGAACAGAACATCTCCGCTAGCACATTGATTAAGTACAGGAAGCATTAGTGACCAGCAGCTCAGGGCATTGGGTTGTTATTGACTCTGACAGACCAATTTGTTTCTCCAATGTTCATTATTCTACAAAAGGGGCACATCAGACAAGGTAATTGAAATGTACAATATTGCCACCTACCTCCTTTCTGCCTTGATTATGTACAGCCCAGAGTTCAGCTCCAAAATACACTAAGAGCTCAGAGTTGTATGAATTGTAAAAATGAAGGTAATTAGAATTCCAGACTGGCCCAACTTGGAGCAAAGATAATTAATGCTAGACGTTCCAAAGGAACACACACATGACAAGTAAATAAATTCAAAATTAGGCAAAATTTTGTATATTTCTTGGAATTATTAGTGTGTGGTCACAGTGACACTTTGTGTTCATTGCTAGGGAATGCACTCTGCTGAAACACTGCAAAGTGTAGAGTTAACATATACGATCTAATAAATATATTAATCAATGAGTGATCTAACACCTGCAGTGAGAAGACTGCAACTAAATTTTGGTAAGGTCAGGAGCCATTTATGAAACAACAGCTACCAGAGATGAAAAGAAAGCCAGGTAGAGTATGTCATGCTTGAAATGTGCACTCACAGCAAAACCAAGAAGGATACCTGCACAGCGCAGTACGACTTCGTTGTTAATGTGTGTGCTAACATATTTGTCCTTTGTTAGGGAACGGCACGTGACTTTTGCCCATGTTCACCTTCTGTCCTTGTCTGTAAACAGACACTTGTGCTTCGTGTCCCCATTCATAAAACATACACACCTACCCACAAGACACTCCCAGGAACAACAAAGATATTAAAATTCCGTATGAACTGCTTCAAGATGCAGTTGGAGTTAAACTTGATTCTGTTAACACACCCCAATGCTGACTGCCATCACAATCCATCTCTTTAGCTTTAGACTAGCTATGTAGTAGCAGATTGTACAGCAATATCCAGGACACTGCATCTGTGATTGTATCTAGTACTGGGCAAGTACACCAGAGAAGTTTTGCTCCTTTGATTTCCCCTCCATAAAAATTGATACCAGCACACAGAAAAAGAACTTTTACTTCTCCTGCCACTTATATAATTATTCCTTCTGATCAGAAATGTCATCTTTTCACGCACAGCGGGCCTGATCCTCCACTGTCCTGCATACACTCCTGCCACTTACATCTGTGAGACTGGATTCATCTGTCTGCTTTGACTTTTTGCACTGCTCTGGCAATATGAAGCAGCTGTAAAGCTGCTAGGGAGCCAGCCCCAATGAGTCCAGTTAATTCAAGTTTACAGCTGTTTTACATCAGCAAAGCAGTGTAGAGCAGCCAAAGTATACCAGTGAATCTGGCCCTCCAACTGTGTGTTGACTCTAAAACTGAAACTTGCAAAATGAATAGATTATTTGGAATGGGTATTCAATAAAACTCATTTGATTTCCATAAGCTCTTACAAGGACCTCCAGGCTCTGACCAAATCTGAGCAGATTTGATTTTCTTCCTAGCCAGTTAAACACAGATGCTGCTTTTAACGAACGTGACAAATACTTATGCTGGTGTCACAAGCCACATGCGTGTCTCCCTGCACTTTAAAAAGACAAGCCAAAAATATCCTTGCTGTTTGCCTTTTGCAAAAGATTGACAGTAATTTATGATGGCCCCCTGAGTGTGATTAGCATGTGTAGGGTAACATCCTAGCCAATCTGAAAGCAATAGCTAAACCTCCACTGGCTTCCAGTGGACTAGGAATTTTTTTAACATGTTCCTAAACACTATGAATTGCGCTACTTCGGTAAAATGAATTCTTCTGCAAAAAACCCAAAGACGTGGTACCAGGCCCCTGAAATCTGCAACAGTTTTGTCATTGGCAGGAGTAGGATTTTCCTGCCAATGAATTTCTCTCAACAAGAGGTTTCCTTCCTGCAGGTGCAATGGGATTTTTAGGCTGCGCCACTCAGAGAATGTGATAGTTCATAAAAGCGAAAAGCAGAACACTGGAAAGATTTGACTCAAAATATTTACCAGACAAGTTCTTTTTGAACAATCCCTACCTTAGCTATTTACCCAACTGATCTTACTGCACACTCTTTTGAGACAAATGACTTTAATTAAAATTCCTGTAAGCAAAAGTTAAACCTACAAAAATCTATTAAGTTGAAAATTTACTGGCAGCCCCATGTGTCTTGGAAAGTCTGTGTGTGCATGCAGGAAACCAAAGAAAGCTTTAAAATGTCCAGGAGGAAAGAGTTTACACACTCCTTCCGTCCCCCAAATTCTCACTGAGATGTGAGGGGATTTGAAAATATTATACAGCACTTGATAGCATAAGACATAATTTTTATTTTTACTTCATAGAGATTTACTTGTTGTATGAGTGAGAGAAAAGGGAATTAAAAAATATGTGAAATAAGTGGTGTTCATTATTAAAATGATAATGATTACCACAGTTCTTGTTGTTTTTCTTCTAAGCTGAAGCAGCATGATTTGTATTACCCCCAAAAAATTCTCAGACAGCCTGCTGACAAGATCCAAATCATCTGCAAGAACAGCCCTGGGCTTTTCAAAGCAAGACAGGAGCTGAAAACTTTTCTTTTTCTTTTTTTATTAGAAGAACAAACTGTGCGCTGGCTGTTACGACCTTGGAACAACAGTTCGCTGCTCCATTTTTATCAGCCTGGATGCACATGTACAATAATGTTTCCGCCTGCTGTGACTCTCTGCCTCGGATTTGTAAGCAGGCAGGATTTTGAAATTTACAGGACTCTTTCTGCTCGCTTTAGAGAGATTTGGCCCTGTTTTCGCCTCACAGGGCACGCCTAACTCCCGTGGGCTTCAGCGAGAGTTATCCACCTCGTGCAGCAGGAGGGGAGGGCGCCTGCATCGCTTTCGCCGCGCTCGCCGCGTGGAGGACGCCAGACCCCGGTGGGGCGGGCTGCTCCGCGTGGTGGCCTTCGGTGCCTGCTCAGGAGGTGCTTGCGGGAGCGGGCCACCAACGGCAGCTCCAGTGCACCCTCGACAGAGCTCGCGGACGCCGCGAAAAGCAGCTGGGAGCTCGGCACCATCAAAAAGAAGGCGCCGTCTTAGCAAAAGGAGCTCGCAGTCCCCACGGAGGCGTGACGCTGTCTAGTCACATCATCTACCGGGCGACTAGGACGCTGATCTATCACAGACGTGTTTTAAGATATCCCTACGTACATCTAAGTAGAAGGATTCCCAGCCCTCTGCTGCTACACTACAGGTTGTCCACGTGCCATTTAATTCTTGTCAATCAAAATCCATGAACGGCAGAAGAAGAGGAAGAAAAGGGCAGTGGGAGAAAGGGTAAACACTGGAGGGAGGGAAGGAACAAGCTATAGAAACGCATGACATACCAAGAGAACGTAAGGTATAGTGAGAAACCACCACCCAAAGCCCTTCCCCGCAGAGCGAAGCACTGTGTTAGGCTTCATCTAAAACTCTTGCTTACACTACCTGCACCCCAAAGCAGTCTTCACCAGCAATTTGTGCGCTGCTCTCGCTTTTAGTTTGCTTTACTTTTGGTTCGTGAGCTGAGTGAACATACTGGACATGTCTTTAAGTTTTCATAAAAGCAGTCGTAGCAAGGGGCTTTTCTTTGAACTCCTCCCTTGTCATCAGACCACTCAGGATCATCACCCCCTCAGAGCTGCAAAACAGTATCATTCAAATATATTGCTTCAGCGATCATGTGCTAAAAATTCTCACAAGAAAACTGCAATTACTTGGGCATTCCTGCCAAAGTCTATAACAGATGCCTAGGTTCAACATACAGAATATACTCTCACATTTGTTTTTTTAGCCAGATGATACAGATACTTCTGTATGAAATTATAATTCTTGTGAAGAAGCGGTATTTTTACAATATAGACAACATATTATAAAGCAGTACAGGAAAGATGGAAAGAAGGAGGGAAGACAGAGGGAAGAAGGAAAGGGAGGAAGGTAGGGAAAGAATAAAGGAAGGAAAAGAAAGAAAAGAAAGGAAAAGAGTGAAAGAATGGAAGAAAAAGATTTTGTAGATAGTGTATCTGTTGTATTTTTAATAAGATGATTGTTTGCACCTACTCTGAAACTGTAAATGTTAGAGTGTGTAAACATAATCTACAATAAGAAGGCACATAAGAAATTGAAAAGACATGACAAGAATGGCTTATTGCAAAACATTATAGGTAAAAATTATGTGCTGAAACTTTCCCCACCTCTGTGGGACGTATTCAGCCGCCTCTTCATCCTAACACAAGCACCCTGCTTGCGTACCTGGAGCATTCTCTGCCATCGTCAGTCCAGGCTGACCTAGAGTAATTCTGAACAAGCCTGGAGCAAATCTGGCCAACTCTGAAGCTGCCATCGTTATCTTAAAAACATAAATTAGGTAAAAGCTTCCTTTTCTCTTTCCACCTCCAAATCATGAAGACCTCTCCTTGCAACCTCTTCCCATTTCCTTACAAGCTGCACAGGCTGTACCAGTACAATTTTAAGTATCCTTTGAATAATCACTTTAAAGCATGATCCTTTGGAAATCATCTAGACTAGATTAAAAAAAAAAGAAAAAAAACGAAAAAAAAGAAAAATCCTCCAAATCCTCCCCCCCCAACCCTTTCCCAGGACTTTTTGGTATGCCAGATAATCAGTCTAGTAGCTGTAATGTTTTGTATATGTTTCTGCATGTGCATATTTAAGGAGACCTAACTCTGTACAGAAAAAAAGAGACAAAAGAAAATAAGGTGTCTGTGAGTCAGGGCAGAGGGACAGGGAGTTTCTTTCTGTCCCACTAGTCTTCACTCACTGATATGAATAGTCCCTTCTCTAACATGAGGGCATTCATCTCCTAACCAGACGAATAGCAGAGAATAAGCTTTAGTCACCCACACGGCTCTACATCTATGAGCGCATATAGCCAAGCATGATTAAAAAGAGTGATGTGTACGAATCGGCTGGTTGCGAAACAGAGTTATTAGCCAGAGTCCTATTAGTGAGAAAGAAATGCAAGAGGAGGGTGGGCTGGAAGTGCCCCTGCAAGTCTCTGCTCATTTTGCCTGTGGCTCTCTGCTTGGGCTCTGCTCTCACTGACCTGAGGGGAGAGGCAACGGTATAGCTGCAAGAAGGCAATTGCCCGGGTATGACAGCTTGTGGGAGGAAAGAGACAAATTCGGTAACATTTCAGTTTAGGACTGGTTAAATTACTTGCTTTAATCTCTGAACCATAATTGAAAAAAAGAAAAAACCCTACTGTATTTTCCTGATCTATTTTTCTCTCATGGCAAGATATGTCAGTCAGTGTAAAACTGAAGTTATGTGAGAGCCCCCAAGGAAAGGATTAAGTCACTCTGCTGCCTGTAGCCCAGATCAGTAGTGCTGAGTCATGAGACCAAATATTATTTGTTTTAAAGAAATGTTAAGCTTCGCCACTTTAAGCCACAGCATTAAGACACTTCGTCTTGGGCTTCCTACACCAGTGGTTTTCACTGTGTTTCTCATTTTGACTTTAACTGAGAAATATGTTGTCCTGTACTTATTATAGTATTTTAGATTAATCTCTGTACTATTAATGTGGCTCAAAAGGATTCTCTGTAGGAAAGAGAATAGCATTATTTTTCCTCCATGCCTTGTTCCTCCACAATCATTATCACATAGGAAATCAAGTTACACCTTAAACTAGAGGTTGACGTAAAAATGCATAATAGCACTGGCAAGAAAAATGTTCAGAGTACTGGAAGAGAATCCTCCAGGGGCAGTCAGCTGTTCCAAAAGTCAGTAAACAATCATTTAAATACTATAGTAGATAGTAAGCTCTATGGATCATGGACCATCATTTTTTCTATAGATTATAAACTGCCTATAATAGGGATGTGTCAGACCCAGCCTATGGCTCCTGGGTCCAACCTATTAAACAAATAATAAATACATCCACTAACTCATCACAATCCTACTTCCTTGTGCTTACATAGCATTATGATTTTTTTAAATTACTGTATTTGTATTTCCTGTGTGCCTGTGCTATAGACATCTCTTTATGCCTTATTGAGACTACCTGCAGTCTGAGTTTCAGCCACATGGTCTCTGGCCCATTTGTAGATTTTGTCTGTAGATTTTGTCCTGCTTGAAATGATTTCAAAAACCTCAAGAAAGTTCTGTGTTCAATTCCCATTAATAATTAACAATTCTAAATTTTAAAGGAAATAGTAAAAAACTCATAGCCTGCTCAATTTGTCTGGTCGCTGATCTGTTCTTAGATTTAGGACAGTTCATTTTTGTGGTTTACAGATTCTAAAAGATGAAAAGGCAGAGGAATTTTTATAGGGAAACATTGTTTTATGAGATAGAGGGCATCTGAAGAATTAGCTGACTATTCATCTATCATGGGGGAAGAAAACTGTGGCAAGCAAATGGCATTAGGGTTGGATTTATGACATGTACCTATAGTCATCTAAAAGTTTGTGGTTTAGTTTCTACTGGTGTAGAGAGAGAACTGTTCAGCTCAACACTGCTAAATGCCTGGTGTAAGAGGGGTTGAACTGTCCTCTGGGACACTCTCCTTCGACTATTGAGAGAGATTTGCTGACTGCTTAAAACTAGATGCCCACTTTTAGATGGCTGAGTGACCTAGAAACAATTTGGCTTTAAAAATGTTCAAGAGGGAAGGTGATTCTTACCCTAATTCCAAAGTAGGTTTTTTCTTGCTAAAATCTTCGGAATTGATGGAGAGAATCTCCTTATGAAATTCCAGGGAAAACTCATTGAACTGAGCTACCATTTATTTTGTTAGTGCCTGCATAGATTTTTGAGCTCAAGAGGGAAAAAAAAATTGAGTGAAAGGAAGGAGAGAAAGCTCAAAACAGAAGTACTAAGGACAGATCTGCTGAAGAGCAGAGCTCTCCGGATGTCTCTGGATTTACCAGCCAGGGTGTCCCAGCACTGCCATGCTCTGGCAGATGTTTGAAGCAGGCTGCAGCCTCTCTCTGGTCTGTATGCCCAGGTTTCTTTTCAGTGGAAACTAGAGCACGAAATGGGGAGGGGACTCTGAAACTCATATTCATTCTAAGACAGAGCTGAAGCATGTATTCAAAGCCCTGGACAGACATGCAGAGAGCTCAAAACTATGTATTCTTGCAAGTAATGTAAGAGGAGGACTTCCCACCTTGGGGAGGAACCAGTCAGTAATAAGTGCAGGCCGTGTAGTCCTCTTATTCCCTTGGTATACCCATAGTGACTTTTGAGAAGTTTTGAACCATTTAACACAGCTTCTTTGAATATTTTCTTCAGAAAAATAAAATTTTGGTGAAATACATTGTTTTGTCTGAGCTGTAATATCTGCGGGAAGTAAGGAGGTTTTGGGGAAGATTTCTTGATTGCATGCTCCTTGGTTGTAGACGGCTAAAGGATGGGTGTAAATGAGTAACAATCTAAAACTAACCTTTTCTTTCTGATTTAAAAACAAAAGACTTTTCAAAGAATTTTGTGAAAATTGTTCAGAAGGTTCCAGTTTTATTGCAATGCAGAGTAGAAATAGCCTTTAGAAGTTTAAATAATGTGATGATGTTTAAATTATTTTCTAAAATTAGAAAAAGAGAGATACTTCAAGGTAAACTCTCATTTCTTGAACACAAATCAGTGTCAAATATACTCTAATGACTTCTGGAATTTTAGAGTCCAAATTATTGGCACACAATTCCCAGTTTCCTGGGATTTAGATTATTTGAGGTTTCTAATACTTTCCTTTTTTATTACCAATTTCCTGCAAAGCTTTGAATCTGATCCAGCATTCCTTACTGAATTGACTGAAGTCAATTTTGTCTTAGCAAGAATTGCAAGATCAGACCCTTTGTCACAGGCTGGGAATACCATCAAATTTCAATTCTTCACATAAATCAGTAAAGAATTTGTTAGCAAAGTCACATTAGGATGATAACCTTTTCTGTCCATCCACCTCATCTTCTTCTCTTAGGGCCTCATCAGCCTGTCTTGAGGAGCTCGGAAGACCACCTAATCAAAAATACAAGATTCTTAAAAAAAAAAAAAAAAAAAAAAAAAAAAAAAAAAAAAAAAAGTATTGCTTATGATTATGGGCATTTTAATGGATTTTAGAATTCCAGTGTTTTCTTCTTGCTGAGGTATGGAAAGGAAAACAGGAAATAGTAGCGTTCAGAGCCATTCTTGTGGCAAACGTTAAAAAGAGGAAATACAACAGTAAAAACTCACTCACATTATAGTTGTATTGGCTTATCTGCTTCGCTGTACTTTAGATTTCAGAAAATAATGTGATTATAATCAATTTGGACTTGGGTTGCGGTCATATATTCCCTAATGGGGCTCTAGTATCTTGACCACGAATTTCAAAATAACTACACAAAGTGATGATAAAAAGTAGATTTTTCTACTGGAACTAATGGTGATTCCTTCCGTTGTTTTGCACAGCATATGCTGTTCATAAATAATGTCAGAATTGGGCCAAGTCTCCTTAAGAAAGGTGGTCATTTAATGTAAGTAAATCCACATTAAATATTGAAGATCAGAAAAAAGCTGCCTTTTCAGAGAGGTCACTTTTAAGTGAAGGAAACAACAATGCATGTGTGCGGATGGCCAGCTCCACACTGGGTGACACAGAGTTAATGGCTCATAGAGAGCATATACATGTTTTTTAAAGATGTTTTATTGCTTACAAAAGGAAGTAGTCTAGAGAGACTGGATACATAAACTGGCTCCAGCCAGCTGCGGCTGTCAGGCTAGGAAGGATCCTGTTCAATTAGTGTTATAAAATAAAATACTTTGTAAAGGAAATAAACACTATGAGAGCTAAGATTCATGCTTTCAAATATACACAAGGTTTGAATTTTTAATTAGGGCTGCTAATTACAGTCATCAGAAAGCAGAACAGAATAGATTTTACCTTACATTTAGCAGACAAGCCTTCAACCCCAGTGTATTTTTCAATTTCATTAATATTTTATGAAAATGGCCCTTGCAGCTTCAGCCTATTCAGTGCCTCCTACAAAACTGCCCCACATTATGGATGCCAATGCCTTTAAGCCATGTGCATTAGTGAGATGACAAAATGCAAAACAGCATCTTGTCACCATTGCATCAATTGATTCTATTAGATAGTGTAAAAACAGTTGGGTGTGAGTTATAATCTAGCTGACACTAATGATGAAACAAGACACTGGCTGGGAGCAGCCATTAGCTATAAGCCAGAAATTAATGCTTCTAATATTTTTGAACAAATTAACCTTAATGAACTGGCCATGCATATACTGTAGTATATACTGATAAGTCAATTAGTAGAGAATAGAGGTTATGTATATATAGATATATAGAAAAAATGTATGGTTAGAGAGAGTTCAATGCGCACAATGCTATAATAGCTATTCTATAATAAAATCAGCTCTTTTTTACATTTGGATCCATTCTGACTGTAATGTGCAACATGCCAGACATGCATTTCAGTGCAATTCTGTGTGCAGGAGCAACAGTAAGTGAATACAAAATTCAGTGTGTCACCATGTTGATAGATCAGAGACAGCCCTGGTGTGTTTGTGTAAAACTCCTAATTTCACTGATATATAAACATAACTGTGTTTGTAAGCGGATGGTCCAGACTCGTGACTGAATTCAGCATGTCTTGAGCAAAATGTGTGTTTCCTTTCTATTTCTTATACACTGTAAATCCATTGACTGCCTAAAAGGACACATTAGTGTTTTAAACTGAGATCCTAAATTCCAGAAATTCCATTTACAAGCAACCCAGAAAACACAAGTGGCTAATTTATAAAGAAACAGAGAACAAAGGTAAGGTGCTTGCCAACCACAGTTTGTTGGTTTAACTTTGACTTGCTTTCCCAGGAAAGCAGAAAACAGAATTTTCAATGTGAACTGTCAGCCCCAGTTATGACAGGGCTTCACTAGTTAGAAATTCAGAGTTCTTCCTCCATTGGCAGAATGATGTAAAGAAAACCACCAAACAGAATTCTTTCAAGTTTCAACTACAACTCTACTTAAATAATTTACTTTTTAGTTTTACTCAGACTATTCTTTTTAAACTTGGTTGACATTTTTGTTGACAAGCACATTTTATTGCACAAGATCAGTAGTGAAATTGGCAGCAAAAAAAGAGAGAGAGAAAAAGCTGGCTCTACTCAATGAGAATACTACTATCTTGCCTTTGGGAAAAAACAATGCTGGCAGTGACCCTTTCTGAAGCCAGCAATAACTGGTAAATCAGTCAATATAAGTAAAATATTTGGTCACTTAGAATGTTTCCTTTTCCTATAAGAAGTAAACCAGGGACTGTTTAGCTAGCACATTTAAATCAAGCTAGCAATAAAAATGTTAGGTGTGAACATCAAGCCTTTAAATTAATCCATTAGAAACTAATAAATAAAATGATGAAATCAGTGAAAACTTATACATTAAAACATTCCCTTATGAACTACTGACAGCTGCAGTGAAAATTAGTGGAGGAAAAAAAGGTAGTGGGGAGGAAAATAACATCTTAAGTATAGCTTCTGGTTTCCAAGATCCCTGGCTCTCATAATTCAAAATTTATGATGCTACTTAGTTAGCAAAATAGCAGGCAGAAAAACAGTAGGGCTGTTCAAGAAATTCATATCTATTTGGATTATAAACTGAATGAATGACCATGCTTTCTAAGCACCTTTAAGAGGACCTAGAAAGGCCCACAGTAACCTCCCAACCTATATACCCTTCAAATAGATCTGTTCCAAGAAACTCACACATTAAGATTGCCCTTTGAGCACTGAAAGCCTTAGGCTGCTATCAACATTACACTCAATTTGGGACAGTGTGTCTTAAAGAGCTTTGTGTTCTATTAAATTGGGAACAGGAATGCACATGTTTTTTGTCCCTCACATCTAGGAATTTAACTGAAAGAGCTTTGTGTTCTATTAAATTGGGAACAGGAATGCACATGTTTTTTGTCCCTCACATCTAGGAATTTAACTGAAAGCAAGACAGTTTTATCTGAAATTGGTTTTAATTGATTTCCAAAATTTACAGAAGCAGCCTATGTCAAATATATATGGCAGTGGCCTACAAGTGAAAGTCACTTCAGTGACTTGTGGCTGAAGAGAAGTCTTAAGTCAGCCAATTCTCCCTGTCCTGCCATACATTTCCCTGAAGCTCCTTCTTTTCCCAATCCTGTCCTCTACGTAACTTGCACCATCACTACCACCACCACTAGCCATTTACTGAAAGTGGTGGCTTTCATGGTAGTTTCTCAGAATAGTCTCTGGAAAGAAGTGATGCACTCCTCAGATGAGACAGCCACCTCCAGGGAATCTGTCTATGGTCTGCTGGACATGAATGTTGGATCTGGCACAAATGCTGCTGGCCAGACCACGCGGACATCGTGCACTTCTCAGAGCTGTCTCACCGTTCATGGCTGAAATCCTGGCACCATTTAAATCAGCAGAAGCTTCCCTATGGATCTCTGGATGCAGCTATAATAAACACAGTGAACAGTAATCAAAGACAATACTTCTTGCCTGGGAATCTCATTTGTGAAATATTACATGAGTAATCTCACGTAATGAACATACAGTTCTCAATACAAATTACCTTAGTCACATACTCCTCCTGCGTATCTTCCACCAAAATATATGGATACTGTCACTGTGCCTATGCAAAGAGAAACAAGAAGTGCAGGGCACAGGCTCAAGTGCTGTCCTGCAATTAGGGGGTCTGTTTAATTGCTAGCACTCTCTCTGCCACAGTTGTAGCCTACATCGATTAGCACCATCCCAGGCAATACTGGGCATGGCTCAAGAGACAGAAAGAGCTATGGATCCTTCCCAAAAGACAGTTTGAAGATAGTTTACTGAAGAGAACATTTAAATAGATAGATGCAAGCCCTGCCATGCCATTTAGCCTCAGAGACAGGGAATGGTTCCTGTCCTACTTTGTTTAGCAGTATCAATGCTAAATTTGTTTAGCCTCTGTAGCTATTTCTGATACATTCTGCTCATGCCTATGGAACAGCACACAGCTGTATGAGTTACAGATGGGTTAGGCGCTCAAAGACAGGTTCAATATTAGTTTGAGATCCTAGTCTAGAATAAAAGAATAAAAAGGCTGTTGTGAAAGCTTGGCCGCTTCACAGGCTTTGAGGAGGAATCTAAAGGGGTCTCAAAATTCTGTCCCACATGTTTTGCTCTTCTTGAAATTTTGCCCTTTTTGCCCCTCTTAAAGTGCTCAGAGAACTTACAGATACCTAATACACTACACAAGATAAAAAAGAAAATTTTGTAAAAAATATCTACATTTAATTTTCCTACTACCACCTAGCATATGAATGTGTTGTAAAATTCCCCAGAGTTCTTTAGTCTGATTGGATCAAGAAAGATATTTGATGCAGGTGGTTTAACTTTTCATTTTCTATGCTCCAAACTGTCTAGTCATTAATTAAGCATTGCTTAGTCCTTACTGAGGAAAAAATCTCTTGGTGAGGCAAAAGAGAGAGGTTTTTTTCTAAGGAAAAGAAAAATCTAGCTTTTTGAACTTTATAATTTGATACCCTATTATCAGCAACTTCTTTCTTCTACGCAGCTTCCAAATGTGGCTTGATTGTAAAAGCTCCACAGAGAAAAATATAGCTTTAAAGGTACAAGCATGAGAATTGTATGTAGTACATACTAGCGTTAGAGAGTACTGCAGTCCAGCTGTGAACCCCTCACGACCAGAGACACTCAGGCCACAGGAGGAGAAGGGATGCTGTTCTCTGGGCAGAGGGGAACTCTCATGGACTTGCCTCCTCTTGGTTTCTTTCATTAGGATTTTACCATGAAAACAATCAGAAAAAAAAAAAGGACCTAATTCCATAATATTTTAAATAAGGTTTTCAGGCTTCATTAAGACCTCCTCAGAAAGCCACATCTTGGATCGTGAATCTTATACTTCAAGAGTGTGAACTCCCTGGCTGTCCCTAAGTCAAAGTAGGGAACAAAGAGAAAACATTTTCCTGGCCCACAGTCAATCAGTGAAGCACTGAAATCAATGCAGTCTGAATACAGTGCACATGTAAATCAGCCTCTTTATGAACCTGAAAATACTTCAAATCTCATCTCAGAAGGCCAGAAGTCCAGCTACAGAATTGTGATTGCCAGTTCATGTCAGGTTGCACTGATGGTTGTTGTTCCTGGGTGGTGGTCAAGACTCTTATCTAATTCCAAGGAGGATGTCTAGATTAATCATTCGAGGTAATACCTGTCATCTTTGAGAAATACAAAGTTCTTCAAGATCTCACTAGTATCGATGGGTGCTGAAGCTGTTCAGCCACAAGTTTGATTCCCCTAGGAGGAAATTCGGCTGTTATTTCTTGTTAAGGACACCTTTTAAAATGATAGTTACGTGCTTTTTCCACTCTTAAATCTTTACCAGTAGCTTCCCATATTCAGTTCATGTCTTTACCCCTTGTTTGCTCTCTCTTAAATAAACACAGAATCCACTTTTCCTCCAAGATTGTGCTTTTGTGTAACTGTGAGGAATGGCAAAAACTATATAGATATAATTTAATCTCTCTGGGACTGGTTCTGGGAATTTTGCTGTAGACTGGGTTGGTTTTATCACATTTCCCTGGTTAAGCAGATGCATGCAGGCTTGGCATACCATTACAGAAGGTTTTACTGGCACAAAAATGTATGCTTTCTACAAGCCATGGATAAATCCTATATTTGGGGTGTAGCCCCCTGTGTCCATTTGTCATTCTTGTCTGTTTCTGATCTGGTGACAGCATAAAGAGTTTGCGAAGAGGCTGTGCTTTGGTGAGATTCAGTCCATCTCCCACTTAATTAATGCATGGGATGAGAATACGCACTACATTAAGACCTGTTTGTGTGCATCCCAGACCTACTGAACGTATTTAATTTTGCTCTCCAAGGAATGTATTCTGGGTCACACGCACTTTCACCTGCTAGATACAAATTAGAGCACTGAAAAGATGTATCCAGAGAGGAGATTGGGGGAAGGGAGGAAAAGGTGTCCCCAGGCTCCCAACTTAGAAGAAGGAAGACGAGCAGCTGGGATTCTGCAGAGATACACGCAAGCTTGAAGTGAGGGAAGCCAACTTAAAGGTAAAAAAAAAAAAAAAAAAAAAAGAAAAAAAAAAGAAAAGAAAAAAAAGAGAGAGAGAGAAACTGCTCAAATATCTGCAGATTTCTTTTCTTCAAGAGTTGCGGCAGCCTAACTAAGCTGGGGATCCTCCTCTCAGTCCTAGACTCTGCCTCCACAAGGCAATGCTCTAGGTGTCTTGTTCACTTGGCCTAGTGGAGTAAGAAGTAATAATAGCCATAACCCTAGCCCTTTTTGGAACCTTTCTTCACAGTGAAGAGTTACTTTCCACCACACTATGCTCTTTGCATTTTGCTATTGCTATTTCTACTTTGAAGTACTTGAGAATCTACACTGAGGTAGAATCTCCCTGAAGGCAAGGTGTGAACCACACATGTGGAAAAAGGGGGTTGTTCTCCCATAATTTGTGACAGAATTTGCGCAGAGACCAGAAACAGGACTTCAGTTTTCACTCAGGAGTAGTAATGGTCAGCTATGTTTAAAAGTGATCCTATAGCTGTATTCTTTGGTTACACAAAACTTTCATCAACTTTAGAATCATAGAATTGGTAAGGTTGGAAGAGACCTCTGGAGATCATTTAGCCCAACTGTCAAACAAGTGGCCCATAAAGGGATCAAACCCTTGACCTTGGCATTATTAGCACCACACTAACCAACTGAGATAAATGGTATTTTTTTAATTGGAGTTTCATCTGTGTAAGGAATAAGTAAAGGATTCAAAAGGTAGGACTGCAACAACAGATACTGCATATGAGACAATTTAAGAAATCTACCTCTAACTGGAAGATACATACTTGTCTGCTGCATCATATATGACTTGAAGACAGAATATCATGGTACAGTAGAGTCCACCTGAGCCCACAGGTTCTTGCCATAATCAGAGGATCAACAATTGTGATCCTAATGCAGCAAATTCCTATTAACATCAGCTGAAATTTTCCCTGAAGATCTAAATATTAGCTAAGAAAAATCGCAGGCTTTAGCTCGATGTGCAAGTGGGAAAAGATCATTGTTTTCATGTAGGCATAGTTGAGCTATTTCAGAAGCATAATTCATCATGTTCTTCCAAAAACACTGCTCCTTAAGACCTATGATGCTTACATTCAAAAGTTAGAATAGGCCGAATAGTTTATTTAGGAGAAAAATAAAAACAAAAAGAAAAAAGAAAGAATGTTGTATTTTTCATATAACCACTAGAAGAATCATTTTATAGTGTTTCCCATATAATTACTGCCAGATCTATTTAGCAAATGTGAAATACTCATTAGCAATTACTTAACTATACATATATTAAAGCTTAATTAGTAAATAAATTAAGCATATAATTAATTGCTTTAATCAGTAGGCTTTTAATATTGTAATTATCACTTGATACATTAAGGGCATGTTAAGAATACTTTTCTCCAAAAAATACATTGTTAATTAATCATTAAAACTTATCTTACTACATGCTCATTAATGATTTATTACAGATGCTGGGCCAAAATCTTCTCTCAATTACAGCAGAGCTAACTCTGTTGAAGCCGATAGAGCTTCACTTGCATAAATAAAGAGAATTTGGTCTTGTTAATTAAATATAAAATGTTTGTCAGAGCATACTGACATAGACAGAAATCTACAGTGCCTTGCTCACTTTAAGGTAAGAGTGGCAACCTGCCTGTTTTACACTACTTTACTACAGCCACATGGTGCCGTAGCCCAGACTAAGAGGCAGGGTGTTGTAATAGCTGGGCAAAGAGCTGGTATCAGGTTTTACTTCTAGCCTTGCCACTAACCTGTAAATTGTGGGCCAGTCACTTGACCGCACCTCAGTTAGTAGGCCAGTTGCTCTTTAAAGAAATAAATAATTACACCTGGGGAGCAGTTCACTTCTTTACCATGTTAACATCTAAAATAGATCTAGAGAATTGTGGTAGAAGAGTATTAATTATAAGGGTGACTGAAGTCAAAGGACAGATAAGATGAATACTAATCACCACTCTCTGTGGCTGTATTTTTCTCATCCTGAGTATCTGGAGTGTTTAATCTCCTCTGGAAGGGATTGTTTCTTGATTTATATATGTAAAGTATCCTCCATAATAGGCCAAGTGGGTCTTGGTTAAGCTTTCCTGATGTTACCAGAGTAATCATCTTTTTGCAGAAGGTCCTCATGTATAAACAATCCCATTCTGAGTTGTTGCAAAGAAGGCAGGATAGGGAGAGAGGAGGAACAGCTGATTTTTGAGCAAAGTGTTTCTATTCCTAAATAAAGAGTGTAATTTTGGTGCAGAAGCCTGAGGAATATGTGTGTGAAGACTTCTATAGTTTTCCCTTCACAATCCCAGTAGGACTCCTCCAAGCACAACCTATTAGAACAGATCAAAAATCTTTGTTACATAAATGTGAAAGTAGTGAAGAAACCAAGATTTAATGATAGTGAGCTTTGGAATCTGGATGCGGCATATGCAGTATGTTATTTGCACATACATTTAACTCATTTTCTCAAAATTTGATGGAACAGGGCCTTATTTTCCTTTGCTGAAAGCAATACCTCTTTTCAGCAGGCGGAAGTTAAAGAGCAGTTAGTGCTTGCTAGGAGGTGCTGTACAGGATCTTTCCTAGATTGGTATAGAAAAGCTGATATTCTTAACTTATTTCTATATTTTGAGACTTCTGGAATGAGCTTTCAAAGGAGCACATTAAAATCTTGATTTCCTCAATTAGAAAGAAAAGAACTTAAAATAAATTCGTATATTTGATTTTCTTCTTTCAGTGACTGTTCCATATGGATGGACAGAAAAAAATATATAATTTAAAGTGTATTAGGATGAGACAGATATTTTTAATGTTAATTTGTAACAGAGTGTTTCAGTACTCTAACCACACTATGAGCTGATATTCAGCACTGCAGGGTGGTCAAAAAAAATTTCTACGCAAGAATCATCTGAAAGTTTTGAATGTGTGGCCTATTCCAGGGAAAAAGGGTCCCTCTTTTAATCACTTCCCTATTGAAGGAAAGAAAGACAAGTAACTTGGAAAAGCAAATGTTAAGGAAGCTACTTTCAGAAATACCTGTTACATTACACTTGACCAATGTATGACAGTAACAGCTACTGCAGTTTTGCAGACTCCATGTATAATTCCAAACATTGTGTTGCAGTGATCATTCCCTACGCAGAATCAATGGACATGGTGATCCTACTAGGGTTCTCTTCCTTAAACTTTGAGTCCAAATCTAAACGAGCTTGTTACGTAATTTTCGCATGAGGGCAGGCGGAGCTCACAGCACTTTTGACAATGGAAATTTGGAAAATGAAATGGAGACTTCTCACTTACATGAAACCTTCTATAGGTTTTAGAGAGTGAAGCTCCAATGGTGAAATGTAAAAGTTTCCCAGTTCCTCCTGCGTAAGGGAGAACTATCAAACCCAGCAAGCAAGCCCTCTGGGGGCTTCTCTGGATGAAAACCTTTAAATAACTAAAAATAGGGACCCACCAAAACTAAATTTATGAACAGACATAAACAATTATGCTGCAGAAATAAAATAAAAAACTGAGATTCTTGCTAGTAAAGAACTTCATTCTTCAAAATTCTGATGAAGTATTTTTGTGATGACTTTTGCTGTACAAAATCATAACATTTTATTCTATCCTGAAGGCGACACTGTCATCCCCACATAGCACACGCAGAAAAAGGCATCTTTGTAGAATATAAGTAGAGAGAAATGTTTCACTCATCTTTAAGTTTACTTTAAAAGATATTTGCTTTTGGCAGAATTGAAAGATGCATCACAACATTTTTTTCGTATTTGATAGCATATAAGAGATAACAAAGGTGCAAGTCCTTCAGTGCTATGAGCCACACATTCCTCACTAAGCTCATTATAGGGGTTTCTTAATGATGATAAGAAAAAACACACAGGAGAACTTGAATTTGACTATCGTGGTAGTATAACTTCATAGCAATTATGATTCTAAACGCAAATATGATTCACTGTAGAAATCTTCTATTCTTAAAAGCAAAATAAAAAATGTATTTGCTAGAAAGCTGCTGCCAATCACTTTAAAACAAACTAACAGATAAGCAGTACGTCTCTGTGACCTGCTGGAGAAAGGTGGTAATTATATTCATGTATAGTATGTATTCACGGTATTATATTCATGTATAATCTATAGGGTTTTTTAATAAATTCATGTTCTTGCCATGAAGAGAGTTAAATTGGTTTAAATAAATTTGGCTTGACTGACTCAGATTCTTAAAATAGGCTTCTTTAAGCTGGGTTCACACATATTTACATACATTCCATATACATATATTGGCTTAGCTGAAAGCAAAAAATTGCTAACAAACAAAATCAAAGTAAATGAGTTAAATTTGTGTTAAATGGTCCAGACTATGGATTTGCACTGGTTAAACGTGGTAATTAATCTAATATAGTTTCAATTAACCAAATGCAGTTTTTCTCATGCTCACAAGTTCTACAGAAATACTAAAGTCAATCATTATTTTCTGAGATATTGTATTAATCTTAATTTACATAGAAAAACAGCTGCACTGTTATGCACAGGTAGGCTGGCCTAATGACAACTGCTTTGCATGGGAAAAGCAGTACACTGGAAGAGAGGACTCAGTTCCTCCTTTTCCAGATTATTGCAGCAAAAGAAATTAGGGAGCATTAGGTGTAGTCATACAATTCTCTGTATACACTGTATTTCAGTAAAGTCTCAGTCTGCAGAGTTCAACCATTTTGTTGTCGGTAGCTAAAATCTGGGCATCCTTGCTGGGCACCTGCCTTGCACCAGCATTTAAGTGCCAGTTGGAAGCAGGCTTCCCAAGGGAAGTGTCTAAACTCCCTGTGTCGGCACCAGAGACGTGTGCCTCGGAGGGCCTCCGGAGGGACAGCCCTTCTGCCTAACTTGTGTGCCTAAACTCATCAGATGGGACATCTCCGTAGGCTTTCAGAGGAACCTCACTCTCTCCTTTAGCTGTACGGGAAGGGTCTGCGCCCTTATTTCAGAGTGCTGCTGCTCTGCCTAATGCCTAGGCACAAGGTAGGTGCCTGGGCTGGAGGAGGAGGGCAGAAAGCGTCCCAGGATGACGGCTGTGGCTTTTGATGGCATTTGTTTTTAAGTGACCTGCACGTTGTGCGCTACCTCGTGAAGAGTTTACTTTTGTCCTTTGCCTTTGTGCTACTTAATCAAAAAGAGTCATCCTAGAGTACAGGTATGTGTTTCCTTCTGCCTCGGACGGAGATACTGCGGTGTGCACTGTTAAGGCAAGGCTCCCAGTTTATCTCAGAAGATGTCCTACCAGCACACTGGAGTTTCCAAAGTGTACCAGGGGAAATTTCAGAGTCCAATTCAGGTCATAGTTTGAAGTAAAATAATTTTTTATTAATAATCACTGCATCTATATATCCATGGATGTCACCAGTGGAGGTAATAAGAAAAACAACTATAAACTTATAAAGAGAAGCATTTTATTCCTGCCCTTGTCACCACATGCACTGGAAAGAAACCATATTGGCTCTTTTTTAGCTAGTAATGTCTAATGCAGGAAGACAGGAATAAGCAGAGTAGAAAGCACCTGTCAGCTCTATTTCCCACTCTCCTTGATTAGCATGAAACATTAATAGGGCTCTCAGAAATTCTGGTCTGAAATGGGCTTTGCTTGAAAACGTGTCTGCCTTTACTGCACAAAAGCCGCTGTCATTAAAAAAGGGCAGATAACTAAAGAAGACTCTTTCTTGAAATTTATACCATTTTTTCATACAATGACAAATTATTTTAATAATGGGAATCGCACACTCTGCCATTTGTATAATGTTTCCCATAAAATTCTCCCATTAAATTTGCTCCTTTACTTGACTCATATCTTTCTAAAAAAATGACACACACAAAATGATACATCACGCATTCTTACAAAGAATTGGAAGTGAACATACTGTAATGGGTTAACATACGTTTTAATAAAATTTTCATTGTTGCACATTTCACTTTTCGGTATTGAGAACCAGGGCTGTACCAGTAACCCCAGGCGATGCCTAAGGATAAAACAAATCATATGGTAGTGAACTATTTTCACCTATTTATCCTTCTACTGAAAATATATTCATAAATACAAAATGAAGCTAAGATACGTAGCCAGTAACATTGTACATAACAAAGATATTCCCTAGTATTTGTATTCTATTATTTTTTAATAATATACCTTGTGCATGTCTAAGATCCTTGGGCTTGTGTTTTTATTCCTTACATACCTTGTAAAACACCAGACCATTTTAATTTTCTCCCCAAAGTGGACAGTAACAAATATTTGAATCCACATAGTTAAATGAAATCTTATTGTACAACCTATTATGGCACATGCACTGCAAGCCAAAAATGTATGCAGGTCTATTTATCTAGCATTTGGAGTTTTCTGAAGTAGAAACTTTTGATTTGTGGCAGATATAGGTTTATTTTTGTGTAGACAATCTGTTTTAAATGATCTGTGTCATGGAAAATGTTCCTGTATGTATCAGCATATTAACTATTTGTTAGATGAGATTGTCTGAAAGGCTAAATATAGAAAAAAAATGCCCTAAATGTTCATTTTACTATGGAGAGGTCCTTCAAAATGATTAGTTTTGTTTGGTTTGCTTGTTTGTTTGTAAAAGAATTCTGGAGTAAGTGTTACATTTCACTGCCAAAAAGTAAAATGACATGGAAACTATAAATTCAGCTAGTTCAAGCTGCACTTAATCTCCAGTACTTCTTTACTGCTTATATTGTTGCCTACCTGCAGAAATTTAAAGGTGGAGTCTAAAAAGCAAATGCTAAGTGTAAAAAATTGCAGATGTACTTACCTCTTATTTGGTTAAACACAGCTGAAGATTTTCAAGAACATTTCAAATTTAAAAATAACCCGATCTCCCCTCCTTCCTTTTTGTCCCCCAGCTCCCCCCTTCTTTTTCATTAAAGATGCTTCAGTTTAACAGTCTCTTAAGATGTTGCTTAAAAAAATGTTTCTTTTATAAAGGTGATGCTACACAGAATGAAATGTAAGTTTGTTTATTCAACAAGCCGTCATAAGAAAGCAAAACAAAGTGAGTTATCAGCCAACTTGTAAGTTTTAAAATATTTGGTGCTATCAGCAGGAAATCTTCCTGAGTATACAAATCACAGGGACATATATTACGAATAAAACTTAGAATTCTCATAATTTTGCATTGATCTTTTTTTCTCTCATTATGGAGGAATAATCATGCATAAAACATTTTCTTCTTTTTTGCCTTATGCTATTTTATAAATGCATAACTTCTCATGGAAAGCAGAGTCAAAGATAAAATTACTGAGCGTTTTATCACTCTGCTTGCATATGAACAATGCTGATGAGAAACTTGCTACTGTTCATAAGCCTGGTGACATTACTAGGATTTACATTACTATATTTCTGAATGCACTCCAATAGTCTGACCCAAAAGCAGAGAACATGAGGCAAAGAGAATCCTAAAAATTTTACATGAAACAGTCAGTAACAACACATGAAAAATGGCTAAGGAGTATTCTGCCATGTGTGTTTCTGTGGGTTGCTTTTTCTCTCTCTCTCTCTCTTTCTTTCTCTCTTTCTTTCTACTTCATGCAAATTCTTCCTAATCAAATACCAACCAATGGGTCTATAAGGAACAAAAAAAAATTAACTCTAAAACTGTTAATATATAGCAATAGAATAAAAGGTATAATGCATATTTGCTATCCGTGGTGCATTTTCTAGTAAAAATGCTTTGCAGTCTGCCGACTTGTCAATCTTTAATAGAAACTCATCAATTATTTGTGGGCAGGAGATTGAAGCGGCTAATAGCTCAAATATATTCCTCCATTTCATTGCATCAGTAGCTCTAAATTAATGCCTGCATTTTCCCCCACCAAAAGTAAGTTAAAATAAATAAATAAATGAAGATGTAAAAATGTATATGCATCATTTGAATAAACAGTTAAGCATCACAGCACTGGGTATTACCTCAGAAATAGAAATAAGAGCCACAGAGCTTTTATTGTTGGATAGATTCTTTAGAATGCAGAACAACATGTAATTTCGCAGCAATCTGACTAACCTATTTTAAAATAATTTTCCAATATCAAAATTACCGATAAATTTGCCAAATATATCAAAGCACACAAATGTTTTCTTTTTTAAAAAACACCCTCTCTACTTTGACTTTTCGCTTGAGTGACACCATTCCTTGAACCTGAACTATGTATATCTATATATATATATCTATATATGCATATATATATCCGTCTCTCTCTCTCTCTCTCTCTCTCAAAGAAGCTTGTAGGTGGGACGTGCAGCATTCCTCATAAAACAAAGTCTACTCATTTCACCTAATTAAAAATGAAACTTCTCTGACATTAATAGGCAGTAAAGCAAATTTATAGGCAGACACAGAACATTTCAGTCAAAAAAAGTTAGCCTACAACTTGATAGAAGGCAGGTTTTGCCAATCACATGCCATGAATCTACCCCCCCTGACCCCAGCCTTCGCTCAGATAGCGGATACTGGCATTCTTTGCACATCAGAAATGCACCAGCAGAGACCATTCATGAGGGAAATAGGAAAGCAAGTCACATCTGAGCAGACAACAAATGCTCCGAAACCTTGACCCACTGCATGCAACAGTGAGTGAGCCGCAAACCCAGCACCCAGCAATATTAGGATGAACAGCAAGTGCAGCTTTCCTGACCTAGGACCCCGTCCTGCTAACGAACGCTCTGCTCCCTGCACACAGCTGCTATTTAAAAAATAAAAGGAGCTCTGCATTATCATTTTTAAGCTAGTAACCGTAGAACAGCGCAGAATAGATGACACACTTACTGTAATGTCCCATGAAGCAAAGTTCCCATCTAGAGAGAGAGGCACTCTTATTCCACTCCCTGCAAAAGGGTTAACCATTATGAAGAAACATTATGCCAGACATTAGCAGACAGCCTACTTAGATATTACATTTTTCCATACATGATAAATCCTGGGTAAACCTGTTTTTCTTTTTAAACACCTTGCAGAGTGAAGCCTAGCACTGCATCTAGTTGCCAAAGCACAATCAATATGGAAGGAGCGGTATTTTATGATTGGAGAAGTTGTTGTGTTTTTGGTGGTGAAATTCATTATTTAGTATCTGAACCCTCAGCATTTCAGTATCATTTATTCATAAAGTCCCTTTTTGCCAGGAGGAAATGGATACAGCTGTAGAGAGAGAGAGTGCGAGAGAGGGAGAGGGAGAGGGAGTGAGACGGATTGATGATATTGATCAGGTACCATCTTGAAACAAAGGCTAGGTGCTCTATTTTAGTTGACAACTGTGACACATAAAAAACAAGCAAGAGAGGGGGAAGGCTAGGGCCTTGAACATCACAGGCTTTAAAAAGCGTTTGAAGAAACCATTATGACAAGCAGGTCTAGGCAAGCTGCTGCAAAAATGTATTCAGAAGAGTCATTAAAAAATGATGCTTTGTTTGCCTTGTGAATATGAGGTTTGTAGCTAGCTGCAGAGCACTCTCCTACAGAGGAAATGATGAGGTTTTTCATGCTGCACAGACGCCTCTCTCCTCCTTTTTTTTTTTTTTTCTTTTAAAAACAGAAACTTTTTTTTGATGTATTTATATTCCAGACTTAAAACATAATATTTTGGATTCAGAGTCAATCAATCACATTCAGTGTCAGCCATGCTCAAGCTCCTCAGTTTTACTATTAAAAATGTCGGGATCAGAATAAATGGAGTGATTTCCTAGGCTTTCCAGGAGTTCAGACAGCTGCTCTCTGTCCTGCTCGCATCCTGTACGAAGGTAACGAGTGCTTCTGACAGGCTGCTCTGCGACCGCCACGCGTCGCGGTGCAGAGAGGTGTTCCTGGCACCATTAGGCGATGAACTTTCTTTCCGCTCTCCTAGCCCCCGTCAGCACAGGTGGTGGCACTCCTGTCCGCTGCCAGTTTCTTTGTGTGCTCGGTCCCATCCGAAAGGGACAGGAGCACGTCCTTACACCCCGGGTAAACCCTAGGCTTTATGCAGTTATAACTCTGTCCCCTAACACAGACGACTACAGCGCCTTAGAGAAGCACCCAACACAGAAAAGGCAGTAAGCGGCTGGCTCTTTACTCTCCTAAAAATTCAGAATCTTTGAAGACCGTTGCCCAAACAGAAAAGGTAAGCCATGCAAGAAGGGGAAACCTTTTAACGTGAGTGAAAGTATTCCCTTGCCTCAGAAGATATTCCCTTTGGTATGTCTCTGTTTTCTGCGCGTTGCCATTTCTCGTTATATTCAGTTTGGAGGGAAGAAAAGAAAAGGGAAAGGGGATGTGGAGTGAGTTTGGAAAAGTAAGGAGATATTGCAGTAGCACTAGCAGAAGTTTCTAAACTGACTGCAGACTCTAAACTGGTTTAATGTTCAAAAGGGAAGGATACAATATGTTTGAATGATAAAAAAAATGGATCTATAGATTGCTAAAATAAATGGAAAGGCTCCCACTGACTTCCATATTCTTTAAATTATTCCTCTGGTGTCAAAGTGTGAAACTTTACGTGGCTTTGCTATTAAAAAGTACAAGTGATCTGAGTACCTCCATGTCAAAAATTCTCCAATGGTCCATTGGAGAAATCCCATGTGGAAACTGCTCCTGAGAGATCCAACAAAAGCTTCCAGTTTCTGCTCTGATTGCCCATCACTGGGGTGATATATCTGTAGGCCCATAGCATTTCCTGCTAACAGCAGGGTATGGCTCTGTGTGTGTGTGTGCCTTTGTGTGCGAATTAAAGGGAAGCTGGGAGCAATACAAAAGCTCATTTCCCCCTCATCTTCACCACCACTTGAGCACGATTATAAAGGAAACCTCTGAATGTTCAACTTTTACACTTGCCCCAATAATTCCACCACCTTGAGGATGAAGCTGACCCAGAAGAATGGGCTTTGCACTTGTTTCAGATTATTCTTAATGCTACCCAACTCCACCTGAAAGAAAAGGAAGAAAGAAAAAAAAAATCGATCTCCCTGCTGCTGACTTCCTAGAATACGCTGAGGAAAACACCTTTGCACCCAAACTGTACGGGTCCATGTATCTCACAAACAACGTACGTATCCATTACTTTACCTGCTTGGGAAGAGGATCAATATCACATACACAGATATAATATTGCAAGGCTTTTTCACTGAAGTGCTTTGTGCTCTGAGTCAGGAGTAAAAATAACAGAGGACTCCACACTTGCCAGACAGTTTGCTATGAACAACGTACTTAATCCAAAGGTGCTAGAAATGGCAGTATCTAAAAGACAAGAACTGAGTCATAATAGAAATTGAGGTCAAGACTGGAGGAAGAATACCGAAGAGCACAGAAAAAGCTGTTTATAGAGGGAGATGTTTAACTGAGATGTTGTTCAAGTCGACCAGAGCGAATTCGCCAAGTGGATCAAGGAAGTGTTTAACTAAGCTCAGATCAGAGGTTGAATCAATGTTTGTGAAATTCTCATTTTATCTGAAATTCTTCGAACAGTCCAACATTTCTGAAATTTAGTCATTGTTTTGTTAACCACCTGCGATACTGAATTAAAGGAAATTAGTTTGAAATGTACATAAAGGTATTGTCTTTCACCATATTCCCTTTTCGAAGTAAAAGTTCAAACACTTTATACTATAGCAAGGGCACAGTGAGAAAAAAAAATGTTTCTGTTAGCATTTTTCATTATCCTTAATCTTGTTATTATGCTGTCTTGTCCACTTTTTTTTTTATTTACTTTTGTAGCATGGATACTAACACCCCGCAGTGTTCCCCCTTACCAACTGATTAAAATCCTACTGAACCACTCCCATCCATTTAATCACGCTTTTGTGTTTATTCAGAGTTTCTCTGGTTAATGCATCTCTTCCTATGACATCATTGTGGTTTAATCCCATTTTTATCCAGCCACATCTCTCTCTAACCATTCCTAACTGTTCAGGCTTAAAAAAAAAAAAAAAAAAAAAAAAATCATACATATCTTACCTCAAGCATATTTAACCTTCAGGCACAGAAATCTACCTGAAAACCAGTATTGGTTTTCACACCACACTCACTATTGTAAGGAGGGTTTTTTTCCTAAAATAATGGAACTATGTAGTGGGTGAATAGGAGAAACTACGTAAAAATATGGACTAAGAAGTGAGAGTTGGAGACTATCTCTTAGCATATAGAGTTTTTGCTTATATCCATATCCCCTCAATGTGTTTTTTTTTTTTTTGTTTTTTTTTTTTTTTTTTTTTTTTGTTATTAACAAGCAGAAAGAAGAAGCACTTTGCTTATCAGTTATCTCATGCAACTTTTAATTGGAAGCTCTTAACAAAATTTGGGATGACTTTATATGGGAAACTGGAACACAGTATGAACAATTACTACTCTAAATCACTGGGGAATTATGAGTTTGAATTTATTAAATATTATGAGATCCTAAGACATTGCAATAATAGTCTCATATATAATATGTCTAAAAAGATGGACTGGGGTCAGTTCTGAAATATTACATTCTTCTCCATCAGTGATGGGGAGGAAAAGGTGAAGGGTAAGTGGCTTATTCCAACAGCTAGTAATATACGCACAATGGCCCAAGTCTTAACAAAGAAGAAGGTTACCAACTTTTATTTGGGCTTTTTCCATTTAAATGTCCTGAAAGTAAAAATTTAAATACTTTGACAGTGCTGGTTAAATTTGGCAATGCTGGTTAAATATGTGATCTATCTCAAGCTTTGAAACTGTTTCTAATTAATAACTGGAAGGAAGTAAACTTAAGGAAAATAGAAGAACATAAAGACAAAACAAATAAGAAGCAGAAAAAGAAAATAAAGAGAAAAAGAATACAAATGAAAAAGATTTTGGCTGCCCTTCTCTTTTTTATTTCAGATGAGAAGCATTTACCTGAAATTCCAACACCATTGTTCATCAGAGTCACCTGTCTGATTTAGACTCTCTAAAATTTGTTTTACCCTTGTTAATGCATTGGCCCTCAATCTTGGTGCAGCCTCTGGGTGCAACTGTAAAAAAAGAATAAAAAAATAGGAAAAACAGTTTTTAAAAGAGAGAGAAAGAGAGAGGTTTGGAGAAATAGCAAGAAAAGCAACTCTTGCTTTAGGGATTAGCTTTATATAAATCTGTCAAGTCAATTGCATAAAATTTTTCATCTGGTAATTTTTATATCCAAGCCACACATGTCTTTCCTTCTAGCACTCAGCTGCCAGGTCATACAGAAGAGAAGGTTCTTTTCAGCGTAACTCTTTAATTAATCAGCTGCATATTAGCCACCCTAAGAAACAGTATTGCATTACAAATGGATGTGGTGAAAAATATGTAGTGGGGAGAAGCACTCTGCTGGCATTGTAAAGAAAAATAGCAAAATAAATAGCTAGCAGGGTGCAGCCTGTCTAAGGAACAGTCATGTTTTCTCCAAGCACCAGCTGCCCCTATCAAGCCTGGTTTGTAGTACACTCTCCAATTTCACTCAGGGTATAAGCACACAAATATAATCTGAATCCTCTTAACATACAAAAAAGTGCTTCCTTTATTAGAGGTGCCCAAGGACATTTCAATTGGACTTCAGTGTTTGTCGATAGCAACATTTCGGGTTTCACAAGAATTTAAAAATTGGATCTACTTACTCTGCTGAATGAGAAGCTTCATTATACTAAAAATGCATTTCAAAAGAAGAAGGGAATCAGACTGCCTGGTTACACTTCAACCAGTATTGCACTGTTGCTTTTGGGCTGAGGGATTGGCACTCCGTGACTAGCTGTTGTAACACATCATTTTTCAAAGCCTGGCCTCCAAACACAGCCCAGGCTATTGCGTGAGGTTTCCTAATGCACAGGGAGAGTTAGGTAAGCTACACTATCCTGTCTTCTTCTGACTGGACCCAAAATTACAGCTGCTCTGAGCTGGTGCTGTGTAAATGTGCTGAGAGGGAATTACACAGAGTTAGCTAAAAGGGGAATGCTGAAACAGGGTTATCTCTGGGGCTTAGGATATTTTGGAAGTTATCTGTCTCTACTAAGGATTTGCAACCCAAAAGCCTCACCTGGGATTAGATGTCTAGGCCAAGATCCGCAGTAAGCCAGATGTGACTCGGTACAACCAAAGTCCAGGCCCCCTCAACCATTATACCCAACTGAGCCTGAGATTTCTTAATATTGGAGAGAGATATGTGAATTCTACATACTCCTTATTTTATGCTCCCTTACAGAATATCTGTACCCCATGATTCCGTAACTTATAGCTCAGACAACTCCAAAGATCTCAATAAACTTTCATAGGATAACCAGTTCTTTGCTGAATCTGGCTCTTGGTCATATCTGTGGAAGAAATGAATTCCCATCATTTTTAATGAATGATAGATGAGTAATCATTTCAGAAGCTTCTCATTAAATAACAGAAAAATGTAATTTCCAATTAAAAAAAAGATTGAAATGAACTACAGGACTGCTGTGGTGCAACATACCGAGCAGGAAATTTTGATTATGGCATCAGTAACTTCTGGTGGCTTTTGCCAAGTATGCAAACAGCCTCTGAGGAGATGTCACCACTGCTTCTGTCCCTTCAGATCAAAGGATTTTTGGTGGCTTACAACTTTTGCAACCACAGCTGCATTGTTTACACATCCAAGTTTTCATTTGCTGAAAGGCAGTTTTGTCTAGAAATTTTGTCTGGAAAATGCAGAGAGAGAAAATGCTTCCAGGGATGGAATGAAAACAGACTGAGGAAAACATACCCTTCAGCAGAGCCCAGCATGTGCTCCCTTAGAGCATTAATTGAGTGCAAACCAAGAGAACCTGGCTACAATACATCTGTCCTCTTACACGTACCCATTACATTGTGATTTAGGGCATGTTCAGCACTGTAGTTAAGGGTACTTGCCAGTAAAAAAAGTTTAATTTGGACAAGAGACTGTCGGACTACTTTTCGCAGTCTGGCCTTGAACACATAACTGGTGAGTTTGCCAATTGTTTAAATAAGATATTGCTAGATGTGCTGATCTTCCTCCCCATCTTAAGCACAGAAAATGCAAACTTGAAAACTTGACAGCTCGGCGGAAAACTGGTTTCTAGAATAACATCCTCAAATATGCAATGTAAAGGTGGATTCAATACTGGATTTTGACAGTGCTCTCCCAATGCACTCTGAATCCTAGATCACACCTGGGAAGTGGTATCAGATGTCTGTCCTCTGAGGAACAGTGTTTCTACGAGTCTCAGCTGACCTTATGTCAGGTGATACCAGGTTCCTTGCAGAAAGAACATCTGCACCCCTGAAAAGAAGGACTCGAGGTCATCCTTTCTGCTGTGTGTCATCACCATGGGCTTCATTCAGTTGCCTAAATGGAAATATCTGGTGCCATTTCAGATACTCTAAGATACTTGAGATGTCTGTGTGGGTTCACCAGATATGATACAGGGTATATAGGAGACCTGAGCCCATCTGCTGCTCTTGCTGGCATTCAAGCAACCCACACCGTGTTATTTGGCCCAAACACATGTATGTGAACCATGCTATGTGAGAGCAGGTGGATTGACAGAGGTCCAAGTCCTATCTAATAAGTTCATCTTCTGCTGTACCCTAAGAAGTAGACATACTCATATCTTCCTTCTGCAAGTAGCAGCTGAGTTGCCTATAATTAACCCTGAAGATCCTTCTACAGAGAATCAATATGGAGAAGAGGGTCTTTCCCACCTAAGGACCTTCTTGGAGGCTTCTTTACATGTGCCTGCTACCAAGCTATTGCAAGAATTCTGTGCTATCTATGCTAAGTCAGCTTTTAAGTCAGATTTGTCTCTTAGGCAAAGTTTTTTTTTTTACAAGTAGGAGTGCTTCATTCTTCCCAGGTGAACTTTTGTGCTCAGAAACTCAGATTTTTGCAGACATTGCTTTCTCTCCAATGTAAGCCATAGCACAGAGACATTTCAATATACATGTAACGATCACTAAGGTGAGCTATCTCTGTTTTATCTGAAGACTCCAGCCAGGGAGTAGATAAGTGAATTTTGTCTAAATGTCATACTATAAACTGTCTGTGGTTAGGAGAAGAAAGCACTTTAGTGCAAGACTACTTAGGAAATGACTTTTATTGATATATTTAGCATCATTACCATGCACCAAGAGATCTTTAATTTTTTTTATTCCTTTTACAAGCAACTACTGGCCTTTCAGCAAAAATCATTTTTGGTTCAGTGTTTAGGCTTCAGATATGCCAATATATATTCTAAGTCCTACTGTCAGGTGGTAATAAAAGTAAGAATGTCTAACAGAAAACAATTGTTGACTTCTGCCAGCAGATCTCTTTCTAAGTTACAGTCCTGATCTCTTGGGCACATTGAACAATGAGGTAGATTAGCCTCCGCAATGGCCCAAGGAGGTTCAAACTGGTAATCTCAGCGTGAGCAAGGGCTCCAGTGCCACGGGGGAGCTCGTTCTGATAATGATTCTCTCAGAGGTGCTACATAAGGATAGAAACTTTCTAGTAAAGTTTCTGTAGGTGGTTGTCACCTAAAAGGCAGTATATCTCCCCGCTGTGCGAGACCCATCCCCTTCCAAAGCATCCCTCTTCAGTTTTAGGTTGCACTGGTTTCCTAGAAACTCCTACAAACTCTGTGAAAGGAAACTATGAAGCTCTTGCAGTGCCAAAAAGCCTTCTGTTGGTGATATTGTTGTATGTATATATTGACATAATTCTATGGCAGAGGTTGATTTGACTGGAGCATTACAAACCAAGAAAGGAATCCTCACCTGTCTGAGGATTATGGTTGTTTCTTGTGTTAATGTAACTACCGCATGCGTCCTTTTAATTTGGAGGACTTTGTTAAAAAATAGTTTAATTATTTTTCAGGAGCTATTTCTGTCTCATCTGCATAAAATCAAAATATGTTCCACTGTCACTGGGATCAAATCAGTGTCTGGCTTACATCAAGATAGTTAACAGTCTTCTGACTCTACTTTCCATCAAACATAATGGTAAGGTATAAATTATTCAGCTCCATAATAAACCTTTTCAGCGAGTTACAATCATTTTTCCAAATCAGGAAAATATCACTGATGTGCTATAACCATTACAAAAACTGTTTAAATTTCTTTAGGGTGTATAACAATTCTTCTTCAAATATCTCCATTTCAGTCATAGCTCTTTTCATACTGTTGAGAGGATCCTCTCATTACTTTTTGCATTAATCACAACCATCAAATATTATTTATCTTATTTTGGGCAATCCTCATATGATATATAACCACAGTGGAAACTCCCTTATCAGCTAGTTCACTAATGATTCTTGGCATCATGAGATATTTTGAGTAAGATTATCCTTCATGCTCTGATGTAGCTACACAAGATAGAGTAAAATAGACGGGCCAAAATTCAGTGAAGCCAGCTGAGGCTGCTTTCAGCTTGGATTGGACAAACATCTCAACTGGATATGCAGCTATCAAAAATAAGCTCCATGCAGCAACAGACAGCTCTCAAACTGGACTTGCACAGTAATCATTGCTAACCCTAATTCATAGGCCAATGTGGTGAAAGTATGGAAACGTACTTCTGCTTCTTTTGCATCCACGATTTTTTGAAAACTGCATTTCTGGCTGAGAGAAAAAATGCAGGAGGGATCTGCTAGCTAAGCTTGAAATTGCAAAACGCTCTCATGCAGCTGTGCAACACTGTATTTATGACACAGATACTCATCATCTGGTCTTCATGTTTACACTATTGATCTCTGTATTACTCAGATGTCAAGAGTCAGACCTTCAGAAATCTGTGAAACCATTACATTAAATGATGACACTAAAACTATTTTTTTCCTGACTTCTTCATTTTCCCTTATTATTGCAAAGCTATGCATTGCCAATTTGGAGGTTTTTGAAGCCAAGAGACTTTCATTACATGGCTTATCTATAGTATAATTGGATACATATATACATATACACGCATATATAGACAGTGCAAACACTCCGCTAGTTGGAGGTGGTTGGACCATTTCTCTCCCTGTAAATTATGTGCAGTACGTTTCCACTTTCTCCTTGGAGGAGTCATCATACTTTTTTTCCAGTATCATCTATCTCTGGTCCTCTGTAAAGAGCTGGCCCTTCTCCATCCCCATATTTCCACCTCCTTTACTTTCTCACTTTATTTTCCCTCTCCAGCACGCTTGACTCCTTTCTACACCTCTGCATGTACCCCACACAGATTTTTTGCTCCCCACACCGAACAGCTTCTCACAGCTTCTTTCCTACATCCTTGTCATTCAGCCCTCACTGCAGCTTTTACAATTGCTTCAAGGCAGCCCTGCATTCTCCTGTCTCCTAACTGCTCTTCAGACTCTGACTAAGTGGCCATCCTCTTCCTGAAGAGCAATTTGACTTTATTCCCCGAAAGAAACCATGAGAGTGAGCTGAACATGTTGCTGACATCAGCTTGTGACTTTGGTATTATTCTCAGCCAGAGGAGGCAGTGGCCCTTACAGATACTACCAAAACTTCACCAAATAGCAAAGAAAGAACTCAGAGATCTAGGAAGCTAAGTCAGAGGGAAGTAGAGGTTGGACTGAGATGACAAGAAGGGATATTAGTTTCAAGGACAAACACGTAACTTTAGAGTGATCCAGATGACTTTACAGAAGCTTCTATCAAATTTTATTATAGAAGCTAAAGATTATTATTATTATTTAAGCTAAAAAAACAAAATAGTTTATATGTCTCAAATTTTAGATATTCTTTGTCAGGTCTTCATCCTAAAATGACTGGGGCTATTCATATTAATTTCTACTCTGCTACTGCAGGAATGGGATTTGAGTACAAATTACATACTACCAAAATCTACTTAGACCAAATTCATCTGAAAGACTGGTTGATGCTCCCTAGATAGCCAGAAAGCAAAACATTTTTCTGACTCTCTCTAAGATGACCCATACATTAATTCACCTGTGTTAAATTGATACATCTCTCATCCAAATTCACAATGGATTCTTTGTTGGATTAGAAAAAAAGACTTGAATAAACTAGAGATGTGTCTTCATAAATATTAGAAATATTATAAAGGGAAATTCTTTATCTTTTATCAGTATTACAGAATAACTGCAGAGCCAGTGCATTTTGTATCACAGGGACAAGGATCACAACAGTATGAATTACCTTGGGTATTTTCCTAACTATAAAGCGATTCATTCTTTGCTGCTGGAAGGTAATACTTGTGCTGAAAAACGGGACACAATACTTAATTGAATTTTTTTTAATGTACATAAAGGCTGCTTACATTTCTTAGAACAGAATAGCATAAAAGTACTTTGATATTGAAGTACGCAGACTGCTGTCACTTACAGTTACTGTTGAGGAAAGTGTAGAAATCAATTTTGCACATAAAATAATAAATGATCATGGAGCTGTTAAAAAAAACAGATTCAGAGATTTCAATCAGCATTATAGAAGCATATGTATTGTCGCATATATAGCTAATTTATTCAGAGTAATTTCTGAGACTTCTGATCATGAACCTGTAGACCTTAGTTACAGAAGATGTATATTGCATTGTTCTTTCTCTCTTTCTTGAGATAGCAAGTTAAATTGCTTCTATGTAGGGAATATTCATGCAGATTTTTGTAATAAACCCAGATGGATGAGGAGATTCATGAGCAGAAATTTCTAACGTTTCTATAATCATTGTTTATATTCTCTGTATCAAGGTAGTATGAACAGATCCCCTACCTCTGGACATGGGAATCCTTTCAATGACAATTTAACATGGATACTGACCATCAGGGCTACAAAACAGGAAAAAAAAATTAGTCATTTACCAGATACATAATTCTGCCAACGGGAGGATGGGGGAGTTATACATGGACCTTTGTCATTTTCATAATGAAAATGGCAAATTATACCTACATTGACATCTTTCCATGGAATACTGTACTTCTGAGGAGGTGAGGAGGGTGTTCTGAATTGTATATCTCTAAAACCTGCTTGCCTACCCTCAAACAGAATAGCATAAGGATAAGTAATAAGACTAAGCATAAGAATATTTGATTCCATAACTATAATCTTAAATGTAAACAGGTTGTAAATTATAATTATAGCAGCAAAGTATTATATACATATTTGTGTAACAAAAGAGATTGAGATTTTTATGCAAACTCCTTTTAACACCGAATTGCTAGCTAAGTGTTCCTAAGTGTTATCTGATTCTGCTGTGAGAAAAGAGGACTGTTTCAGTAACTGTATTGTAGCTTTATTAATTTTTTTTACCCTAGTAAAAATTAAAATGCACTGAAGTGAAAAAAACAGCTTTTGCATTCACCTAGAAATTTTCAGTTTTATGGCTGGAGAGTAATGGATGAGACACAGATAGGAATAGCAATAAAACAGTAATAATAATAATGCCTGAGGAGTAATTTTACTCAAGATATACAATGAGATATACTTAATGAACTACATTAAAACATCTAATCAGCAATATCACTGCCTTCATGTATTTCCACTCAGGGCTTAGATATGGAATATCACAGCATATATAGTGGTGAAAGTAAAAGTGTATGACAGATTATATATTACATATCCACACAGAGAAAGAACCAACTGGGAAGAATGTACTATTGATGAGAAAGCTTTTGTATTCTTATGTACTCGTTCAATGTTTGAACTACAGAAACCAAAAACAATAAACTTTTTCAGTGACCTATTAGTAAATTGATGAGATCTTTCTAGTGTTTTCATTTAGAGAAAAAATATCAGAAGATTTCTTCGTTTAACTATTCTCTTATTAAAGGTTACAAAAATAATGTGAATATTTGGGGGGTAAGACTGTATGTATTAATTTCAAAATGCCTGTGCCTACAGTTCACATGTGCAACTTAAGAGTGATGTACCTGAAATTAGAACCTGACCAATTCAAATTATATTAGTACCAATATTTCTACTGACGAGCATCAAATACTCTAAGAATATTGGAGAAGTTTAGTAATATGTTCAGTCACAGATAATTTAATCAGATCATAGATTTAATTAAATGGTATTCACCATTTCTCTCCTTAACACTATTATCACTAATTGTCAAGTGGTGGATTGAAGCAACCTTTTGACTGTTGCAGGAGACAAAATAAAGAAGACAAATTCTGTAGCTTCATCCTCAGCAAGGCTGGATTCCAGCATCAGCTTTAGCAAAGGCAATGGAACCGTGCAGGGGACAGAGACTATTCCTTGAGAGCAAGAGTGGTAGAATATGACCTGAAGAAACTGGAGATGGGAAAAGATCACATTATTACTAAAGCCACTGTGGCAGGCCTAACTTATAAAGACAGAGGACAGGATTTATTTGCTTAAGCAAAGTGGCAAATGAAGAAATCTCTGGGGATTCTCTTATTTTTCCATTTGAAGAAGAAATTTTAGTGCCACTGATGTTGCTCACACTATTTCCATTAGTTTCAAAGGTGTCCAGATGTAAAATGAAAGAAGCACTATCTTTTAAAAGGTTACTCTAAATTCTGAAAAACATAGAAAGTATTTTCAGTTGTCCCTGAATATCCAACTTCCACTGACATCCATAGAAGTAACTACTGACTTTGAAATTTCCAGTTGTCCTTTTTTGCCTCTTCAAGCATCTAAAAAAATTCATAAAATCGAGTACAAAAAATCCAAATATAGAAAAAAAAGTCAATAGTTCGAAATCCCTCTCAGCTAAATAACTATGAAAGCATACTTTAACTTGATCAAAGGGGTTTTAAGTACTACAGTTTTCCATCTTCTTTTGTTCTAGGAGACAGGGAAAAAATTCTCCAGAACAGATTAGATGGATTAACAGATCGTCTGAATACTTAAGAAATAGGGATCTTTCAGAAAACTCTTCCCCTACTTTCCATCCACACATTTATTCTTATGAAGCAGCATTTAGTGCTTAACAATGTGCAACCATTAAACAGAGCCCTGTCTGGCTGAAGCCCTATATGCCAAGTTAAAGCTCAAGAGACATTTTTTATCTCTGAATTGTATATGGATCCATAATGGAAGCCCTAGACTCGATATAACCTTAAATGTAACATCATGAACGTGATGTCCTTATAAGTCAGCAGTATTTCTAAACTTTTACAAAGGGCAAACATCACACTCAAATTACTGGAACCGTTTGTATTTTCTTGCTTGACTATAATGTTAGATGTATACATTATTTATTAATGGAGGATGGATTTTTCTTTTGATTAAATGCTACTGTTACTTTAACAAACAGATATGAGATCCCCAAGCTCTCGGTGTGCAGGGAATTTTGTCCACGCACACCACGCCAATGGATTGTCAGTAATGGAAAGTGACGGAGTGTGGAGGGGAAGGGGCTCTGCTGAAATACCCTTACTTTCATGGTAATCTACCAGCTACAAATGCTTATCTCAAAGGACTGCACCTTGCTATAATTGCTACATTTTGTCTGAAACTATAAACCGTTGTTCTTCTTGCCAAGTCCATTGAGAATAAGGCCCAATGTTTTAACGTTAGGGGGGAAAAAAAAACTCCATACAATATATTTAAATTTGGAATTCAGCAATAGAGAAATTCAGCTTTGAATAAATAATCTAATAGTCTTGTAGTAGATCTTCTGGTCTTTGATATTGTCCCAGTGGATGAACTAACTGTAGGATATCTACCACTGTAGCCAGAATGCTGTAAGATATGGTATGGGAAAGCAAATAAAAGAAATCCCATGAGAACTGTGTCCATTCTATCTTATTTTCTTCGATACCAATATTACAGTAACTTACTTCTTTATTTCTGAGCTATGCACCTCAGTGATCTCAATTTTGATGACTGTGTTCCAGCTATGGCTTCACTGGAATACTTTCAAGTATTTCAAAATTTTTGCCATAGTCCTAGCTTGTTACTAGGTAGGTGAGTCCTGTGACTTGATTTTAGTCATCTACACATCACCAAGTTAGAATATGTCGGTTGTCTAAGCATTCTCTACAATCACAGGAAAAACATAGACAACTCCAGACAGTGGGTAATCTGCTAAATACCTTTCCCTGTAATAAATAACTTTGGGGATTGCCTGTCTCTCTGCCTCACACCAGCTGGAGTATATTAGCGTATAGAATGTAGCAGAGTGTACATTGGCAGAGTGCACGCTTTATGACTAGAAGCCTACCTTTGAAACGGCTAAAGTTCACAGACATAAATCTCAACCTCAGAGTCCACTGAATATGGATGAAAGCATCACGTTCATTTCATTAAAAAATGTACTTCTAAGCATAATTCCAAAACCATGTCAGTTCTTTTCATAAATCTACTACTCCCCGAAGTTTTTTTATTTAATATTTTATATATATTTCATAATTTCATAATATAAAACTTTATTCAGTTGCAGTGCTGAATGGCCTTTTGCAAAGGTATGAAATACTTTACAGCTGGATACTTGGGTAGCAAGCAAACCCATTATTTTACAAAGAAGTTAGCTGACTCCAAGTACTATTTTCTTTCTTATATGAAGTCAGGAGCACAGCTCTCATGCAAAATGAGAGAATTTGTATTAGTTGACCTGAACTAAAAGTTCTGGGTAAGTCTAACACATAATGTTCAAATTCATAAGTGTGAAATACCTCAATGAAAAAGATGGATGGCTGCGTCCACATCTGTTGAGCAGAAAGGAAGTAGCTCATTATCACCAAGCTGTTACCAAGAGGATGCAAACTACATCATTTCAGATGGTGACATTCATGATCCAAATTAGGAATATTCTAAAGTAGAATAAATGGTATTTTTGGTTATGTAAGGCTGATAGCAGTCACTGACCTCACAGCAAGACTATTTGCATGAAAAAAAGTTATATGGAAACTAAGAGAGAAAAGATTCAGCAAAGCAGCACCTTTGTTATAAGGTGAAAGTCAAAGTTGGAAAACAAAAAGGAAATTTATTGTGTGATCATACAGATTCTGATGGGTAACTTTGCTACAGATAATCTAGTTCTAAAAGCAGAACTGAAAGCAACCAAAGCCAAACCAGAGTCTTCCAATTATTAGATATGAAAAAGATATGTTTTCCTCAACTCAGAGAACTGCAATAGGATGCAACAAATATATCATCTGTTTCAGTCACATTATCTCTTTTTACAGTATCAACAGGAGTGGAAAAGAGTTCAATTAATCAGCCAGGTATAAAAATTGATAAAGGCCTTCCATCAAAATTTAATTAATTAACCCACATACCAAAAAAATAGAAGTCTTGAGAAAAGCAATAATCTTTCATATAAACATTTTTCCCAAGAACGGTGATATCATATTTAACAGAAGAAAAAAATATCCTACCATAAAGTGAAGTTTCATCAAACTCTTGGTGAGAAAATGGAAAACTAAACATAGAGATAAGATGTACGATAAAGTTGTCAGCCTCAAATCATACTGCTTCTACTTAAAGTTAAGCAAGGACCTCTATGAGGAAACGTAACTCTTTCAGATCATCTCCTGAGAGGATGGAGACCGATGTATGATTTTTTAATAAACTTTCTACATCAAATATCATATACAAATAAAGACATAAATGTGTTCTGCATTTGATTCAGCAATGACATAGGTTGTCCAATATACTTGAATGTCCAGAAATGATTCCTTAATATCTGTACTAGAAAACATATTGCAGCTCATTTCTCTTTGCAAGTATGATACTGTTCGTGGTTCTGTTGGAAGGAAAGCTGGATGCCCTAAAAATCATGTAAATCTTCCCAAACTTAGACATGCTTTTCTCTGATCTCTTTCAAAAATATTCGTATGCAATCTGTATGTAACCACATGTGCAATAACAGGTACCAACGACAGTCATTACAGTTTATTTGTTGAAAAAAAGATTAAATTAGCTCCAAAAAGCTCTTCCACACAGCACTTTTCTGTTCCAACGTGCATTACATCCAGACAGTCAATCTGGGAGATGTAAATCCACTATGCAAAGACCAAAAAGTTATGGCTGAAGACATAAAGCAAATAGGAATTTTATCATTCAGTAGATGACTAGATCACAAGCACCCAAAGCTGCTCTGAAGTGTTATGAAATCCCCTTGTGACACCTCTTGCCTAATCAATGAAGGTGTATAAATCAGTAACTGAGTCAATACATAGCTTGTCTGTGTCAGCTGAAAACCTGCCAGTCAAAAGTCTGATGAGAAGGAGGGTGAGAGCATTTCAATTTCAATAAACCTAGAGAACGGTTCATCTGATCAAATGTAAATATTTACGGTGTGGACATCAACACTTTAGCTATCCATCTAGATAATTTTTTTATTAGAAACACAGAAAGCATTTAAAGCACATTATCATCTCATCCTAAATTAGAAATAAAAAAAATAGGTGATATGAATATACACTTTAAAAGAATATGTTATTCCTTTGACTATATTGTGAGTCTTGAGTAATAAGTTTATACATAGAAATCTGTGCTACAGAATACTAATACTAGGCGAGATAAGACCCCATCGATAAAGTGCATCTGATAGGCTTCCATCAGTGGAAAATGTTATTTTTATAACATGTTTTAATAGTCAATATAACTTATTTTCTTCCTGATGTTATGAATATCTTTATAGCTATATATTTTATAAACATGCACATATGTGTGGGCTTCATACCTGGTCCTCTGCACTGCCTAACTGTTAAGCTCACTGTTTGACATATTCGGGATCTTTTCAGCTGTGTGTCTCCCAAACAATGCATGAGTATGGTTCTGGGAATACATCACTCCAGGTACTATTCTTCAACATCAGTATGGACCACAGCTGGACTTGGTCTCTCTTTGCCTTACACAATCTTCCAACACTATTCCAGTCAGTTTTTCATACTCAAATGCCCTTTATCACTTTATGTGATACATGCTCTCAGTTTCATGCTATAAAAACCCTGTTCTTCAGATCTGCAATGCATCCATCCCAGTATTTCAGACATTTTAAATTTAAAAATAATTAAAAAAAGAAAATAGTTAGTGTTTTAGGACCATACAGATGGTATCTTAACAGATAAGACCTAACAGACATTCACATCCACATGATGTGGTAATGTGGATGTGACCAGGCTGCTCTGGAGAGTATCACCTTTAGTATTGTGGAAACAAACCATCCCATTCCACTCGGTCTAGGGATCAGAGCTTGGTCTGTAACTCTTTTATTTAGCTGTACAAATTCATTCTGATCATATTTATTTGTACTGTGCAACTACTCAACAAAGACAACAACCTCTGAATAAATTTAACACACGTTAATGTCTTCTAAAAACACGATTAGTGTTTGCTATTTCATATGATGCCAATATCTGATCTTTCTTATCCTAGCCTGTTGACTATGCAACCCAACACCTATGATTATGCACTTTCCAAAAAAGGAGGCAAATGAGGAATTTATGTAACAGACAAGGAATTATAAATTCTGGTACGTGTTTTTGTATAAAAATAAGTTAAATCCACAGAAAATTTAGAGGGAGGACTCCTTAACTTCAAATGCCCACACTATCTTAGATATCTACATCTGAGGCAAGGTAGTCCTTATAGTCAGGCAAGAGAAATGGGGAATTTTAAGGACTTTGCATGTAGACATACACACTCTAGAGGTGTATATTTGCTACAAAGAATCCCATCTAAATGACTCTTCAGGTGCAATAGTCCTCAGATTTGTTGCTTTTAACCGTGTGAGCACCTGAAGGAACATTCAGTAACATATGCAAAATGTATGCCTAAGCCTTGACAGCACTGAGCTGCATGGCACCTAGCTATGATTTATCAGTCTGAGAACCATGCTTCTTTTCATAGCCCTACCTGTAGGACCACACACTCTTCTCTGAGTGCAACCAGTATAGTACACTTCATATAGGAAAGACTTGAGAAGAATCGTGTTGAGATCTCGTGGTTTATATCCCAACTTCACAGCTGTGAGGTCATTCTCTTTTTGAATCTAAGTGTGTGCTCTTTCTTTTTCTACCCATCTTCTTAGTTTTGCATTATAAGGATTGAACTTTAGGCATCCAGATCTACAGAGGAGCTTATGAGTACAAATATTAAACAAGTGGTGGATTCTCCCTCAGGCATGACATGAGACACTTCCTTACTCATATTACTGTTTTCTGTGGTTTGCTGACTTCTAACTCGGATGGTTTTAGATAGAGAACATGGGCAAGCATCTCTTACTTTTAAATTCAGAAGGTGCCCAGAGCTATGGTAAAGCTGGGATTACTGCTTGAGCCAGTTCTTTCCCATACCTCTCATAAGTTTTTGTGCAGCCATGTAGTACACCAGATTTAAAAGCCATTCTAAGTGTTCAGTCTAATTCCTCTCAACCTAAAGAAACTGTTAATTTACTTTTAAGTCTGCAAAGGGCAAGAGAAATGCTGCTCAAGTCAGTGTGGATATATGCTAACAAGAAAGCACTTTTCTAGTCCAGACTGATGCACTGAGAAAGTTCTGTGATTCGGATACACAGCTTTATTCTGTGATTTAATGATTGAATATAAAGTCACACGTCTGATAAGTATTAACTCTCCAGATGATGTGATTAAGAGCTTACTTGAGTCATTCTCTGAAAGAAGTCTTAGAAATTCATCGCCAACTACCCATTTAGTTGCAAGCCCTAAATATGTAGTTACACACAAGGCATTTTCTTTGATGGTACTACTGACTTAGAAGATTGCCAAAGCCAATAAATGCTGGTACACTCCTAGGACACAGCTCAGCAGTGCAACTGAGCCTACTGAACAGCTAATTTTGTCCCCTCTTCTTCCTAGTTCTTCTTTCCTCCTCGCCCTTGTTTCCAAGCGGGAAATCTGGCCCCTGTGCTAGCTCCAGTGCTTACTGAAGTTATCTAGCAGAAAACTTTTTCCTTTTTTTTTTTTTGGGGGGGGGAGATTAGAAAGATGGTCTATCTTCTGTTTTAAAGAGATGAATTGATTCAACAAGGGGTCCAAAAATGCTCAAACTGCCATAAGGCAAAACACCCAGGATGAATAGTGAAGGAAGGAGCATGAAAGTGTTGTTAAATGGGCTCAGCTGTGTTTTCAAACTGTACTTCAGCTTCTATTTCAGTTCTCAACTACAGGTATAAAGGTAGCAAGCTTTATGATTCCCCTAAGGACAACTAATGGGCTGAGAATGATGGAATTGGGCTCTGCTTACTTGTGATAAATCTTAAGGAGTTACCGGACTACATGTTTTCTATGCCAACGGCATTTGAAGTGAGCCTTCCTAGTCATTAAATCAGTTGTTTTGTTTGAGGAAATAAATGGTTGGGGCCACCTTGAAGCTAGTTTGGGGGCATTCACATTCCTGGTAATCTGCGAAGAGTCCCTTTTCTCAGTCGTACTATTTTGTGCTGTGTATGCACAAAGTACCTATCAATTACTGATTTCAGTGTACTAAGAGTTATTCCATTTTGATAAGCATGCATGCAATGCTCAGCTTTTCTTTGGGAAATGTCAATAACCTCCTCTTAATTTCAGAATTCTTCATGGCCTTGTTCTATGTTGCTTGGAACAGATGATGTTATCACTTTCTGTATTGTGTATTTGTGTTTCAACTAGAGGAGGCTTTAGTAACAACCATAGATATTTTATATTAAAATCTTTCTTTGTTACTATGCTTTTCTCTAAGTTCATGCCTGTTTTTTTGCTTTATATGAGAGTTGTCTTACATCACTTCAGATGTATACATCCACACCTGAGCTAATCATCTTAGTTTCCCCTTTCAGTCAAAGAAACAGTCACTTTTACAGAATTTGGTGCAATTCATCTAAAATATTTCAGGAAGGCCCTGTTTCTCTTCATTGACCTCAGCGGAAGCACAATGACTAGCTTAGATGCAGCTGTTACATTTGTCTATGTTTGGTCAGATGAATCTGTCTGCTGTTTTGCAAAGACAGTAAATACTAAGGCAAGTAAGTGTGGTCCAATCACACATTAGCAAGTCATGCAGTGCAAACTGTGTTAGGGGGCAGGTTTAGCTCTGTTGGTTAGTGTGGTGGGGTTCAATCCCCAACGGGGCTATGCTGAGGGTTGAACTAGATGATCTCCAGAAGCCCCTTCCAACCTTACCATTCTGTGATTTGTAGCGTGAAACCATTGCTACACTACATGAGTTTTGTGGGCTTAGTTCATATAAGCTCTAGTCCCATCCCAAGCTATGCAACGAGCCAGGCACATCCCACCGCTCTGGGGGTTGCCTGCCTGGGCTCACGGCCAGCTCAGAGGAAGCCCAGCTGGTGACCTTGAGGAAAAATTCTGTAATGAAAGTGAGAGGCCTCAGTGAGGGCTGATTCTCTTCTTCTGGGCCACTTGGGGCTCACTTGCTGGGCCTGGCTTGAACTCCAGCTCCCACTGCAGGATAACTGGGCCACGGGACCTGCTGATTTGGACCCCAACCTATGGGCAACTGCCTGGCGTGGCCTCGGACAGACCTCAGCCCCCATGGTGCCCGATGCCCAGGACTGGGGCTGCCCCACCTGCCCTTAGAGCCCTGCTCCCTCTCGGGTTGATGGGACAGGCCCTGGTGACACTTCAGTCTCCAAGGAGCTGCTGTCTCTGCAGTGATTGCCCAGCAGTGATTGCTGTGCATTAGCTGAACCACATCTTATAGCCTAATTTCATCAAAGCTGAATCCAGTTTGGTCACTGAGACCATTTTATGATGAGAACCAAAACATGGTAAATTGAGCTGATTTGGAAACTTACGTCAAAAAATCTCCAGGTCCAAAGCAAAATGCTAATGTAGACACAGTGTACACTTTCAAATTTCTTTAGATATATGATGCAAAACCTGCTACTGTTAACTCTAAAGTAGGTAGCTTTAAATATGAGTTGGGGACTTTATCTTTGATTCCTTAGCTTACTTTGTTAATATATTCCTATTTTAGTTATACCTTTTGTTTTAGCCCACACTGTGAGGGAGCAGAATGGTGAGAAGGTGGAAAATGAATTATGCATCCAGATACAAACAAACAAAATAATTTCATTAAGGTATACACTTGTATATCATCATTTTTTTTGGAGGGGAGGGGAGAAGGATATATTTTCTTCTTTTTTCCTGCCACTGTCACCACAGGCCTTCTGCATTTCACAAAATCACAGAATGACACAGAATGTTTGAGGTTGGAAAAGACCTCTGGAGATCATCTAGGTGACCTTGCTTGAGCAGGGGGTTGGACTACGTGATCTCCAGAGGTCTCTTCCAATCTCAACCATCCTGTGACTCTGTGTTATTCTGTGATCTATTCCAATCCCCCTACTCAAGCAGAGTCACCTAGAGCATGTTGTACAGGATCGCATCTAGGCGAGTTTTAAATATCTCCAGAGAAGGAGACTCCACAGCCTCTCTGGGCAACCTGTGCCAGTGCTCTTTCACCTTCACAATAAAGAAGGTTTTCCTCACATTCAGGCAGAATTTCCTGTGTTTCAGTTTGTGCCTATTGCCTCCTGTCGCTGGGCATCACTGAAAAGAGTCTGGTCACATCCTCTTGACATACCTTAACATACCTTAACCTTGACATAAATACCTTAAGGTATTTATATACACTGATAAGATTCTCTCCCTGCCCCCCCCCCCCCAGTCCTCTCTTCTCCATGCTAAACAGGCCCAGCTCTCGCAGCCGTTCCTCAGAGGGCAGATGTTCCAGCCCTCTGATCATCTTTGTAGCCCAACGCTGGACTCTCTCCAGTAGCTCTATGTCTCTCTTGGACTAGGGAGCCCAGAACTGGACACAGTACTCAAGATGAGGCCTCACCAGGGCTGAGGAGAGGGCAGGATCACATCCCTCCACCTGCTGGCAACACTCTTCCCAATGCACCCCAGGAGACCATTGGCCTTCTTGGCCACAAGGGCACATTGCTGGCTCAGGGTCAGCTTGTCATCCACCAGCACTCCCAGGTCCTTTTCCACAAAGCTGCTTTCCGGCAGGTCAGCCCTCAGCCTATCCTGGAGTATGGGGTTACTTTTCCCTAAGTGCAGGACCCTACACTTGCCCTTGTTGAACCTCAGGAGGTTTCTCTCCGCCCAACTCTCCAGCCTGTCCAGGTCTCTCTGAACAGCAGCACAGCCGTCAGGTGTGTCAGCTACTCCTCCCAGCTTGGTATCATCAGCAAACTTGCTGAGGAAACACTTTGTCCCTTCATCCGGGTCACTGATGAATCAGTTGAACAAGACTGGACCCAGTACTGAACTCTGGGGGACACTGCTAGCTACAGGCCTCCAACTAGACTCCATGCCACTGATGACGACCCTCTGAGCTCTGCCTTTTAGCCAGTTCTCAATCCACCTCACTGTCCACTCGCCTAACCCACACTACCTGAGCTTATCTAGGAGGATGTTATGGGAGACAGGGTGAAAAGCCTTGCTGAAATGAAGGTACACAACGTCCACTGCTCTCCCTCATCTACCCAGTCAGTCATTCCATCATAGAAGGCTATCAGATTGGTTAAGCAGGATTCCCCCTTGGTGAATCCATGCTGGCTACTCCTCATCACCTTCTTTTCCTCCCTATGTTTGGAGATGACGTCCAGAATGAGCTGTTCCACCACCTTTCCATGGACGGAGGTAAGGCTGACTGGCCTATAGTTGCCTGGGTCTTCCTTGCCCTTTTTGAAGACTGGAGTGACACTGGCTTTCTTCCAGTCCTCAGGCACCTCTCCAGTTCCCCGTGACTTTTTGAAGATGATGGAGAGCAGCCTGGCAGCAACATCTGCCAGTTCCCTCAGTACCCGTGGGTGCATCCCATCTGGGCCCATGGATTTGTGGATGTGAGGTTTGCCTAAATGATCTCCAACCCAATCTTCCTTGAAGGATCTTGATATTCTTGTCAGACATCTATACATATATCAATACTAAGTCATTTCAAGACCATTCTGACTATTACTAAAACATGCTGTATTGTAACAGGCTCCCTCCCATAGCCCCAGCAAAGGAAGTTGTAAAAACGTACGATGTGAACTCCATACAAATAGGCTACCTTTTTAAGCATCCTCTGTTTTCTAGAACTGTCCCAAAGTACTTGGAAACATATTGATGGCATGGTTGTCCAATGTTATTAATAACGTATTTTCCCTTAAGCGATTTTGCTTTTTCTTGGCCTTCTGAGTCGCTGTTCATGATAGGTTTCATTGCAGACAGTAAGTTTCTAAGTGTAGGCGTTCTCTGTGTGTAGAAATTTATGGGTGACACATGGTACCAGGCAGTTCACAAACAACAAGAAGTAAATCCAAGCTCAAAATACAAACTGGACACTTGTCCAAAGAAATTAATAACCAGTCAATGTGTCATAAATTCAATAACAGTCATGCTATTCCTTATAAAAGCTGAAAGTATTTGAAAACAGTGTAGGTGAGGATTCTAATATGATTGTAAAGTAATTCTTGACCTGTTATTTTCTGTTACTGTTAACAGAATATTTTTCTTCTCTGAATTTTTATTAAAAATTATTCTTATTTACTAAGGCAATTTCTTTTGGGCATCATGTCCTGTTGACTCTTGTTGAAAGACATGGGATACTGGCATCTGAGTCAATCATTTGACTCTAATGCTTTTATTCTGATCTTGATTCTGATTTCCTCTGAAAGGACAAGTCATGGAGTTTCACTGCATTCTCAGTTAGCCCTCTTTAAGTATACCTTTATGCATCAATCATGAAACAAAGATAGCTCAATCTGAATCACAGCACCAAATGTTCCTTCCTGATCGTATAGGGTGGGATTCAGCTATCCAACCAGCCAAAGGCATTTTCTGCCATCGGAGAGGCCTCATGATATGGTGCCTAGCTTCCATCTGCCACTCAGAGAGGCATCTGTCTCCTTCAAGTCCTCTGTCCTCTCGGTCAGTCCCATAGCAGTATCTTGGTATGACTTGAAATATCTGTAGATTCAAAGAAAATGGGTCTCATCAACAGTGTATTTTCAAGGACTGCACCCAGTCCCCCAGATCTTAGGGAACCATAGTGGGTTCCAGTTTAGGAAAATACGTCATACAGCAATCTTCTGTCACTTAACACAATGTTTTCAAACAAATCTCAGAAGAAAACCAGCAACACAGATATACCTAAAAGAATAAAAATCTGTTCTCACACCACTAAAAAGGATCACAATACTCTATGGATATTGTAAGGTTATCACTCCTGCTGTAACCTTATTGTCAATTGCTTGGTCGGTTAAAGAGTCTATAGTTTAAGCTCAATTGTAGCTGTGCTGTCAGCAAACTGGTGAGCTTTCTGACAGTTAATACATGTTTTAAAATAAAGATTGTAATACTGAAGCAAAGCTCAGAGATTTTTAGGAAGAATTCATCTATCTAAGAGAGTGGTCTTTTTCTCTTGTATCACACCGCATGTTATCTACGGTGGAAAGTGCATAAATAGATGAGGCACAAGTTATACTGGTTTCTTCATACATTCATCATGCAGTATATGAAGTATATAACAGGTCTAAATTCTGTATAAAAAGATTGTAAAATGCATACCAAATAGTCTCCTGCATGTATGTGATTTGAAAGCTTAGGCTAGAGCGCGGAAGACAAAAACATACACCCCCTCAAGCTGAGTAAATGCAAAATTGACAGCTCAGAAACAGGCTGTGGGTAAATGAGCTAAACAAAACCTCATCCTATAAATATGGTGTTTTGACTATGCCACTGATACATTGCAAAAGTTCCATTGTCATTGCAAGTATTCAACTAGCTGTACAGACTTCCACCAAAGAGTGTGAGCAAATTCCAACAGTTTAGTTGCTGGATATCTTATTCTATTCAAATTACTGCTTTTCTTCATGCAGACTAAAAAGAATAATAGTATTTCTTCCTGTCTGTCCTGCGTAATTACTGTTCAAGAGCCGATGAGAAAATTAAGACCTTCATTAGAATCTAAGCTTGTACCACAAACACAGTTTGTTGCTATTGCAGTGACAGGAGCAAAGTGATCAGCTTTTAACAGCTAATTTTAGTTCAACAAGTGAAAAAACGATAGGTTATTTCTTTAGGAATTCTTAAAGGTTCCCAGAACCTGGATTCAGGCACTTGAAAATAGAATTGGAGTTCTTGGTTGTACGATGAATTGAAACTAATAGAGATTGGGTTGCCCATGGAAAGATCATTTTCAAAGAAACATATTGTAAGGCTGTGGAACATAAAGTACCTGTTAACATGTATAGTATATATTTGTTCATTCTGCAGCAACTAGTTTCAATATCTAAACTATAACTGATATCCCAGCTGAGAGCTGGTAACATTTGCTTGTGTCAGTTCCAAAAAATCCCTATTCTTTCTTGTATGAGAGAAAATACAGCTGGGACATGTCAATTCTTAAAAATCTTCAGATCCTGAGAGGAGCTGATTTGCTAGAATTTTTTTTTTTTTTTTTGAAAGCTAGAGAATTTGGAATCAAAATAAACAAGTTACATGGCACTGGTTTTTGTATGGCATGTTGCAAAATGTAATGCTTATGAGATCTTGAAACACAGAGTATCAAATAACAACTAAATGCCAATATAGGCTCAGAAGATTAGAAATTTGGAAAGAGTTGATAACAGAACACTGCATAGCCAACATTACTTCCATTCCTTTCTGGAAGGCTAAATAAAATTGCCTTCTTTACTTACGTGTTTTCCTGAGCATCCTCATGAACAGCTGTGCTGGCACAACAGAAATGTGCTGATATGTGCTGGCATGGGTCTGGAAAGAGCTGCCTGGGTCAAGGCGCAGGGTCACTTCCATCATTATTCACAAAGCTGTGAATAATGTGAAACTGTGGTCCAAGTCAGACAATCCACTCAGAGATACAATAGCAACCTTGCAGAGAGTGGATCTGCACATGATCCAGTTATGGCAATTATGGCAAGTCAGCTCTCAACAATGCTCTGAGAAAGTATCTGCTAGAATCATTGAAACTGTGGTAACTTGCCTGAAAACTTATCCCAAGGATTCATAATCATCTCATCTTGTTCTAGCTTGTTTCTCTCAGCAAGTTTGCAGATGATGCAAAACTGGGAGAAGTGGCTGATAAACCAGATAAATGAACTGCTATTCAGAAGGACCTCTACAGGCTGGAAAGATAGGAAGAGAGGAACCTCATGAAATTCAGCAAAGGGAAGTGTAATATCTTCCACCTGGAGAAGAGCACCCCTTGCACTCGTATAGGCTGAGGGCCAGGAAAGTAGCTTTGCCGTCTAGGTGAGCAGCAAGTTGAATACGGGCCAGTAATATGCTCTTGTGACAAAGAAGGACAACAGCATGTTGGACTGCATTAGGTAGAGTGTTGCCAGCAAGTCAAGATGCTTCCCATCTAATTAGCACCGGTGAGATCACAGCTGGAGTGTTGTGTCTAATTCTGGGCTCCCCAATACAAGAGAGATGTAGATTTGCTGGAGCAAATCCAGAGAAGGGTTATGAAGATGATTAAAGGACTGGTTCATTTGACATACAAGGAGAGACGTGGAGAAGAAAAAGCTTGAGGGGATCTTATCTGTGTATATAAATATCTAATGGGACGATTGCAAACAAGACAGAGCTAGACTCTTTCAGTGGTGCGCAGAGACAAGACAAGAGGCAAAGGGCACAAACTGAACAGGAAGTTCCATCTCTATGTAAGAAAACACCTCTTCTCTGTCAAGCACTAGAACAGGCTGCCCAGAGAGGTTGTGGAGTCTCCATCCTTGGAGATATTCAGAATCTGACTTGAATAGGTCCTGAGCAGCCTGCTCTAGCTGATCCTGTCTGAGCAGAGGGGTTGGACCAGATAATCTCCAGAGGTCCCTTCCAGTGTCATATCTTTGGAGATTTTGTTATTGCTTCACCATTTTGACTTTTTCTTTCTTTTTCCTTTGTGGAAGAGCATCTTTTCAAACACAGGTGTATTATGGAGCTAATGATCACAGTTTGCCCAGGGAGACTGTGGAGTCTCCTTCTCTGGAGATATTCAAAGCTCACCTGGATGCAACCCTGTCTAACATGCTCTAGGTGACCCTGCTGAGCAGGGAGGTTGGACTAGATGATCTGCAGAGGTCCCTTCCAACCTTACTGATTCTGTGATCAGCCTCAGTGATATCACTGAAATTTAAACAAAAGGTAATAAGGGAAAAGAATTCAATATGACAATACAGAAGGAGAAAAACTCCTTCATACAGAAATAGAGAAGGCTAAAATCTGGTGAAAAAAAAAAGAGATTTGTTTTCACTGAATTCTAAGTCAAGAATAAGTATGTTCTGATATGCTGGAAAATGGTTTAGATATTTAACATTAACTGCCTGGGGTTTGTGCTACCTAGAGTGCATTTCTTCTTGCTGAAAAAAAAGCCCAGAAAGTGATTTTTAAATGTGTATGTCACATCAGATTGCATGGAGTTATTTGGAGGTGAACCTCTCATCCTGTGACCTCACATAACTTCCCATGCAACACAGTTCACAAAAGTCTAAAAGCAAAAAATACTCTTCTGATCTCAGGGAAAGGGGAAGCAGGTCAAAAAGGTGGAGGGAAAAGGGTGTAAGCAACTCGAATTGCTCTACGGATTTAGACACTGATTGTCCAAAGCTGTAACCTGACTGCTCAGTGATTGCTTTTCAGTGATTTTATACCTGTGTTTAAACTCCTTGGGGAGAACACTGATATGGCAGTGTCAAATTCACTGCCTTTTATCAAGATCCTCTACAATTTTGGGAAGTGGGTTGGAGAGCCTAGATAAGATAAAGCACTAAAAGTAGCATAACCTGAATTTCTCACTGTATCTCAGTGTATTGGGGGTAGGGGGTTCCCTCTTGCCAAACATGAAGTTGAGTGCTGTAAAAGGCAGCTAATATTCCTGTCTTTTGAAAACACAATTCCATTTAATGAAGACAACATTTGTAAGTGCTTTGTGGCTCAGACAAAATTGCACTTACCTTGTAGCTTTAGGCCATTGGTTTAAGTCCAAGTTGACATTTTCAGCTCATTGAGTCCCTGGTGGACAGATGTCCACCACACAAAACCATTGTAAATAATCTTGTAAACTTGGCAGCCAGTGAATTAGAGGAGTGTAAAACCAATGCTGACACAAAATAAATTACCTAGAACAGTAGGGAAGGGTTTGAGTATGTGATGGGCCAGAAGAGGAAGAAGAACAGAAAGTAGAAAATTCTTATTTGGTCACCAGCTATTACTTTTTTTCTAAATCAACTCTCTTTTTAAATTTCCTTAGTTACACTTTCAAAAATATAAAAATGTAAGAGAGACACAGATACTTCTTCACAGTTTATAGGAGGTGCTTATTCTTTCAGTGAGAGACTGAAAAAAGGGATATGTGTTTAGATGTTATCACAGATTCGTTAATAAGATATTATTCATATGTCTTTTAAATTAGAAGAATTATGTTATAGAATATCAGTCAATTTTGTCTTGACATGCTGAAGCAAAACAAAGCAGCACAAGACAAAATAAATTATTTGTTATTAAAAAAATCACACTTATTCCCACTTATAAAGTGAAAAGACATAGAGCTGGATTTAGAGCTGTTACAGACACATCTGTATTATAGATGCAGACTCACCTAAATATGCTTTCATTGTGCTTCTGAAAATTAGAACACATTCAACTACTAAAGAAATACCCTAAACACCATAGAATAAAGAATCTAAGCTCCTAGTCTTCTCTCTTACATGTATACCTTGAGCTATTACTAATCATCTGTCCATGTTAACAAGCAGAACAAAAATAAGTTGCAGATGTGGTTATGGATTTAAAATGCACTGAAACAGTTTTCCAACACATCTTGAAATCAAATGCTTTTATTTTGAATTTTAATGCGACTTTTCTGATGAGAGTTCTTATATTTCAAGTCTATGGTCTTATTAACAGCTCTAACTTTAATAGAGCTACTTGTGTGAGTTAAAATATTCAGATTTTGGAGATGTTTGTGGGAATGGGTCCTTAGAGTTCTTTGGAACTAGAATCAGTTCCAGTACTGAGGCTGAACTCCAGAATAGTGTTAGTGAAGTTCTCTGTGGAGAGGCTGGTTAATATGGAATTAGTTATAGTCTACATCCTTCATGGCCTGTGCAGTAGAATATATAGAGGAAAGGACTTTAGGAAGAGGAAATACCATTTATTAAGCTGAAAGAGATAATATGATCTATTATACCAACTGTCAGTAGTCAAAAGAAACAAAAAACAAAAAAACCCAGACAATCTGTTCCATATTGCTCAGGCATCGAAACACACAGCAGACACATTTACAAAAAATACTTAAATAGAAGTTAGATTAATCAGAAAACATCAGAACTTTGACAGCAAGAGTAAGTCAGTTTTTAATGAAGAAATTCATTGAGATGGGGCCTAAAAATCCGTCACAGTAACCAAGATAGTAAATATTTCTAGCTCTACACTTCCATCAGACACAAACAGGAATATCTAATCTATAACAATCTAAAATTGAGTCATCTTGATTTAGAAAGGGAGAAGTAGGTAGGAGGGTAACAAATGCCTATATTTGAAATCCATCTTTTCCTGAATCATCTTCTTCACAATGTGTTCAAATAGTCTTAGACCTTCCTTGATCTCAAGAATGCCTTTCAGTCTCCTCATAACAAGGGAATCAATTAAGAAGAATGGAAAAGGAAGGGTCCCTGAGGGTTTTTTCATTCCCTTCTTAGGTCATGCTCAGATTTAAGCAAAGGAAGAAATGATCTGAAGGAAGGAGGATCAAATTCTCTTGCTTTTTTTCATGAGATCCTTCAGATGGCGAGTTTATAACCAATAAACTCAAATGACGTGGGATAGGTTTCTACCAACATCCTGAAAATCTTACAGTTGAGATAAAATGAACAGTTGCTTGTAGCCACCAAAGGATTATCTCATTTACATTTTCAAAAGGGATTACAGTCCCTTTAAAGGACAAGCATCTTTTGGACTAATTAATTTTCTGAGACTAACTTGCAATGTATGGCAAGCACTTGATTAAATATTAATATGGGATACAGGGTCACACTTTTTGCAGTATTCTAAATCTGTTACAATGTTGTCAGTGGATCTAAAATATAAGTGTATGCATGACTGTTTTTGTACATATATATATTTTTGTGTTGTGGGAGAACAGAGAAAATGAAGAGGACTAGCAAACATATGCATTATATGGCTCTCGCTGGTGAGTACAGTGAAGTTAGCAATGAGTGAACAGAATATCTACTGGTAGTGCAATACGATTTTAGAATCCAGGAATTTCTGAATGTTAGGCATAGATATATGATATTTAGAGTTAACTTTTCGTATACACATTCAAAAAACACCAGGCTGAAGAGTGTGATAGCTTAGATCAAGGAAAAGCCCCACACTACCCCCTAGTGATCAAAGTTTGGTGACCTCCAAATAACAGAAAACACAATAAGTGGACTTTAGATCACAAGAACAAAAAAATGCCCAGAAGCGATGCAAGTCACTGCTGGTGTTCTTTACTTAGGATCCTTTTTATGATAGAAGAATAAAGCAATGGCTGCCGAAAGGCTGCAACTTCCTATTTCTTGGTCTGAAGCCTCAGTAACCAAACAAATATAAAAAGGTATATATTCAAAAGGAGAATAAAAACAAAACCTCGGGGGGGAATATCTCAAGTGTTAGGATTTGTAAAAGTAAAATAAAACTAAAGATTTTAGTGTAACCTTAAAGTTACAAAAAGATGCTTTTTCATTTATGTGGGTTATTTGCATTGTTCAGATATACCAATTCATCAGATATCAGACACATATTTCTTACTTAAAAATAATCTTAAAATTATACAACCCAAAAGCCAGGCCCATATATGTACGCATACTAAAACTGAGAGTAAGTAAGCACTGATTTATGCATATGAGGCCAGAATCAGAATTGTAAATGAAAAAAGAATCACCTCCAACAATTTCAATAGAACTTCATATAGATTTAGGCCATGTTTCAACAAAGTAATCTGCTGAATTCTAAAAGAATTCAGTGGAGCAAATTCACGTTTTTTAGGTTGAAAAGTACCTAAATCAAGGCTTTCTTATCTAATAAAGACACATCTGGATTTATAAAAATAAAATGAAGAGGGTTCTGTTTTCACATTTTATCATGTCATTTTTTCTTTGAATGATAAAATTGTCAATTAATTTGAATTCTCTATGCAGTGTGAAATCACAAACTTATTTGCATAGGTTCTCTGAGACTGATTCTGGCCTTATTGGCATAGATTTTACACCCTATGCACATTAACCTGCATAGGGTACTCTCTGTTACATCTTATCTAAAATCAAAATCCTACAAAATGAGGATCCTACACTATCTTTTGCACAAGAGATATTATGTGTTCACAATTCCAGTGTAGTTAATTACCGTTAATCCATCATATTCTAAAGCTTACATTGGACTTATTAACATAGTGTCTCAGAGCATCTCAAATCAACATTTACATAGCATGAAGTCCTTTCTGTAAGCTGTATTCCTCTCTCCTTCCCAGAGGACATCCCTTAAGGTCATCCTTTTTTTTTTTTTTTTTCCTCTTGCAAGTTCTGTTTTTCTTTTTGTTGCAATTGTGGGAAAGCTTCATCCTTGCATCTGACAACTTCATAATATCCAGGAAATAGAGACATCGAAAGAGCTGGCAGTTCTTAGATTAGGATCATCGAGGCCACGGGAAGACCCTAAATCTGGCATTGCATTTTGTGATAGCCCACCAGAGTAAGGTGGGCTGTAGATGAAGAGGTTGACATTACAATAGAAAACATCCAGAAGAAAATAATAAGAGGGGGAAAAAAGTGAAGCAATATCAGGCATTTAGGATTTCTTCAGGCAGAAGCACTTCTCATTGTCACAAAGCCATATTAGAGCATTTATAGTTTGTTAATAAGAGCTGAGGCAAGCAGTAAAATTAAAATAAGAGAGACTGGAGAGGTGAGCAGGGAAATCCACAGCATCCTAAAAGTAGAGAGGCACAAGAAAAAGAAAATGCTGTTGGGCATAATACTGTGCTGTGTCTCACACTGCAATCAGCATGGTGCAGTCATGGATCCACAAGAATCCAAAACCATGATTGATGTAAGTAGGATTTCAAAACTTGACTCCTGCTCGACTCCTTTTCTCTCTTATGCTTAACTATGTGGACTTATCTAGAAGCTCTATAATAAGCCAGATTATATGGCACTAATTTTATCCAAAATAGATGTATTTAAAATGGGGAAAAATGGGGAAGAAATACTTTTTTTTTTTTTTTTTTTTAAGGGACAAACTGCACATTTCTGCAAACGATGCAAAATGGAGACTATAGGAAGAGTGTATTTAAGTTTCATAACAAATCCAAAAGGTTGATAGGCCACTACTTCTGAGGATTAACTACTCATTTATTAAATTCTTTTGAATCCCTCATGAAACTCTGACACAGCATGGTAAAGTCTAAGGAATACATACTTGTCATACTCACAGGTACAACTCTAAGAATAAACAAGTAATATATACATTTTAATTATTAATCCTTTTCCTTCTCACCTCCCTTGAGATTGATTTGTATCTATTCCCATCTTCTTATATCTATATTTATTTTGTTTCTTACATGTTTAAATTTAATCTGATTGTGTCCTTAGGCCTGTTGTTGATAATTAAACCCATGTATTTTATTCCCTACAGCATGCAAACTCTGTCTCTAAAAAGGAGTTTGAGACTTCCTCTTGATCTCAGTAAAATTATAGTTTGGTTTCCCTTCTGATTCATTTTATATTGGTCCTGGATTTAGATTTTCAGTTGGAGTAAATATATATTCCTCCATTCCTCTCTTTAAGTCTAAAGGTTTATTTGATTGATGTCAAATGAGTATCTGACCTGTGGTTCAAACTTGTTAGCAAAGATGGAAACAGTAATCACACACCAGTTGTGTTTGGAGCTTCAATTCTTTTTTTTTTTTTTTTTTTTTTTTAATCCTAAACTCAGTAGTCGCATTCCTGGAATGTGTCATACTGGACCAGCCAGAAATTTAAGTCTGTCAGAAAATTAAAAAGGGGGTGGGGAAGGGAGAAATAGCAAATTTAGGTGTATACTCAAGTATGTTATACCAGAGAGAATTTCATACAATGTCCAGAACTTTTAGAGCTCCAGGCTCAGAGTCCTTCCTGATGACTGTATCAATAGGAGACTGTAAACCTCATTTACTCATTTAAATTGGCACATCGGAAGGACAGGGATGGTTCAAATTGGCAACGCTTCTAAAAAAATGTAGGAATTGATGGTATTGTGCTTTTATGTTCAAAACCAGCTACTTCCAGTCTTCTCCAGGTAATGCCACATTAATTCATCATAAAAGAAAAGACTTTCTTTTTAAACTGCAGTCTTGGGAGCTGAACATAGTTCTACATGGGGTGCCTAGAGAAGGATCCTTCTAGATAAGCATATAACTTATCTGAAATAAGTACACCACTGAATGTGTCAGCTTGGCAGACTTCAGAAAACGCACATATACTCAAATGCATATGCATTTTTCTGCTTCTAGATTTAACTTCTTTCTATAAGACTTTTTTTTCTTACATCACTACGAAGAGAGTGTGCATAAGAGCACATGGGCCAATAGACAACCCTGACAAGATTTATAACACAGAAAGTTAAATGACTTCAGCCAGTCTCGTCATTAAAAGGAAAGATTTTCGTTCATTCATTCTCCTGGCCCCTCTCCATACCATGCGGCTCTGCTTTCTGGTATGCTGTGCAAACATGTATATCACACCTATCAACTCTAAGCCCTCTAAGTAAAGAGTCTGCTAGATCCTTTCCGCTTATTCAACAGAATCTGAATAAAGTCCATGAGAAAATTTGAGAAAAGCATTGTAGAAGATCTGAAGGTGAGTGAGCCTAATACTGCAGAAAGCACTATTAAGAAACATGTAGGCCCTTTTTTCCTAGTTATCACCCTTGAATATGAGTGCCCCTGAAGCTTCCACATTATTGTTGTGGTTTTTCACTTCTTTTTGTGATTTTTTTTTTAACTGTTCAAGATACTATTGTACATTGGACACCCCTGGGCCAATTATGTTATTGGGCAAGTTGCCACTAGTGAGAGACAACACTCCCACAGAGTCATGGCCCTGGTCCTGAATACTGGAGATTCTGGAGTTTCTTTGTGTTCAGTCCTCATCTGTTATAACTCTGCAGAATACGACTGAAGTAAAAGATACTACAATGCTTTATACAGATGTACAAAATATGCACTGGGGGTTTTGTTAGAGGAAAAGGCCTGAAACCACACAAGATTTAAGGACAATTAAACTCAAAGTCAGTAAATAGCAACTAAATTCTTAGCGCTTTTTAATCATTCTATGAACAGCAAATTCCTGGTGTATTAAGGCTGGTTTTCTACAGCCATAGATGAATTCTGACAGTAAAAATCCTGCAGATCTTACAGAGCGTGGGATATATAAAGAACCAGGAGTTCAAAATCAGGAGTGACTGGTGACTATACAGCCATCAGCCTTTTTATCTAGAAAATTTATGCAGCTGCTTAGCATATTTCCTTGTCCACAGTTTTGAAGTGTCTGTGTCACAGAATTCTTTTGAAAATACCTCATCCATGACAATTCAGTGCTTTATTTTGTGATCATCTTGATATCCTGGGTGTCTAAGTTTATGCCACATCAGCAATAAACACCATGGTGTCTTGAAGGCAAAATGTGCATGTGAACATAGACCTCCCCTGCTTGTCCCAGATAAAGACAAACAGCAAATCTCTCTGTTAAAGACGTGTTAACAGAAAGGTTTCAAAAGCTAAGTCAGGGTTTAATTTTCCTTCCCAGCACTGAGCTATAGTACACAGATAGGAACTTGCAGAGTAAGAACAGCGCTAGATTATGGATCAGGATAGATAACATGTTAAGATTACTAAACTTGCACTTGCCTCACTTTAAAGGAATGGGAAGGGAAAGAAAGTCATTGCAAAAGAAGTTTCTATCTCCCACCTTCCCTCTGTTCCCTGTGAATACTACACTGCAGTGAGCGATGCTGTATTTCAGAGGAAAGTTGGTGAATTGAAACCAGTGATGGCTCTGGAAGGCTGCAATCCTCACCTTCAGGGAAAGTATTCAGAGTGCTGGCACCCTGAATAGGGTTTAGGGCAGATCTGATCCTGCAAAGAAACCCTAGAGACAGCCAAGTTTTGAGAAAAAGTTTTAATACCTTTGTTGCCATTGTTTTTTTCCAAGTTTCCAGTGAAGTCAAATCCCAGGAAAGTACAAATTGGAGAACAGCTCAGGTCTTGACGTAAAGAGGTTATGGACCTGACATTATGTTACCCCTCGAACATGGACAAACTACTGTCAATTTTAGCTGCCTTTAGCTGTCAAACTTGGGGAGAAAGCAAAAGCCAATTTTTGATAATTCGGCAGTAGGGTTTTAGATCATATCTTTGCCTGTATTGCTTTAATTAATTTCAATTAACAAAACTTTAGGTTTTGTTCATGTCTTATTTACCAATTCACTGAGTATTTGTTGTGCACAAGTATAACTTGATAAAGGTTCTCAAAATTTAAACATGTTTGTCAAAAATATTCTGAATGGCCTCTGCAATTTCCTTTCATTTTCTTTATTATCGTGTTCAGAATTAAGATTTCATTTGAGATATGTCTGTGAGTTTAACCATTATACTAAAAAGCATTTGTTGAAAAGTAAGATGTGAAGTGCAAAGCCAAATTCCACTCTGATTCCTGCCACATGGAGCTACATTGTCTTCATGGTAGTAGCATAGTTAAAAAATCTCAGCATCAGCTCTTATTTTCCTTCAAGAAAGAAAAATATTTGGCATACAGAGCATGTGGACAGTTCATAAACACAGTATATCCACAGTTATTCCTGTGTTCTAGTGCTGCATAGTTTGCAAGTGTTTGCAATAATGATCTCTTTGAGAAGGTAAGATAATAGATACGGGGTTATTGCTAATTGTTGTTCATTTTTACTCTCAAAATCTACAGAAAAGACATATTGTGCTCTAGTATCCAGCTATGTGGATTTTTGTAAGGTTATGAAAAATAGTGAGGATATAGTGCAAGTGTGTGATCTACTGTGAGTTTTATTAACTGAAAAGTGAACTGTTTCTTGGTTTTGACCATAGCTCTGTATTCTACTCTCCGACAAAATATGCAGAAAGTGCAGAGAGCAGGGCAAGTTAATCATCAACTTTGGTTCCAAGAATACTTTGCTCTGGAAGGTAGGTGATTATGATTCAGCATAAAAGGCTGCTGTTAGCCATTCAGTACTCCCTTTCACAGGAAAGGGAAAAAAACCCATCATCCAGCCATCTAAATTACACACCTTCTTTCCAACTTTCGTGAGATTCATTTCGACTTTGTTCTTTCAGTCTTTGTTAAAAAAGGAAAAAAGAATTTAATGATACTATTCTCATTATGCAGCTATCAGTTACATAAAATATCTTTGTTTAGAGGCCTAATAAAATTGGTCATATAAAGAGGAAATGAGATTTTTAATGTAAAACGAAGCTGACAGTGCTCTTCTATTACTATGGTCTTATTAGGGAAAAATTCTCTGACATCTGTTTATCCCCTGCAGCCAACCTTGTATTCAGAATACAGTAATTGATTCACAGCATCCACCAGGGATCCAACTGGCTCACTTTTCCACACCGCACTACACAGGTACCTCTGCAGCTAATTCTGAATGTACATCTACATCGTTATCTCCTGGTGAACTGTGACCCGAAACACTTTGGAGGCCCAGATGAAAGTGCTTCCTCACCCCTCCAGTGCTGGGGGTGCAGGCGTTTCTGCAGCGCGGCAATTCACCCAGGACACCCAATCACAACCAGCCCCTTTGAAGCCCTGCTCAGCTGGGAGACCATGAATCATTCATGGCTTCTCTACACACACTAAAGGGGGAAGAGCAAAGCTAGTGTGTATTATTCAGGACTGCATCCTCAATAAGCCTCCGTGTTCAGCAAATTGCTACAACGTTTTCTGCTTAGTCCTCACCTGTATACAACATCTCTTTCTGTGTACAACCTTCTCGTTTTAACAAAGACAGGCTGGTTATTAAGAGGGCAGTATTAATTAACATTAGTATAAATAAGAGGGTCTATTATCAGAGCATAAAAGCAGCGAGTGAAGGATTCTAAGGAAATAAAGAAAGACCAGAAGATCAAAATTTTACAACTGCCGAACTGTGAATTTGTTGTTTATCCACTTGCATTTCCATTGCAGTAACTGTCATCATATAGGTCATTTTGGAACCCTGTTTAGTTTTCGTTTTCAAATTCTAAATGTATTTTATGTCACCGTAGCTGATATTTGCAATTAATATCTGCAAAAGAGCCTCCAAATTTGCATGCGTTCGGGTAATATAGCTGAGTACCATCCCTGGAAGCATGTCTCCCAGAAGCATCTTACAGGAAAGACGTCACTTCACTTTTGTTATTATCCCATTCACAGAAAAGTTCCCGTTACAAGAGATAATAGTGGCTCAAATAACAAACTATCCTCTTTCAGAGACCTCAGTAGTCTGGGACGGCAGGAACACAAGATTATGAGCCTTTCCACACCATTTGCACAGACTGCCTGGACCCTTCTGAAGCCAGAACTTGAAAGCCCTGCTACTTAAGGCAATTACAGAATATGGCAAAGGCAGAAAGGTAAGTGAATTATTATCTTCCTCATTGCTTCATTCCTGGCATACAGAGGAAATAGAACAATTAAAAGCCACTTGGGAGAGAATGACAAAAAGTGCTAAGAAGGCATGGCATTAAATAAACTGTTCTTATTACTGTAACTGCAGCTTTCCAAATCCTCAAGATGCTTGTCCTCAGAGATCACATATACCAGCTGCTCATCATCAGTTTCTCTTATTTTCAAGAACAATAACTAGGTGAATACAAATCTATAAAAAATGTGGGTGATAATTATTACTGATGCAATGGGATCTCTTGACTTAAAAAGGCACTGTTGTGGGTCTAATGATGAAACTGCACCGACTTATTCATATTCCCATGTCTTTTACTTTGGTGTTTTCTGATATTTGGTCCCTTACCAAAGGTAACTTGTTTGGATAGGAACATGACCATGTTGCTATTTATAACATGTAACTCCATTAACTTTAAGTTGATTTATTCATGGAGTACAGGGCAAACATTGTCACGTAGCATCAGTATTTCATATCCAAGCACTTCTGTGATTATATCTATTCAAATGGTGGGCTCTTGATTTAGGTGCATTAACTTACTATGTATATAAATGACCAGTTTACGTAAGAGTAACAGTAGTTATGTTGATGTGAAAATAAGGTAACAGCCACAGGAAGCACAGCTAAGATGAGATTTTACTTGGAATCCCGTGACTAACATTGTGGAAATACAAGTATCAATGTTAATAAACCAGTCTTACAATAAGTGCAGAGGAAAATACTGCTGTACACAGCAGTGAAAAAACTAATATTATATTGCTACCTCTGCTGCTCGACACTTTTAGTCTAGTAGATAGGAAAACAATTTCAAAAATGTACTGGGCATTTCTGCATAGTTACCTTGTCATGTCTTCTTAGGAAAAGTGTCCACTTTACTGCAATTAATTTAAGATCAGATTCAAGGAGGTGTTTAAAACACACATTACACAAAATGATAGGATCGGACTTCCCACAAAAAGGTTAGTCACAGTTACTTTTCTTTTAAAACATGAGAAGGAGGAGGAAGAGTCTGCTTTTTATGGCTCCTCAGGGGCTGTAGGTGCTCCGTGATCCTTCTCCTGGCAGTGTGAGCTGTGTGTGACTTATTTTACTGTGGCCCAGCCTCAGGAGAAAAATTGCCAGGCAGATTGCTCTTGGAAGGTGGGAGATGCAGACAGGAAGAGAACTCAGCCCCTGACTTTTACAGCCCGAAGAGTAAGCCACAGAGGCGAAGTGCATCGCCTCTGCACTTTGAAATGAGGCGATCAAAGATGAGCAGGTAACCGTGCTCAAGAGTAGAAGTGGCAGAGAGACAAGAAGCGCTTCTGTTGCTGTCCTGATACAGGTTATTAAGGTCACAAAAGAGGCAAGCTGCCAGAGAAGCCCCATTCCCTAGCACTTTTTATGGGATAGTGGCACCTCAGTCAATACATGGGATTTTGGCGCTATTTTTCTGAGTAGCTTACCTGTCCTTCTAGAGTACAGAGAGGTTAGGCTTTTAATTATGGGGTTTGGATTCCACACAGGTCATATATCCACAATTTCTAATACTGTAGGTCAATGAAATCTATTCTTTATGATTATATGCAAAAAGGTATGGTTTACTTTCTCACGTTTGAGTAATTCCAGCTAGCATAATTTGTGCATTTATTCAAAAATAATTGAATGGAGATGAGAATCACAGTTAAGGGATAAACAAAGTAAAATATAAGAGATTTCTACAGTAGTCCTTTGGATTTTTAAAATGATGAATTAAATGGGAATAGTGTCTAAAAGACAATGACTAAACAGAGAAAACTGCTAAACTAAAGTCATGATCTTTAAAATTTTGCATATGCATTTTTATTAGCAGCTGGCCCTAAAACAAGCCTTCAGCCACAACATGTTTATAACAACAATTTTGCCCTGTCTGTTTCCCTTAGGAGAAATTCTCAGTCATGTGCAGGAAGTCAGTATGTGATTGAGTGTCAGTTGGAGCAGAGCTTCAGATGTGGGTTTGCAACAGTACCACGCACCAAGCTAGCTCTGTGACAAACTCCTTTTAAGAAGATTTCCATCTCCAGAATAAACTGGAGCATGCAGCCTGCCCTGAGTTTTGTTTGAAAGAAGCATTATGTTTCTCCACAGAGCGATGTAATTTATTTGAAAATTTGGGAGGCAAGTTAAAACGATCATTTAAGACTAAAGTTTACACAGAATATTGAAGGCAAACTATAATTCAGTAGGTCTTTATACATATATATATGTATCTACATACACACATGCGTATATGTGTACTTATAGATTATATACATACATGATACAGGCTTCATATCCAAACCTAAGAGTGCCAGGCAGAGCAGGAGTGACTAGTATCAGTCTGAGCTAGATTTCCTAAGTTCTGGGAGATACAGTTATGCTCCTTCCTTTTTCTCTTTTTGTTCCTTGCAAATGCATTCCTGAATGTACCATGGCTCTAATTCAAGAAAGGAAGATGAAACTCTGGCCCTGGCTGGACCAATCTATATTTAGCCTAACGTGTGCAAAGGTGTGTGTGGAAAATGATCCTTCAAATCTCCTTAAATTAAGCACAGCCTAGGACACATTTGTGATTAGATCCGGTTTATAACGTTGTATAAAAGACAGGTTTGTCTATTTTCAACCTTCAAGACCAGAGTTCTCCTGTACAAGCATAGTGCTGGATTCAACACAATCTCTCAGGGCACTAATGGTCTTAAAGACCATTGTCAGGTGATGTTCCTAGGTACTGTTCAGAACAACTGTGCTTAGGTTTCGTGTTTGAACTGTACCTAAGGACTTGACAGCTGAAGGGCGGCTCTGCAGCACTCTCGTCTGGAGTGTCCCATCCTATTCTTAGGTCTGGGTTTAGGAGGTAAAGACTTATTTAAAGGTTTGTATCTCTGCTGAACACAGCACAGAGGTGACATCCAAGTCTGGGACAGAGACTGAGCTGGGATTTAAACTGATCAAGTGTTAGCCACTGAAATAAATGTTCTAACATAAGGTTGAAATCTATCAGTTAAACGCTTTATTGTAAAACTATTTTTAAGATTTTTTAAATTTAATATATAGTTAATTTCAGAATACTTAGTTAATTAAACATTCGTTTTGAGAGAGTCTTTAATTCAGATTTCTTTTGCCTTTAAATTCTAAATTAGAAATGGAACTTAGTCCTTAGTTTTATTGTATGCTAGGTCTGTAAATTTAATGGTACAAACCACTAATCTTTTAAAGAACTCAGCAAGACAATAGTTCTAGTGACCAGTTTAATACTACTCCTAAGAGAATGTTTTGCTTAAAATCACTATAAACTTATTTGGTTTCTGAACACTATCATTAGTTAATTAATCAGCCATTTCAGAAGTACATACAAAACGTAATTTTAGCTGAGAAGAAAAATTATGGTCAGTGGTAATCATAGTCTACTTAAGTTCTGAAAAAAAAATTTAACAGGCTTTATTAATTTGTGAAACTACGACTGCTCTGAAAAGTGCTTTATTTTCCTTGTGCTCTAAAGCTCACTAGATGTCCTTTCTAGTTGTTTTATTTCATACTAAAATTGTATACTTTTTCTACAAACTCTAACTTTTTTTCCTGGCTATTCAGTAAAATGCAAAATACACAAAGGAATGCTGATCTGTGATGTGGTTCCTCACATTAAAATAGTGGAAATAATAATGATAGTAATAGTAATGACAATAAAGATTACTGAAAAAAAATCAATTATATATTAGATTACACTATTCATGAAATTAGTTTAAGCATCAAATTAAGGAAGTGGATGTGATTTATGTCTTTCTTACAACAAACTTACTCATATCTAACTTTCTTGACTTCTGGTTCTCAACTGAGAGAGGAAAAGAAATAGCAGGCCCCTCTATTATAGGATAGATAGATAACAGAAAAAAGCTAAACTTGTCCCTTCTTTGTATTCTAATTTTTACTGTTTTACATTTGAGTATTAACAAATTTTTTTCATTGTTCTCTTATGTATAATGAATAATTGTTCTCTTACTGAAACTTAGCAAGTATTGCTCTTGACAGTTATTTGTAAACAGATTAGTACAGTACTTACCTAAAATGTTATTAAAATGGTAAGATTTTTCTCCCTTGAATTTGCTGTCTGCAGTATAGACATGTATATTTGAGCTAGTCATCCTTTATACTCAACACAGAGAAACAGGCATTTCTAGTGGGCAGTTCATCTGAGGTAGTTTAGATGTCGCCTCTTGTTGACACTTCTGCAGTGTCAGGAAGGTGATGATTTAGCTCAGATATCATTAGAGTACTGGAAAGCAGAAAGCATCTCCTGCAGTTGTAGATATGCGAGATTGTACACACACTTTTAGTTGCCACACTGAAGTGAAAAAAAATTGAAAATGGCTCTGAAAGAAGGAATGAAGTAAACAAAGACAGGAAGGGTTGTAAGTATAAAGATTAAAAGTAGGAAAGAAAGTGCAGAAACAAGAAAAGGATTCCAAACACATGGAAAACTGGAGGGAAGGTGGAAAGCTACTGGATCAAACTGGGCAGTGGGAAGCATATTAGGAAGGTATGAGAAGGTATGACACCAGGTAGGCAAAAAGATTTATGGAGTTCAGAGCCATCAAGCTGAAACCAGAGAGCTTCAACGCAGTGGGAAAGCTAAGGATTATTTAGTGAAAGGATTAGAAGAGCAGAAGGCCAGCGGAGCCCAGCAAACAAGGATCGCAGCGGCTGCACGTGAACATCCCGAGTGCAGAACCTCTGCGGTGCAGGAACCTGCAAGCGCAGGAGGAGGAAATGAGGCAAGCCGGGGAGCACTGCTCTGTGTCATGCGCGTGCATCCCTTCAGAAGATGCTGTGGCTTAAGACGCAAAATCTCCCTTAGCTACAAGAAGGTATTCATTAAACAACCAGCTTTCGGAGAGGAAAGGGAGACAGCTTCACTAGAAGCATAAGAAAAAGACGTGGAACTATTTTTTTGCTGAGTTTCTCTTTTGACCTCACTCTTCACTTTTTTCTTTATAAATTTTCAGGCCATTTGGCATGCATTGTAGTCTTCTGTTTCTACGTAATTGGACAGCTTAACCAAACTACTGATCACTGAAATATCCTTGTCTAAATACTTAGCACATCAGTCATCAAACTCTTGCAGAAAGACTTTTACGAGCACTGACAATTCCTCAGGCCATGATGATATATCCGTGGGTCTTTTGCTCAAATATATCTTCTTTTTCATCCCCTCCAATGTGTGTGAACAGCGAGTGTAAAATCCAGTTTTACACGATTCCGATGCAACAGCCTAAAACTCACTAGGCAAGACTGTCTCAGCACTGCAGATAGAACCATTTTCAGTTCATCATTCCTCTCGCATCTCTGAGGACATCTGCTTACAACCAGTTACTCCAAAAATCATTAGAGAGTATTCCAAAGGAATACTACTTTTCTCTTAATTGCATTGTCAATGTAATTGTCGATGATGGAATTTTTTCAATCTATTTGGTTACATTATCAAGTCATGTACTAACGTGGAAAATACTTTACAAATATGCACAAAAAAGGAACAGTCACAGGCTGCAAAATGCTGGTAGTATAAAGAATAGAATGAAACAAACAAGTTTGGCACATTTCATTTCATTAAATTTTATTAATGTTTATAATTTCCTAAAAAGAACCCCCATCATCTAAACAATTAAATTGATAAACTTGCTAAAGTGAAAATTTGTCTCCTTCTGACAGAACAAAATTCTGTTAAAATGAGAACAATAAAGTTTAAATGATTAAAAATTGGGATAAGAAAGGCATAAAACCCCTTAGTAAATATCTGATGGACAAAACAGCATTATAGAATGTGTCTCAGATCTCATAATTAAATGAAATGTCAGCTCAGCAGCCTGGTGAGGATGCTAAATAAAGTTTAGTCTGAGGATATAAGCAACATTCAGCCAGGGAAGACTCCCTTTGTTGGGACCAGCATTAATAAAAAGGAGTGGGTCCAGAGCCTGTTCTTCAAGGCCAGAAAGCTATTTCGGCAATGTGAAAACAGAACTAACGTACAGATTACAATATTTTTCTTTTTCTTTTTTTTTTTTTTTTTTTTGATTTTTGTTTCTGTAAAAGAAATGGCAAACTGCAAGATGCAGCAAAGATGTAGGTTGCACAATGTCCTGAACAGTATATTGGACATAAGATGGCCACATTAGTTGTACGAAAATAAAATAAGGCTCTGGCAAAACTCAGAGCCCTCCTCCTCTTTAAACAACCCTTATCTTTTCATTTACTTTTTTTCTAAACCTTTTCTCAGTGTACTTTCACATTTCAGTTGAATAAGGGATAGTTTCAAACAGCATTAGGTAAAAGTTCATCTTTTGGCCAGGTACATGAAGGAAACTTCAGAACATTTTGAAGTGTATGAATTAGTGCTCCTAAGTCTGACCCAAGGCACTAAAGTCAAGGAAGGAGAAAAAAACATAATATTGATTTTTCCTTCAGAGAAAAAAAGTGTAGCCAGATTTCTACTGATCTCCATCTGCTGTGCTCTCCCACTCCGGGGCTTCACCGGTGCTTGCAAAATCTTGACTATTAGCTGTATCAGGTCAAGCCCTTAGGAACAGCTGATTCACACAATGTTCAGAGACCTGTCTTGTGTGTGCTTGCTAATAGTTCAACCTCTCACACAAGATTCCTTTGTTATGAATTAATTCCTCAATACTTAGCCTTACAAAAACATGTTATTGAAGATGATTTTAGTGGATCTCTCTCTACCTATATACACTAATTTTTATTTAGTTGTGTCTATGTCCTGCAGGGAAGATTGGTATAAAGACCCTTATCCAGCTGCATTTGGACTGACTCCAGAGCTGAGTCCAAGAAAAGTGTATTAATACACTGCTGCCTGGTTGAGAGAGAGGAGGTTTGGGGATGGGGCTGCACTGATACAAGTGTCCTGTCTTTGGGGTTCGGCTTATCCTCTCACACTAGAGCTTTGCTGTAAAATACCAGCCCTTTGATTAGCCAGAATTTCAATGGAGACAGGCACATCAGTGGAAAACTCCCTTTGGGAATTACAGCAAGAGGAGACAAATCATGTATATGGCTCCAGTAGAAGGTCGGTGAGGCCAGAGGCTGGAAGAAGGACCTCCTCCTAGAGCAGAAATTAAGAGTGTATGACACTTATAACTATTAAAACTAAGTTTGAGACTATCTCTGGCCCCTATTAATTTTGTTCGGTTTAAACAGACAAGGATGCATAATGTTGCGTTTGTGATATAGGTCATGTAGGAATGTTCTGATAAAACCAAATTCAGAGTCAGAGGTTCACTGCATGATCAATGAAAGAAGTATATTTTTCAGAAGGAAATAACTTTATCTAAATATTAAAAGCTTCAGAAATTGTAACACTAAAATATTTTCTTAAATGTGTCAAAATGTTTTAATTAAAGACTGTTTTTATCTTTTTTCCTTCATCTGAAAGTGTTCCTTTAAGAGAACCACACTTAATTTTATTAATTTGGAGACGAAAGAAAACAAGCAGATGCATAACACTGACATCTTTATAAAATATTTAACAAAGGTATCTGTCGAGATTTTCTTTATTTTTTTCACACTCTAAGCTTCCATCTACTACTTGACAAAGAAAAAAAAACCTAGGATCTGAGCCAAATGGAAAAAGCATATCAGATCTCCAGAAATCACATCACTAGAGAACACAATTGTTTTCTGACTTTCAGACTTGTGAGATAAGAAAAGAATATTGTTAACTTCACACCAGATAAACAGGACACTTTTAAGCATTCTTTTGTCTTTTTTTTTTTTTTTTTTTAACTAGCCATAAATCTTATTTGTGAACTCAAACAGGGCTCTTTAACATTTAGAAAGGGCTGGATTCCACACACAGAAACTACATTAGAACAACTAAGAAAAATTTAGGTTAATCTCGATGGAGAGAAGGTGAATGGGCAGAGTTGAATTTCTGCCTCTCAGATGTATGAATGATTTTAAAAATGGACAGATGCATACCTGGAATGAGTAAAGGCCTGTAAGTCTCAGTAATACTCAAGATTAATTTAAGAGGCAAAGGAAGATGGCAAAGAGTGTGAACCAGATTAATCAGTTAATCTTCTCTAGCAACAGATGTTCATTTGAAAGGAAAGAGCATATCACTTCAAGAGAACAGCTTCAAACATCAGTAATCTGAATTTATCACTTGAGTTCATATATTTTGGAGAATGAGGTATATTCAAGAATCACTCTGATTCATCAAACCAAGATTTCAAAAGGGATTATAAAATATATACCTACAGCTATAGGTATACTTGTATGTATCTGTGTACATCTGTATTTATGCAAATACAGAATTTATTGATATAAATATAGGTTGATCAACTGTCCAATTTCTTCACAAAATTCTTCACTGTACATTAAATACTTGTGACTCACAGCCACATAACACATGCCCAAAAAACGAGAAAAACAATGGCTCAGGAAAATGTACAGTCCTGATGGTAGCTGCCAAGTATAATGCACATGCTGTAGAAAGGAGTAAGCTTTTCAAGTCTTTTGACTAGATACCTCACTGATGTGACGCTTCGATATAGAACGTCCTACTCCCCAAAGTGATGCTCAAATTAAACAAACGCATGATGAAATGAAAAGCCAAAGGCAGCCCTGCAGTCATGGTCCCCCAGTAAAAAAAGCTGTAATGCTTCCTACCCAATGAAACTGCACCCATGTGAAGGCAAAATTGGGATATTCATTTTAACAGAACGGAAGATTTTTTTTCTTAACATCAGCAATGAATGGCGAAAGTGCTCGCTACTTTCCTAGGAGTCATGCTTCTACCACATGTAGATTAAATTATGTGCCTTGATAGATGACATTTCAATAGAAGCTATAAATGCAGGCATCTTAGAGCAGAAGCTGCTCTTTGCTCCTCTTTACATAATGTTCAATATTATCATGTGTTACATCATCATAAATATCTGCCTTTGGAGTCTGTTGCATATGTTATTTAATTATTTTGTCATTTACCAGCATTATATTGTGCACAGAGGGTTTTCCTCTCAGCTACCTTGTATTAATTTGAATTTACTGGTCTTAAGCATCATTGAAGGGAGGATTTCAGATAATAGACCATATTGAAGCAAGTAGTCCTAATAAGCTATCAAATTTTCCGAAGGAAATATGGACTCATTATGAATTTGTTGTCTTTGGATACCTATCAGTAAGAAACTTTTCAAACAATTTGTTAATACTGATGCAAGAGTATTTCTGACTAGGCATGCTCTAGTATGGTTCAGTATACCCATGACTTTAGTATTCTACTTCATGCAAAACTGTTACACAACTTCCTGATGCTATGCTAACAATTGAAATTCCTTACTGTTTCAAATAAAATGTTTAGTGTTGTTTATTTTTGTTGATTTGTGAAAAAACAAACAAACAAAAACCAACAGAGAGGCCTGGCTGCCTTTCAGACATCTTGCAAGAAGAGCTATATTAGATTGCACATTATATTCTTCAGTCAACAAGACACAACATTTCCCACTCCCCTTGCAGAATTCATACAGCCTCATGTGGATTTAAGTCTATCAAACTCACCACCATCCAGAGATTTAAAAAAATCTTGTAATTCCAGGGCATACTGTTGATACCCACCAAAATGTTCACACCAGAGAATAATATGACTGGGTCTATGTGTGTCAGGGCTCATTAAAATTAAGCAGTCATTTTTATGTATAGTGAACAATTAACTTTATGCAAAGTTCCTACTGTATGTTCTTGCCTTGGGGCATTGTTTGTTACGAAAGACAAAATAAAAACTGGGGTCTTGATCTGTCAAAGTGTGGGGCAGCTCAGCTACTGCCGAATTCAGCGCATGTTTGGTACCTTCCGTTCTTGTTTAATTCAATGTCAGCACAAGGTACTCAGCCTCTCCAGGAGGTTCTCAGAGCTGGGGTTTGGGCTCTCTTGCTCTCGTCCTCGGCAGTGTGACTTCCCATCCACCTCACGCAGACAAAGCTCCCCTTTAAAACAACAGAGTCTCCAATGCCAGCCACGTTAGATTAGGCCCTTTTAAAGTTTTTTTTTTTTTTTTTTTTTTTTTTTTAATCTGCCATTGTCATGAATTTTGAAGTACTAAGAGTATTAGGATGTTTTAATTTGTTCACAGTGTTTATGCCAAGCTGTAGGAATCTGCTGCTTTACAGTCATTCCTATCGCATTTTGTGGTGCCTCATAAGAAGATTACTGAAACAAGTGAATCTTTTTCTTAAACATTGTTAATAAAATATTAAGATGGGTATTAAAATTTTCAGAATGACTTTTGCATGTCGTGAGTTTATTTATAGTGAAAATAAAACTTTCTGAACACGCAGTGATTTAACTGCTGTATATTAATACAGAATATGTTGAATGGGAGACAAACACACTTATGTATAGAAAGTTCATCTTTCCATTATCTATATATCTTCACCTAATTCAGAAACATGAATCTCAGTAATTTTCCAGGCAATAAAAATAACAGTTCTGAACCTCTTTTATGTTTATTGTATCTTCTTGTAATGTTACCTTGATTCTTTATACAGAAATACCTTTTGATGAGTCTTTTTTTTATGCTTACATCTTTTATTGTACTTCTCCTTGCTTTTATACAAATATATGGCATGAAATCACAATTCTAAAACCTCCCTCTTTCTTCTTTGGGCAAGTTTATATACTGCCATTACATATGACCTGTTATGCAGAATTTCTTAGTTTTCCCTTTATCAAAATACTGAATAACTATTTATCAACATGCATGTGTCTATTACACATTTCCAACAGCCATGTAAAAAGATAAGTTTAAGCCTACTACTAAGAAAATGGATCATCAGATAAGAAAAAATATGTATTTTGCAAGGAAAGATAATTTTTAAAGTGATGAACAGTTAAAAAGGAATGTGACGCGCAAGTTTTTAAATTCTAATTCAAGTCAATAAATAGTATTGTTATACTCAAGTGGATAGATTTACATGTCAGTCATCCCCTTTTAAACTGGTGCTGCTTTACTGACACATAGGATTTCAGCCTAATTTTCCTGGTTTTGTTTTTCGTCTTTATGAACTGTCTTTTCTTTTTAGTAATTCACTAATTAGTAATTCAGAAAAGTGGGAGTTTGAATTGCAGTGAGTTTCTATGATACATACTGTTTTGCATTTACTTGTCAGATAAATGAAAAATATGTATCTACTACCTAGTTTTCCTCTGCTTATTGGTCATTCTACAGTTTATTTAAAAAATCATTCTAAAGGACTAATTCCAAGATTCTTTTTTTAATACACTTACATTGCAGAGAGCCCGATGGAAATATATTTATTAGAAAAAAGCAAATATATAAATGACAATTTGGTCTAAGTGAGGAAAACAGAATCAGGCCAGTTGATTTGCTCTCTGGTTATATTTGTAGGCATTTTCCAAGAACTTCCAAAATAAATATAGTTCTTTTAATCTGTTTCTTTGTTTTCATATTATATTGTACCTCATTTTTTCTTTTTCTTAGGAAAGAATATGTTTTGATACTGCCATCTCTGAATCATTTTTTTTCTTTCTTCCTATCTTTCTAAATGTGAGAGAACATGTTGTATGTCCATTTCTTGTGGTTTATTTTTCCTTGGAGAATTCCCAAGACTATGCGCTGACAGATCTTGGTATCCAAGGGGGAGTCTACTCACAGGATTAAAGGCAAGAACCTCAATTAGACTATCTCTGATTTCTTCAGATGTTTTTTCTAATCTTTTAATATGGGATTAAAGTCAGCTAGAACCTAGTTTGCCTTTTTTCTTAGCTGAGATCTTTGTTGCAGTGCAAGCTAGGTATACTTTTTGTTTCTCTATTAAAAAAAAAGAAAAGAAAAAGGAATAAAGCAAATCTCTTTTTCCTTAATTTTGAGTCATTCTAGTCTGGATGAGTATAATGAACTTTTGTCAGCTCTAATGTGATACTGCGTACAAAATAGCTTGATAAGCAATGTGAAGCGTACACACACTTCTCAATGATCTGCAGGAAAACTCCCTCAGAGACTGATTAGCCCATGCTTGTCACAAGTAGGAGAGATAATTATGGGGGCTTAACAATCTATATGGTGGATCTTTTGAGAGGAGAAGGGTAGATCTAAGACTGTCTCATGGATCAACCATAATTTTTAATATTACAGATAACGTGTGTGGTTTTTTAGTATGTCCCCGGAGCCTGGCTAGTGACTCTTCCCATAGAGTGACATCATATTATTTTTTGAGAGGATAAAAATTGTTCAAATCAGATTATCCCTAATTAGTATAATCTTATGAACCATTCTGAAAAGTTTATTGCACCCATGCTGGCAGTCTCTGATTCCATATGCTTCCAGAGAGCTTCTTATTACAATATGCGTGCTATTCCTTAACCATGGAAATGAATGCACAGTACATAAAAGTAATGTTCTGTTTCTTCATTTAATAAACCTCACATTCTACTCTAATTTCAAGCTAATAGCTATTTTTATGGATCTCTATGTATTAGATAACACAATATTTAATAACATTTTTAAAACTTTTTTGGTTAAGTAAAGAACATGTCATTCCATCAGTAATTTATATTCATTAGAAAAATGTATTTTGTTAAGCAATGCTGGCAATATTCAATGAGGACTTTAACAAATGTTCAGGAATAAAAATGTTTTTTAAGTTTATTTATGAACATTTTCCTGCAAATATATATAAAACAGTACTAAGCAGAGCAGTCTGTAACATAGGCATATTTCTGCTATCTTGTTTGCTCTCACTGACTACAATGGAATTTGCGGATGCTCAACCCAAATCTGAACTGGGATAGTGCATAGCTCTGCTTTCACTCGCCTTTCTTCAACCCTCAGAAAATTAAAATAGAATTCTCCCTGGAGACAGGTGTGAAAATCCTGCAGAAGCAGTTTTTCCCCTTGAAAGAGCCTAGAGGTTTGAGCTACCTCTCTCAAAAAACCTTTTTGCCATTTGCGACTAGTGGTACCATTCAGTAATTTTGGATGCTTTCCAGTGCAGCTTTCATCAAAGTGATATCCCATACCATTTTATGATTCATTATTTCCATTTTGTCTTCTCGATGAGTTTTCCTCACCTTTGTCCATCACATTTTCAGGATTACGAGCCTGCCCACCCACTTGAGCTGCATGGCTGCTGCTGCGCTTCATGTCTGGCAAGAGAAGGCAGCTGCTTGTGCTTTCACAAGGCGCAACATCTGGGTGACTCACAGGATATAAAATTCCCACAGCTGCTCACTGTTTCCCTTCAGGCACGGTCCTCTTAGAGCAGGTTTCCTCAACTGTCCATGAGGGGTGATTTTTTGCTCTGCAACCCCAACATAAAATTTATATGTTTTTATGCAGATGACAGTAATTTTTTCCCCCCGCTTCCTTTCTGAAGGGCATTTAGAGCCTATGGTTATTGACAGCAAAACTAAAGCCTCATCAGATGCACAGGCTTCTACAAGCAAACCCTCAGGAACATTATGGGAAGATCCCAGGTGGGAGTAGATTGAAGTAAGTTTGTTAAATTTACTGAAGATTCACTGATTTACACCATCCAGGGGTTTATCTTTCTATCTTGCATATGTTTTTCTATCTCTAATGAAGGTGACACCACCTCTAACTTTGCAAATTATCTTTGAACTCTTCTTTGCAGACAGGACTAAAATGAAACTTAGTCTTCTTCCCTCTGCAGAGAACTTAAAGCAATGGCTAAAGCCTCATCTATTGGCATGGTGGTATTGTCTTTTCTGTGTCTGTTTCTGAAGTTTCTTTACCACAGAACGGCAAGAGGAGTGTAAAGAGTCTTTCAAAAGAGCTGAAAGATTCTCAATTATGGGTATTTCTAGGTCTAATCTTGTAACAGAATAAGGCCAGGATAACGCACTCTGTGGTGACCTGTGGATCAGTCAGATTTACTGAAACACATTTAATTGATTCTGGCTATGAGTTGCAATTGATCCTGCTACTGTTAGCTATCCTTGCAAAGCTAGCCAGTGCCACTAATCCTCTTAAGCAGCAGTCAAGAGATGCAGATAAAAGCTGATGATTCACCTTGGTTCAAATAACAATGCTCTTAAAAGGAAAATAGGGGATCACCCCTTGGATATAAAAATGTATAATCTGCATGCTGACTGCATGTTGTGACACAGTGGAGCATATTTTAAGGCTATTAATTAAGAAAAGATTGAGAGCTCAGAAGGAAAATGCTACTAACATAAGCAATAATTCTTCTAGCTTTTCATATGTAAACATCCATAAAACCAAATATAAATGATTTTGTATAGAATGATTGTACATAACTGAACCTGGGAGCAGAGGAGGCAGCTGCTCTTGCAGATCTAGCATTTTCTTATTTCAAGACAAAGGGAAGGGTTTGCAGAGAACCACAAAATAATCTAAGTGCAGCATTCTAGCATTGGATCCCAATATATGCCGCAGGATACTGTTGTAGGAAGAAATACAATTACATAAGCAAGCATCACTGCACAATAGCATAAAGACAACACAGACAAATGTGGGAAAAAACACATGTTCAGATTAAACCCACAAATTTGCTCTAATGGCATTCACAACTTTTTCATTGTGCTTCCCATGAAGTTACATGTAAACAATTGTATGCTTTATTGAGAACTTGAAAGAAAATGAAAGTCAGATGAATTTCTCCTGTGAACATGTTCATGAGGGTTTTAGTGGGAGCATACACAAGGCTATCAGCAATTCTCTTTCACCTCTTGAAAAAAGTTTGCAGCATCTCATAAAAAAGTAAAAATGATACCATGAGAATTTGATGCCCAAAACACACACCATAAAAGGCAAATAGAGTTAGAGGCAGAGTTAAGGCAGAGTTATTTATCCAATCCTTATGATAAAATATGTTTTCATAGTCAAACAATATTAAATAGCAAACTCCTCATATGGGCTTATTGATTACTAAAGGGGACTTAATTCATCACATAAAATGTTTACTGGAAATAGTTCGCTTAGCTCTAGTCAAGAAGTCATATCGTGGTTATTCTATAACTCTTTATGACTCTAATCAACAGTGTATTCCCTCTTAGCTACAGAGGTAGGAGGGAACAAAGATCTGTTCTCCTCCTTGCCTCCGCTCTGTACCCTTTGCAATGCCAGAGGACAGCTCCTCCACTCCCTGCCAAGCAGGGCCCCTTGCCCAGGCTTCACACCAAAGCCTCGAGGTCTCAGGAAGGTAAAGTCGGGATCTGAGAATCACAGTCAATTCACACTCCGACAGCACTTGCCCAGATGGACTCATGGGCCTACATCTCTTCAAATGGACTTTAGGAGCTGAGAGAGGTAAAGGGTTTGCTCGTCCAAGGCTCCCTGACAGCCGCTGCAGAGAAATAGGCTACTCCAATGGCAGTTCACATCTTAGGTCAGGTCTAATCTTCAGATGGTGGCTCCCAACTCTGACTCCTCTCTAGGCTTCCTCAAGTTAGGTAGAGAGATTTTCCCCAGAGCTTCTCTGTATTAATGGCTCAAACGTTTCCTCAACCTCTTAGGATGAGAAGATATGCCATTTTCTGCCTACTCTGCTAGTCTAAGCATTAAAAAGTTGTTTTCAACCTACCAGGCTGTCAATTCATATTTTTTTCAACATTTTAAGCTGACAAATCTCTTATTTGTATAAGTTACTACAAAAAGAAGATCGAAAATAAACTTGCAGATGTGTCATTGGTTTTGAAACTTCTTAATAATTAGAAGCTTAAGCTCTTTAAGGAGCAATTAATAAAACAACTAGAAGAATTATTTTAAAAGAAGCTCATTTCCTTTCAAATAATACTAGCTAAAGACATGACACTTCCTTTAGATTTTTATGTCCTAAAAGTCCTTAGGCAGAGCAAAGGGTTCTAGAAGGAAAGAGTAGAAGACTTTTAGTAAAAACTTCTGAAAAACTAGACCTTAATTCTCCACAAGTATCATATTTTTTAGTTTTTCACTGTACACCTCCACATCCTTTCATCAGCCCTGAGCCTTCAGGGATTCAAATGAAGCTCTAAGACCACCAGTGCTTAGTACCTCTGAGAACTATAAACTGTCTCAAATTGAGTATCTAAAAACAAAAATTCTGAATATAGATCTTTCTAATTTGACCATAATGAAAATTTGTGAGAAGCCAGAACAGAAACCGCTTTAGATATTGCTATCAAATCTCTTCAGCTATGTGTAAGCTGTCAAATAAAAGCAATGGGTAGCAGTCAAGGGCACATCCTCGGCTCCAAGGCCAAGTGGCAAGGACCAATTTCCATGTCCTCTGCCTAGGGAGCCCTTTCAAGCAGATTTGGCTGTGAGATAGGTCTAAAGCGGAAGATGGAGGGAGCAAACGAGAGATTTGTGAACCATTAGGGTTGTGGTGCTCAGATTTGGAACTATGATTCACAGTATAGACCTACCCTAGTCCTGTATCCTAATTAACATATAAGTGTATTGTAGTCTCCTCCCACCCCATCTCCTGCTTCTTGATTCCTGAGGACTTGGCTCAGACACCGCTGGCTCCTATCCAGGCTGCTACTGGCTTTCTGTTTCGTGGAAGTGAGGAGACAGCTAGTACGTGCCTGGTTTTGATCCAGAAGCTGGGACACTTCTGGCATGCATATCTAGCTTTTGTATTTAGAGGCATTCCTGGATTCACTTGTGTAGACTTAGTGCAATCAGTCTAATTTTCTTTGCTGATATGGTCATAAATGCTAACCTGTGTTTTAAACAAATAAGATTTTAGCACCTTAATAGGATCTAACTTACATATTGTCTGAGTTTTACACAGCCCTATTTAGTCACCAAAAAAATGCCTGATAAAGTTCAAACACAATAGGGTAGCAGTGGGATACAACTGAAATCTACCTTTTGACAGACAGCAACTGCAGTTAAAATGATCAAACTAAATGTGACTTAAATATGCCCACCTCAGATTTTGGAAGCACGCGCTTAATCTTTTAACACATGGTATTTTATTGACTTCTGCAAGTTTAAAGGAACTGCTACAAAGAGTTTATTAACAGGCCAGAGAAACATTTCTTTTTTCAGAAAGATTTTTTTCCCCACAGGTGGGATAGCATAGCATGAGCTCAGAAGGGATAATTACTAAGCATAAAGGGCTTTACCTAGAGACACACCATCACCTTAATTCTTGGAATGCCTCTATTGACAGCACTGGAGCTGTACAGCAGATGGGCTAAATGGGCTGTTAAATAGAACTGGCTGTCAAACAAGAATTTACAGTGCTTTACTATTTGTTTTCCTTTCTCAGGAAAAAACAGATCTTTAGAATATTCTGGGGGAAAAACTGAGTGAGAAGGATGCTCTCCACAAAGTAGTCAGCAACACAACTGTGAGACTTGCAGTAAGGGTATAGAAATAACTTCAGAATCACATTTTGTCTTTTTTTCGGGGCAAAGATTTATAAATTTGAAGCACATTTTCTGGTTACTGACATACAGTTCTGACTTGTTTATTAGCTACAGGAGAACAAATAATTCAAAAAGAAAACCTTGACATATCTCCTTAGCAACTGGCTGATTTCAATGGCTGAACTTCTGATAAGCAAAGCATTCCATCGAAAATACCTCAAACAAAATAGTTTTGTTAAGTTCAGATCAGGTTTGAATCATTCAAGCTGTTCATTTGTTACACCCCAGTTCACTGATCTCTTTTGGCTTTTCAGGATCTAGTGACTTCAAGAGAAAACCCCTCTGATCATTTTGTCTCAGCATTCAATTTTTATTGAGCCAACAGGACATTAAGGGTGAGATTCTTTTCACTTATGAATGATGTGCAACGAAGCATAGGGCTACGAAGATGATCCAAGGGCTGGAGCACCTGCCCTATGAGGAACGGCTGCGAGAGCTGGGCCTCTTCAGCCTGGGGAAGAGAAGACTGAGGGGGGATCTTACCAATGTGTACAAGTACCTGAAGGGAGGGTGTCAAGGGGACAGGGACAAACTCTTTTCAGTTGTCCCATGTGACAGGACAAGAGGCAATGGGCAGAAATTGAAGCACAGGAAGTTCCGCCTGGGCGTAAGGGGGAATTTCTTCCCTGTGAGAGTGACAGAGCCCTGGCACAGGTTGCCCAGAGAGGTTGTGGAGTCTCCTTCTGTGGAGATCTTCAAGGCCTGCCTGGATGCAACCCTGTCTAACATGCTCTAGGTGCCCCTGCTGTGTGGGGAGGTTGGACTAGATGATCTCCAGAGGTCCCTTCCAACCTTACTGATTCTATGATTCTATGAACTCTGAGCCAGTCTGACTTTAGACACCTGTCGTTGGTGATAGATCGTTTGGGAAAAAAAAAAAAAAAAAAAAAGACACACACTTTAAGATGTTTTTTAGGCTGCTTTTGAACATCTACATTTGGGCATTTACTCTACAAGAAATATCTAGCATAGCTTTCAGGGATGCCATCAACATTTGAAAACTTCCTAAGCCATTCTTTATTCTTCATTTTTTGTGCTACAAGCAAGCATATTAACAAAATGCCACTGATTTTCCTTTCTTCTTGAATATACAGCTGTTACTAATAAATAGTCCTATTTAGAATCATCAGGTCTTTGTAATAATATGGGCTACAGTAATTGCTAGGCACAAAGGGAAAAGTGTGAAGGTTTTTTGTTCAGTTAGTATTGCTTTACTCTTCCTTCTTTTGAAAAAAAAAGACATTAATCTTACTGCATAGACTGGGTTTACTTCTCTTTCATGAGTATTTTAATTTTTAAATTATATTTCTTAGAGAAATATTCTGCAGAATATTAAGCAGAATCCTATATAAAATTGCTTTGAAAATCTGCACAGTATCTTCTCCATTGCATTCTGTTGAATTCTATAGATGAACTATTAAACAATATCTACTAAACATCTAGCATCACACCAAAGAGACAAACAAAACATTTCAGAAAGCTGCCATTTTGTTAAGTTTTATAGCACTGTTCCATAATGGATGAAGCAACAATTCTTTATTATAGCAGAAATGGATGAACTTTTATAATTTCTGTTGAAAAATGTCTATTTTAGCTCACACTCTGGTGCTTAGAGATCGGCTATTTATACACTAACTCTGCAACCAGCTGGTATGTGAACTAACGGACATAATATCTGCACATTTTATTTTGAAAAACATCTTTTGTGTTGTCTGCCTTTCTCACAAACACAAATTCATTATCCCAGAAGGGAATATAAACAGATGATGGAATCGGTTTTCATCAGTGTATTTCTCTAAGTGTATAGAAAGTCTTATTTTGTAGGGCACAGAAGAACTCAAGCAGAGACTGTTTCATTTCTTGCCACTCTAAATCTCTTTCAGCCAACACTTTAACTCAGTCTCCCGCTTCATGATTGTCTCCCAGGTTCATAGCCAAAGGCAGAGTGGGACTTCCTTGAAGTATTTGCCTTTGAGCCGCAGTATGAACTCAGCCATTTCTTATAGCTAGCTATTTGAAATGAAATAGTCTGTGTCACCAAGTTTCATCTTGCAGTGTTATCATCATTATCATCATCACTTGTAAAGGGAATTTGTATTGCAAGATTGCCTGTAAGCTATCTTGGTATGCCTTGTATAAATATAGCTTGTCCAAAAAAGCTTGCGTTCAAAGTGCAGAATGGAAGACAACAGGTGGAAGAAGCAATCAGACGGAGGGAGCACAAGGGAACAATGAAGCAATTACGAGCAGTTGACAAAGCAGCAGTCAGGGAACGCCAGCTGCTTAACTATTGCGCTAGCGCTAATTAGAATTTTTCTTAGGAGAGTGAATTACTCTTGGAGTGCTCTACCCAGAGCCTTCTTCAGGCGGGAGGATGTGGTTTGGGGAAGTAAGAACATATAGCAGGGTGGAGCACAAGGTCTCCCTCTGCCTTTCTCGACAGGGCAAAGCAAACCAAGTTCACGTATGCTGTACACCTCTCATGTATGCAGAGCAATACGGCATACATTGTGTTAGAGATCCTTGAGTTGTTAACATATGGATCTCTAACATGATATGATCTGTTATTTCAGTGTTGGTAACGAGCTATTAAGATAGACTGTGTCAAAAATCTTAGTTACTGACTCTATACTATGCATTGACACGATCTATCTTAATGGCTTCTTTACTTCACAGCTGCTACAATGTATTATGTCAAGGCATAATACTGAGCCTTTCATTTGATGTGTAACATCTTATCAACCTTTTTTGGGGGTTATTCAAATGTATAATGTCAGTGTATAATATAGAGTTCATAAGTGGATCTTTGACATGATGTATCATGTCAATGCATGGTAATGACTGTTATGGTACCAAGCAGTGCTTGGCAAAAATGAAAAATTACTGTATGTAACCAAAGTGAATGAAATTCAGAAGATTTGTATTTTGTTTTGTTTTTAATCACAATGTAGAGGGAATGAATTTAAATTGAATATGTACCAGCTTGGAAGGATCTTACATATTAATGGTACATCTTTCTCCTACTTATGGTGCTGTAATCTTTCTGATTAGAAGTGTATCATTTCAAACAAGGTTACAAGGAATGTGAGCAAGTTATTCCTACGTGCACTGCTCAGGAACAGAACTTTTCCAAGGGTCATTGTTAAACCTTATTTCCCCCCTCTCCTTTCAAAACTTGAAGGGTTTTTTGAAATCAAAACTACTATATGCCAGGTTTGACACTACTTCTATTAAGACATTCTTCTAAAGTGCCCAAAGAGAAGTTACCTGGAGAAAGTTAGTTCAAATCACTTCTGAAATTTGTGCAACTGGAAGACTGGTTTAGATTACAGTCTTAAGCCCATATTCTACTTGAGTACTGAAACAATGAAGCCCTGTTTCATCTTTTTCTTTCTGAATATGTATTTGTATAAATTCATGTAGCTGCACATATAAAAAATTATAGATCTAATAGCAGAGGTTAAGGTCATGCTGTGGTACTGAAATCTCCTTTTGCAACAGTGAATAGCTAATTATTCATATGAAGTAGAACAACTTACCTGAAAAAATGAATAAACAGCAGTAGGATGCATTCTCCTCAGAAACGGAAGCCGCAATTTGCTGTATGCTTGCACAAAGGGATCAGAATGACCACAAATTATATTCACCCTAGAACAAAGTGAGAATGGTCTATTTCTTTGATTTTCTCTTTCTTTAATAATCTAAACTCAAAAATATAAGAGAGTAAAATAGAGAAGGCAGAAGAAAAGTATTTGTGAAACCCCTTCAGAAAGGAAGAAAGAGAAATTCCCACATATTTATTTTAAATATTCATGTTTTAAACAGCTTCAGATAACATCCCAGTTCTGAAGTGGTGTTTGTCATTATTCCAGTTGTCAGTCTCCATGAAGCAAGAAGCCACTTTCCATGGCAGACAGAAGAAATCTCCTTCCATTTTTCCATCAAATCGCTAAGCTCTAATACCTTTTTTATCCCCTTTTCCAGTCAGACTATCTCATCAGAATCAGTTGAGTTTGGATCTTTTCATCCTCTTACCCTTTTAAGCCAAGACCATTGAGAAGAAGAAATCCTGAAGGAGAGCTTCTTCCAAGTATAATTGATAGGTTCATAGGAAATGAGCAATTGGAGGAAAAAACATAAAGAAATAAAGGTACACATAGGGTAGATTTCATCTGCCATAACTGAAATAGTCTCCCATTGCAATCAAGGGAGAGTAAGAGATATCTTCAGAAAGTGATTAATCCTGAAATGGATGACTTATGTTATATGGATTGTCCCTTGCTTGTGTTTCTTTCTCTCCCATTTTTCTCCTATAAAGGGAGGCTATGGAGTCTACTAGTTCCAGAATAATTCATATTTAAATTTTAAGATACCTAGATACAAACTTAGTTGCCTAAAATATCGATAAGGAATGCCATCTGAAATGCCCTAGGTCTTCTCATTTGGTATCACCTATGACTGCAGAAGTGTGAATACTAAATCCTGTGTCATATCTGCCAACCTTATGCAGATGTCTCCCATATTCTAAAACTTCTCCGATGGCAATACAGGTGCACATGTAGGCAACCAAACTGAGTCCCTGAATTTTGGGAAGATGAGCTGCCTCTCTGTTACCTAACCTCATCATTTTGGTACATAAAAACACATAACCTTTGGCATATTTGGTGTCTGAGGAATATGCTAATATTTCTTTGCACATCCTCTTCTTCTCTTAGGGGGATCTGACAGTTTGCTAACTGGACTAGAGACATAAAGGAACTGGATATCTGAGGCGGACATAATTTATATAATATTAGGGACTTGGTGCTTTTACTTTTAACCTTGATGGGATAGCCAAGAATATATGAAATGGTACTAGACACTTATTTGTGTGATGTGAGCAACTGAAACTCATCCTAGGCACCTGAATTTAGTTAGAAGCAGCCTTAACTCTCCTTTTTGCTCTCCATTGAGCCTGGGGTGCCTGACTCAGATAAAGGCCTTTTCATCTCCAGCATTTGCAATTACCTAAATGAGCATTCACCCCTCATCTCTCTATCAGGTCTTGGTAATTGTACCTAGTCACACCTACCAGCTGTTTTCCTGTAAACTGACTGAACCTCTATGAAAACATTGTGCAGACATAATGAATCCAGGAGAAGTCATTATTCATGAAAATTATGCATTGATCACATACAATGATGAAGGATGGTAAATTTAGGTTCATAGATCATTATACAGCACCAAAAATAAAATAAAAAACAAATAATTAATATTTCTCAGCCACATTGTAGTTTATCAACATAAATGATTAGTCAAGATTAAGAATTAAAAAATTACCACTAAAAATGCACTTAAATATACATGATGTATTTTGTCTCTAAAATTGGAATAATATTAGTCAAGAAGATATTATCCTTACTTAATCCAGCATATATAAAATTGAGAAGATTATCAACATTTGGTTAGGAATTTGTACTCCTGAATGACTAGTATGGTCTTATGCTGATTTATTCTAAGTATAGAAGAACCAGAGCATTTATATCTTCATTAGATGCCCAAACATAAGTAGGCATCCTCTCCAGAGGATTTTTTTCAGCTTTGAAAAAGCATTTCTTTAGCTTTTAAAAGCAATCAGGTGTCTATTTACAAAATGCTCCTACACAGATACATGAAACATTCATCCCCTTTTACGCATTCTGCATCAGTGCAATAAAAAAGACAGGACCACCTAGAAGATGTCCAAAAACTTGAGTTGTTTGCTGTTTCTGACAGAAAAATGATACATTTAGGTAGCTGAAATTGAGACCATGTGACTGGAAGGGAAGTTCTGATACAAAGCGGAGGTAAATGGCAGAGGAGCAAACAGAGCAAACCTGCACCTGCTGAGGGCCTTGGTGCCCCTCTCCTCAGTTTGGTGGGACAGGACTAAGAAAGTAAAGCTTCAGCTGCCAGACAAGAGCGGTTAATAACCAAAAAAGAGTGTGTGAGATGGAAGGGTAGGGAAACATTCAACTAGACACTGCTTTCAGATATTGCCAATAAGTTAGTGGCTGTGCTTGAGCGCAGGGAGCGAGCAGTACGGTCAGTATCATCACCATCAAGCCATACTGTACATTATTAATTTCCAGCATGGCTGATTGATTTTATCAGGCCTTCCATTCGGGATGTATTTGAAATATGTATTAAAAGGACCCTAATTCTATTCAAAAGTCCATCTGTTGCTGACAAACTCTCGCGGGAGCAAACTCTCGCGGGAGGTGGCGTAGGCCTCCAAGAGTGCTGCCCTTCACAGAGAAACAGTAGGAGCTCCCTGGCTTCGCCTGGAGTTTTACCTGGAAAGAGGTGGATATCTAGTGCAGTGATTTCTTATGGGTACATGTTTAAATGTACTTTTTTTTTTTTTTTTTTTTTTAATGATTGTCCCAAATTCCTGCGCCTTTGGGAGAGATCTCTTCTTCTCCTTATTGGCTTTTGGTTTTCAGATGTTACTTCAAGAAGGCAATTTACTTGAGGCAAGTGGAAGAAAATCCCCAGTGTTTAAGGCACTACAAAAAAAAAAAAAAAAAAAAAAAAAAAAAAAAAAAAATCTACATTTTGAAACAAACTTCATTGTAGTATGATATTCCTAGGTTTTAATAATAAAAATTTATAGCAATGTATTTTTCATTGTCACTTTTGAAAAAGTCTAAATAACAATACAAAAGTGGGAGTACACAGACACTGAGTTTCTGTTAAGAAAATATAAGCATCCCAACATGACAGACAGTTTGTACAACTGCAGAACCTCCTTAGGGACTCAATTCAGCGAAAGGTGGAGAAAGTTTAGGGCAACATCCCAAGAAACACAATAGCTCAATAAAATGTCACAGCTGAGTGTGTTTTAATTTTCACTGATAGGAGCATAAATGTCTTAGTAGATATTTTTGTTGAAAGTATTATACCAGAAAACTCCTGTGCCCACACTGTGTCTCATGTTGTAATCCCAATAGTTTGCAATACAAACATATTTTGCTACTTATTGTCTTAAGAGAAGAACCAGAGCTCCAGGAAGAAACTTAATGAAGATGTGGCAGAACTTAACACACAGGAAGTACAGACATTGTGGTGAATGAAGTGAACCATCATATCGCTTAAGATTAGTATTTATGGAGGATTAAAGCAATGAATGCAGGAAAGTGATGGAGTAACTAGTAGAGAAGAGATGGATGCTGTAAGATACCAAAGACAAGAAAAGACGTCATGAAATCAATATAATAAAAATGATACTCTTTTCCATGGGCTGAGGAAGAGTTCTCAAAACAATACTTCTCTCATTTTATAAATGAAAAAAGTAAAATGCAGGGTGTAAGTTACATACAGGTTTATATTTATGGATAGTACTTCTTGTTCAATTGAACTATATCACATTTGATTTGCTTTTAAAAAACAGCAGTTACAAAAGTTCATATACGTGTGCTTTTCATTTTCCATTTTTTATGATTTTCACTTATGTTCTTATATACCTGGAAAAATAACATGGCCATGCTACTGACTCCTACTCAAAGCAATTAATGTTTTTGCTAACCTGCTCTATAAGTCAAAGCACTTCCTGAGAGCATGGTAGACCAGGTAACAAAGAAACAAGCACTTCAGTAAGAAATGGTGACAGATATTCCATTTAGGGTCAGATGCTGATTGCCAGAATATGCAACGCTAGAATACATAAATCACTTTACCCAGTCTGCTCAGATATGGAGCCATTATTGATCTTTAAAGTTAAATAGATTCTTTTGCATTTTTGGTTACCATCTATGCTGAGTCTTAACACACGACATGGTTTTACAACTACATTTGAAGACCACAGTCACATTACTGCATTATCAACCATGCCCACCTTGCCTGGAGGAAAAAAAAGGTCAAAATGATACTATATTAATCTTTGAATATTCAGTTACAAGTGCAATTTCAAGCTCCAATTTAATCTAGAACCTGCATGCAAAATTTGGCATTTAAGTACTAGCATCACATTTTTTCCCTCAGAAATGAAATTCAGGAGAAGTTTATCAAAGAACATGGTGAAATCTGTAATTATGGAATATATGCATATGGTGGTTGACATTCCATATTTGAATTATTCTCTAAACAATATTGAGTCAAAATTATTGGGAGCTGAATATGTAAAATAAAAGTGAAATGAAGGGGAGGATTGTGTGACAGTTTCTTTGAAAACTCTTACCAGTTGGACAAACCTATCATCGGTTTCCTTCAAGGATTTATTTTAAAATTCAGAAAGTTGTGTGTCAAAATCTAGATGAGTCTTGTTTAATCATCATTCCTCATAGTGTATCACCTTTCATGAGAGATCAGATGAAGCAGATATTAATTTCTAGCCTCCTTTGGATTCTGTTTTTGACATATATAGATTTGATTTGCAGATCCATTAACTAAATTTCTCTGGACTAATCTTTGCCTTAATTGGCATTTTAAATTCACAGTCAAGTGTATGTTAAAATACCTGAAGGCACTTCTGTTTGGAAGAGGAAAATAATAATGCTGCAAAAGTAGACTGTTGAAAAAAAAAATGTAAAAATATTAAAATCAAAAATTACTAGTACATTTTCACATTTTCAGGAAAAATCTCTTATGCAGGCAATCTGAATTTGAGGGTAATCCAAGCAGTCACATTAACTTTATTTATTCAAACTTTTGAAGAGATACCATCAAATTTATCCAACTTTCTCTTTATACTATATCAGCACTTTTGTTAGAATTTGGGATGAAGTAGAGAGCTAGCATTTTGTTTATATTTTGCCACGTTCTCAAAAGAGAAAAAGAATATGAACAACTTGGAGAAAGCACACTGGAAATGATTATAGTTCATGATTTACAATGTTTGGACCCACTCCGCATGATGCTGAAACAGGTGCTGCTCAGTTGTGTGAGTGATGCCACGTGCACCAAGATCCTTTGTAGGGCAGCAGAGCATTCATCCTGTACACTCTGAAAAAGGGATGAGAGTGACAAAAAGGCTTGCAGGAAAGCTTTAATATATCCTCATCCTGGAAATTGTTTGGGAAATGCATGACAGTTAAATTTAAAGGCAAAAAATTTGCTCTTAGGAAATAATTTAGGAACCGCTCAATAAAAGACTTCCCTAATTGGGATGAATTAGCAACATCTGAGGAGGTGGAAGTCACACCTTTTGAGGGAGGAAAACATCCTCTGTTCAGTAAGGTGGTAGGCAGCAGGGCATCTCACAAGCGCCTCAAGCGTATCAGTGAAATTTTCCAATGGGAGCAAAACATTAAAGGGACATCTGTTCATAAACTAATTTATATCTTATTCAAAATATGTATCATATGTAACGGATTTCAATAATATCTTAAACACCGTAATGAGAAATCACAGCACTCTAATAGATGCTTCCCTTATATATAAAGATTTAAAACCAAATTCACCTGACGTAATTTCAGATACTTAAAAGTTTGGGGTACAGCCTGTGCCAGGTGACAAAGCTCTTTGACTTGCCCATACAGAGAGGCAAGGGCTTGATAAGGGCCGTGCAACTCACCTAAAATCCTAGACAACAATCTAATTTAGATCAGGCTTTTCATTTTAAGTCACCCAGTGTGGGTGGGACTCGGCTCCAAATTCAAACATCTGCATTTAATGTCTCCATACACTAATGTATGTATGAGCTCAATGTCTATCCTCCCGTGTCAGTCAGTGGAGCGCTGTGGAGGGATTCAGATGCTTGACCACAGGCACCTTATGATATCTGAGATGCTCTAGGGTATCCAAGATGTCCATGGATATGGACAGATATGGCACAGGACCTAAGGGACAACCACTCTTCGTAGAGCAGGAGCCAACTGGGATACTTTAAGGTATCTCAATAATATTTGACCTTGAAGTCTAGGCAACTAGACTGATCAGCTGAAGGACCCTAAGGTTTGGGTGACTGTACTGACTAGCTCTAGCTCTTACCAGGTTATAATGGGAACTAGACTTTTAACTCACATGGTGACACCTAGGTGAAGAGATCTAAAATTTGATGTCTGAAGCCCTAGAGCCAAAGCCATACTCCTAAAATTAAGAAAGTTAAATCCAGGTCCAAACACGACCTTAGCTTCAGATCAGTCAGTAACCTCCCAAAACTATATTCCTATATTATATCTGAATATGGTCTATCAGCCTGTCAATATTTGACTACGGAGGTAGTATCTTAGTGCTGTTATTTTAAATTCACTTGGCCTCTAGCTGTTTCTGGTTGGTGTGAGTTTCCTCAAAGCCCTGCATCATATCAGTCAGCCTGTGTGGTTATCTCAGATACTTTATAGTATTTCAAGAAGCACTAGGTGCCTGTGTTTATGTATGTGATCCCCACTAGCTATCATGGAAACTCATGTTTAGTTCTCAGTAGACACATAGACACTGATGTAGGATTCGAAAGGTATCTGTCTAACTTTCCACTTCATATAATAGCAATCTCAGCAGATTCCGTTCAGATCCTTCCAGTTAATCTCCTATTACTAGATCCAATGCTTTCCAGCCAAGGAAACAAGTAGACAAGTAAATCTGTCCTTGCTGAGTTTACTATACCTACTCACTTTATTAAATTTATGCACATGCTTAAAAACCTTTCTGAGATGTTTTATCATAGCATCATAGCTAAAAAGCTATTCAGTTTAGTAGCAGAAGTTATAGATTTATTCCAAGTAAATTAATATTTCTTTCTGTATCTGGTTGCCCGGCTTCATGTGTTCTCATCTCAGTATATGGATACGTAACTGAATAATTTTTTTGCAGACATCCTACAATATTGAATGGAAACACTCTACAGACATGAACAAATAAACATGAAATTTATAAACATGAACAAAATAAACATGAAATTAAATGATTTTAACAGTTGTAAGATGCATTGTATTTTTCATCATCCTGCAAATAACGTTATTTAGGAGAAATCCAACAGAACACTTCTTCCTTTAAAAATGTAAAACCTAGCCATGCTAAGCAGCAGATTTAGAAGTAGATTTCTAATTGTGCAATAGAGTGGCATTCTCTTATTACCCCACTGTATTACGACACCTAACTTCACCAATGTGTATTTCAATCCGTTCAGTGCCTTGGGGTATAGGACATATATTCTAAAAAGAGGTATTTGCATGATTCCATGAGCGTGTATCAAAGTCTTGACAGTGCACTGAAAATAATTAAAATGCATTTGAAAGGCCTGGCCCTGGGCATTAGTTTCCTTTTTATAACATGCACCTTGCTGCAAAATGCAAAATTTCTGGTTTCTCAGACCACCCTTGCTGGGAGGATAGATGAACAGAAGTGGTACTGATCGCCACCAGATACAACTCTCAACTGGATTTTTGAGGTGTGACAATTAGAGGTTCTTTAATAGGCTACCAGATATTTTACAAAATGAATGACTTGTATAATGAATATTCAATCATAATCGTTCTTTAACCTATTTTGAGACACGTATTTTACCCTTCAACTGAACTAATATATTCCATGAGATGGTAATGCTTTAAACACTACAACAAAAACATAAAATTATTCTTATATTTGTCATGGCCAGGGTGATATTCTAGGGCAATATTTCTAGCCATGTCGATTTGCAACGATGACTTTCATATACTGACGTATCCATCTTATTATACTGCTTGTGATTTTGTAATCACGCTTCTGCGAGAACAGTAGACTTTGTGTCTAGCCCTAATTACCAGTGCTACCCCATTTCCATCCCTTCTTGCACATCTGCCACTAAATTTATGTTATTGTTGTCTTTTTCTTCTCTCAGCATTCACTTTTTGTACACTCAAAAGAAACAACGGAAACTATATTATGGCTGTTTTTCCTATAGAGAAGTGTGCCTGCAAATGAGTCTATTGACTGTCTCATTTTCAAGCAAGTTATCTTATAAAAAATTATGTGTGAGAACTGCTGCATTCATTATAGCTGACCTGCTGGGATATCAGCAATGTGGTAACACAAGGTTTCTTCTTATTATTATTATTTTAAGCTCTGTACAAAGCTTGTAACATATTTTGTTTATATTATTGATAATAACCAGGATTCAGTTGGCGTTGTTCCAAGAGAAGCACACTAACATAAGTTTATTTTAGTTCTCAGAACATATGCCATGGTATTTTTATACTCTCGCTTCACTACAATTTAGGCAGATCATTGCATCATACATACAGAATTTGGGATCAGGAAAAGATTATGTTAAGACTAAAATTTAAAAATGCCTTGTCATTCAATTATTGCTTATCGTTATTATATTCTGTTTGTCTGTGTGAAGCCTCAGTACCATAGTGAGATGGGGAAGGCCATTTTATACATGCAACTAATTTCTGAAATGCAGAAACATTTAAAAACAAATAAGAACAGATCTGATACTGTGAGAGGTGGAAGCACTTCTTGCATAAGATAATTTCGTTTGAGCTGGAAGCACTTCTTGCGTAAGATAATTTTGTCTGAGCATTAACTAGGCAAGTCCATACCCTGTGGATTTATGTGGCAGTGACTGAGGCACCTGACTCCAAGTATCACTTAGCTTGAAGGTGATGTATTCTCATCTCCCCTTCATAGCTCTGAAAGTGAAACCCTCAGTTCAATGGGATCAGATGGCAATAAATTCACATAATTATATACTTGTTAAGGAGATTAAGGTTATTTTGTTTGGATAACGTGACTATAATTTATTTTATCTGTGAGGTTTGAGGTTAAACAATATTAATGATTAGTTAATGGCCTAATGAGTCAGCTACAAGCCATTTAGGCATGCAATGAACCTTTGCATTTCAGTGACTCCTGTAATGAAAGATCTATATGAGTGCCTGTCTACTGTCACAACAGAGATAGCAGGAGAGTCGCCTAATCGATTGTGATGGCAAATCAATTGATCTGTAACCCTATTTTCATAGAGTGAAAAAGATATGGAGGAAACATTTTACTGTTGCCTTATTTCCAGTTGAATATCTATCTATAAATAAAAGAGACAGTTTCCTATTTGAAAATATTCCCTTTATTACTGTGATTCAAAAACAGGGAGAATCTGAGTGATGTCCTATTTTACAGATGTGTTGCTTACTTTTGTCATTTCCAGGAGATTTAAAGCTCTTAGAAATTAAATATAAGCTGCAGAGCATCAGAGAGGCTTGCTCTTCACTGTCAGGTGTAAGGTTAAAGATTAGGATAAAGCTGATGTGTGCTCTATTTGTTCCTAACAACGAACAGCATCCAAAAATTCATCAAGATGATTTAGAAAGAAATTTGGAAATGCTGCTTATACAGAAAGGTTCTTTGAATCTTCCTTTAAACAGAAACTGCATTAAAGAATGCTTTAAGACAGTAGTTTACAGTATTGTTACTGCTATGCTATCTTGTGGCTCCATTATATATTTTTCCTTCTCCATACTCCATACTGTCCTTGGACCACATGGATTCTTTTAATCCTTGTTATGGTTACAAATCACCAAAAGCACTAACTATCATGAAGGCTCTGTTGCACCTACATGTGGATTCCTTCTACAAAACTAATAAGATTTTAGGACTTGTTTAAACTAACCTAATATTTTGTTTGCCTAAATCTTTTCCTAACTAAGGATACCTTAAAATGACCAATATTCAGAAATGTTGATCAGCCTGCTGCTTCTTCCTTCTAAAAAATCAGAGCTCACTAAGGTACCTCAAACAGGGTACCTAAAATAGATACACTACTAAGTAGTTTTCTTAAATTTAAGCCTATCATCTGTTAGCAATTCAGCTCTAGAATTTCATGTACTGTGGCTGACATGAAGCAGCATATTTCTGCTGCTTCTAAATGCAACCCAGCAGCATCAGAGATGCTACCTCTTTTTCCTGCTTGAATGTCACAGTGTCTTAAACATGGAAGAAAAGGAAGCAAATGAAAAAATAAGGAAATCAAATTCAGATTTCCCCTCCTAGTAGTCAGGAAAACTTGTTTTGTTAAGCAGTTGACATTTGAAATGGAGCTGGTACATGCAACATCTCTGAGAAAAGGATATAAAATATTTGCACTACTAAAGCTGCCTGGAACTGGCCAGCTGACATGGAGTTGTCTCAGTGTGTGCATGTAAAACTCTCTTGCTATCCAAAGCAGTTTGGTTGTGCTCAACCTGCCTGCTAGGAATGGTCCGTAATCCATATGAACTCTCAAAGTGGGAATTGTTTGAGAAAACAGCAACCGGCCCAGCTTGAAACTGTTCTAGGGACCTTCTAACAATTCAGCAATTTAGATGATCAAGTTCCAGTGCCCATGAATGTTCCTGGACAATGTCTTATTTGCTAGGCTGGGGCAGAGCCTGAAAACCTGAAATTAGACACCAGGTGAATGCATATTTTTTTGCTTACACGCTGCTTTTACAAATGTATTCACTTGTCTGATTTTCAGCTTCAGAGGAGGTTCTAGGAATTGATATTGCACATAATCAAAAAATAATCTTCCTTCCAGCTGTCTGGGCATGTCAAACCATCTTCTCCTAATCTGCAAACAAACATCCTGTCTGACCATATGACAATTCACTGACAACTCACAAAAATGGGCTCTTCCTGTAGAATGCACTAAATATCATCAGCTTAGAGATCTGACACATAATCCAAAGTCCTGTGATACCATTCTCCCACTTCCTCTATCTCAAATCATGAGATGTTGAAATTCAGCAATTTCTGTAGTAATGAAAGCAGTGGTATCATTACTTAAATGCTTACAAGAGACATAGGTATCCAAAACCAAATTCAAGTCTATACCTCTGGTTGAAATGGGCTAATATGGAGTATTTTGATTTTTTCATTTGCCTACCAGTTGAACTGACTACTATCCAGAGACAATGACAACCTCAATGTCAGCACAGTAACAGAAAGCCAAGTATTTCAATCTACAGAACTATCACATAAGGTTTTTACTTCAGTATTTCTGCTGCAGCAAACATTGCTATAGATCACACAAACAAATGTACAGCCATATCTCAAATATTTGTCCCTCTATACTATGGTGATACAGAGTCTGCTTGGAAAGAAAGTACACCATATATGTTTCCTAATGAAAGCATTGGAAAACAGCTTAAATTATTTCGACACTTTTTATACAAAATTTCTTTTACTGTCCTACCAAGGCTAAAAAAATGTTAGACTATTGGTGAAACATCCAGTATTTCATACTTCCAGATTCATATTTCACTTTTTCGGCCTTTAAACGAGGCTTTAGCTGTTTCCCACATGAGTTAATCTTCTATATAAGCTAAATTTGAATAGTGTGTTAAATGATATCCACGGAATTATCATAGAAAATGTTTCTTCATGGATGAACAGGCCGCTTTTTACCAGGGAAAACACAGGTGGAAGTAATCTTCCTCTACAAACCTTCAAAGGGATCTTCTTCCTATTGATAATAAAAAACATTCAGAGGACTAGTTCACTCTGTTCCTGCTCTTTAGATGCAAGTTCAAGCAGCAGGTTACACATTTACACATTGTCAGCATAGGCCAGACCCTTAGGGTCAAATCCGTGTAATGATGAGAACAGGCAAAAAGAGCAGGAATGAGATATAACCTAATGTCACTTGAGACACTGTATGATCATAACAGTTTAGACATCCTGGTTAGCTTCCAATTGTTTGCCCAAAAAGGCACCAGGTCTCTCATGAGTCCTGTGTCATATCATTAAACTCCATACAGACACCCTAGAACATCTCAAATGGCCACAGAAGCCCATGTTTTGGCAAGCGACTCAAGCTCTTCACATCCACATCTGAACTAGTCATCTAGGCTTCTGTTATAGACAACAGAAGGAGAGGAGCAGATCTAGAGCAGACATCATTTTAATCTCATGGTTAAAATAAACTGTTTTTAATGATTCCTAAAATGAGTATTTTTCTTTATTGATTACAAAAGTGGTACAGCCTGGATAGCTCAAATGTCACAAATATAGTGTTATATAAGAGGAGAAGAGTCCTACCAAAAATACTTGTGACGCTTCTTGGTGTTCTGGCTCAGGTTGTCTCTGTACTGAAAGGCCAATGGAGTCAAAGATGGAGTCTTGTCAGTGAATTCATTGAAAAGTTACTAAGACCTTAACTTCCTTAACTGCTGACAGAAGCAACTTTCTGCAGTGCAGCAACATTTAAAATACCAAATAAAACTTCTAAAGACAAAAAAAAATCACATATATTTTGTCCTAGTATGTTTGGATGAAATTAAGATTATTCTATATATTAAAAATACATTTAAAATGTATATATGTTAACATTAACAGATATTAACACTCATGCATAAGCCTATTCATATAACCTGTAGACGCATGTTGATGTACATATAGATCATGGGCTAATATCACTGAAATTCCTTCTTCCTTCAAGAAGCGCTTCCAACTGCTTTTTCAAGCCTCCTTCTGGTTGTGTTCCATGTACCATGAATACCACTCCTACAGACAAAGCAATGGTCCCTGTATCCTTCATCTTCCCTTCTCTCTTCTGCAGAGGAAGCTCAGTTACTCCAGATGATCTTCATTTCTATATCTGGCTTTATTTATTCAGATTAATATTTTACTTGAAGAATGCTCAAAAACCCAGAAGCTTTATGAGGAGCACTAGCACTTTAAAAAAACAAGGGCACCACTGTGTCACCAGGCTATGATCTCCTTTAAAAACAGCTGCTCACTTCAGATAGATCTACACAGAATTCTTTGTAGAAGAAACTATATCAGTTTGGGAAGATGACAATAATTGTGTCTATATAAAAATTACCTCAAATTTTTGAAAAACTAGTCTGTGTTTTCAGTCTCTGTAGCTTTTATCAAATTAAAATAATATCAGCAGAAAAGAAAGAATAAACATATGATCTAAAATCACTGAATTATTTTTAGTTTGCGTGGAAAATAGCGAAAGACAAGCAAGATTCCCAAAGAGGTTTGGGTGTAAAATCCTTATCAGCTTCAGGGCAACCAGCATGCATACATACTTCAGTGTAGTGAAGAACCTCTGAAAGGTCTTGATTACGCCGATTCCTTTTGAAATGCCACACATTTCAGCTAATATATGAATGGGCATCAGTCTCACAGAGGCCTTTACACTGCACAAAAGACTTTGCAGCTACAGGCACAATTCACAGAAAACAGTATGATAATATCTCCTTCCCTTTCCACAGCTACGTATAAATTAAGAAGCAGTCACTATTTTGACCACTATTCCAATAGGCCATCAGCTTTGTCAAATGTAAATCTGTCTGCTGAATGGCGTAAGTGGATATTAGAAAAATCTTACAGTGCTATCTATTGTTCTTCAGACATTTCAGTTAGACCAGCATGTATTTTCAAGGATTCTGCATTAAAAAACTGTGGACTTGGCTACTGGAAATATCAGCCCATACATGTATCTTTTTTAAGTCATCAGGTCAAGCGCCTCATGCACTTCAGTCTACTGTCACATCAAATGTAGAATGTTTCTTTCTCCAGAAAATGCAACTTTGGAAAGCAATGACCAGTGAAAAGTGAATGATTCAAACTTCTGGTTAGAAATTGCTTTCTCTGTCCTCTCAATTCTTACATGGATGGTGGGTACAAAAAAATGGCATGCCATTGTTTAGTACCTTCCACATTCAATTATTATCAATAGTATGAGTACAGATAGACTTGTTTCCTGGTAATACACTGAGGAAACAGAATATCATCAATTTATCCATCAAAGGGTTAGCTTGTATCATTTTTTTACCCCTAATTTGCAGTTTTTCTATATTTTAATGGTTCTGTGAATTAAATCTTGCATTTAAGAATTTCTAGCCAATGAACCATTTATTCAGCCTATTCATCTCCTATCAGACAAGACTACATAGACCTCACCAACCTTGTTGACATAAGAGTAGCTTAAAAACGTAATCCAATTATTCCTTCTCATGAATGTCTCCCTCACCCTTTCCTCCCCCTAGCACTCCACTTCATCCTTTTGTTTTTGAGGAAAGGGCAATGACATGTAAGAAGAATAGTAGCTCATCTGTTATTGATGAAGAAGCAGTACGTAAAGATAACCTGTGATCTCCCAGAAGACCATACTGCAGTCAGACAGCACTCTGATTTGTATTCTCATTTTGCAGATCTCTTCAAGGAGTCAAGACTTCATTCCCACACAGCAAAGTTCTTCACATTTATCAAGTTTTATTCAAGTTGTTGCAGAGTCTTTTTGCAGAATTTCACTATTGCCTACCAGCCTAGACTTCCTCTTTAAAGACAAAACTGCCTTACCTCTTTGAAAAGTTAATCCTAATTATCTCTGATTAACACATTATAGAGGAAAGCCCATCACTTCAGTCTCACCAGCTAGATCAGATAGCTTCTATCAGATCCTAAATCATAAGTTTATTATAACATCTTTTTTTCCAGCTGAGACATTACAGTAACTCTCTCCAGCTTCTATACACAGGTTAAAGAAACATCTGATACCTTCACTTTCCAAAACCAAGGCGCTCTCACTTTTATATTCAGATATCATAGAATCATAGAATCAGTAAGGTTGGAAGGGACCTCTGGAGATCATCCCTCCCTCCTCAAGCAGGGTCACCTAGAACGTGTTAGACAGGGTTGCATCCAGGTGGACCTTGAAGATCTCCAGAGAAGGAGACTCCACAACCTCTCTGGGCAACCTGTGCCAGTGCTCCATCACTCTCACAGGGAAGAAATTCCCCCTCACGCTCAGCCTGAACTTCCTGTGCTTCAATTTCTGCCCATTGCATCTTGTCCTGTCACACGGGACAACTGAAAAGAGTTTGTCCCCGTCCCCTTGACACCTTCCCTTCAGGTACTTGTACACACTGATAAGATCCCCCCTCAGTCTTCTCTTCCCCAGGCTAAACAGGCCCAGCTCTCGCAGTCATTCCTCATAGGGCAGGTGCTCCAGCCCTCTGATCATCCTCATAGCCCTACACTGGACTCTCTGCAGTAGCTTCATGTCTCTCTTGTCCTGGGGAGCCCAGAACTGGACACAGTACTTGAGATGTGGCCTCCCTGGGGCTGAGGAGAGGGGCAGGATCACCTCCCTCGATCTGCTGGCAACAGTCTTCCTAATGCACCCCAGGAGACCATTGGCCTTCTTGGCCACAAGGCACATTGCTGGCTTGTGGTCAACTTGTCATCCACCAGCACGCACAGGTCCTTCTCTGCAGAGCTGCTCTCCACAAGGTCAGCTCCCAGCTTGTACTGGTGCCTAGGGTTACTTTTCCCTAGGTGCAGGACCCTGCACTTGCCCTTGTTGAACCTCAGGAGGTTCCTCTCTGCCCAGCTCTCCAGCCTGTCCAGGTCTCTCTGTGTGGCAGCACAGCCCTCTGGTGTGTCAGCCACTCCTCCCAGCTTGGTGTTATCAACAAACTTGCTGAGGAGGCACTCTGTCCCCTCATCCAGGTCGCTGATGAAGAAGTTGAACAGGATGGGACCCAGTACTGAGCCCTGGGGTATGCCACCAGCCACAGGCCTCCAACTAGACTCCACACCACTGATGACGACCCTCTGAGCTCTGCCATTCAGCCAGTTCTCAATCCACCTCACTGTCCACTCATCTAACCCACACTTCCTGAGCTTATCTAGCAGGATGTTATGGGAGACAGTGTCAAAAGCCTTGCTGAAATGAAGGTACACAACGTCCACTGCTCTCCCCTCATCTACCCAGTCAGTCACTCCATCTAGAAGGCTATCAGATTGGTTAAGCAGGATTTCCCCTTGGTGAGTCCATGCTGGCTACTCCTCATCACTTTCTCTTCCTCCATATGCTTAGAGATGACATCCAGAATGAGCTGTTCCATCACTTGTTCAGGGATGAAGGTGCAGCTGACCGGTCCTCCTTCTTGCCCTTCTTGAAGACTGGAGTGACACTGGCTTTCTTCTAGTCCTCAGGCACCTCTCCAGTTCTCCAGGATCTTGCAAAGATGATGGAGAGCGGCTTGGCAACAACATTCATCATCTCCCTCAGTACCCGTGGGTGCATCCCATCTGGGCCCACAAATTTGTGGATGTCTAGCCTGCCCAGAAGGTCTCCAATCATATCCTCCTCAACCAAAGGAAAGTTTTCCTTTCTCCAGACTTTCTTCTCGTCTCCAGGCTCTGGAATTCATGAGGGCTGCCCTTAGACGTGAAGACTGAAGAAAAGAAGGCATTCAGCAATTCTGCCTTCTCTGTATTCCTTGTCACCAGGGCCCCTGCCCCATTCAGTAGTGGGCCCACATTTTCCCTAGTCCTCCTCTTGCTGCTGATGTATTTGAGGAAGCCCTTCCTGTCGTCTTTGACATCCCTCACCAGACTCAATTCCAGCTGGGCCTTAGCCTTCCTCGGCGCATCTCTACATACTCTGACTGCATTCCTATAGTTCTCCCAAGTAGCCTGTCCCCTCTTCCACATTCTGTGTACTTTCTTCTCTTGTCTGAATTTGGCCAGGAGCTCCTTGCTCACCCATGCAGCTCTCCTGCCCCTTTTGCTGCACTCCTTCCTTATAGGGATGCACCACTCTTGAGTTTGGAGGAAGCGATGTTTGAATATTAGCCAGCTCTCCTGGACCCCCTTCCTTCTAGGGCCTTTATCCATGAGACTCCACCAGTTAGGTCTCTGAAGAGCCCAAAGTCCGCCCTCCTGAAGTCCAGGGTTGCGATTCTGCTTGTTGCCTTATTTCTTTCCTGCAGGATCCTGAACTCCACCATCTCGTAGTCACTGCAGCCAAGGCTGCCCCCAACCTTCACATGTCTAACCAGTCCCTCTCTGTTGGTAAGAACAAGGACACCCTTCCTCGTAGGCTCTGCCACCATTTGTGACAAGACGTTATCATCAATGCATTGCAGGAGCCTCCTGGACCGTTTGTGCCTTGCTGTGTAGTCCTTCCAGCAGGTGTCAGGGTGGTTGAAGTCCCCCATGACAACCAGGGCCTGTGATTGTGAGGCTACCTCCACCTGCTTATAGAAGGCCTCATCAACCTTCTCTTCCTGGTCAGGTGGCCTGTAGTAGACACCCACAACAGCGTCCCCCCTTGTTGGCCTGACCTTTGAACTTTACCCATAAGCTCTCAACTGCCTCCTCCTCTCCTCCCCGCCCCAGCAGAGCTCGACGCATTCCAGTTGCTCTCCCACATAAAGAGAAACTCCACCTCCTCCACCACTGTCTTTCCTAAAAAGCACATAGCCATCCATGGCAGCATTCCAGTCATGTGAGCTATCCCACCATGTCTCTGTGATTGCAATGAGATCATGGCCCTGCAATCGCACACAGATCTCCAGTCCCTCCTGTTTGTTCCCCATGCTGCGTGCATTGGTGTCCAGGCATTTCAGAGAGGTGGTCATGCCTGCAGGTTTCCCAGGAAGGGTGTACGGGGGTCCCCCATAGCCATGTCCCCAACACACATCCCCAGCTGCATGCACCCATTGGAGGCCCCCAACCCAACTTGTGTTTTGTTGCCTACCCTCTCTCTATGACACCCCTCTCCCCCCTCCTACCTAGTTTAAATCTCTCTTTACTAGGCTGGCCAACCTGTTTGCCAAGGCAAATGTGCCCTGCTTGGTGAGGCGAATCCCATCTCTCCCCACCAGTTGCTGGTCTTCAAACCATGTTCCATGATCATAGAACCCCAAACCCTGTTACCAACACCAGCGGCATAGCCAGTTGTTGATTTGGAAAATCTTCCTACTCCTCCTCCCATGCCTCCCCATAATCGGCAGGACGGATGAGAAGACCACCTGGGCTCCCAGACCCTTTACCACCATGCGCAAGGCCTTGAAGTCTTCTTTGATTGTCTCTAGTTTGTTCTCTGTGTTGTTAGCACCCACGTGAAAGAGCAGCAGAGGGTAGTAGTCTGATGAGTGGACAAGCCTTGGCAGCCTTTCAGACACATCTCGTATCCTCATCCCCGTCAAGCAGCAAACCTCTCTAGAGGAGGGGTCAGGTCAGCAGATAGGCACCTCTGTCTCCCGCAGCATGGAATCACGCACTACAAACACTCATCACCTCTTCCAAGTGGTCACTCAAGGCACAGGGTCACACAGCCCAGTTGCTTCCCTTGAGGCCAGGTCCAGGTTCTCCTCATCTTGGAGTGCACTAAACCTGTTCTTCAACTGTAACTCCAAGTCTATAGGAGGATTAGGGGTCTTTCCTCTTTGTGTTCGAGAAGCAACTAGTTTCCAGCCTTCTTTGACCATGCTGTACTGTACTATTTCACTCTTCACAGAGCCTTCCAGCAACTCCCCTGCTGGACACGATTGGGACTCCGGGAGCAGTATGGTCTCTAAGAACACCCTATCTCCTGCTCACTTTCTCGCATGATTCACAGTCTACTGACATCATCCTGGAACTCTTTGACTTGACGACACAAATCATCAACAACAGTACACCTCTTGCAGGAGGGCAAACCATTAGTCCAGGCCTTCTGGAGAGGCTCCAAGCACTCCCTGCAGCCTGAGACCTGTAGTGCAGCATCTGCTGTAAGAGGCTCTATCCTGGGATGCATTAGGAAGACTGTTGCCAGCAGATCGAGGGAGGTGATCCTGCCCCTCTCCTCAGCCCCAGGGAGGCCACATCTCAAGTACTGTGTCCAGTTCTGGGCTCCCCAGGACAAGAGAGACATGGAGCTACTGCAGAGAGTCCAGTGTAGGGCTATGAGGATGATCAGAGGGCTGGAGCACCTGCCCTATGAGGAACGACTGCGAGAGCTGGGCCTGTTTAGCCTGGGGAAGAGAAGACTGAGGGGGGATCTTATCAATGTGTACAAGTACCTGAAGGGAAGGTGTCAAGAGGATGGGGACAAACTCTTTTCAGTTGTCCCATGTGACAGGACAAGAGGCAACGGGCAGAAATTGAAGCACAGGAAGTTCTGCCTGAGCGTGAGGGGGAATTTCTTCCCTGTGAGAGTGACAGAGCACTGGCACAGGTTGCCCGGAGAGGTTGTGGAGTCTCCTTCTCTGGAGATCTTCAAGGTCCACCTGGATGCAACCCTGTCTAACACGTTCACCCTGCTTGAGGAGGGAGCCATTCTGTGATTCTGTGATATTCTGGCTGTGTTGAACATAATTGCTTGTTTCCTAAAAAATATCTGTCAATAACATTTAGAGAACCTTTAACTGTTTGTAGTGAATAGATTTGAAAAGTACAAACAAATTCTGGTTACATTTGTATCCTGAACTCCAGAGTAAATCCGCTAAAATCAATGATGTTTCTCAAAATTTATTCCTGACATAAAGCAGTGAAGCAAAGAAATACTATGCAACTGTGAATATCAATTAACAAAAAGAAGAGAAAAAGACCTTTCAATACATTCAGTAGCAATAAAATTATAATGTCCACCTGCCTGGCTGGTTAGTGTCAGTGTCTCTAGAATGAGACATTCTATCAAACTCCCAGGAATTTTAAGCAGCTCAAAATTAGCTAAAGGATTTTTCTTAGCGTCAATGCTTATCTAGATGCATTTCCTGTTGAACATCAGCAAAACTCTCTCTCTCTCTCTCCAATCTTTTGGGTTGTTTTAAATTGAATAATTATATTTTATGTATAAAAACTATTTGAAAATATCTGCTTTGAACTTAAAGTCTAAATAACTATGAAAAACCTTTGAATATTAAGATAAACCAAAGCATGTATATACCACTCAAAGGAAAGTAAATACTTAATAAACTATTTTTTACATTGTTTTACAAACATTCACCAACTTTTGAAACTCTATTTTAATATCAGTAATTTCCCTAAAAAAGAGACTTTTCAAGGAATATTGCACAGATTATCTGAAAGATATTTTTGAATTTGGAACTGTAACTATCCATATCAACACTGATTCTAGAAGTTCAGTTCAGTTCATCCACCCAGAGAACGAAATATCCATGTGGGCCCAATCAACACGGCTTACTTTTTTTAATTTTACATATCAGCTACCTGAAGCAATGCACTAACCTGACTGGTCCTATGTTGTCCTTAGGCTGCAAAATATTGAGAACTGAAAACATTTCTCTAATTATTTCAACAAGAAACAAATTACTGACACTATAACCTCCTATGGAGCAGAATAGAAGCAGAAATTAATAAGAGTGCTGAAAATAGCATAGTCAGGACCTAGTATGTAAGAAAAATTGGATAAAGCCCTCCAGAGCATCTGTTCGGGGGGGGGACAGAAATACTGAAATTACTGCAACTCATTTTAGGTTTGTCTGTAAGAATATCATACAAGAAAGAAAAGAAAATGTTATACAGCTATTGATACAAAAACTTATTAGAGCATTTTTTTTCACTGTATTTTAGTGGCTCACTGAACACAGTTCCCTTTGAAAGAGAAGCCATAGCCCATTATCATAGCTACAGAGTGAAAATCCCACACCACTTGCGATGCTCCTTTGAAGCTGAGTGTAACAGGCTTATATGTTGTAGCTTGTCTGTTTTACCAAACCAAAGACGGTATCTCATGGATACACACCGATGGCAGCTTATAATAAGACTTATAATTTTAGAGAACTAGCAAGAAATATAATTAAGAAAATAACCAGGATGTATATACCAAAAAGGTTTTGGCAGCTTAGGGCATGTCTTTAGAAATTCATGTGGTGCATCAAGTGCTGACTTACAGTGTACAGCAAATAATAATAAAGGGAATACTGTCAAAGTAAGCTTTAAAAATCAATTTGTATCTTCTTTATAGCAAAGTATTTCTTTGTGGATTTAAAAACAAACAAATAAAACACAAACACAGTAAAAGGGTAAATAAGTCCATTTCTGAGTTATTCAAGATTACCAGCAATAACAGCTATGAAAGAAGAGTTTAAAGTGGTAATAATAGAATTTAAGAGTGAGGCTCTCCTGCTCTTTCAATGATTAAATTGATAGTATTAATGTCATCCACACCAAAATAACCATCAAGGTTGAGACACAGAGAGGAAATAGTCCTTAAAATATACCAAAGCTAATTAAAGAAGTAGTATTCTAGTGATTTATATTATTGTTTGTTTTAGTTCAAAAATTGGGCCTACCAGATTCAGTCAAATCATTTGTTCAGGAAAGTCTAATCATCATGTAGGTAAATAAAAAAAAAAGCTGATACATTTCATACATTTTTGTTACATTTTGTTATTAAGAGTATATTTTTATGTTTCTTCATCTACTTAATGTGATTCCTGACCACTGTTTTTTAATGTAAATACACTTTAGCATCCTTAGCGGTAACTCTACAAGTATCAGTGTTTTGGTCACCTTTAAAATATTTATCATCTGTTGATTCTATTTCACTCTACCAGAGCAGATATAGATTGGATCCAGTGCTTGTCCAAATAGCTGATGAAATATTGCAATCCTGATTGCTTCACACTGACTATGAAGAGATCCCATGGTGACAAGTTCAGAAGTAAGTATTTAATGCTAGGCGCCACGAATATGAATATCTTGTGAAGAAGAGATAAAGCGAAGTCAATTATGAAACACATCAGGTAATTATCAGAATTTGTATGTGCTTGTAGGTGAAAGGATAATAAACATCTGACTTGATATTTTGAAAGACAGTGAAGAGACCGATACGCCATATTGAATCCTGGCAGAAGGAATTCCAATCTTTTAAATTTCTTTTGGAATTAATCATGTATATAGACGTAACATGTGCAGACAGCTGGATGAATAACCAGTAGAAGCATACATGTCAATATTACTTCTACAGACAAAATTAGTAAGTCTAGATGTAAATGATCTAAATTCTGTTTAAATCCCTTTTTATAGTTTTCCTTAGTGAGCTAGCCTATATGAAATACTACAGACAGGCACTAAGGAATAATTTAAGGTATCTTCCTATGGCACTATAAGTGTGCACAGTTTGGGAGCAGCAATTAGAGTACTGGAAAATTTAAACTGGGAGAGTAAGACTGGAAGGCTAATGCTGAAATAACGATAGTGTTCTGGACGGTTTAAAAATGACACTTTTTTTTAATGACATTTTTTCTTCACAAAAGGGGAGGAGGTCATGAAACTATGTGGGTTTTGGCAGGTGGGGATCCTCAGTTCTGGTAGCACTGTGCTCCACTGTCTGAACATACTGAGGTTACATGGAAGAACTTTTTATGCAAGAATAAGAGTTTATTATAAAGAATAAACTTTTATAAATCACCTCCAACAGAAATTAACTGCTGGTAATGAGCTGCAAATAGTAAGCGATTTGATGAAGTTGCCTAACGTCCAGAGAAAGGTCTTCAAATGGATAGCTGTAGTTAACAACTGGCTGAGCAGATTCAGTTCAGAACAGATATCTCTCAAAGCAGCGGTGTTTGGGGAAACACACAAGCAGATTGTTCCTGTGCCAGTGCCAAAATGTGTAGACAGACAGTATCATCATGGTCAATATTTACACAGATACAGGTCTTCAAAGACACACGCCTAGAAAAGATCTAGCAATGCTCATTGATCGATGCTCTGATCCCCAGTCCCTGAAGTGCTGCTTCTGGAAATGATATACAAATACTGTGGTCTCTGTTAGTTCAAAGCAGGTAGGCCAGGTACAGTATTTTGGGAATATATACAAGCACCAGCTGCTACTTGGTATCTATTCTTTAAACCATCTGGTTTGGGGCATACGCTACATAGCACTAAAAGCCCGTTATTGCTTAATCAATTCTGCCATCTAATGGCTGGATTCAGATAGATCTTTCTATTACTATTAAATGCTAGATTTTAACTAATTCAGCTATCTGGCAGATATTCTTATTCTGTATCAGGTGCTGAAATGGGATTGTTGTACTCCCATAAATCATATAATCATTCTGCAAAAGTACAATTTTTCCTGTGGCTTCTTTACTCCAGAAAATGAAGCAAGTAAGTTTCCTGCCATGCTGTGCAACTCCAGCTCCGTGGAAACACTGGTGTGAGTTAAGACCACCTGATAAGTAAAAATCCAAAAAACTTCAAAGATTCTCCAGTGCCAAAACCCCAGGAAGAGACTCCCTCTGGACCTGGCATGGCTTTGAAGGCAGCTCCTTTCTTATTGAAAAGTTGAAGCAGTACCCCCTACTGTGGCTCAGCCTGATTAAAAAAATACATAGAAGAAAATAAAGCAATTATTTGTACTCACACAGAAACTATATGAAACACATATAATTGTCCCTATGCCTTATATCTTTATTTCACACCAAAATGTACATTCAATTCAACTGTACCACACATCGTTATTAATGAGCTGCTTGCAATCAGAACATGTTGTGGTGATGAAACAGAAGTAATATAATGCAGTCATACTGCTGCAGATACCACTCTCCCCTTCCCACATGCTGCCTCCTTCTCTTCTCACAGCCACACGCTGGTGGAGAAGGATTCCTTGCATGTGTTGGAAACAGGAAATCAGCTGATATACAAGTTTTCCTGAAAATGAGACAAGTGAATAGTTTTTGAAAGAGGAAGTAAAACTCAATCCTCAGTGATATTTTACCCTTATGATTCACCTCAAAAAGAAATTTCTAGGTTTTTGCAGGTGGTTGTAGTAGGTTGCATAGAATCTTTATGATCAAAAAAAAAAAAAGCGAAATATTTTCTCCTAAAATAAGAATCAGAATAGGGCATTATTTGCAACTTTTTCCTTTGCTTATGTTTGCCAAGAGGCATTATTTGCCCTGTTAAAACTGAGAATCATTGTATATACATTGTGAAGGAGAAAACTACTGAGTTAAGGATTCATTTTGCTTCATCTTCTCTCATGTTTTAGAGATCTTTGTAGTGGTAATATATCACTGATTAGAGAAGCATCAGAAGTTGGCCAAGTTAGTATAGCATTCCATGTATCCTAACCCATCAGGACAAAATTGTTTCCCAAATCAAAGGTCACCTAAAAGACCTGGAAGAACTGGAAATCTTCCACAATGAAACATGTAGAGAGAGAATCTCTTGTATGGGTTCTTGTAAGTAAATTTTGGGATGTCCAAAAAACAAATGCACTATCTGAGCTTATTAGACTTAACGTTGACACCTGCAGCAGCAGTGGTCAAACAGTGTAGACAGAAATTGAACAGCTGTTTTTAAATATTTGTGACACCAAATTTGATGAAATTAGAAATCCAAAGGGAGTTGATAGCACCTCAAACCCTCTTGTGTAGCTCCTGAGGTATGTATGCCTCTGCTGAATAAGGGCTTTTTACTACAAAATTACTTTCCTCTCTCTTTGGCTCCTCCATGAAGAATTTGCCAAATAGAGTCCTCTAAAATGAAATTTCTTCACTGAAAAGGAAAAAACTCTCTGTGAAGAGATGAGCTAAAGAAATAGTAAGAAAAATAGAGAGGCCCTTAGTAAAAAACAAAATAAAAAAAATCTCTGATTTTTTTCTCTTATTAGACAGCTTAGCAGAAATGGTATTAATTTGTTGATGGGATTAGTTTCTTCAGCTTTCCATGAATTCTTTAATGCAACATGTTCAATGGGTTCATTTGTTATATCTTGCTGACATACACTTTGTGTACTGGCTAAGCTGACCCAATGCCTTGTTGGCATACTTGGGCAAGCTAGAATTTAAAAAGTGAACTTTCCTGAATGAGTTCAGTCACTAAGAATCCCTGATGTGGTAAAATCTGTCTTAAGATACGCTGCTTTGCCATAAGTTATGCTGTTTTATTCTAGGTGAAGAGTTATCCAATTACCTCATAGGAAAAACATTCAAAGAAGAAAAAACAAAACAAAACAAAAAAACCCCAGAAACTGTTCTCCACAAATCAGTACAAAGTTACCTGTGATGTCCCTACAGATGAATGCCTAGGAGAGGGACACGATGGATCTTCTCTAGAGCCTGCTCACAGCCCTGCGGCTGATATTGTGATCTAAAGCAGGGGTCTGTGACTCTCAGCTGTAGTCATCATAGCTTCACTCTTCACTTGCTGGAATATAACGCCTCCTTTGCTCTTGGTCTTTGTAAGAAAATACTTTAAAAAACTAGATGTTAAGGGACATTCCTAGTTACAGCTGATTGCAGAATTCGGAGCACTGTTTTATCAGTGCTTACGAAATAAAAATAACAATATTCAAGAAAAGACCACAGAAAAAAGATAATACAAGATCTGAGTAGCCAAACAAATTATACCATCAGCCAAACCTGTTGTAAAAAAAAAAAAAAAAAAAAAATTTTTTTGCTTGTTTTTTCCAAGTCTGTAACTCTGATGATTGCTGTGGTTTATAATTAATGCAGAAGTAGCTCAGTAGAAAACCTTGCACATTTATTCCATTAAGGTCCACACTAGCCTTCAGTGGTGACAAAACCAAGGCTTCCAGTATCAGTCACTGTTTTCCACCTAGCACTGCATTTTTCTGCCCCTTGAATTTTGCTAATAGAACTGACGCATGGTGCACTTTATAGCAAATCCAGCAATAATCCAGTTTAAAAAGCACCTCTTGAAGAAGGGATTTTATACTGTAGAATCTATGGAATCACACTCTGCAGGTGCCCTAGTGATTTACGATGTGATATTATACCATATTTCAATAGTGACCCATTTAGGCTGGTAGGCTAATAGTGATTTGCCTCAACCTTTTCACCATCATCAGTCCATTGCCTCATTTTGCAGTCCTATCCACAACTGACATTTTACTTCCTTATCCAGGCTGGTAATCATTTCATATTATATAGGGGACATTCACATAAGGTTTAAATTCAATGTAGACCCAGGGAATAATTGAAAACAGCAGAGTGTGTTAATGCTTTCTATATTGGAATTTTCTAAAATGGTCTCCAGATAGAACTAAGGTTTGTCAGATTTTTTTTAACCTGGAAGTTCATATTTTCTTCAGAGTAAAAAGGCAGGCAATTTTTAATTTAGAAACACTGAGTTATTTCATTATGATAATATTAATTCTGATTTTGACAAGGTTGGAAAAGTTATTACCAAAAATCCTAAATAGATTCTATGGAAATAAAATGTTACAATGTACAAAGGAGTATAAAAAAACAACAAAATGAAATAAAAGACAAAATAGAAAGTATTTCATTTTATTGAAATGAAATATTTAAATAGAAAAAAGTAAAAGATTTTGACATTATTGAAACAAAGTGAGAGAGGAAATAATTCATTTTCTTCTGCAATGTTTCGACTGCAGTGAAACACCTTTGTATTTCCATAAGAAAATTTATGTCTCCTGTTTTTCTACAATTCACCTCTGAAGAACATCCCCTTTGACCAATCTTTTTTGTTAGCAGTATGCGTTATTTGCGTGGTATTAATAGGTAAAGGTTCTGCACATGAGATACAGATCCTTTTACGTTAAGACCTCTATACACCCGTACCGAAATGGTCCCCATCGGTTGTATATTTTCAAGGCAGAAGGCATAAGAAAGGGTGCAGCAGTACTGGCTACTAACATAAAGACCATATGGCACTTCAGGGGCGGAGTCAGTAACAAGAATATGAACAGACCACTAAGGGACATACGATTTTTTTCCTTCATTTATCAGCCTCAGCTTGAGTGCAAACTGATCTCTCTCACTCAGGAGCCTTTTTTTGATGCTCCAGAGAAAATTATTGATGTTTCACTCTTGCTCACTCCAGTATCAGAGAAAAACTTCTAGCTCTCGCACTGACACACTGGCACACATCAACTTTGCGAGAACTCTGTATCAGCTGCTTAAGGTACAGACTGATGCTTGAACAGATGTTTCGGGCTGTTAACAGGCTTTATAAGATCATATCTAGCTAATGCCTACTTTCTCTGCTCGTGTCCTACATTACTCTTTCTTCCCTTGATTTTATGAACCTCTTTGATGTTCCCTTAGTCTTTTTTTTTTGACCTCCCTAATATTCCCCTGAGGGCTAGTAAAATCCTGTGACTCATCCTAGGGAGGAATAACCCCATGCACTAGGACAGCCTAGAGGCTGACTTGCTGGAAAGCAGCTCTGTGGAGAAGGACCTGGGAGTCCTTGGTGGACAACAAGTTGACTATGAGCCAGCAATGTGCCCTTGTGGCCGGGAAGGCCAATGGTGTCCTTGGGTGCATCAGGAGGAGTGTAGCCAGCAGGTGGAGGGAGGTGATCCTGCCCCTCTACTCGGCCCTGGGGAGGCCACATCTCGAGTACTGCATCCAGTTCTGGTCTCCTCAGTACAGGAAAGACATGGAGCTACTGGATCAAAAGTCCAGCATAGGGCTACAGAGATGATCAGAGGGCTGGAGCACCTGCCCTGTGAGGAACGGCTGTGAGAGCTGGGCCTGTTTAGCCTGGGGAAGAGAAGACTGAGGGGGGATCTTATCAGTGTCTACAAATACCTTTAAGGGGGGTGTCCAGAGGCCAGACTCTTTTTAGTGGTGCCACGCAACAGGACAAGAGGCAACAGGTACAAACTGAAGCACAGGAAGTTCCACCTGAATATGAGGAAAAACTTCTTTACTGCGAGGATGACGGAGCACTGGCACAGGTTGCCCAGAGAGGTTGTGGAGTCTCCTTCTCTGGAGATATTCAAAGCCTGCCTGGATGCAACCCTTTGTAACATGCTCTAGGTGACCCTGCTTGAGCAGGTGGGTTGGACTAGATGATTTCCGGAGGTCCCTTCCAACCTTAACCATTCTGTGATTCTTTGATCCTGGGGCCTTATCATTACTTTCTGATGGCTCTCCAGCCATCTTAAATGACTCCTAACTATTACACCTCACTTGTTCTCTCTTTCAGGTTATCTTCTGTTCACCTGCTTTCATCTTTCACAGAATCTTCTCCCTGCCTCTCCCCAAAGAAAATCAGAAATGAGGATTTCAGATTCATATATTTGAAATAGGATTAAATAGTTAGAGGCCTTTTGCCTTCAGGCCATCTGTGTTTATACATATAGGCAAAGATTGCTGTGAAGGAGTGGAGAACCTGAGGGGATCCTCAGTAATTTGGCCAGGATTCTTCCTAGCATTAGGAGTGAAGGTTTGGCAGGCACAAGCTTGTGTTTCAACCCAAATAAACAAAATACAAGCTAAAACAGTACAAGATGAACAATATTGTCGAGCTACTTCCTGCAGAACTGCACAGAGAGGCCCTTGAAAGGCTCTTTCTGTGTTTGTCTACACAGATACCTTGCAAATATCAGCAACTGCTGGGCTGCACTGGCAATCGATAGTAGTGGCTTTACTCTACAGGATCTGAATTCATTTATGAAATAGGAACAGTGATCCAAATCAGAATGAACAAAAAGAAATAATATGAATACAAGAACTTCCAGACAAGAAGGCATTACAAAGAGTTATGCAAGGCACATAACTGGCATTCAAGCAAAAAAAGACAAGATATAGAAAGGTAGTTTGTACCTAATAAGAAAATGATCAGAAGGAATCCCTCCTCCACAAGGAAAAGTGAAAATCTTATGCTTAATGCTATCTTATCACATGACAGATATCCAGCAACACATGCTGTGTGGAAATACAGTACTATTTTTCTTGAAACTGGTTTCCCTTTGTCTTGCTACATGTGTCTATTTAGGTTAGAGTCTGTGGAAGCAACATAATTGTACTTTACCTAATATTGCCATCTAGTGGTATGAAGATCGTCTCTGAAATGATTCTCTTTGAAAAAAGGTATGTACCACTGTATGAGTTGTATGCTAATGTAGAAACTAGTTCACCAAAACAGTGTTTACAACAGCATACACAGATAAACGAAGCTCAGTTTGCAGGACAGTATATCCCCCAAACATCTGGTTAACTGTGAGTGTAAGACCACAAACTAGGAGAATATGAAAGCACTAAATAAAGTCACAGAGAGGGGATGCCTGATTTAAAACAGCAAAAAACAATAATCAAACTGCTGATTACAGTATAGGTGGTGATATAAAATGAATAGTGTGCCACAGAACACGCAACAGCCTTTGTGTTGAGGAAGCTGCATCAGAAAAGTCCCTCCCTCAGCACCGGAACTAGATAAATGGCAGAGGAAATACGAAAGAAACATAAACGTTATTCAGATCTAACTTAGATGTCTCACAGTTAGCCTAACTTAGTTGTCCTCTATTCCCATTTCTGTCATCAAGGGGAAATAGATACTTCTGTAAGAAATTTATCTTACCTTGAACTGGCAGCCGAGGTACCTGAAGATTGCATGGCTTCTCCAGTGACTATGAAGGCAGCCTAAGGAGATCATCTTGTACTAACACTATGGCTGGATAGAAACCTGAACAGATCTCACTGTTCACAGTGGCTGTGAGGGCAGTCACAGATCAACATGGGAAAAGCTAAATGGCATTTTTTTTCTAATGTAGATTCACAGTATTATATGCCTTAATGCACAGCTTGAATTCACAAGTGCTGAATACGTAATACCTTGTCACATGTAACTGAATCCTCTCACTTGGCACATGTAACTGAAGCCTCTCACTTGGTCATTTTCTCTTGACCATTGCTTGTATAATAAGAATAGGAACAGGAATAACATCAGATTTCGAAAAATCAAATGGATACCTGTAACCCAAGGGTGAAACCAAAGCAAGAAGGAAACCAAAGGATAGCAAATTATTTACTTATCTGCCAAGTAACCACAGAGCACATGAGGCATGCTATGAACTCTCCCTGTTCAAATGATGTCTGGTAGGTGTGAAAGAAAATTCTAGCTTTCTTTCTTGTGCCAGATGCACACAGAATTTTGGTCATCAGCAAGGAAGACAAAAAATGCGGCATCCTTGAATGCAGTTGAATCACTGATAGAAGGTGCTTGTTTCTCTCCACTGACAACTGAGTGAATACCTGGTGAGTAGGCCAGATGTAAACATCTGGGGCATGTTTCATTCAGTGCCACTTAGATATCTTGGATGAGTCTTATTTGCCTCCAACTTCCACTCCAGGAATGCCAGGCTCTTCCATAAATCCTGCCAGGACCTACAGGGCCCTGAGAGCCCAGCAGAAATGTCTCAGATACTCTAATGTATCTGAAAGGGCGCTGGGTAACTATGTTAAGGCAACTGAGTATAATCAAAGTTTAAACATAGTGTATGTGCTACCTTGAGGTCCAGAATTTGGAGATGGTGTCCAGTTTGGGGTCTGTCATCTAAAGGCAGCTTTCTGTATGCAGATGTTGCATATGGGCTCATGTTTAAGCTCTCGGTGAAGTCACTGGTGATCAGGGATATGATTCAGTAGCAAACAGCATTTAGTGCCATTCTAAAATGCACAGTTGCGTCTAAGACAACCACTTGGAGCCAGCAGATATAACCTAGCACCACTGGAAGACCTGCTGCTATCTGAACAGGCAGATGAAAGCCAGCTGAGGTACCCTGGAGCAGCATAAATAATACCAGATACCTTTTTGCAAGCAACTGAATCAAGCATTGGTTCTCCATTGACTTCAATGAGAGATAATGACTGTGTATGTAAATAACTAAATCTAATCTCTATCTTAATGTCAGAAAGAATCACAGTGTCATAGAATAATTCAGAGGGAAGGGACCTCAGCAGGTCTCTAGTCCAAACTCTTGCATAAAGCATATATTGCTCTGAGGTCAGACCAGTTTGCTCAGCGCTTTATCCAGTTGGATCTTGAAAACCTCCAAGGACAGAGTTGGTACAATCTCTCTGGGCAACCTGCCTGACTGTCCTCATGGAGAAAAAGCTTCTCCTTATACCCAGTTTGAAACTTTCCTCTTTCAACTTACATAGATCATGCTTTTGACATTACGTACAGTCATTAACACAGAATTTTCCTTAATGTTTCTTATAAATGAATGTTCCAAGAAGTTTTCTTTCTCAGAGAAAAAAATAATTCTGCCTCGCATCCTCCCACTGCCATGCAGCACCATGATGAGCCTGGTTCCGTCTCCTTCCTGACCTCCCTAGGTACTGGGGCATATTAGGGTCCCTTCCTAAGCACCTACTTGTGCAAATAAGATGAGCATCTTACGAAGAACGGGCTAGGTTATGTGTTCAAAGAAAGTGACAATACACTAATCTTGGGAAGATTATGAAATACAAATGTAAATTATAAGCTATACAAAAAGATTAAAGGATGCAACCTTTAGCCACCAGGAAAACTTAATGATAAGGTAATACACAGAGGATGAAGAATGAGTGCTCTGTAACCACAGAACCTGAAAAAAGGGGAGAAGTGAAACTTTATGCTATTCTGGTGTTTTTATAGCCTTTTACTACTTCCTCTCCTACAGAAGTGTGGAGGGCCCACACATGATCTGCCTTGATTCTCCCTCCCTTTAAGCTGCTTTGTGGAAAACATTTCACTTGAATATTTTGTAAAAATGTTGGCTAACTTTTATTTTATGGATTTTAACAATATGCTGCATCCTAAGAAGGTATTTATGTAAAATAATTGCTCTTGACCTAGAATTGTGTATAAGCCAGAGGCTATATCAGTTATACCATGTCCTACCACTTCTGTCTCTATGCTCAAGGAGAATTATTTTTTTCTTTGAGAAAGAAAACTTCTTGGAACATTCATTTATAAGAAACATTAAGGAAAATTCTGTGTTAATGACTGTACATAGTGTCAAAAGCATAATCTACATAAACTAATAGTATAATCAGAGAAGACATTGTAGTAGTACATGTTAGAAAAAACATCCTTCTCAGTCATTCTTATTTTGGCTGTCTTATATAGAATAATTGTTTGCTTTGCTTTTTGTCATGCTATCCTAATGAAAAGTTAAATCAAATTGTATATCGGTTTGATTCGATTCATTTTGTTTAATAAGTTTATACTAGATGCATTTGTTTCATTGTTTCTTTTGATACTCTAATGCTACTTTTCCTTTGGGTCGGTGAATTATTAAAGAGTCCTACTATATCATAATTGAAACCAGCAGTCAGTACGTATTGCCTGCAACATTAAATAAAACCTGATACTATAACAGCACCGGTTTCCGTGCACACAAATTGCACTTCTTGCTTGTTACCAGCAAAGGGAGCTGTTAAGTGCTCCAAACTGCTACATCCCAACGACTGAAGGAAAACATGAGCTTATACTTGAGTATTATCACTACAACAAATATGTTTGATGAGATTCTTTATTGCCTCAGCTTGTCCTGTCATTTAGGCACAAAATATCGCTATTTTGTCTTAGTCTCTTTTTTCCATAATGGTTTATTCCATAACTCTTTGCATGCATTATTGATAAAGGCTGTACAGTGTTACCAGAGCCACAGCTTACTTGTGAAAATTAACTTTCTACCCCATAGTAGCAATAACTGCAGAAAATGGAACTTAAGAACCTCCTATTGATATCATATTCTGAACTGCCATTTGAGTCTCTGTCTTTGTCCTTGTGTGATAGATTTGCATTGTGATTGACTGGTAAACTAATCTTTTGCTCTACAGTAATAACTTCTTATTCTGGCTATATTTTCTCTTTCCGAGGTATGGCCACAGCTCAGTGATGAAATAATTCTGCTTTCAAAAGAGAACTACAAAGCCCACATTGTAACACACTAGCTGCATGAAAGTTAGGGTTGACAGATCATGAAATGTTCTTTTTGGTCTTTCATCAGCTCACTGTGCACTTAAACACGGTAAAGAGTACAAAGATCCTTTCTGACCTTGCAAGGAAAACCCAAAAGACAGGAAAATGGAAGTGGGTGGCTTTAAAACAGAGAAGTGTTACATTCCTCTGTTCACTCATCACTTAAACTTGAACCATCTGTTTTGTCATTGCCAAGATTGAGGAAAAATAAACGTTGCTGTGTAGTGCTATCTGCTGGCAGGTATTATTAGCATTCCATGCGGTCTAGTATTTGCCAAGCACCGGCTCTGAGCAAGTGTAACTGAGTGTTATAAAAACATACTGAAAATCTTTTTTTGTTCATCCTATAAAACAGCTATGGAAAACAGACTGCATTTGTGTGACAGAAATACAAATGTGAAAAGCAATTTGGAATGCTAAGCCATCATAGTTCATGTTATGAAGGGCTGTGGGAAAAGAACCACACAGTCTGAAATACAGGTGAATTGGCTGCAGTTTAAGCGTTCCTGAATGCTAGGGACTGGAAGGCAAAGCAGTAATGACTACCCCAGAGTTGTTCCATGAAAACATGTTATAAAGCCTGTGACACATACAAGAGGAGTAGTTTGGGCATGTGAATTTGTTGAGTTGATATGTATTTTTTTCCAGTTGAAGCTATTAAAATACAATTTGAACTAATTCAACATTTCACTATAAATAAAAAAAAAAAAAAAAAAAAAAAAGGATGTCCACTCTTTTTCTGCTAACATCTCAGCTCCTGACTATGTGTTTTTCTCCTTACTTTGAGCTGACTTCAGCCATCGTTGGACGCGTATTTGCTAATCTTGCAGAAAACTTCATCTCCCCTTCTTCTCCCCCTCAAAAAAAGTGAAATTGCCTTATGTCAGATAAGTTAGTTCAACCTACTCAAATCAGGACTACATGAGTGCTGGAGCTGCCTTAAGAGAGTGAGCAGGACCATTTTCCCTTCCTGGAGAGGAAAGAGTGGGGGTACCATACCATGTAGATTCAGTCTCCGCTATTGTCATATGCTCAAAACAGATCATTTATAAAGAACTTACTTCCAGCATGGATATACAGGATTTTCTTTTTATTTGTAGGGTCCTCCATTAATAGAATGGTTAGATACCGTAACAGAAAATTTTGGAGTCTTAGAGACTGAAGGAGCATATACTAGATTGAAACTAGCTAGCCTAACTCAGAAATTATCATTTCCATTTCCTTCAATTCATCAATAGGTTCTTCTCTCTTATTTCATCACCAGTAAGCTGAGCTTCTGAGTTTTACGTAGTTTGAATGCTGTTTTTAAATGTTTCTCACTGTTTTCTGATTGTTTCATCTTTTCCTACACATTTAGACTCACATATGACATGATTACATATCCCAACACGCATGTAACAATGTACACGCATAAAGAGCCTACATGAATTTAGAAAACCCATTGGCTTATTAACCTGCTTATGTCTTGTTTCAGACACAAATCTAACAAATAGAGAAGGCATAGTGTGCTTTCTGTATGGCAATACCTCAGTTAGCCTAAGGCTATTCTTCTTGAAAAGCCATGGGAAGTAATATTCTTCCTTGACTCGTTCCACAGATGGTTCAAATATGCTTTTTTTTTTCTCTCACACATCACTAGACATACGCACTTCTTCTATTTCTCACAATATTTCATCAAGAGAAAAGGCACAGCATGACTCTGGGGCACAATAATCTAAAAAAAACAGGAACCTGCACATCATGAAACCAGAAAATCAGAGGTTGTCAGTACTATTTTCCAAAAACAAACATCCTTTCAACCACAAAATGATCTAAAGGTTAGTGGCCTCTAGTGATATGAAAATCTTTAAGAGGAAGAAACAGCGCTTTTGTGGAGATAGAAGTCTTTGAGGAAGGTCCCCCACCCTAAGTAAGCAGATATGGGGTTTTTTTTCAGCTTTCCAGAAAATGTCTGCATGTATAAACCAGCTGAGTAAGAATTATGTTCACAAATGTGACAGTTTGTAAGCATAGCAGCAAAAAAACATAAACCAGTACATAAACACCTTTGATTATCAATTCTGAACTACAAATGTAACATGGAAAGCAAGTGAATACATTTCATCTTCAGTGGAGGCTATGGAAAAATCTGTCCAGTGAATTCGTGATGGAGCTGGAAAGCACTAAAAGGGATAATGAAAAATAGTGATGGGAACATGAGGATGAAATATATTACCAGATCATCAAGTCTTATCTCCTGTTGCAGGAAGTAAGCTTGCTACCTACTCTCTATAAATGCAGCACCTTCAGACCAGCTGGGTTTCTTACTTTTCTTGTTTTCTTCAAATACTCTGCTCCCTGCTTGGAGGGAAAACTTATTTCCCATCCTAATCTACTTACTGATAGTTTATACTCATTTATTGAACTTACATGCTAGGAACATAAACATTTCTCCTCCGCACTTCATACCTATGGCCATAAGGAGTATTTCCTCTCAGGTTTCATTATGCTGATCAAAAAGAACCATGTCTTGCTGGTCTCCCTTTCCCTAATACGTTCTCCATCTCCACCCTCACCCTACCAGCCATGTCTACACCAGTTTAATTTTTTAATTTTTCATTTGGTATATAGTTTTTTGTTTACTAATAAGAATTTAAAGCAGTGTTAGCTCCCCTACTTATGTCCCCTGCTCAGACATTACAGTGATTAATAGAGCTGGGAAGGAATTTCTGTTTCTCCAAAGCTGGCGGGCTGATTCAGAAGACTTGCTTTAGGCATATAGGCTCCATGAACAATTAATGGAGAAAGATAAGTATCTCCAAAAAATTATTCTGAATGCCTAAGTGAAAGCCATGTGTTTCTCACTGTCTGCAACATAATTCTGTGTTGCAGCATTCTCAGCGTGCAGGTGCCTAGACTTTGCTCTGAAAAGATGCCTGGCGCAGAGCTGTGCAGTACCTCAGTCCGCCAGAGATGAGAACAGAGACCCCTCAAGCACGGAGAGCCCAGGGTGTCGCTGAGCGCCGGAGCAGAGCCGGGCTGCCTCTTTGCACAGGAGCCCGGGAGATGGAGCTCAGCCCCAAAATGAGAGGTCAGGGCTCCACCTCCGCAGCACAGCGGTCCTGCTCCGTATCTGCCTGTCGAGAGACTACCATCATCTCCAAACCGGGGTGTTTTACCTGTTTCCGTGAACCATTTCTTTGGGATAGCATTTCTAGAAGTAGCAGATCTGTGAAAGTACTAATAGCCTAAAATAGCAACATACTTGATCAGGGACACCACTATGTTTTTTCTGTTTTGTTTTGTTTTGTTTTTTGGTATAGGCACATATCTTTCCTTCTTTCCAGAATTTTACATCTAGTTAACAGTTTCCTGTTATCATTTTTATAAAGAAATGGAAGCTTTTTCAGTTTGTGATTTTTTTTGTTTGTTTTCATGAAAACTCACTTTTTGTGATTGTGGATTCTGCAGAAGAGCACCTTTTCCCCTCTTTTTGTTTAGAAATGTATTACCTTTTACCAGTGAGTATCACAGTCCTCATGTTTTGAATAAAGGTGTTCCAATATCTCAAAGGATAGAACTGGGCCAGTATTAGTCACCTACTTGCACCAGTTTACACCAGCTAAGTCTTGCAGCCTGACAGACATAGGAATGCTGAATTTGCCTGAGATATGTGCAATATGAATTGCTTCCTCTCATTTTGTCCTACATATCTGACCAAAAAAAACCCAAGAATGATGTTTCAATCTGCTGTTTGAGAGTCATTTTCCCCACTGTTTTTCACATCAACAAGCCTTGATTTGGGGGTAGGAAGAGACAAGAAAGGATATTCTATTTCTTAAGTGGATTTGACATTAAAGTAGGGAACTCAAAGTAACTCCACTTGGTTATTATATTTCTCCTCCACCCCAGATACATTTCTTTGCCTTCTAGAACAAAGTTGTTTGTTCAGTAGCATGGAAGAGCAGAGAAGGAGCTGAGAAATGAAGGTAGATTTCTAAACCTAAGATCAAAAAATTTTATGGAAGAAATAATCATGTAACAAACAACACCATAATATTCACAACAACCGAACATGAAATATCCAGGTTAATCTGAAACTCAGACTCAGACAGATCTATTTTGTCTTTTCATCTACTGCACTTACAGTAATTGGAATGCTTGTTCCTGAATTTACCATTGAGATAAATATCACCGTCATTACACTCTGCATATCTGCAGGTTTATTGTGGCTTTTGCAAGTGGAGATGGATTTCCGTGAACTCCAGGGAAAGTACAGAGACTATGCTCATCTTTTAGAAGTATCTTTATATTTAGAATTTCCAGGATTCTGGTGAGATGGAGTTTTAGTCTTTGATCTACACTAAACCTCCCACCCTACTTCCTCTGAAAGCAGGACAAGACAGAGATCATTTTCACTGTCAATCATTTATTTCAGAAATCCAACAGATTAGCCATATATGGGAAGTTGTGTATATAGCTATTTTTTGCTGAGAAAACCCTGCATTTGTAAACAGCAAAGTACAGCTTTGATTTGTTGTTTTAGTGAAATCAAAGAAATCTTGTTAGAGTAACTCCATGCCTGCCACCATGTCGGGCTGAGTTCACTTACCAACACAGTGTATTCGAGATCCAACAGAAACCAAGAAAAAAGAGGAGTAAAAGAATGTGGTGAGATGAATCACCGTCTAATCTCCACTGACTTTAGTGGTGAGACCTCCACCAACTGCAGAGGGAGCCTAGACTACCCGTTTACAAGCAGGCCCTATGCTATATGTAATTATAGCGTGACAAGACAAATACCACCTGCAGATATCCACTGGATTATTTAGTTTTGTCAGTGCATTTACACTAGAAAGAGCAGCACTAACGTAAAGCTTGAATAGAAAGTAGAGAAACAGGTGTCAGTTTTTTAGTATTATTCTTACCTGGACTACAAAATAACTAAAACTATTACAAGAAAAAGCAGTTATAGAAAGTAAAACTTTAGGTACAAATCAAAATGATACAGAATTCTATTACATCTTAAATTAAATTAAAATACTGCCTGAACTGGTGGTACAAGACATTTTAGAAGTGGATTATTTAAAAGATTCACATAATACTCTTCCAAAGAGGAAAATTAGATCTGCTACTGACAATAAAACAATACAATAATTCCAGGAATAAAAGCTGTGTTTTTAAATAGCTATCTGAGATACTTTTAAAACATTAGTGTTGGTTTTTTCTGCATTCAGAAAATACATCTAAAATGTACCAGCTTCATAAAACTGGACAAATAAAACTGCTCAAAAAAAGGGAAAAAATGTACCTTTTCCATGGCATTATTCCTCATTTCTATGTAAGATATCCTATGATGTATAATTTTCCTGTTCTTATATAATGACATTTTATATTTGATTTGACAGCTTGGTAAGTTTTTGCTCTTGGTTTGCAATATATTTCAAATACTTACTCCAGAAAGTTTCAACAAAACATTACAGAAAATGCTCCAACACCATAGCATAGGATATAAAATGCAGAACACTCCATAAAATCCACTTAAGATACATTAGGTGACTCAGCTTTAGGAGAAGTAGTATCAGAGATAAGGATGGGAATGGACAGCAGAGCATTGTTCAGAATAATCACTCAAGCAGTTGCAGGAAGAGTCTTCCTGAATTATGTAGTACACGGGCCAGAGTGCTTCATGTTCTTATCAGCTCAAACTCTGACCTAAGTCACAGGTTGTACATTTGTAATCGTCATCATAATGATGATCATCATTTAAATAACCCATAAACTGTGGCAACTTCAGTACTAAATATCCTGGCTCTGTTGCAGGTTTCTTGTAGGACCCTGGGCATGCCGCCCAAATGTCTGTACTCCAGTTCCTGATTGGAAAAATGAGGATCGTAGTAATTTCTCTTTGTCAAGGAGCTGTGCTGAGGACAAACTTGCTGCTCTCAGAGGAATACTATGCCATTTGGTACTCAGAGCATGGTCAAGAAAGCTAATTCAGCCATGTCCAACTTAAACTTCATTCAGGATGAAAGCATAGGACCTGGACTGTGGAGGATTAGTCAAAGAAGGGAGTTAGACACTCCTCGTACAGCTGACAGTGAGAGCCAATTACATCTACACTCTCAGCTGGGAGCAGCTTGGCTAGCTTGTAAAACACTCTGAGCAGGTGGCTAAGATCTTGAGCTGAGCTGCACAAAACACTCGTGGGTTTCCAAGATATTTCTGCCAGCTGAAAACTCTCTGCAGAGGGTAGGCACCTAACCCAGCAGGACTTATGCTTTGAAAATACAGTTGTTGGTCACACTGGCACTCATATTTTTAGAATTGCACTCATCCATAGGACATATGAGGAAGCTTATAGTCTGTACTGGCTTTTACTAAAAGTCAGTCTATCCTAGCTGACAGTGGCCAACGGTATTTCCTCAGGATACTCACACAGCCATCAGCAATTTCTGACTCATATTTTTCAGGTCAGAAGCATCATCTTTGATGTATTTTTCTTCTGGCCATTCATTCAGTCACTTTTACAAGCCTTCTCAACTTTTGATGTGCACACCATCCTCAGGAAAGGAGTGTGAAGAACATAATTTGAAGAACCAACCCATTTCTTCTTGTTTTGAATCACTCGCTTGCTGACTTCGTTTGATGTTATCTATTCCATACTGAAAGAAACAGTGAAAGCTTGTCTAGTTTTGATGCCCACTTCTGTTATGTTCCCATCGGTTCTATCTTTAAGAGGCTGAAAATTTCTTGTGTATATGGCACTTCCTCAGACAAAAGCTTTCAGAAGGAAACAGAGAGATCACCAAGAGCAGAGAGGTACTGAGACTCAGTTCCTACTCTCTAAATTATTTGCATTTCTCTCACGACATTCTAAAATAAATTCATTTTCAGTCTTTTCTGTACTAACTGTGTAGTAGTTCAGCTTTGACCAGGAAAGTTTTTATGTTTTTACATCCTCTGAGATTGAGGAGAAAAATGAACCTAGAATTCCCTCACACCCTTACATCCCCAAAGACTGTGCCTATAGTGTTCTGCCGGATTCAGTAAAGCTGTTTTATGTCAGGGATGTTGCTAGCAGGCCATTTCCCCAGAAGTAGACACTATTCCACGATTCCACATTCCACTTTAACATCATAGTGGACTTTAGACCAGAACCAGATCAGTGCACCACGGTGTATGAGTTGAAATCTACCCATGATATAGGCACTAAATGATTTTAGACACACAACTGGAACTGCTGTCAGGGTCCTGAGGGCACCAGCCAGCCATGCAACCTCTTTAAACCACTTTCTAGGGGGTTAAGGTCTAGCCAGCTTTCTCATATGGTGTAGCTGTGCAACCTGGATCAAACTGCAGAGAAAACAGTTACGCTGTGAGAAAGAGTTGGGAGAACTCTTTGGGGCCCTCCATCCCTTTACTCTGGAGCTGAGTTAAAGCTCAAGCCCTGACTCTTGTTCCTTTCCTAACCTATGTCACAAGACCTGATCCTGTGCCTTGCTGATCCTGGCCTTGCCTTGCTGACTTGGCTTCCCAGCTTGACCTCAGGCCTACCTCATCACTAAGGACTTGTCTGGAGGTACTGTCTGGAGGACTCTTGGCTAAACCCTGTTATCCTCACTGTACTCCCCTTGCACTCTGTCAGGTACCACAGGACAGGGTCCAGTTGGTGAGTCACTGACCTGGCAGCCTCATCACCACCCTCCGCTTCCAGCTCCTCTGCCCTGTGGGCATCCTGACCTTGTTGCTCCCTGGTAATGCAGCTGCTGAAATAGAGTTTCTGCATTAGTTTTTAAATAGGGTTAATTTCAACTTAAATCTCTTCTGAAGTCCTTAATATATTTTCCTTGTCCTTCTCCCAATCCAACAGTCCATTGAAGCAGATGACTGCTCTCAGTAGGGAACAACGAGATAGCATAGTAGTAGATAGTAACTTTGCACATAGCTAGACATAGGCACACACACCAAATTGGTACTAAACTCATGTTTACTGGAGTGGAGAAGGGATTGTGCAGGCTATAGGTTTTAGAGGTTTAACCCATGAAAATATAATGGTCATAAATGCTCTACAGAAAGCTAGCACTGAACATTGTGCACACACATCCCTCCCAAAGCACAGACTGGGTCTGAATCCTCAGATAGAGAAGCTACTGCGGCTTTGGTGACAGTCCTACACCATCCTGCAGACATGCTCCAGTAACTCTGATATCCAGCAAGACCTGCTCCAGCAAATCTGATATCCAATAAGCTCCTGGCTCAGCCACTCCAGCTCATCCCTGAGATGACTGACGAGGATATGATGGAACACAGCCTTGAGCAAGTCACAAGACTCTGAAATCCTTTCAAGGCTCTGAAATTCTGTGAACATTTGTAGATTCACACACTTGGCCCCATATGCTGCTCTTTTCCAACTGGTTTATCATTAGCTTCCTAAATCCCTTTTCATCCAACAGCAGAGTTGGGAAGGTAGAGGTGATGCCTGGGGCTGCCTCTACCACCAGCAGTGTATTGCGCTGTATGGAGAATTCCCTCTTTATGTCTCTGGTTTATGTCTTGAGGACATGATAGGTATGTTGTAGCATTCCTCTAACATGTAATGGAAAGAGCACACCTGCTGTACCCAAGGTCCACAGTTGTTATGGCTATTTCTGAATATGTGTACACAGCCACACACATCATTACAGTACAGTCCACACAGCTGTTTTTAGGAAAAATTTTTAAAGTAATAGTAAGAAGCATTGCAACAGTTCCAGCACATCACGGTACTGTTATCTAACATAGGGCATTTTTTCCTTCATAGAGGTATTGACCCTTCCTCATACCTACCATTTTTGTATTGCAGGCAGGGTTTCATTAGATTGAAGGCTGTTAATCCTGAAAATAAGTTTAAGGAATAGGATAAATCTGGATAGAATTTTGTTTCTAAGTTATACATCATTTTTGATAGTACATGGTGAAAAATGTAAAAAAAAAAAAAAATCAGGTCTTTGCCCAAAGTCATAAGTTAGGTCAAAAGCAAAGTGTGAAGTAGTCAAACCCAAGGCTCTTAACTCCAAAGCTTACTTTACAGTTGCTCTGCTCCACAAAATGCATCCATATAACTGCAGAATCAATTGCTGTCTGCACAGAAGCTATGTTGGTTGCTCAACACTGTGTCTTCTTGTTATCCTGACCTATCTGTATCTATTAAGATAGATTAATTCCCCATTCTTCTCATCCTGTTGCATTGCGTGCTTGACTCTAGCTGCGCATAAGGAGACTTTAGGCCAAAGTAACTTAGTCCATAGCCTAGGGATAAAAGAGCTCATGCTGAAAGTGAAGAAGGCAAAAGAGAGGGCCAGTTTTGATATGTTTTAGCCTCAAAGTGATATTCTTTGAGGTCAATGACAAGATAGTTGAGATTACAGTAGTAAGCAAGTAATTATGGCTGCCATAGGAAGATGAGCATAGAATAATAAACCAGTAAGCTCTTGCTAAGAAATGATCTTACTTTCTTCTTATTTGGAGATTCTTCAGCTGCAAAGGAGGGAAAAGAAGATATCCAGAGAGAATCACCATTTTATATCTACAATATTTCAAAACACTGAACAAAACAACATCTGGAAGATTTCACATTACAAGTTGATGCAGTTCATAGCAGCTCCGCCTATAGATTAGAGCCTGTTTTGTGCTAAACTCTGTGTAGATACACAAAAACCAAAGATAAACCTTCTCCAAACAATTTACAAACTAATTAAAACATGGGGAATATGTAAGATAGCTAAATCATTTTCTCCATATAAGTGTTAATTTTGCTTCATAAATACTTAACATAGGCTTCATTTTCCTTAAACATTCTCACATACGAAAAGCTGATAACACAGCCAGTTTCTGTTTTATCTAGCTTATTTGGGACACAGCAGCACAGAATAAGCTACCCAAGTTTACTCAGCTGCTTCTCTTATATGCAATCACCTAAATTTCAAATGCAGCCATTTTAGTATCATAGCTATGAAAAAGTATCATAGTTTATGAAAAAAGTGAATATATCTGTTCTGCCCCCAAAAAATCTTAATTAAAGGGCCTCTCTGTTGATTGCTTAGAAAGCAGTAATTCTCAGCTTTACAAGAAGCTGATAAAAAAAGAGGGTCCAGTAGTGATTATTTTAAAATTATTAACACAATTTCTGTGCTTATGCTGTACAAGCTTCCTAAGAATATCCAACAACATATGGTACAAGGTGCTATTCCCACACAAACCAAATAATAATAAGTTTCTGGTTTGAGCCATTCAGTAATTAGATAGTAGCCACAGGCAGCTGTTGCTAAATTTAACCTAATAAGAGACAACTAAATAAAAAAATCCTTTGGGGTCTTCTCAGTGTGGCTGTGTATAAAACTGAAAAAAAAAAAACAGCTTTATTTTTTAAAGAAAAAACAGATTAAGCAGAAAGTAGAAAAAAATTACACTGTGGTCATTTTTAGTCAGAAGTGGTTAGTTACTTTTTGTTATGGTTAGCTACAGAAGTTTAATCCAATATGATAAATAAAGGATGAAGGAAATATATGAAGTTACTAGGACTTAAAAACAGGATTTTTCTTTATTTTGGGAGAGAATGTAAGATTAACTCAAATTCTAAATTTGTAACATCGAATCCTTAGCTTTTGTCATTATAAGATTTACTAAGGTTACAGAACAGTCCCACCTCTAAATTCATTCAGCTTTGTCTTTGCTATGTGCTAATTTTGAATACTAGTTAAGGGTGAAAGCTGCAGACCCAAGTTTTCCATTAGCATGGTTTTCCCGTAAAACACTGTTTTTAAGCATAGAGATGCCATTGCTGAGCTGAGGATGGGACTGATTCAGTTACCCACACACAGTCATCCTGACCCAAGTGAGATCCCACACAACCCTCTGCTGCTCTGGCACAAAAACATGCGTTCCCATAAGCCCTCCATCACATCTACCAGCCTTCCGCAGATATCTCTATCAGCTTAGATCTCAAATGGCACTTGCTGACTGTGGCTTGACAAGTGGACAGAGCCATAAAGGTCTAAGAGTTAGGCCTTTCTTAGACAGGCTAAGCTATACCTTAGCTCACCTGCAGCCCATGGAAACAATTCAGTGGGCAACGGAACTGACTTGCTATAGCAGGAGAAAAAAGCTTGAGATTGTTATTTCTTTCTGTTGAGTAATAAGGAAGTCTCCAATGACCAGCTCAAACTTAGAATCTAACTTCCCTCAGCCAAAGTTAGGGCAGACACCCTAATCTCCCTAATACCATAATTTCATGCTTCAGGTGTGAAGATAAGACTTCATGCTCTGCTAAAGAGCACTCCTTTTGCAACTTGCAACCCAACAGAGCAAGCAAAGAAGTACTAAAAGCTCTCCTTCTTGTTCTTTTATTTTAATTCATGATGGCACACATAGAAACTCTGAAGGTAAATGACACCAGGACCATTGTATGTGTCCCACAAGAACAATTAACAAAATTATGCAGTCATTGAGAGATGGCTGCAATCAGCTGGCTGTCAGAAGGCATAGCCAAAGTACCTTTGGTTGAGGTGGCCAGTAAAGAACAATTCTCAATATTCAATTTTACTGATAAGTTGATGAGGATTTTTAACCCTTTGCTAATAACATTTCATAGAATAAATCTCACTACATATTTATCTTCTTGTGATATTCCTGTAAACAGGAAAAAAGCTGATGTTCTGTTAAACCATAGTCTAAAAGGGGCAATAGCCTGAAATTTGTTTTTGCACTCAGTGAGTATTCTTATCTAAATGGTGCAAGAACATCTAACAGTAATTGTCCCCTTTAAAAGAAAATAGAACTCTTTTAGAGAAGAAAGTCAAAATGAATTGAAATAAACACTTTCAGGGAAAGAGAACTCTTGCTGTGGGCTGCCCAATTAATTTTGTTCAGTAAACTGTGTGAAAACTCTGTTCTCCTGTCCAATTTAGGACTGTTTAGTTGTCAGATTAGATTGAGTCTAATTAGAATTTCAAACTTTTCTTACATTTGATTCTGACTAGTCATGCTAAAAATAAACCCATCAAAGTTTTACCCAGGCAAAAATCAGAAGTGAAAATTTACCTTGCTTTATTGCTAGAAATGAAGGTGTATTCTTCCAAAACAAAACCTTAACAATAATTTGCTGTTCTTTCTATACTTTTAACACTTCTTGGTCTGAAAGAATATGGTAACTGGAAATGTTATTGTCTCTTCTTTGAGAAAGGTCTAAAGAACCCTTCTTCAGACTTTTCTTATAAATTAAAATATTTAGCCTACATATTCTTTTAAATATGACATCATTATAAGTCTCACAATGTATTTGGGATACCATTTCTCACTGCTTAAATACTAGTATGTTGCCATTTATCTCATACCACTTTAACATCATCTCTAATGTTCTTATCAGTATCTTATCCGCAGATTAGTATCAGAACCGCCCAACACTCCAGAGATTCCATTAGAACATCTTCCTCACCCAGGGTAAGAATACTCTTTATAGGAAATTATCTTCTCACAAATGAAACACCTTTATCTCTGTCAAAAGCAATTTATTTCTAATTACCCATTTCTGTTACAGCACTTTACAACATTCCAAATTAGCCAAGCTTCCACGATTCAATTATTTTCTAATTATGCCACAACAATTGCCTTTGAATAGTCAGAACACAACACTCCATATATAACATTTCTCCAATTCCTTTCCTAAAATGCACTGAATATCCATGCACAAATACTACTTTCAATTTATGTATTCCCTAGATATGCTCTACTTTTGTTGTCTCCTCTGCATCCATGGTCCTGTCCAGCCTGCACATTTTTCAGGTCTGCTCACCATGGACGTTTGCAATAAAGGAAGAGTGGGCTCCGACACGACTTGATCCTCATTCAACCACCTGGCAAGTGAGTACATCAGAAATGTGATACAATGTCAGCCCAAGGCAGACAAAAACTTTTCAAAGAAGAAAGCAACCAGAGTCAATCAGGAAGATGGAAGAGCAGATCATGAGAGACTACCACAAGGCCACAGGGAAGAATAAGAAAAATCAGCAATTGCCAGTTTTAAAACAAAGGGAACTAAACAGGCACTTGGCCACCGTGTACCATTTTGGTTTGGAATAATCTGTGACTACAGGATGGGAGAATTCCATATCTGGATATCCATGAAAAACAGCTCAGACCAACAAGGAAAGATAGAGGTAGACTGAGCAGAAGGACTTGATTTTAAACTCAGAGGAGAACCTATGTCTAATTCATGAAAGCTGTTTTCTCTACCCAGAAGGAAAATTACAGTGTCCAACTTAGCAAGTAGTGATCCAGTTTCTCATATGGAGATTGCCTAGAGTCAGATGCTGAACAGATATCACTTTAAAACATAGTATAATATATTGAAATAATAAGAGATTAATTTACTGATCCTTGTTCACAGATTCCAGGCATCAACAAATTTCTATGATTGTATGACTCATGACTTTTCTGAACCATAATTATTTACTTAAATCAGATTTACAAACTGTGAAAATGGTTTTATCATTCACATCTGTAAAAATCACTCCTAATTTTCTTCAATTATCTAAACCATATTGCAATAATATAAGTGTTACAGGATTTGATAAATTAAATGCTAGGCACACTCCCATAAGAGTTATGAATTAAAAGGAAGTAATAATTGCACCTAAAATCCCAGTTGAAGGCTTCAATTGATTTCACATGTTTTTCATTATAATTAAATACATTTTAATAACAGAGAAGCATATTAATGACATGAACCATTCTCAGATCCAGCTGAAGAGATGAACAGAGAAATGAACCAACCAAATTGTTTCCAAAGATTTGCAGGATATGACCAGCCTGAAAACAAACAAAAATATTCCTGCTTTATCCAGTGTTTAAGATTCTTAAATCATTCAGTTACAGCAACTTTAAAAGACTGCTTTTTGTTGCTCTTAATATGCAAAATGGGTAAGAGCCTCCTATAATCGTGTTATTTTAAGCAATAACTTGAACAGATGAGCTCCAAGAAAATATATCCAAAGAAAATGTTCAATTTTTAGGATGTCAAAAGGTCTTATTTTTTAATCAGAACAAAGTTATGCCAATATTTTGGCTACAAGAAAATCTATGGTAAAAAAATAATAGCAAGTTCTGTTACCAAGCCATGTGTACAGGAATGTATACAATTAATGTATACATGTAATCCATGCATAGAGTTCTAAAAATTAATAAATAAATAAATAAATAATAACTTTGTTTCACAAAATCCAAAAAAACTTTAACCTTTTTCATGTCTTATACTTTTTCTCATTTAGATGATTGTTTTAAGTCAGAGAACTCAGTGAAATTAGGAATCAAAATGGACTGGCTTGGGATTTTGGAATGAAATACAAAAGTATTTTTTTTTCTTTTCTCTGCTATTATGAAGGCAGGATCATCACGGGATCATAGACTCACAGGATAGCTCAGGTTGCAAGGGACCTCAGCAGGTCTCTAGTCCAAACTCTTGCTCAAAACAGGGGCCACTCTGAGGTCAGGACCAGCTCAGGGCTCTATTCACACAGGTCTTGGAAACCTCTTTGGAAAGAGACTGCACAGTCTCAGGGCTTCACTACTTGACTCTCCTCATGGGGAAAAAGTTTCTCCTTATAGCCACTTTGAACCTCTCTTGTTTCTGCTTAGGCCCATTGCTGCCACGATAGGATAGCAACCTGAAGTTGCTTTGATTTCCAGAATGAAATCCCTGCTGTACTGGTCAGAAGTAGTCGCTTAAACATGGCTGAGAGGTCAGCTGCTTAAAACAATCAAAGCTAGGCAGGCTCTACAGCACCTGCAAAAAAAAAAAAAAAAAAAAAAAAAAAAGATAATTGTAAATTTACTAAAATAAAGATATAAGAACACTGTAAATGTTGGTTCACTGAACCCATCACAATGTTGTGGAAAAGTATTAATTCATATTTGGGGATATTTTGTGTAATTTCTTTCTTAAAGTGCTATCCCAAATGTATCCCAGACCCTCAGATTTGCTCCAAATTCATTGAATTGTCATTTCTGATATGTTTCTTATAAAGGCATAATGTTTTTACAAAAAAAAAAAAAAAAAACTTTTAAGAGGCCATTTTTTATAATTCTGCCTCTAGTTTTCAGTAATTACAGTGCAGGATAATGGGGTTCACCCCAGACTGTACACACGGATAAAAAAAAACGTTAAATTCCCATACCCAGCTGTGTAACTCATACCCTCAGTATGCTCTGAGGAGCCTTTTAATCCAAATTCATGCAGCACTACAGTTGCTTCATACAAAGTATTTCTATTTGCCAACATAAAACAGTTCCCAATTACAGTTAGCTACATAATTTTATGGTTTCTGCAAAAAAAAAGCAAACATACATTAAAGTAAAAATGAGAAAAGAGGACCAAAAAACCCCAAAAAATAATCTTGCAAGCCAGAATACAATTCCTCTACTAGGATATTAAGTGTGTCTTTTTCAGAGATAAGGAAATGCTTTTTCTTTGGATGATAGATTTTCTCCCCGTTCTTATCTTGTCAAATAGTTGTAAAATAGCTAGTAGGAAGTGCTGGTAGGGCACAAACATTACTCATCTTCTTAATTTATTTACTGTCTTTAAATATACGTGTACCAGCAACTACAATTAGATACGTCAGTTTTCTCCGTTCATGGACCTAAAGTGTACAGACTGCTAAGCTCCTGAATAATGCTGATCAGGAGTTTAACTACCTTGTGAGAATTCTTTAATTATTTTTTACAGTATCTTCTCACTAGAGGTTTTTTATCTCCATCTGAAAACCTTTCCATAACCTCACCATATTTCTCATGCCTTAGTCATACAAATTCATTCAGATGTGAAAAATTTCTGACTAAAAAAAATTACCTCATGGATCATCTCCTATAAAACATAGATTTTTAAGAATAATGGCACCAATATAACAAAAAAAAAAAAATCCCACTAATGGCATTCTTAGAGCTGATTGCTATGCCAAACTCTTACTGCCTATGACAACATATTAGAGAAATCATTGATTTTCTACCTGAAGTAAGCAATTATTTTCATTTTATACTGCAGTATATTCCAAAGAATATAATCTCTCTTCTCTGTCATTCTGCTTTCAACGGTTGCCTCAGCCTCTACAGAGACTGACACTGTGCAAGAACTGGTTATTTCAAACACAAATTCTAGCTCTTTGGAGCAGATCTAGGTGTCCTGACGTGGCTGATTAAGTAATGAGAACAGCAATATATACCCCAACTCTCCTTCAAAATGGCAATCTTCACCTGTGCTCTGAAGAGCAATAATATTTCAGATAATGAAGCCACAAAAAGGATTACTGAAGTGTTACCTGAGGAAGGTGCAAAAGCATGTGCAAGCAGATAATGGCTTATATGCACTATGCAAATCCAGATTTTGCTGTACAGTTAAGTTTTGCTGTGCGAGCGGGGCTATTTTGCAGATACAATATTAAGTCATGGAGTCATATGCTGTTGGACTTCTCTAGTGACATGAAGTTGTAACAGCTTCATGAGTCTAGCCATACAGATTTGATTAGTATGCCATTAAAAATACGTGAATGTATTCACTATCTTCTTTCTGCTATAATTGTTCTTCTTTCCATTTCTAGCTCTAAAATACTGTGTATTTTAGATCTTCATTTGTCCAGAGGAGAGTTTGAAAACACACAGTTAATATATAAACAGCAGTTAGCAGCTCAACCTTTCGAAATTTGAAAGTTTAGCTCTGAAAGCTGAATAATCACATGAGAACTTTGTTTAAAAAATAGGTTTTTTTGATTCAGTATTCTGCAATACAGATATTCACCCACCAGTTCTTCTTCACTGGTGATAGACCATAGCACAGTATAAGGAGCATGTCAACCAGAGCACAACTGTTTAATCTTTCTTCAGGAACTTAATTAATTTACATTGTTTCACCATTAAAAATAAATCGCTCCATTCAAAATATATGTCTAACCATACAGCTGTATTATTTAGAAACTTACAACTGTATTCAGAACATGGATAAAAAAAGGAACATGAAGAAATACAAATACTAAATGCATAATCCATAACTTCAACGTTAAACAGAAGTCTGTAAGATTTGCTCTCTTTTGTTTGTTTTGTCTAGCTCAATATTAGCCATATTGTTAAATTAATTGTAGAAAGAGATCAGAAGCAAAATTTAAAGTGAATTGAAATACCTTCCTAAGCTCTAAAAATAAAAGAGAAACAGAAAGAATTTACATAGGTTAAATAGATTTCCGTGTGAACAGCCATTGCTATATACTATCATTGAACACAGCAAAAAACACAATAGTATGAAAGGATTTCTCATAAAGAAGAAAAAATCTATATCGTTAAAGTGAAAGAGAGGAGGGAGGGGCTTGCTGCTTGTTTTTGAGGTTAAGCCTGGACTCTGAGGGATAAAGACTAAATTCCTAAGCTGATGCATCTTTTAAGAGGCAGCAACTCCCCTTTGACCACATCTGAAGTTTTACAATCTAGAAAAATAGATCATTATGCACATAGCCAAATTCCTTCAATATGTTGGTTTTATAGGAAAAACAAACTCTTATTGTGTCTACTAGAAAGCTTACTAAAACCAAGTGCTTGTCCCAGAGCACTGGCCTGGTGTGCTCCTTAAGCACCATTTAACGAAGAGGCAGCAGCAGCAGTCTGCAATGCCTCCATCGCTGAGCGACCACAAGGTGTTTCAGTCACGGTGTCACCCACCTAATGGCAAATTAGCTTGTAGCTCGCACAACCGCAATCTGTCAGGGCAAATTTCACACTGGAAATGAAAGGCTGCCTTTTCCTCATCAGTCAATGATGCTGCTGAAAGTGATATAGAGAAAAGGAAATTAGAGGAAAATTGCAGGGAAAGTCATACACTAAAAATTAGTGCATCTCACTGTTTCTCATTTTTGTCAGGGCAGTTTGAAAAGTAGTTTGAAAAACAGGTTTTGAAATTAAAAAACAACGACGACACAGGTCACAGTTTCCATTTCTGAATCTGACTTCTGGCAAAAATATTTTCATACAGACTGAATGTAGAAATGGATCTTTGGATCAGAAGTTATAAAAGGATATATACAGGCCAGAATTAATTATGGGCTTTCTGGTAGAGAATATGAAAGCAATGGCCAGCCACAAAATGGACTCTTTTGAATGACAATTGCCTCTTTACTACATTTAAAAGAGCCATTTTCCACAATAGCAAAATGCATGAGTGTCTTAAAAGATCACATTCTCACTCTAGAATGTTACATAAGGAATCAAGGAGCTACAAATGTGAGAGCTATTGGAGAAAGATCATTTTGTACATTAGTACAAAATCACTGCCCATAATAAAATAAAAACCCTCATGAATGATGTTTCATTGATGTAATACTGTATGTTCAGACAATGGGTATGCACAGCTCGAGCCACTACTGATCTTATTTTGGGAGGTTGAATATAAATGGTAATTGTGTAGAGCAGGGGCCAAGACTTTTCTCTCATTAACCAAATTAAATCACTGTCATTGCTCCAGTCTCTACCCTCATAATTAAGCACATCATTTAGAAATCATAGAAACAATAGAATCACAGAATCACAGAATGGTTGAGGTTGGAAGGGACCTCTGGAGATCATCTAGTCCAACCTCCTTACTCAAGTACCTAGAGCGTGTTAGACAGGGCTGCATCCAGGCGGGCCTTGAAGATCTCCAGAGAAGGAGACTCCACAGCCTCTCCGGGCAACCTGTGCCAGTGCCCTGACACTAACAATAAAGAAGGTTTTCCTTATATTCAGGAATTTCCTGCGTTTCAGGTTGTGCCCATTGCCTCTTGTCCTGTTGCTGAGCACCACTGAAAAGAGTTCGGCCCCATCCCCTTGACACCCTCCCTTAAGGAATTTGTAAACACTGATAAGATCCCCCCCTCAGTCTTCTCTTCCCCAGGCTGAAGAGGCCCAGCTCTCGCAGCCGTTCCTCATAGGGCAGGTGCTCCAGCACTTTGATCATCCTCATAGCCCTACGCAGGACTCTCTCCAGTAGCTCCATGTCTCTCTTGTCCTGGGGAGCCCAGAACTGGATGCAATATTCCAGATGAGGCCTCACCAGGGCTGAGCAGAGCACCACGATCACCTCCCTCCACCTGCTGACAACAATCCTCGTAATGCACCCCAGGAGACCATTGGCCTTCTTGGCCACAAGGGCACATTGCTGGCTTATAGTCAACTTGTTCTCCACCAGGACTCCCAGGTCCTTCTCTGCAGAGCTGCTCTCCACAAGGTCAGCTCTCAGCTTGTACTGGTGCCTAGGGTTATTTTTCCCTAGGTGCAGGACTCTGCCCTTGCCTTTGTTGAACCTCAGGAGGTTCCTCTCCACTCAGCTCTCCAGCCTGTCCAGGTCTCTCTGTATGGCAACACAGCCCTCAGGTGTATCAGCCACTCCTCCCAGCTTGGTGTTATCAACAAACTTGCTAAGAAGGCACTCCATCCCCTCATCCAGGTCGTTGATGAAGAAGTTGAACAGGATGGGACCCAGTACTGAGCCCTGGGGGACGCCACTAGCCACAGGCCTCCAATTAGACTCCGTGCCACTGATGACGACCCTCTGAGCTCTGCCATTCAGCCAGTTCTCAATCCACCTCACTGTCCACTCATCTAACCCACACTTCCTGAGCTTATCTAGCAGGATGTTACGGGAGACAGTGTCAAAAGCCTTGCTGAAGTCAAGGTACACAACATCCACTGCTCTCCCCTCATTCACCCAGCCAGTCATTCCATTACAGAAGGAATGTGTGATTAAGCAGGATTCCCCCTTGGTGAGTCCATGCTGGCTACTCCTGATCACCTTCTTTTCCTCCATATGCCTGGAGATGACATCCAGAATGAGCTGTTCCATCACCTTTCCAGAGATGGAGGCTGACTGGCCTGTTGTTGCCTGGGTCCTCCTTCTTGCCCTTCTTGAAGACTGGAGTGACACTGGCTTTCTTCCAGTCCTCAGGCATCTCTCCAGTTCTCCAGGACCTTGCAAAGAGAGAGCGGCCTGGCAACAACATTCGTCATCTCCCTCAGTACCCGTGGGTGCATTCCATCAGGGCCCATGGATTCGTGGATGTCAGGTTTGCCTAAATGATCTCTAACCTGATCCTCCTCAACCAAAGGAAAGCCTTCCTTTCTCCAGACTTTCTCTCTTATTTCCAGGCTCTGGGATTCATGAAGGCTGCCTTTAGCAGTGAAGACTGAAGCAAAGAAGGCATTCAGCAATTCTGCCTCCTCTGCATCCTTTGTCACCAGGGCCCCCGCCCCATTCAGTAGTGGGCCCACATTTTCCCTCCTCTTGCTACCGATATATTTGAAGAAGCCCTTCTTGTGGTCCTTGACATCCCTTGCCAGATTTAAAACCAATGGGCTTTAGGCTTCCTTATTGCATCCCTTCATACGTTAACAACGTTCCTATACTCCTCCCAAGTGGCCCATCTCCTCTTCTAGGGGAAGAGTATATTTTTTATACTTCCTTCTTCTGTTTTAGTTTTGTCTGGAGCTCCTTGCTTATCCATGCAGGTCTCCTGCCCCCTTTGCTGGACTTCTTACTCATAGGGATGCACCGCTCTTGAGCTTGGAGGAAGTGATGCTTGAACCACTGAACCATCTCTGTTTGACCGCCCTTCCTTCTAGTGTCCTCACCCATGGTATTCCTCCAGGTAGGTCTCTGAAGAGCACAAAGTCCACTCTCCTGAAGTCCGGGGTTATGATCCTGCTTATTGGCCTGCTTTCTCCCTGCAAGATTCGGTATTCCACCATCTCATGGTCACTATAGCCAAAGCTGCCCTCAGCCTTCACATCTCCAACCAGTATTTCTTTGTTTGTTAGTACAAGGTCCAGCAGGACACTTCTCTTCACCAGCTCCTCCATTACCTGTGTCAAAAAGTTATCATCAATGCTCTGCAGCAGCCTCTTGGACTGCTTGTGCCTAGCTATGCTGGCCTTCCAGCAGATATCAGAGTGGTTGAAATCTTCCGTGACAACCAGGGCCTATGATTGTGAGGCTACTTTCAGCTGTCTGTAGAAGGCCTCATCAACTTTCTCTTCCTGATCAGGTGGCCTGTAATGGATGCTCGCAACAGTGTCCCCCGTGTTAGCCTGCCCCTTAATCCTTTCCCATAAGCTCTTGAATGGCTCCTCCTCCACCCCTAGGCAGAGCTCGATGCATTCCAGCTGCTCTCTCACACAAAGAGCAACTCCACCACCTCACCTTCCTGGTCTGTCTTTCCTGAAAAGCTCGTAGTCATCCATGACAGTGTTCCAGTCATGCAAGCCCTCTCACTGTGTCTCTGTAATTGCAGTGAAATCATGGCCCTACGACCGCACACAGATCTCCAGTTCCTCCTGTTTATTCCCCATGCTGTGTGCATTGGGGTACAGGCATTTCAGAGAGGAAATCGAGCATGCAGGTTTCCCTGGAGGGGTGCAAGAGGATCCTCCATGGTCATGTCCCGAATGTACTTTCTTGGCTGCATGCACCCACTGGGGGCATCCCAACTTAAGCTGTGTTTTGTTGACTGCCCTGTCTCTGTAACTGTCCCTTTCCCCCGTCTTTTATATTTGAAAGACCTCCTTACAAGGCTGGCCAACCTGTTGGCAAAGATATACATGCCCCATTTAGTGAGTTGGATCCCATCTCTCCCCATCAGTTGTTCATCTTCAAACAGGGTCCCACAGTCAAAGAAATCAAAACCCTGTTGCCAACACCAGTGGCACAGCCAGTTGTTAACTTGGAAAATCCATCTGTTCCTCCTCCCATCCCTCCCCATCACTGGCAAGATTGAGGAGAAAATGACCTGGGTTCCCAGACCCTTGACCAGCATCCCCATAGTTCTGAATCCTGTTTAATGGTTTTCAAATTGCCTTTGGTAACATTAGTGCCTATATGAAAGAGCAGTAGAAGATAATGGTCCAATGTGTGGAGAATTGGTAGTCTTTCCATGACATCTCACATTCGAGCTCCTGGCAGGCAGCAAACCTCTCTAGACACTGTGCACTCTGGGCCTGGCTCTTATATAGGCCTCTCCCTAGACACTCACAGGGTGCTGGACTCACCCTAATCAAGGGCCACCTGGATCAAAGGCCCTAACTCCTTCTGACTAGGAGCAACCAAGAGAGCTCATTATCAGCAGCTACACCTAGCTAGAGCTTCTCCCAGGAGAAGCTAAGGCTTCCTGTAGTCGTCCTTGCCTAGCTCTCTTCCTGTTAGCAGCAAGCACCCTCTAGATCCTTAGAGGTCACCAAAAAACCCCCACAACAAGGTCCCCAAAAGTTGTAAGGAGAATACAGGCACTGTTTGTTGTGCTCTCTAGAACAGCACGCTATTCTTTTGCATTGCTCCCCAGTCTCCACAAAATCTCTCTGGGTACTGGCTGCAGGAAGCATACTATCTCAGCTATGTGTGAAGAAAGACAACATGCACAAGTCATCATTTCAGTAATCTGCAGTTTTATTAATCTACTTCACAGCAACGTATCAGCAGCATATCAGACAAAATCTATCACTATTCTGTCTGTGATTGTTCACCCTTGCCCAGCTGCTCTACGTCATCTCCCTTCCAGCTTGGTCTCTGCGACCAAGTTAGGATAATCTGTCATAGTTCAGAAGTAGAAAAGAAAAGAAACAGGCTAGATGTAACTTGGCTCAGTGGTCTGTTTCAAATATGGTTCGGACACAATGGAAAAACAAACAGGTCTTTGCTTGAGAAAACAGATGCAGCAGGCAAGTGCAAAATCTTACTTCGTTCCTTTCAAACACAAAAAGTAAAAATCTAGATGAGGCAGAGATCATTTCAAAGATCCCAGGTAAGCTTTTTGGAGATACTTTCTGCATTTTCCCCTTCTTCCCTTACTGAATCAAGAAACCCAGACCTTCGCGAGAATATGTCCCTTGGTACAGTCGTGTCCTATGCCGTACTTGTACAAGAGGAGATGCTCGCTGCAGATGTCCTGGACTCCCACAGGCCCAACAGTTGTTCTGCAAAGCGATGTACAAATTATGCTGGAAGAGAGAGCAAAAAAATGCAGTACATACTTTATTTCTGTATGGGAAAAGCTATACAGACTGAATCCTATTCAGCAGTCCTAAAGATCTAGAAACTCGGTGCTTACAAAAAATGTGACTTCTTATTGGCAGCTCTGGGTATGTGTCCCACGTTCCTGGCACCAGTCATCCTTTCCACCACGATGAGTTGATGATGCTCTGTGACAGGGTTCTGTCATCACAGATTGCCAGTTTAGTTACTGTACTGGTAGAAAGGCTCAGCACCCAGCAGTTAGGAGTCCCAGCTGCCCTTGTCCAGCACCCTAAAAGTGCTTTTGAGCTATTCCCTGCTCCACACGCCTGGGCAATGAAGCTCCATGACACACTGTGCATTTGACTACATTGTTTGTGACTTCTAAATGGGAAGAACAATAGTCTAAATTCCCTAGGCCTTTGGCTAGTTATAGGCAAGGGAAAACATCCATTCTGCCTCAGCTAATCTGTTACAGAGATAAAACTCCACCTGGCTCTCAAGAGAGAGAGAGAAAAAAAAAAGTGACTAATGCAACCCCCTAGCAAATCCAGCCTCTTATAAATACCGTGGCTGGGAGGGTGAAGTTGCTGATCAGAGGCCACAGGCATGAAGTAGAAATGTAAACTCTACACAGCGATCTTCCCTTCTGTTTCCTACTCTCACCACTTTAGTTCATCTCCTGGCTACGTGTTGACCCTCTCTCTACTTCACCCGTGGGAAGGTAAAATCCAGTGGTAATCCAGTGGTAAAATCTAGGTAAAATCCTGTAATGGTCTATGGAAACAGATCAAGTTATGGCAATCTGTTCCACCACTGGCTTTTGCATGAGATAAAGATGTGCTAGGAAAAAACAAGCAACCCCTATCACATTTTAAGTTAAAGCCTTATTAAATGGGAATCAGCATTTTAATTGGATCTGCTTAGGTTCTGCACTGTGTCATGTAGTACAGGAATTAAACTTAATTTTCCATAAAGATATTATCTCTTCTGGAGCCTCAGCATTAGTTTAAGCAAAAAGATGAGATAGCAACGAGAATGTTTCACTGAAATGAAGCATGTTCTCATGGTTGTTGAACTGTATCTTTCTTTCAGTAATTTTAAAAGCACACTATGTTTCAAACAGGGGTCTGTGGCTCTACAACGTATCTAAAATTCCATAGTTGTTTATGACAGATGACTTAATTTAACACATTGCCAAGAACTCATTTTCCAGAAGCTGGGGATTGCTGAAAGTAGAATCAAATTCCAATAGAATTGGGCATTTCCTAAACTGAAATGCTTTAACAATGGCATGAAAATGCAGTTATGTGTGAGAGAACAAGAAAATAATCACAGCTTGATTTCAGAAATGGCAAATTATTCTATTAATGTCTACACACTCAGAAACTCAAGCTTTAAAAGATCATGATAAGTTACAGGACCATGAGAAGTGTAAATTCAAAAACATAATGCTGGCATGACAAATATTTTAAATTTATTTAGATTGACTTATTATATTTCTGCTGTGGCTGAAATTTTGATTTAGAAGGGCCAATATGAGTGTTTCTTCTGATTCTGATTTTCATGCCCCAAATTCTGTTTAGACATTGACTAGAAAGCCAAAGCACATCTTAGCTGAGATTATCAAGCTTTGCTTCCTTAGGGGTGAGAACCAAATTCTTAATTCGTTTGAGCTAAAACACCAACTTCATTTGAAATATGGCCTGAATTTCGCAACAAGTTTTTGTAAAAAACTATTCTACAACTTGTTATAAACAGTGTCCTTCAGTCTACACCAATAATAAAAAGTCTTGTCATGGCACCGGTCCATGCTGAAGTATCATTCTTTCTGGGTAGATATTTGTATGGTAGGTTTCCAGTCACAGCAGTATTATCAGCTGCGGTGGAATACATTTGCATTGTGCACTTTGCAGAGGAAAAGAAATTGGGCACTTTATAATTCACACATATTTAAGAAGTGTGAAACATACCATTTTGAAATAAAGTTAGATTCGATTCTCTCTTTTGAATATAAATAGGAACTTAGTGGACTAATGGTTACTTAAATCATTTTGATTCCCTTTGAGGAATCCTATTATGCTAATAAAATGTCCCCTCTTTGCATTATCAGCATAACAAAGTCAGAACTTTATAAATTTGCACATCTTTTCAACACTCACAAATTCATCTTCCCTTGCCTCCAGCTGTATTTCCCTCCCTCCCCCCCCCATACCAATACCACATAATCTGCCTGTGATTACCTTGTCTTTCTCTTCTGTAGGCGTGTGATTAGTCTGTTCCTCTAAGGTTCATCTATTAAACATAGTCTTTTCTGTCTGTTTTCCCTTTGCGTTTACACAGAGGGGCTCCTTGGCTCCTAGCTTCCCATACCGATAACTACTGTTTACCCGCCTCTTATCTTGCTGCCACTTGAGGTCTATTGAAGTGGCTCATTAAACTTCTGCTGATCCTGAGCTTCTGCTTGTGAATGAGTCCAAACAATTCAAAAGGGTCCACTGAGGTTGTTTGGCATGACAATATCCATGCATCTTTGCTAATTTAGGAAGCTACACATATAGAACTTCTGTTATCCAAATCTATCAGATTAAGAGTGATCAGACGCTCCAGGACAATACTCCAAGACAATACATTGTTTTGAATAGCATCATCTGTAACAGATTCCTTACTATCAGACCAGAAGGAAAAGAATATTAAAAGCTTGTTTTCACTGAAGACAGCTGGATGATTTGTTTCTTTTTTCCCAAATGAAGACTCAGGAAAAAAAAAAAAAAAGCGTTTTTATCAGAATGGAATTTTTCATAAGATCATGTGGATTTCCCTTACGTTTTCAAAAAGAAAATGCCTTTAAAATTGCTAAAACATTTCATTTTGATGAGGTAAGATTGTTTTAACACTACCATTTGAAATCCTTTTATTAACTATGCCATTCCACTGGAAATACATTATTGACTCCACAATCTGATTTGGAACAGAGTGGGTTTTTTTTCCTCTAACTTTCTTCCAGAGTGCAACATTTCTTCCAAAATAGGAATTCTGTTTTACTAACACAGTTAATTTAGGCTTACAGTGTTGGCTCCCTCCTAACCCATCTCTGAGGCACATCCAAACTCCACTGGCTCCAGTGTGATGCTATGCTAAACTTATGCTAACTCTCCCATCACGGATTTAAGTTGCTACATAAACTCTTGTTGGTAGTCTGTCTCGTAACCACAGGAGTGCTGGCACTTCCCACTACTTTCTCACAGTATCCCCTCATTTTCTCAGGGCACTGAGATCTCCCACATCTTACAGAGACAGAACTACACACTTATTTGGCTACTAAAAGCCAAGACAGATACCCTGGAAGTTCTAGCAACATATTTGGGCGATTGCGTTACTAACATAAAGCACCTGAAATATTGCTTTCCACTAGGGATGCTCACCACTAGACCAAATGTATCCATACAAATTCTTCTCTTGAGTATTTAGTACTCAACACATTCACGGAAGAAAGAGTAAATAAATTTGTGGAAGGGATAGAAATAAGGCCACTAGACAATGGAAGAAGAAAGCTAATGGATCTTTGAAAGTTAAAGGCAAGAATTAACCAAATCTCATTAAACACTGGTACACTACTACTGTGTCACCTTCTAAAAGTTCCTTACAGAACTAACATAAAACATCTGCTTATTACTTTACTCATAATTGAAACCATGAAAAAACAATGTTCTTAGATTACAAGATCTGCAAATCAGCTTGATTGTCTTATCACAGAAGCGTTAGTTCAAAGACGGAGTCATAGACAACCTCTGCAAATGATTACATTCAAGCAGTAGGCTGCTATTAATTCACAGGAAGCACAGAACATTAAGCTTATACTAATCTATCTTTGGATCGATGGCTATAACTGTGTCATTTAATGTTTGTCAAAGCAGAAAAATACAAGCATAAAACAGATTATATTAGTTACAAGAGAAAATAAGATAAATATTGATCTCTCTTCTTTTGAATTGTTTGCTCATTGTCCATAAGCAAAAATTATTCTTCATCCTTTAAATATGCACATAAAGGAAACTTCTTTGTTTTTCATAAATAAATAAATATAAAGCTACAGAACAGAATTTATGGGAATCTGCAAATAAGGAGAACTTCTAATTGTAATAGTAATAGCTAGTGAACTTTAAATAGGAACAAATTGTTAAGTAAAAGCAGAAGAGTCAGATCTTCAAAATGAAATTGAAAAGTGCTTTAAAATGACATGAGGATGTTGCTTCAATGAGATTCAAACATATGTGCCTGAAAGGTTATTTTCATTCTGTCAGGACTTGCATGATTTACTCCATTAAGCAATATTTTCTTCCACAGGATTGTTGTAGATTTCTTAATGCTACATTGGTATTAAGGAGTTTTATTTTCCGGTTTTCGGTAAGAGGATCATCCCAAACTGTCAGATTTGAATGCCTGAATTCCAGAAATGAGTTCACTGGCTTAAAATTTGCAAACTGTCAGGTGGAAAAATGCAACTTGGAAAAGAAAAAAATCTGTCAAAGGATAAGAAAATGGAGGTTAGATGTCGAATAAGAATATTTATATTCACATGTGCTAGACAAAATCATACTCATGAAGTGTAAAGAATAAAACCAGAACTTCCACTGTAAATTAACTGACAATTAATTTTAAACAGTATGTACTACAACATTATCCCTAGAAGATATCTCCTCAGAATGCTGAGAACTTCAAAGGTGATTTCTTTTATTCACTAAATCATACACATTATTTTTGCAGGGAGAGAGAAAGGCCATTTCAAACAACAGAGAAAATACCTATAACTGAGAACAGTCTTATTATAATCAGCGTTTGGATCATCTTCCAGCGCAGCACAGACTGTCTCAGCCCATAGTCCCACGATCAATGCCAGATCAAGAAGCTCTTGACTGAAGCCCCTTTTCTCATGTGATCACCTGGTGACCTAAACTGAAAAATTGATGTTACTGGGAAAAAAAGTTTTTTTTTTTTTTTTTTTTTTTTTTTTTTTTTTTTTTTTTTTGCATATAGGCACAATTTTTTCAGCAATTCCTCTGGCCAGCTGAACAATTGTGTCCCAGAGCAGGGGGCTGCTTATGCTGATGTAAGTAGCCCTGCTGCTGAATGCATAACCGCAGAGTGAAGAAGAGCCTAGTACAAGCTCTTCTAAAGCTTTATATACACACCACTCTCTCTTGGTTGTAGGCATGTCACATGAAGAGGTTAGAAGAGGGTCATTCTCTTTTTGCTTATTTTACTGAATGCTATCACCTCTTTCAATCTGCCATTTGAACTGCTTGTGTGAGCACTCACTAGTCCATTTAAGGCAAAATGCATTAGATTGGCCTACATAGTCTTAATAGTAGGACTCTGCAATGAGTCAAGGATTTTTTAGAAAATCAGAGTAGATGTCAGAACCAGAGGGACAATAACCCCCATAGAAATGGCAGTGAGCTGCTGGCACCATGCTGGAAATGGTAATCTCTGTAGCTAGCATCACTGCAGGACGCAGAATTCTCCTGTATATCTTTATATGTGTTCCTCTCTATCTATACACTTACAGAGGGTGTAGTCAGATAAGACAGGCAAAATTGATACTAAAAAAAGGCAATCTTTAGTTTCTTTCCATCTCCTTTCTTTGTTCTTGGCTGGACACTGTTGTCCTTTGGCTTGTCCCATCTCTATCTGTCATCTGACCCCTAAAGAGCTGATGTACTCTCTAAACAGGCAAAAGGCTTTTTCTTCTTCCTTTATGGTTGAGCCAGCTTCCTGCTAGTTCAGTGAGAGGAATCAGCTCACGAAGTTTCAGCAATTATAATATATTAAACAGTACCAGGAAACACTCCAAGGCTCTGGAACAGGACTGTTTACACTATCTGCAGCAAATTGTTAAAACGGCCCTGATATGATTTTGGCTCAGGTTAACTACCTCTCTCCCGATATTTCCCAAACACAGATGTAAAATCATTATGCACCAGAAACATTCCCAATAGGCAGCTTGTATATGTCCACCAAGTGTTGGCTGGCTAGAGACCGTGAAGGTTAGGGAAGGGGACTGTTCCTTGCCAGTTGGTCTCTGTGCCAGAGCATGGTCCTGGGCATATAATTTACTAGAATATAGGTAGTCCAAAGCATCAAGGTAGCTGAGAGTCAGTGCAAGAGGAGAGAAGGAGTGAGCAGATGAAAAGGGAAACAAGAAGCTAGTGAAGAGGAAACAGAACTGGCTTCTCAGCAGCGGTAACCATTACATGGGTTCAGCCTGTCTCGTTTAACTGCATCCTTGTAGATTTACACTTTTCCTTCTTAGCAATATTAGTGCCAGTTGCTGCTGACTGCAGCAAATACACTAGTCAGCTGCAGAGCTCGTAGGGAGGCAGTTATCTGCATGAAGGGAAAAAGCTGTTTTTCTCTTCTCAATTCCAAAGCTGCAGTATTGTGTTGACACAAGGCGACCTGTGGTTTGACATTAGGGACACAATAGCCATGTAAACTGTGGTTAAATGCTATGTAAATGGTCATGAAAACTGTTGAAAGTTTAGAGAAGAAAGAACGTAGAAGTTCATCTTGGATCCATCATGGAACTCTTGCTGCATGACCAAGTATATGCCAATAATTCTATCATGTATTCATCACAAGGACTGGCCATGCGTTATCTATTTAAGCATTTCCATTTGTGGTTTCACAAATAGTTAGATACACAATACAGATTTGTAAAAAGAATCTAAGAAAGCAAAGAAGCTTGTCACAGTTGCTTCTGTTAACCAGTCACTCACCTTAATTGATGTATTGGGGGAATTAAATGACATCGATTTATAACTAGAGGAATTTGGAGGTGACTCATACCCTCTGATTTCTATAAGAATCCCAAATACAGGGGAAACAAGCATCTGTTAATTGGATCAGGCTGAAAAGAAACACCACCAGTTTCTAGAAAAGGGCTTGTTATAGTTTTTAATTTAGTTTACTTCATTGATTTAGTTCATGGACTCTTCTCTGCCCTTCAAAAAGTTTCCATCAGCACAGCTTGTGGTGAAAGAAGTTAAACTGCAGAAGTTTGAGTCTGAGATGTGGGTCACCTAAGGAATTATAGTGTCAGATTACACACCCTAAAGGGCCATGCCAAAGCTTTTCCCAAACTCCAGTCACTTCCGTCTCTTTCTGAAGCTGCTCTGGAAGTCATCTGGCCCCCTAGTGAGTCAGCACAATTTGCTGAGCTGACAGGGAACAAACCCATCCAAAAAGAGCATATTTACCTCACTGAGAAATTAGAGATTAGATAAAAAAAGGTTGTGACAATCTGGAGAGAGTCACTGAAAAAAAAAAGAGGCCATCAGGTGTATTATTAATGCCTATTTTTTTTGCACTGTAGATGATACAAAAAAAGAAGAGATCATATTCCATATTTCCTTTATGATCTATTTATCTTCATACTGCTTCTCTGCATGAGTGTTGATCCCACAGGTTAAACCATTCTGCTGAACAGAATAACTCTGAGAGCCCAACTCCTGGTATAATGCTAAGTGGCATCAATTAACACACATCCCAGTGCTTAGGACTAGACCCTAGCAGAACAAAACTGTCTTGGAAAGTTGGCAAGATTTATCTCGTCTTGTTTTCTGCAGAGGAGGGTATCCTTCTGCCATCCCTAGAAGTAATGAGGAAGAAATAGGAGCCTAGGGTTGATCTGCATCAGTGACACATAGGTGCTCTAAACCTCTCATAAGTAGCTGCTCCAAGTAAGGGTACATCTGCTTTGCACCAGTGAAGTGATGAAAAGCAGCTGGAGAGTCTCCATGGATCTATCCCAGATGGGACCCAGACGGTCTACTTCTTCCTTACGTTATTATGCTGTACCAAGTTCATTGGGTAGAATTTCTACCTGTCCTGGGCACCTTTGAAGTATAGACTGTATTTTTCACTCTCCCCTGAAGTTATTATCTTTTTTCCCCCCTCCATATCTTCACCACTTCTGTTCTTTATCCATCTTTCTTCTCCCCTATCCCTTATGGCTTATGGTGACTAGTTCATACCTGAATATCCAATATTAGTAAATCAAATTCCACACTTCCAGTCTTCTATTAGTTTTCATTAAGAACTGAGTGAGGATCTTTCATTCTGAATGTCTTCATGCTTCCTATGGATGTCTTCATGCTGGTCTTTCACATAACTCAGATTTTAATTTATTCTTCAGCAAATAGTGTTAAAACTTACAGCTAAGGCAAAAAGGCTTAGTGATATTTTTAAAGGACAAGCCATTTACATGAATATGGGTAGCCCATGAGCTGTAAAAGATCTCAGAACTACAGATACCAGTAATCCTGATCATTTATATTATTTTCTGTGTTTTAAAAAAAATTCAAGATTCCATGCAGCCTCCACAGTTAAGTATTATAAATGCATTATTATGATTTTTCTCCTTTGAGGCTTCTAAGAATAGCAACTAGTTGCCAAAGCAGAAGGAGAACTGCTTTGTTCTGGTGCGTTCATTACTAACAGTTGTTATTCCTCCATTGATGTTTACATTTTGAATGACTGATCAGACATTAAGTGCAGGAAATAACTTTCCGTGAGTCTGACTGTACCCTTTCTCCACAACATTAACAGCAGCAGATTCAAACAGGGACTTGGCTAATTTCATAGGCTTTGTGTCACTGCTAATTACCCTGCTGATCAGACTGGCAACTCATGCAAACACAATGAAAGAAAAAGGAAAGACAGGAAAAGAGTCTGACAACTCTCACAGCAAATAGTGTCTGGTTTCTTTCTTGTCTAAGACTTCCAGGAGTGTCTTTCATACAATCTTCAACAAGTAGGTTGTGCCTTGGTCTCCATTTCTTAGCAGAAGTCACTCTCTCACTTCATTTCGTTCATATGTGAACAGTGTGGCCAGACAGACCCAAGCACTGGCCCTACAACAGGGACCAGGTTCTGACCCCACTGAAATCATTTGGAGGGTTCCTCCGAAAGTCAAATACCACCTGAAACAGAGAGTGTGAACAGGCTTATTAAATACAGTGAATCCTGTAACAATAAAAACTGTGTTCTTAGAATGCAATACATTTGCCTTTTTGGGACCACATTTTTCTAATGCACCATGTTATCTTACCTGAGTGGGTTTCACTACATTGTGTACAACACATTTCCACAAATGTGAGGGGTCATATCAGTTTTCTTTGAGGAGCCACACATTTCACACGTTCATTAGAACCACTCTGCTGGTTGGGATTCATTACCGAATAAAGCATGTTTACGACTTCAGTTGGTTTTGAAAGCAGAATAATCTCATTTACTAGGCTGCACCTAACGTGTAAGGAGAAGGAATATATAATACAATGAACGGTTCTAGAGAATCTGGTAGGTTAGGTAATATCTATCCTTGAACAGAAATCTGCAGAACAGATGAGACTTTGTTTTCAAGAGTAATTGACAAAGTACGTGAAAGCAGTACCCTCAATCTTTTCCTTCTTTTTTAACTTTTTCTTCTTTTCTTTTCATACACATAAGCATAGGCATACACATGTATAGTACAGATATACTGAATATATCTCGAGTATGACTATCAGAATATATTTATTTCGCTTTCGTCTCAGATAATAAAAAATGCTTATTTTTCATCTTTTGAGGAAAAATGACTTAAAATTCAGACTTTCACAAGCCTACAGTCTATTTTTACGCTATAAGGGCAGAAGCTATCTAACTACATCCCCGGCTGCACTTCCTCTGCTAGTATTAGCATTACAATGTCTAAAAAAAGTCTAGTTACAGTATGTAGATTTGAAGCCCGTTGCTACACTCTAATAATATGTGCAATTTCCGCTCTGTCACTAGAAGCTCATCAGACATGATCCGGATTTTCTAATACCATATACAGGGGATGACTAAGGATACCAAATCCATGCATGAAACAGTGAAAGACTTAAAGAGGTAGAACCATTCACCTTTGTAACTCCAGCACTGGAGCCAGTTCATATGTATCACTGAGGTCAGCACATATTTGGAAAGCCACGAGCTACCAAGTCTTAAATGTCTCTTTCACTATTTTGGGGAGATTTTCTTTCTTTCTTTTATACTTTTTTGTATGTTAGAGTAAACTAAAGTTTGTGCCAATATTTTTTCATTGTTCACGGTTTCTAGGAATACATAGAATTATCTTTCTCCAATCTACATTTCTTATCCAGAACATTGTCTAGATTAATTTTATTTTATTTATGAACTTGTATAGGTGGAGAACTTAATTTTGGTCAAATTCTTCTCTTCCTAAATATATAGAATGTATAGTAACTGCATTCTAGTTCGGTTTGTGAGGAAGCACATAAACACACTTGGAGGATTCTGAAAAATGGTATTATTATTGTTAATACTACTACAGGATCAGATTTATCTGGGGAAAGACAGCAAGAATTGTAGTAGCCATGCTAAATTCAGTAGGTGAAGCAGCGGTGAAGTATGTGATGGATGCACTGTCAGGAGCCATGATGATTGTCATTGCTCTTCCTACATCAGTATGGAGAGCCCACACTGGAGACACACATAATGAAAGACTTGCCCTGAAGAATACGTAATCGAAGTGATGGATTTACCAATAATCAGGTAATTAAGTTTCTGATAAACTGGGAAATAAATTCCTCAGCTCTGAGTCACTAGCAGCCTAAGCAAGCCTGAGCCCTTCATGGGACAAGAAAGGTCAGCATGAAAAGGTGTATACAGATCCTTTAGCGAATATGTCAGTATTGTGAAAACAGAAGCTACTCAGAGCATAGCAGATTTATTTGCTAAATAATTTATTTTCTAAACAATTTCCACACTAAATAATCTAAATTCTAAAAAATTTCCAAGATGATCTGGTCACAATGCTTTGAAAGCAGGTCAGTGGTCCAGGTCAGCTTGTAGAACAAGGATGGCAAAAAAAAAAAAAAAAAAAAAAAAAAGCAGTCTCTCTCTTATCCTTAGCACCAATCTGCCATTCAAAGCCATCTATTCCAAAGGATGCCAATCATTTCACTTCTAAATGTATCCCACATAAATCCAATGTACTTTTCAACGTTTCTTCCTAAATTGAATCAACTGAAGGTATTGAATTCACTGTACTGCAGTCCAAGGAAGAATGGTCTACACTGTATTAAGGAATCTCAATCATTTCTTGAACTAATCTTATGTTGGTAAACTTCATGCAAAATCTGTATCAAATACAACTTTCATAAATAAACAGATAACTAGGATGCTACTATTAAATGTAGACAGCCTCTGTAGTTGGAAATAGTAAAAACATTTAAATATTTATGCTATAAAGTTTCTCTAATACTGTTAAGGTGTTCAATAAGACATGTAACAAAAGTTGGTTCAAATTTCCTCATAAAATTAAACTACTCTTAAGCATGACAGGCAAAGCCTGTACTACACTTGCATTTCAAATTGTTTATATTTGATTATTTTCCGTTATCTCTAAATGAGGTGAGTTACTCTAGGGTCATAGTCTGTTTCTTGTTATTAGTTGGCATGTTCTACTGTGTATACAAGATAAAGTGTATTTGATATTCTGTCTTTTTGTTTAAATTTATTGAGGTTGAAAGATAAATGAAAGTGGTTAATTTTCTTCCACTCCAAGCCTTCTTCATATCCAATCTAATTTATTTTCTTTATGCAGTACTCCTGTCTCAAAAAGTATATTAAGATCCAAAAATATGGGCCACTTCACACATGAGGTTCCCGCTGGTTCAACTTTTTACGTTTAGAATAGCTGCAGATCTGGACTCTTAAGGACAGACATGCAAAAACTGAGATTTACCATTGTTTTTTCAGCTGTTCTGCAAGCAGACATATAAAATTTAACATCCAGCATCAGATTTTCAAGATCTGCACAATCACATGCCAACATTTGATCCTGTCTAACTCAGAGGGCAAGCACCTGTTTAAGTGAAGTGAAGCACTTCTTGAAGTGACCTGAAAACACGTATGTGTGCATGTAGGCAGCCAGCTGAGTACAACTGCAACTGCGCTCATCAGCTGATGTGATAACTGTTGTCTAATATACATGCCTAAATATAAAAATCATTCTTTTCTCTTTCATTTATTTTCACTTTACTCTCATTTTAGAAGCAGAAGCCTTCATAAAGGAGAATAAGAAACACATAGGCTGGAATAGGAAATGAAGTGCTCTGTGAAACAGAGTAGCATCCTCCCATTTTGTGCTCCTGTATTCAGACTGACAGACTACTGAATAACTTTTTGGTGCACCAATTAGCTGTGGATGTTTGACCTACAGAGTAGGATCATCTCCATTTCCTTAATATCTGAATTTAGCATTTTAAGTGTAGGTATCTGTATGCGAACGAAGCGTCTCACTTCAAATTATAGTCTCAGGAGATCTCAAATGTGATTCAGTTGCCTAAACATAGGTGTCTGATGCCATCTGAGATGTTCTGCTATGTCCAAGTTATCCACACAGTGGTATGGTCCCCAGGGCAGCTCTTACCTCAGGGATAGCGAGGATCATTGCTTTCAGAGCTTTTGAATCCTCAATAACATCTTTCTGAGCCTTAGTTCGTGCCTGCACTAAACAGTGATCAGGAAACAAATAGCACAGGGAGCATGCACTGGCACAGGTCCTGATATACCAGATCTCCCATGATTTTGTCTGTGAGGTGAGTGGTGAGAATTTAGCATGTAACTGTGCATTTCCATCCTCCTTTCTGTGATGAAGTTGAGCAAAGAAGATTTTCTGAGACTGTTCACCTGCTAAGAAGCATGAGATCAGCTACAAACCAACACACTTCTGGATTGGCAACTGGAAGCAGGCTGGAATATGCTAGACCATCCAAGTGTCTGTTGAACTTTGAACCACATTCCTCTTAAATACCCCAGTGGGGTCCAGAGATATGCAGCCGAGAAGCATGTACACTAAGATGAGCTAATTGCTTCTCCAAACTATGAGCTCAGTTCAGCTAGCAGCCAGTCGTCAGGGCTGGGCCGAGCTGACATAGGGGCCTGGCCTGGATAGGGTGGGGGGAGGCCCAGAGAGGTGGGCAGGGGAAGTAAGGGCTGGCAGTGCTCTCAGGGCTCTGACACCAATACCTCTAGTAACATCTAAGATACCTAAGCACAGGTGTCCATCCGGCATCCCAGAAGGACAAAGCTCTCCCATAGGTGCTGTATCACAGGTGCTAGCCCCCCCACACACACAAAGGCATCAAAATAGTTTCCATAGATGACTATGTTTAAGCAATTTGAATCAATCTTCTGAGTTTCTCCCGCATGGAGCAGGTGGACGCTAAGGTAGGAGAGAAAGGTATTTTTTGATACTATGTGGCAAGGATTAGATTCAGATATTATACTAGAGATAGTGAATTTAGTAGTGCAGCTAGTAAGGCATCTGTATTCATAAGCAGTGAGCAATTCATTTTCTTTATGTGCTCAAGATGAGAGTAGTCATGACCCCAGTCACAACCTTATTCTAGAGTAGCTTTGATTTCAACTGAATTTATAGTCTACTGAATCCCAAACTCAAAGTCCTGTTATAAACTTTTCACAGTATCCAAGTACGCCACAGCAGAAAGGATTGTTGAAAACTTCAAGACTCTCCAGGGAAAGTGTATCTGGGCTTTAACCGTGAAGCCTACTGTAAAATCTACACTATCTGAAAAATTATGGCTGATGTCCTACCCTCATATAATTGCAAGATTGTATCTGGGAATGTGTTTTTATGTCTGGTGGAAACCAATCTTTGTGTATCTTGTCACCCATCTTCCTTACTCTATGCTGGCACAAGAGATTAAATAGCCATTTGACAGCTGGATGAGGAAGCTGGTCTGGTTAAAAACTAGCCCAGAGCCAGATCAGGGAGTTGATCAAACTGGCCACGAAGCGGCACAGTTGCTGGCATAAAAGAGAGAGTAAAAATATGTGGCCAGTGTTAAGGGAAAGGCAGAGCTATCCATCATGATTACAATTAGAACCTGTAATGGCTTAAGTTGATTGTAAAATTACACCCTACAGAAGGTATTTGGAGGCAGCAAACATATTAACCATTTAACATTAAAATACCACAACTGTAGTACAAGTACTTAAGGCCCTCGTATAAACATGCAATTATTATAATACAGATAGTGGCTGCTCTTACACTGTGTTTTTTGAAGAAGTACTTGCCACCAGTACCTACAGCTGGCCAAGCTGGGTGGTACAGAGCCCGGGCCCCTGTGGAGTGAGTACTCAGAGCTTGTATCACTATGTCTTACATGTATGCTGAAGAGCATGCTGAAGGCAGCCCTGAGAAACGGGACTGTAGCATTCCACCGTTCGTAATCACATAGGAGAACCAGCAGCCAAAGCTGGCCAGTAACGAAGGCTGAGATAAAAGGCAAAGCTTATACCCTACCACTGTTATTAAGTTAAACAATGACTTGCACCTGTGATTTTCAGTTGTGAAGCCCCTCTAGGAACTATGCCTGATACAGCTTTCTCCTACTCTATTTAGTAGTTTAAAAGGCCTCTGTATTGCCTTCTCCAGTTCTCCCCAAAGCTTAATGTTAACAAGACATGTGAAGAAACATGAGTCAAATTTCCTTTTCTGATTGCTTCCAGTTCTGATTTCTCACAGGAAAGCTCTGACCACAGTGTTGTCAGAGAGCCAGGGCTGAGGTTTTTCTGAGTCTTACCTATTGAGCCTGTTCCACTTCATAAAAAGTACCTCAGCAGAATAAGCACTGACTGACACACAGGTCATCTCACTACCTATGCAGTATTGCCATCATGAGCTTCTAGAGTCATTCCTAGTGTTTCTTTGGCATAATGCATATTTAATACTGCCATATAAAACAAAACAGCTTCATCAGAAGAGTTAAAGAGACCCTGCCTCTTCCCCACCCACCAGCACTCAAAATCCATGGATTTTAGTGGTACAGTCTCTGGGTCAACTTGTGCAGAATATACTTCAGGTAAATGCTTCAGTGAGCCAGTTACTCAGTAAAAGAGACACTTTCGCACAAGCTTGTTTCTGTACTAAGTGTGATGTGGAATATGTAACAGCAACAAGATAGTTTGTGGGACACTTACTCTGGTGTCCAAAGGGACACAAGGATGAGCTGTATATCTAGCTGTCCAATGTACCCAATACACAGATACCCTGACATGCTCAGACTGGCTTACCTAAAACAGACATCTAGAGAGTGATGTGAAATAGCTCCAAGGGCTGAATCCTCTTCTGGACCTAGGTTTTTGCATTATCATCCTAGGTACTAGCTTTTTTCATATTCCAGTTGCAGTGGTTTTCATTTTAGAGGTGCAGCTCAGCACTTCCATCTCACATTTGTTTAGAAACATCTCTTAAAGGAACTCCAGAGAAACGGATATCTGTTGAATTTTTAACCTTAGTTCCTTTTTGGCAAATCTCTTCCTAACTTCCTTGGGAAAGACAATATCCTCACAGATGAACTCCCTGTTCACAAAAAGCACTTTAATAAATTATGTGGCCTGATGACCTGATGGCTTATTTGGGAGACAGAAGAGTCTTAACAAGACCTACAAATGATAGACTAGTTTAAAAAAAGCAAGTGCGTCAGGATGTATAGATAACTTATTGCATGGAGCTAGAAAATCTTAACATTTAAGGACTAAGCAGTAACTGCCAATATATGAGATATGTGGCTTTTCATACTGCCAGAGATATCAATTTTCACCAGCGGAGGGAGAGGTGGGCCTCAAATCCCAATCTGCTACTTATATGCATTTTAACATAGTATAATTTCTCTGGCTTCTAGGTTAATGGGGGGGGGGGTACACGAGGATGTAATCAAACCCCAAAACAACCTTTTACTGAAGCTGCAAAAAATACAATGAAAATTCTATATTATTTAATTATAAAGAAATTCATCATTCCCATCACATACATTCTATAGATTGTTTTGCAGAAGAAAGTAAGTGGATGTTTTACTGAAAGATGAAATTACACCAATTCCAGTGCTAACTGCTTTTCCAAACTGTGGCATATGGGCTGTGGCATATGGACTGAGGTATTACTTAATTTTATTGTAAATGGGATCTTAGTAGCAGTTCCTACATGTAGGCTGCCTATAAAGTGTTCTTCTAGTCTCTCCTTTCACTATTATGGAAAAAGTTACCACAAATTTAATTAGCTGCCTTACACATATGCATTGTGTCCTATAATTGTCCAGCTTAAATAGTGATTATTTTCTGCAGTTCTTCAGTATGAAGAGAAATCCCTAGAGGACTACCATTTTCTAACTTTAGTCAAGTCATACTTATTTAATGCAAGCCATGTATATAATTGAATATAATAGAATATGGTAATCATTATATTTGGGATAGTATCCAATGATTTCCCCTCCCCCCAAAAGACCAAGGTCTCACTAAACAAGATGGCATATAGGACAATGTCATCTCACTTTAGAGGCAGTGTCACTACTGAGACAGAAGAGAGTCAGGCAAAGAAAAAGGGCTGAAACATAAAAGTACTGTGATCTGGCTAATGGGAAGGGGGAGGACCACACTTTGGATATGTAAAGGAGAACAAGAATAGGCAGAAATGGGTGAAAAGGGAGAAAGGGGTAATACAAGCGGCAAATACTGGAGGAGGAAGCAGGTAGGAAGAGGAAAACAGTAAAAAGGCTGAGAATATGATTGTAGTGACCTCCAAGTACATACAACTCTATGTTTTCAGGAGGTAGAGTCTGTTGTTGCTCTCATTGCTGCTGTAGGCGTTAACTGCTGTAAACTGGGGTTGCTATGAGATGCTTTGCAGTCTAATGCTGGTTGTGCATAGAGATGGAAGGAGGGCAATTACAGGAACACACATGCCTCGATTACTGAAGATAAATGTTTATGAGTTTAAGAAAATGTTTTGAAGCCAAACTAAAACAGATCATCACCATATTCTTAGAAGCGGGATACTGTTAAAACTACATAAACCATTTTCTTTTTTTTTCTTTATCCCTTCCTCTCAAAAAAAAAAAAAAAAAAAAAAGAGAGAGAGAAAGACGTAGTCCCTTCACATTTCTGTGGTCATGACTTTGGGGGGACATATAAATACTCATTTCCCTTAAACTAATATGAAACATGAATTTGTGTACCTTTTTGTACACACAATTTAACAAACAGAATTACTCATCCCAAAGATTAGCTCTTATACCAAAGCTCATAATCCTTCTTTTGAAAATGAATTAAAATATAAATTAAGACTGGGAATAACCTGCTTCAGCATTAGTTATATAAAAAGAACATGTGTAAATCCAAAGTCAGTCCGTGCTCTCTTTACAGTCAGTGAATAGAAAGAGGGGAATCCAAAGTGCAATTCAATAGACCTGTTTTAGGATACATTAGCAGAAACAAGCCCAATGTTAAGAGCTAAGTATGTAACATAAGTTAAAATGAGCTCAGGACAAGTAGTTTGTTCTCTATATGGACAGTCCAGTTTCCCCTCATTTTATTTCATTTTGTATTTAGAATACAGATGAAAGTCAATGGAGAGAGTCTAAAAGTATATTTAGGATTAACAAACTTAGATTACAGGGAAGGGAATCTTTTCCTCCTCTGGCCACCTTACTTTTGCACTTCTGCCACTTACTCTTGTAGATAATATGAAAGAGCTAAATATTTTTCTTATTTTTTTCATATTTTGAGAGGATGATTATCTTTTTCTTTTCATGAAAGCCAAAATTACCTACTAGTCCGTACAGCAGTTTTGGCTTTCCAGAACTGAGGCCCCATGTTAAAATTGCCAAGAGGAGCAAGCAATCAGCTCAAAGCAAGCTGCCATCATATAAATAACAGCTCATGCAAATGAATCTTCTGATACATTGAAAAATCTTCCAGTGTTAAACATTTTTACAAGATAAAATGTAGCTAAAAGCTGTAGAGATGGCACAATGAATTGTTGGAAGAGGAATTTTCACAAAAATATTTTGCCTTCAAAAAGGATAAAAATTTTTATATAGAAGTAAAAATCAGATTATTATTTTGATTTACTTAGCTACTTTTGGCAGCTGAAATGTGAGAACAGCTCTTCAGGCAGATGTTCAGCAGAGGTTTCCAGCTGCTAGCAGGAATGATGTCAGAGCATTGCGTAATTCCCTGTGTTTGTAAATGGTTGGAATAAACAGTCACATCTTTTGGTCTGTTATTAGTATCCAAATTCCTTCCAAAGCTTCTGTGTTATGAACTGAACAGTACTGTGTATCTTACAGCTCATCTCAGTGACCTTATAAGCATGTGGGGTTTGGACATCTGTTTTATTTAGAACTGCTTGTCTTAACAGTGTTTGGAGTGGGACGCTGTACAGGTAACAAATTAACCCATTACTTTTGTCTGTCTACCAAAATTATCTACTTAAGGCCTGATCCTGAGGTTCAGCTAAAGCCCAGGCTGCAGCATCATCAGACTTACAGACTTATTTCTGCACAGGGCTTCTGAGTTCAGAAGCTTCCACACAAGATGCACTCCTAAGAGCATAAGGGCTCAGCCATTTAACTGTGGCATGTTCCCCCATAGCTACTGGTACCTCCCTAAAATTTAAAGCCACAAAGCCAAATTGCAGTGTAGGCATTCCCTACACTTTATAGCTCCTTCATTACCCTTCAAAGTCTCCTCTATTTCTGCGTGACAAAAGAGCACACCACTTAATGCCAACACATGTGAGAACTGGACAGTACACTGTCTCTGAATCTGTTACAAAGCATCTGCTGTGCTATATTATAAAAGAAATACATTGACTGGAAAGAGGAGCCAATCTAAGTGCATTTTATGAGATAATCTCTGTTATTTTCATATAGTAAAAGTGGTAAAAAATCCTATAAACAGAAGAGAGATAGTGACCAGCAGGAGGTAAGGTGGCTCAGTCACATTGCTGTAAGTTTAAGAGCAGGGAATCAGAAGACAATACCCATTGCCCCTGCCAGAATTTTCATACTGTGAAAGGAACTCATGTATTTCAGATTATTTGAAAGTCAATGGGAAGTTGCTGACTCTACAGGCAGAGCACTTAGCTCTCTTAAGAAGCGCAAAGGCATTTTTGTTTACTGATCCTCCCTAATCTTCCCACATGGAAACTTATAGAACAAAAGGGCATTGAAAGGCAAAGATCAGGAGGCTGCATTCATTCATGCACTTTTTCCATCTGTAACTCAGTCACCAGCCTTCCCTTAGATGTTAAACTCCATACAAGATAGCAAGATTTCAACATGCATTCTGAACATATCTGCATTGAACTGCAAGGAAGAACAGACTACTGTGGGAGAAACAGAATGAGACATCATTTGTCCAGACTGGTAGCAGGAAAAGCAAAAGAAGGGGAAAAAGCTGGGAAAAGTCAAGCCAATCTAATGTTTTTATAATTTTATAATATAAAGGTTAATATACATATAGTTGTTTCTGTATATATTATTATAATCATTAAGTTTGACTAAATTTTTCAATGCAGAAGGCAATAATTACTGAGAAGTGAAGGGTAAGACAAAAGAAATGTTTCTATTCACTCGCTCCACTAAATAAAGCATTTTCTTCCAAGTAATTAATGCTCACCAATCAAAGTCTAGATCAAAACTGAAAAGTTCATCTGTTCTGTAGTAGGTTATCTAAATGACATTTTAACATACTCTTCAAACGTTATGTAAGATCCTGAAAGGCACAGAAGACTTTTTGGCACATAGTTCACAGTAGTTTCAAGGACTTCTCTGCCTGCCAGGTCTGAGAGCAATTCTAAAAGGCATTGGTTCCTGTTAGATATTTATCCATGGCATATCCATGAATTCACTTCATTGCAACAAAAGGGAAGAGATAACCTTTCATCATTCTTCCAGGCCATGATGCTGGGGCAGAGACCTCTCCCGTGGCTTGTTGTCCCCAGATCAGCCTAGTGTATCAATCATCCTATGAAGACAATAAGGGAGCTTTCTCTGAGGAAGAAGCCACAAACCTCCAGCAAGTTACTCATGGGTGGATCATGGGAAACAGGTTGTGAATTTATATTTATCTCTACCTACATTTCAACTGTAGTTTCTCAGTTGACAAGTTTAAAATGTTGTACAATACATATTGATAAGTATGGGTCAAATGTTAGATGGTAAAGGAAACCTGGAGAAGAGAGAGAGGAAAGCCTTGCTAAAATTGAAGGCTGCTAATATCCTTTCATGATAAGGGTTTCAAGCTATTTTGGGAGTAGAACTCTTGATTTTCTATTCCTTGGAAAACCAAGAGTAAGAGTCTTCAAGGGCAAAGTTAGTTTTATGTGTGTATCATATATTCTCCGAACTAATGAAGTCATCCATTTTTACTAATGTTAGAAACATATGAACCTGAATTATACCTCATTTTGCATTTGAATTACAGTATATATAAAAGGGCCAACATTAAAACATAGTTTTCATCCATGTCAGAAAAATGGAAGCATTTCATTACCACAGAGTACTGAAAAGAGCAGTCAAACTTTCCACTTGAGGTAAACCTTGTCTTAATGTGTAAAGTTTCCTGTTTATTTATGAAAGAATTTTTAGCATTCTGGCTTGTGCCTGCACCAAATTAAACAGGTCCATTGACTTCACTGTTGCAGGGCTGGAGATGACCAAAGGAGTGGATACTGAAGTCAGAAGTTTTCTGAAGAGTAGGCAAGTGGAGTTCTACTGTAAAGGTCCTCCCTGGAACTTCCCATACAGAGGACAGAAATAAAGGCCTGCCATGAGGCATAAATCACCTGCCATAAGGTAGAGAAGCCTGAAAAATTAAGTGAGGCAGCTTTTGGTTGCTGAAGTAAAAGGAAGCACCAAGGTTTGCAAGAGGGTTCCTATTAAGTTGTTATGCCAGGAAAAAGACGGAAATGAGTGGTCTTCTTTTGGAAATCCCTTTTTCCTGCTTCATACTTTACCCTTTCAATGCCTATTAAATTGTTTTTAATGTATAACAGAGTTTCATCATTCTTTTTAACGTGCTAAAAATACATACAATTAAGGGGATATATAAATGGCTCCACAATTTCTGACATAAATATTTGGTCTGCAGTTTCCTGGTTTACCTAAATATCATGAACTAGCATACTGCTATAATAGATCTCTACTACTGAGTGCAAGTACTTATACTAAAGATGAGCTAATATCCTTTTTCCATCCCTGTATGAAGGAAAAGTTCACTGAATGCCAAATAAACTTTAGAGACATGCATTTCAAACTTCCTTTGAATGCATATTCCTAAACTATGTTGTGGTTAAATTGCTCACCATATATGATATGGTGAGGTGCAGGAGATGCTTGCTATGAGGAGATGCTAATCGACTGTCTGCCTAAGTAACTGTCAGTTGTCCTGATATTCTTGCAGCAATACTGTTAGGGGAAGAAAGTGTAAAAGGTTTGATAACAGCCTTGGACCCAGCAGTTCACCAGTTGGGTTTTCTACTTCTTCACAGGCACCCAGTGTGACTTCAGACAGTCTTTTAGGCATATATTCTCCCTGACGTTTACATCCGTAATTTCCTGTGACAGGAACTGAAAAGACTTATCCAGCAAAAGAGTTAGGCATTAATTCTGCCAGCTGAATGTATGGTGCCAATTTAAGTGCTTGCCCTCCCTAGGAATAGGTGAGGCTCTTGAACTGGGATTTGCAATAAACTATGTTCTAAATTAATCTCTTGAAAACACCAAAATCTGTCTCAGAAATCTCTTTCTTTCGGTTTTAGGCTCATGCCAGAGTTAGTACAGAGACCACCACGAAACTGGGCTTTACAATCCTGAAACATATTCTTGTGCTTGTATTCTGCATTTCTTCCACTGGGCGTGAGGGACTGGGTTGCTTTTTATTTTGATGAAATGCCAGACTTCCATATGAAAATCCACTGCCTGAGGTATTTAACAAAGAAATCAAGGTTCATTTCCCCTCCTCTGTCTTGGAGAGGATGCAGTTCTCTTACTTCCAAATGATATGGCCTAACAAGACTACAGATTAATCTGAATGGAGACTCCCCCTTCCTCCTGTAGAATCAGAGTGACCGAGAAACCCAGAACACCAGGCTCTTGGGTATGAGCAGGAGAGCAAGCAAGAGGTAGCTTGAATATCAGACATTACTGGAAGTGGGGTTAATTTCATCTAACTTAAAACATCTGCAGCATAGCTATCTATAGCAGAGCTTGTCACCTCAAGCTTCTTTACAGGCAATAAAAGAAATACACAGGGATCTTTCTCCTAGTGCATTTTAGGCATACATCTGCATTCAGTCACATGCATCCCACCCATTTTGTCCTTCTTTTCTTATGTAGCCAAAAATGGGAGCTAGATATCAAGATTTATAATGACATGGTCCTTAGGTGTTTTTGAAAATATCACTTCAATATTTTGTGCACACATATAATTCTACTTTCAGAAATTTAAATTTTGCAGGAAATTATGTTTATCATTGATATTTTCATCATTTTCCACATCCTGATTTTCCACATCCTGAGAGTGAACAGGTTTTAAAAGCAATCACTAAGAATGATTATCAAACATAATCTAATAGGAAATATGGGTGTAGACATCCTAATGACAACATAATAAACATCTGGTAGGACAAAAAGTTTACAAAAACCTCTATTTATAGTACACCTCTGGTAAACAGACCTTTACTAAAACTGATGCAGCTATGTCAATCTTTTTATTTATGAGTTGATGGTGAAAGTTGCAGGTCAAGCAAAATAAGCATATGTAGCAAAAATTAGATATTTTTATAAATTCCAGATGGAATGGAAGAACCGAGATATTTCTTGAAAAAATGAAATAAATGTATATTGATAAGTATACGATATTGCATACTGACTGGATCATTTGAATTGCTCACCTACAGCTGGGTAAAGAAACTTGAGAAAATACTGAAAGAAAAAATTGTTTAAAGGGTTTTTATGGCTTGGCCAATGTAGATAGCCATAGAAAGTAATGCAAGTAGCATGCTTAAAATAATGTATAAAATCTAAATGTTATATATAGTATAACAATTATAGAACAGTGCTAAACTGTATGGAACACTTTTTCTATATTTTTATCCAAAATAAAAAAATTAAAAATGAAAATTCCAGAGCATTTGTTGACTAACTGATCAGCTTTTTATGCTAAAAATATACAAAAATATAATTATTTTGCTTGAAAGTAAATCTGCAAGAAAAGATTCCCCACAAAAATGACACAATTCAAAATCCTTTCACTTTCCAAGTTTAATCAAAGGTCTTCACAGCATTACTCCCTCAAGAAAGAAAACAGAAAAAACAAACTTGCCCAAGGACGTAGAGTGGTACTCAAAAAGCTTTCTTTCATAGAAAGTTTCCTTTCTATGTAGGAAAAAGAGTGGCTTTGTCTAGAAAAGATCTTGTGTGGAAGATATACATGTAAGATAACTACTGACTTGTCTATGATAATAACCTTCCAGAGAAATGTTGACTGGCTGCTGCTTTAGTTACTATCACTTAACTGTGATAATAAGTCAGGTAGTTCTGGCTCGCATTTCTGTCAACAGTACATTTAAAATCAAAGACAGCTGGATATAGCTATTTCTCCATCTTATTGAAGTGACATTTTCACATGTATTGTCATTTTCTTTTAATATGTTATTAAATGTTGGAGTGCTTGCCCAGCCACCTCTTTAATTACTTTAAACAACAAATTGTGTTTTGATTCTCAGTAAAAACTTGACCTTGAAGTGCAGCTGAGTGCTCTACTTAATTGGAAATGTGGGAAATCATGGAACAATATTGCAGAGCTGAAGAAGTGTGGGTGTTCATCATGAAAGCAGGTGTTTCCTTTTAGTGGTCCAATTTCCCACATGAGAAACTAAAGTCCACCCAAAAACAAAACTCCTCACACATCTCTTTTACTTCTAACCATGGCACAGCACAAAATCTGCAGCTCAAAAAACGAAATAAGAAAAGTTAAAGAAAGAACAGGAGGGAGGTATAGCAAACCAGCAGAACCCTAAGAATTAAAAAACAAAGCATGTCTGTCATAAGATTGCCTTCTCATATCAAAGCTTTGCAAGAAGGGGGATTAAACATCTTCTACAATAATTCAAAACAGAAAATAAAACAGGGAGGCATCAAACTTCAGGTTTAAAATTAGAGTGAAACAGCCAAAAGCTACTACAAGCAGTACTGTTAAGAGATGAGTCTGCAGGAAGAGGCTTTGTTTGGGACCAAATGACAAACTAGTCTATTTGTTCCATGCTCTTATAGATCCTTCTTCTTGCTGCACCTGCTTTCTTCTCACGCCAGTCTTTTTGATTTTGCTTGCTATGATTAGTTTAGTGCTTATGAAAATTCCAAGATGAGACTCTAGGAAATAGACAACTTCCAGAGGGCAAGGAAAAGGGGGCATAAGAGGTAATCCTCTAACAAAGTGGTCGTATCCTGGAATGGAGAAATTAATGGCATGAGATCTTTGTTAAATCTTCTCTATAACCCTTGACAGGGTCAATAATGGTAATTTCAGACCTGACAAGCAAAAATCAAGACTTTCTTAATATCATTATTTTGAGAAATATCACCCAATTTGTAACCACACTGAAAAGCTAGTCTCAGGATATTCATCTGGGCAGGATGATATTTGTAGTTCAGAGACATAAGTGCATCCTGTATGTTTATTTCAGAGAGATTTGAACTTAAAGTAAATTATTAGCATCTATAATAATTTCAATCAGAGAGTATTTGACACCTATCCCACTGCCATACACATGCTTCCAGTAATTCCAGGTACTGTTGAATATGTACTCAGTCAAAAGTAACAGGCAGTAAGAATTAAGTGGAATAAACAGTGCCAGGAGGATATACATCAGATCCAGTCTGTACATTCATAAAGTACTAATAGGAATCTCAGTTTTAGACTCTCCTTTCATGGTTCAGCAAAAGGAATTGCAAAGTCTTGCACCTGGACAGGAATAATCCAAGCACCAACACAGACTGGGGGCCAATCAGCTGAAGAACAGCTTTACAGAAAAAGCCTGGGGGTCCTTGTGGACAAATTGAATGTGAGCCAGCAACGTGCACTTGTGGCAATGAAGACCAGCAGCATCTTCAGCTGCATTACCAAAAGTGCCGCCAGATGGTCGAGGGAAATAATCCCTTCTCTCTGCGCAGCACTTATGAGACCACATTTGAAATGCTGTGTCCTGTTTGGGATTTCCCGGTACAAGAAAAGTATTTCTGTACTGATGGGTCCAGCAGAAGGCCATCAGTAAGGCTAGGAAATTGGAGCACATGACATATGAGGAGATACTGGGGGAAGGGGGATTGTTCAGACTTAAGAAGAAAAGACTAGAGTGGGATCTTGTTGCTATCTTCAGCTACCTGGTGGAGGGGTATGGAGAACACCAAGTCAGGCTCTTCTCAGCTGTGCACAATGACAGGATGAGAAGCAAAGGACACAAGCTGAAACAACAAAAATTCTGAAAAATTCATGGAAAAGCTTTTGACAGTAGCCCCTGGAACAGGTTGTCCGAGGAGGCTGTGGACTACGGATCCATTTCTGCAGATATTCAAAATTTGACTGGACATGTCCCTGAGCAACCTGATCTTTGGTCTCTTTTGAGTGAATGTTAGACAAGATGACCTCCAAAGGTCATTTCCAACATGAAATATTCTGATTGCATGATTTTACTCAGTTTTCAAAACTCTAGATTTTGTTTCTGTTCTCTCAAAGACAAATATCAAAGATGATATTGATAGCCTTTTTCAGACTCTTACTTTACTTTGTTGTATTCTCTTAGGATACAGAAAACTTTTCTCAAAGTTTGTTTACCTCTTCTAAGAGAGGTTAAAGGAAAAGATTTCAGAGGAAGCAGCTGTACAAGCATAGATAATAGAGTAAAACTGACCATCTTTTCATATAAAGTGCTTTCATCCTCTGTACTGAAACTTAGGGGACAATAATATTCTGTACCATTGACTCTAATCATCACCAAAGAAGAGATGGTCCAGCTCAAATGTAGCATGTTTCCTTTGTTACCTTCTTTGGTACATTACACTTCGTTTTCCTCTTAGATCTTGGGAGAGATAGCAGCTGTTGATCTGTGTAACTGAAGAGATTTTTACGTTCACTTACTAAATCTTATAGTTTAAAAGGTGAGTAAGAAAGTTTTTCACTTGCGCAGGTGTAGGAGATTTTCTTTAGATTACACAGCAAAAGCCAGATCATGGAATAATCAAGGGGACTACCTATTGAGACCAGTGTTTCTGTCAAGAATATTAGTTCGCTGTTAAAACTTTAACATAGGATTACAAATGTAGAAATACAATCTGACTTCAGGCATATAGCTAAGGCACTGAAATGAGAAGGAGTTTTGTTTAGGCTACCTCTAGAAGGTATCCTAGAAACCAATTAAGGTCTTGGCTGGTTCAAGTGAGATTCATCTCACTTAACTGTGGCAATCTAAAATTGTGATGCCTTAATAAAGTTCTCTCTCTAGTCTTCATCTATTATCAAAAGAAAGAGAAAGTTCATTTGTCCCAGCTGTTATAGGATGGGGTCATTGTCCTAAGTGGTAAGCTAATTCTTCTCGTTGGCTATACCTGAGACACATGTCTGAGGATGAAGAAGGTTTTTTTGTTGTTGCTGTTGTTGTTATTTTTTAATAAATATACAGAAAAAAAATGTATTCCTTCATTACAATCACTTAGCAAAATTTCCATTCTGGGACAAATGATTGGGTAGTATTGCTTGAACAGAAGAAGAAATACAGAAGAGAAAATGTCAGAAGCCATAGTAACAATAAATCTATGTATAATGTTATTACTAAGTCGGTTCTATTTCTTGTGGAAATTGTTAACATCAAAACACTACCTAATTGCCATCAATTAGTTTTGGACCCCAAACCCTTTATCTCTTAACATATTTAAGAGAAAGTGTGCCTTTAAGCTCCCCAAAGGATAACATCACTATTTTTTTCAAACTGAAAGACTTTTCACAGAAAAGCTATATTACTGCGTATTATATTACATTGAGAAAAGTTGAAATATAATTTAAATCCAAATCTTTACCCATATGCTGAATATTTGAGGTAATTATGTAACCTAGTATGATCTTTTTCTGTTAATTTGTTTTAAAATTAAAAAATATTAAAATGTTCAATTGTCAGTGTGCAAAATACATCTGCGTTATATCAGATGAAAACATAAGAAATACATTTCCTTTACGATTTTGCTAGTTATATGTACTCTATTCTTGGATTTCTCTTATCTGTCACATATATGTAAAATTAAAATCTGCCTCATGATGTTTGCTATGACACAAAGTGTCTTCCATATTGAAATTATTATCACTTATGAAAGTCTTCAGCATACATTTGGGTTGCAGAATATATTGAGCTGAACAACTTATAGTGATCTTCAAGGACACAGAGCAATTGTGATTGAGCAATTCATCTCTGGTAAAGCATTAAATATGTCCCCATCTCTAAGTGCATGTTCAAATGCCATGGGACCATCATCTTCCGTTAAAAGAAACATTTAAAACATGATACACTCTTTATTTTTTAATGCTCATATCATGGAACAGTAAAAACATCAGAGAACTGTTTTTTAGAACGTTCTTCACTGCCACATGCTCACTTCGTGGGCAGGGAATAGATTGGGAAATGATTGACCTCACATTGTTTCAGGGATTAGAGACTCACTGTGTAGCCTGCAACCTGGTCACGCAGAAATACCCACAATCTGAGCAAAATTATTAGAGTATTGCTTGGGGGAAAATTCCCCAGCCAATGATAAATAGCCTCAACAAAGAGGTTTCTTCTCCTCTTCTGTCTCCATTTGCACGGGGCTTGACCATGAGTAACGGCTTTATGAATCTCATAAATATTTTTCAGTAGAAGACATAAAGCTTCTTTACTTCATGCAACTTACAATGTTAATGGCAAGAGAGCTGATTAGCATACCTGAAAACATTAAAACACTTCATAAAATGCATTTCTATGACTAAACCATTTCAGGGGAATGGAATTCTAGGCACAACCATTTTAATGCTGGCAACTGTTCAAAACGAAATGCTGAACAGGAGCAATAGAGCCTTTTGTGTGATGGAGTTCCATGGTGGACAACTGCCATGAAGGAGTGCATAACAAGCACACAGATAATATGACTAGATCACACAAGAGGGAAAAATCTGGCTAAGGATGAAAACTCTTCTCCAGGAAAATTGTTCTGGAATATTTATGGCTTAATACTAAGAAAACCATAAATTCTAGGTCTTAGCTGAAAGCTAAGCTTCATGGCAATACAAAAAAAGGGGTACATAAATTAGCCACTAAAATAAACAAAATTATCCAAATGCCAGTATCTATCTTTAAAACCTCATTTAAAGCTGTTACACATCATAAACTCTAGAGAACTCAGATTATCCATGTTAAAAGGATATTGAGCAACAACTCTTCATGTTCAAATATTCTGTTTAAAATTAATGCTTAAACTAGGAAGCCAGTTATTCTGGAAATTTCAGGTTCAAAGCTTCAATCACTCTTTTCTTTAACTTTTTATATATCCAATGCAAAAGACAGCAGTAATAGTATTCTTTTTTTCCAGTTTATAGTACTTTTTCTTATAAAAATGAAAATGTCCAAATGTGTCATTTTCCTTTCCACCCCAATCACTTCACCAGATGTAAAAGAATACTAATGTTTAGCCAAAAAAAAATAAAATCTACTTCTATCCCTTTTTTTCCCCCTCTAGTTGTATTTATTTGGCACTACCCCTTTAGTATGAACTGCTCTCATAAGGCCAAAAGGAAGGAAGGAAAGACTTAGTTTACAAAGCTCTGCTGCTGCTGGCATTAACATTTTAACAGTCAAGAGTGAATAAAGAAGGAAAACATGAACTAACAAATGTATTAAAATATCTACACAAAACAAAATGTTAAAAAGTTCAAGAGTGTCACTTAATTCTGACAATGAAATAATGTTCTGCAATTCATATAATAATGCCTTGAACGCTAATGTCTTTTGCTCTTTTTTAAAATCAGTGATGGAATTCTAAAAAACATTTAGTGGGAACAATAATGAATTCTTGAATGCACAACTGATTTGATAGAACTATTTCATAAACTCTTTGAAAAATGTACTTCATTTTGACCCTCATTTTGCTGCAGTTTTAAATGCAAACAAATAAAGTGATCCTCTTTATTGGAAAATTTTCCTCCACTGACTAAAGACAAAATTCTGAGCCTTTCAGTCCGGATAGTAACACAGACTTTGACCAATCATTCTGGTTTCCCTAATTCAGTAGTTCAAATAACTTCACCTGAGAATGCAAAAGTCGGCAAAGTACTGAAAGTATCAAAGTAAGCTTTTCTACTTCACTAAGTCGCAACATAGGTTCTTAAGGACTGATAAAACAGAAGACTGGAAAATAAGCATTGTCTCCAAAATGCAGGTTATTGAAATAAAGTAATAGAGATTACTGGAAATTACTGCCAAAATTATCAGAGATGACTGGAGTATTGTGTAAATAAGAATGTTGTAACTATTCTTGGGTTCAGGGTAGAGAGTTTGTGTTCGAGACGCACTGAGAGCTTGTTGATGGCATTATTCTAGGCTTGAGGGAGGTAATCGCCTTCTTTTCCTAGGAGAAAATTTGCTTCAAAGTATCTGTGTGCATCGTGGTTGTCAGAATGAATATGTGAATGGAAATTTCACAAATTCAGTTACTTCAAGTTGGAGCCAAACATTTCTTGTATGTAGGACACAAAGATGAGGCATCAACAGGCAAAGCTGGAGAAGGGTGAGCTGAGGTGCAATACCCTACAGAATATTAGGCAAATAAAATAAGGAAACTTTGGAAGATGATCTTTGCCTTATTTTTTCTCAGCTATTGGGTATTTTTCACTGCTTAGTAGCTCAGAAAATAATTGAAAATGAATGTTCAGATTGTTAATAGTAAGTAGCTAGTATGTGGTTAGACTGAATATCTTTTAAGCCTCTGGAACAGTATCTTGAGAAGAATGGTATAAGTTTAATGGTTAAGACAGTAAAATGTGTCTGGGCAAAGTTTTAGAAAAAATTAGAGCAAAAGATAATCTTCAACATTTGCCAGTGATGACTTAATATCTCTTTTCCATCTCTGACAGTTTCTATGGTTCCTTTATTTATAGAGGATGCCAGACAAGTTTTCTATACTAGGAATGACTGGACAATTCATAATTATTAACTGTACATTATTCTTTGCACCCAGATGATTTATTGCTTATTCTGCCTTAATACCGTGAAAGTATGACAGTTTAATTGAATCCTTACATGTAAATGATCTTTCAGTCCCTATGTCACTTATATGCATTTGAAGTAAACCAGGGTCTTTTTTTTTAATGGAATATTCAACATTTCAAAAATTTTTATTTGATTGCCTTACTTGTATATATAAACTTTTAAGTATGTTCAAATGACATCTTATGTCAACTTGTATTAAAAAAGTTAAATCTTTCTTTTTGTCACACAGGAGTAAGAACTCCAAGAATAGCTGTAATACAAGTGGATTTTTCACTTTCTCTAGAAGAGTTACATCTAGAGAGCCACATTAACAGCTGCAAAGTCAGTCTTGTTCTCAGAGGAGCTTTCAGCAGAATAAATTATGAAGCTGCAGTAAGCTCTGTATGGGGTAATGGTTGATCTCTGACCATGCTGACAGCCAGACCTCTTATCATCTTGCTCAGCAACAAGTCAAATTGGGCTTTAATTGCTGTTCAGAGAACAGTGCACAATTAAACATATGTGACACAGAAGCTGGTACAGGGCAGAAGGGAACAGGGGATGTCAAGGAGTCATGAGACAGGCCCTTTTTTGATACTCTGCACTAAAGACAATGTGAGCTTTATATATAAAATAAAGCACGCACAAAGGTTCCCAAATTACCAGGCACTGCCTTGAAAACTTAATGCTTAATAACTGGATTCTCACCAGAAGCAGCTAAAGTGCCTTTGAGTTAGATCTGTACTAAAGAGACCTGCACCAATCCAACCTATCAGGACCCATTTGTTATCTACATTTCTTTTCATTAATCTGTCTTTTTAGGATTTGGCCATGGAGAAACTCACAGATAAGTTCTGATTAGCTAAAGGCATAAAATTCTGCACCTGAGTGACCTAAATTCTTTTTATGAATATTCTTATTTAGATGTATAATGGCCTTGCTTCCTTGTAATGTAATAATCAACTTTGAAGAGTGTTAGTGTCTGGGAAAGCTCTCATCATCTCTTGTACAACATTGCTCTACAAAATTTACCTTATCTCCTCACCTCAATTCCTCAAGTCAATGCTTGACCAGAAATTACAGCTAATTTTAAAGGTAAATTTTTAAGCTAAGTTTTCTGATGTTTTGGTCACAGTTGTCTAGCAAAGTCTGTTCTCTTAATCAGAAGTAAGAACAGGGGCAGAGTTTGAAACTGTGTCTGCATTAATGACACTTTCCAGATGCAAACTGTAGGCAACACTACCTAAAACACATCTGCCTATTCAAAAACCAGACAAATCCAAGTATACTTGATATCTTAAACTTATGTAAAGCAAGCTATAAAGGCCAGAAAACTGTTAAACCACAAAAGCCCATATCAATTGTAGCCACAGGCCAAGGTAAGCATAGGACTAAAGCCAGAATTTTATTTGACAAGTAGAGGCCAAATCATCATGCCATAACTCCTCTGAAGTAACTTAAATGGAAAAAGAAAAAGAGGTTGTGACAGAACAGAAAGCACTGTATGACAACCCAGTTTCACCAACAGTAAACCTTTTGTAGGTGTTAAGGATTTGAATCTGATTACAAAGAAACAGGAGCACATAACCATCCACCTCCAGCCAGATTTGCAAAGCCATAGACTCCCTTTCATGATAGCCCACAGCTCTTCTCATAATATAAAAGGGAAATATAAGTAATCCTGCTCAAGATCCACCAAATCATCAAGGCCTCCAGCCTCATATTGTTAGGGGAAGTCTTTCATATCCAAGGAGCATATACACAATTCACACTTTTTTTTTTTAGTTAATTAGTAATACTTTCTAAAATCTCAAATGATCCCTAATTATATTTAATTCAAGTAGGATTTCAAAGATTCCTTTAGGAAATAAATGGTCTTCCCATTCAACAGGATGCTTCGAGACTGCAAGACTTTTCTTCTCTCTTCTCCTGCTCAGTGGTGGAGCAGATAAGCAAAATGCACTTTTAAGTCCAAAAAAGAGACATGAAGAAAACGATACATTCATCCAAATGTAAATTAGGGGTTGGTATGTAATTAGTATAGACATAAGACTCTATTCTTCCTGATTTGTTGAACTGGCTTCAGCTTAGGCCCCTTACCCACTATATGTCTTCCCTAAGACATTTGTCCATTCTACTGAATGATCTCGCTAGTATCTTTCCCCTTTGTTTAACTAAAAGTAACTAAAAAGTAACTTGGATGACATAACACGAAAGTCTGAATCTACAGTTTTGTGTTTAAAATATTTCTATTGGAAATCTTGCATCAGATCACAGAATCACAGAACGTTTGAGGTTGGAAGGGATGTCTGGAGATCATCTAGCCCAATCCTCCTGCTCAAAGCTGGATCAACTATAGCAGGTTACTTAGGATCATGTCCTGTCATGTTTTGAATATTTCCAGAGAAGGAGACTCCACAGCCTCTCTGGGCAACCTGCTCCAGTGCTCTGTCATCCTCACCACGAAAAAGTTTTTTCTTATGTTTAAATGGGATTTCCTGTGTTTTAGTTTTGCCCATTGCTTCTTGTCCTGTCACTGGGCACCGCCGAGAAGAGTCTGACTGTCTTCTTTACATCCTCTCTTCAGACATTTATACACACTGATAAGATTCCCCTGAGCATTCTCATCTCCAGGTAGAACAGTTCCAGCTCGCTCAGCCTTTCCTCATATGAGAAATGAGTCCCCTAATCATCTTAGTAGCCCTTCAATGGACTTGTGCCAGTAAGTCCATATCTCTGATGTATTGGGGAGCCCAGAACTGGACACAGGACTCCAAATGTGGTCTCACCAGTCCATTGACTGTTTGGGGCCCAAAAGTTCTATAGAGTATGATAAAATACTTGTGAGACAGACAGTGAATGACCGCATTTAGGGAGAGCTAAAGTCTGCTAGATCTTGGAGAATGTTTGGATAACTTGCAAAATATAACAAATTCAAAATCTAGGCATTGAATACTGGATTTATCATCAGGTCACTTTAAAACTTCAGTATAAAGAGAGAGATCTTTTATATGAAAGACAACAATTACTGTCAAAATAATTTAAAAATGGTGGTTCTACAATGTTTGTTAATCAAGGAGATCAAATAACTTTCCAAGCTCTTAATTAAACTTCATGGCACTTTTGGGAAGGAAGTTTTGCTAATTTCATTTTATACTTGGGGTTACACAGATGCAAAATGTAACTGACTTCTCTACAGAACAATTTTGCGTGCAGACTACAAACATATCCATTTTGGTATGATAATGTAATTCAGTCACATAAACAAAGGCGTCTGATGTCATTGGAGATGTCTCTTGGCTCCAGCTACTGCACCGGAAAGGCATGGTAAGTCTTAAGACATATTCTTGTCCATGGTGTAAAATGCTACTACCTCTAACTGGGAACTCTATCTCTGCCTAGCAGTTTACATGAGAGTGAGCTGTCTAAGTAACTGTTTTTGTCAATGTACATTTAAAGGTCCATTCAGTTTTCTAAGTATAGGTGCTTACTGCCATTTGAAGTTCTCCAGAGTATCTAAGACATCTTCAGGAAGCTAAGAGATAATGTCAGAAGATACACTGGAGACCTGTGCTATCAGCTGGCAGCTGGAGGTCAATAAACTAATTAGACTCTAATCTGTATAGTCAGTGGCATCTCCTGAGCTATTCAGCTCATCCTGGACTGAACAGCATCCTGAAGTGAGCTGAACAAATCCCCAAACAATCTTGACAAAAATAGAGAACAAGAAATGAATGTAATTCCTTTGAAGGATTCTAACCTACTATTGCTAATTAAATTAAATTATTTTTTCAAGTCGGATTAAAAGAAATGTGTATCTGCAAATAAACAGGCTCTTTTTTCAGGTTGGTGATAAATCAACCAAGATCCAGATAAGAGTTAAATGGTTCAGTGCTTTTTTTTAACTAAATGCACTTTTTTTCAAACAAACATAATGGTTGATGATTATTAATCACTTACCAAGCAAACTGCAAATATTACATACAAGACTGATAGTTTGGATGCAGAGATAAACCTGCAGCAGACATTTTAAAAAGTATGATCATGGTTTAAATACACATATACTTTATCTGGAAACCTATACGAACAAAATGTTTTAAATATGGGAAATAATATTTAAAATATGTCCACTTTTTAACTCGCAAAATAGCATTATTTTGCAATAAATGGTATATATTGAAAGTAATGTGAAATAGGTCTCATCTATGATTTTAGTTACTTCTCTCAGAAAACTGTAATGCGAATGCTTCAATAAAAAGTAAAACCTCAGGTATTCTCTGGTGGCTTTCAAAACCTCTATTTAGTATAAGTTACAGTAAAATTATGGCATAAAAGTCATATATTCCTTAGATCCTAGGTTAGGTCCTTATCCTTTTATATTCTTGAAGCCTGAATATTGTTTCAGTGTTACCTGTCTTATTCCAAGAGAACAAGTAAGTTTTCCTTAGTATGTGAAATCTCCAGAGGTATAAAATACCACAGTAGGAAAAGTTGTTATCCATACTGAGCATGTTATTAACTATTTCTTCCTCCAAAAAACAACTCACATTTTGAAAAGCACTTTTGCTATAGGATTTTGTTAGAATAAACTGAAAAGTTACAGGAACAGGATAAGCTATTTGAATCTTCTGATTAGTGAAAGGATTATTTTGCTTTATCCCTCCATGAACTCATTAAACATTTAATCCAATTTAGCACCATGCAGTGTCTTGGCATTGTTCTAGCCTGCTGAGAACTGCAGAAGTTCAAGCTGGCAGAAGAACTGGGTGCTAGCTCACTGCCTGCCAATTCCCATACATTCCCTTATATCACTATCTTAGTCCCTGGTTTTAGACCTTTCCTTCGGAATGGATTAACAACAGAATAATCTCATGAAATAAACCTGGAATTTAATGGGCTGTTCATAACCACTTGTTAAATTTGTCATTAAACACCTGAAGATCTTCCAAAAGGAAGAACTGAGAGGCAACCAGAAAAGAAAGGCGTTTTTTAGCAATGTCCGTAACTCGGAAGCAGAAAGCTGATAAATAGTATCTGAAAGAGTACATAGAAAAAAACTGTATCTTCTGTCTTGATTGTGTCTGTCTTTATTTCACAGATGTTGGTCAAGTAAATTGAAGTTCAGGAGGCACTTTTATAAAAGTCTTGTATTTTTATTGATGCTAAATAGATGTATGAGTAACTCTCTGAAGTATTAATTTTGACTAACTATGACATATTATTGTTACACCCTTTTGGAAAACATTTAGTATCATGTTCAGCAATAATATAATCAACAATATAAACCACTTGGCACACAGATAAGAAGCAAATTGCATGTAAAGTCAGGCAAACAGTGGCCAAGCAAATTTAGCATAATTCAAGAGAACAGAGAGTAAAGAACGGGAGGGGAAAAAGCAATTAATCAAAGTCTTCTAGATGGAGAGCAAATCTGATAGGAAGAGTCTCCTTATCTTCCACACTCTTGACTTATTTTCTTCCCATATCTTTTGCTTGTAAATTATGTTTCTTTTGCACATCAGCTGAATGAAAAATGAATGCAACCTGGTCTGCCCTTTATCACAGACAGCTGTTTTTTGACTAGTTTGTAAGTGGATAAAGTTCTGTCTCATACTGAAGTCAGGATTTTATTATTGATTTCAGTGGATCTAGAATCATGAATACCTAATTTATGCATATATATCATTTCTTCATTAGACCTGGATATTCCCTAGCATTAAGATTTTCTTAGTTTATAGTGAATTTGATAGAAAATTTAAGGTCTTCTGACCACCCACATAAGCAACTTTCTATTAGTAGAGAAGGTGCATATTTTGTGGGAATACAACTGGGTTTCTGTTTGAAAAGATTTCTTTTCACAGAAAATAAGTTATTTTCAAAAACCAAAAGAAACGCCATTTGTCAGCATTTCCCACTCCCTTTCCTGACAGATAGCCAAAATTCAGCTATACTTTTTATTACATTGTTTTTGTCATAGAAAAGGTGTTACAACTTTTGCATAGCTTTATGAAATGCTATTGATTATTAGACATCATTATCTACATGGTTTAATCTTATAAAAAGAGTGCAGAATTGGCAGCACATTGTTTGAGTTTGAATCCGATCTGCAAGACTGGAGGTTCCAGTGAAATATTCATTAGAGGAAAAGATTTGGGAACTACTTATTTATGAAACTTTGCACAAAACAGCATAAAAATAATAAGACGAAGTGATGCCTTTATGAGATAGTACAGAAATTACATAAACAAATGATTAAAACTACAATTATCAGCAAGAGAAAAACAAAGTTTCTTCGATTAGATAGATAATTGTTCCTCCAAGAGTGAATTCTTTTGAAGGGGAGACTTGATGGGTACTTTAACACTTCCTAAGGAGTTTGAGATTTATAGGTAAGTTGAAAAATCAGGTCAAAAGCCGATCATGTCACTTGCCAAAGCATTTCTTCTGACAAAACAATAATGTTTTGATAGTTACTAGTGCATTTTTAGAAGAAGCACAAGCTCCCCCAACATTTAAATTGTACAAATATGAGACATAATAAAAGATCACATAGACTTAGATACATTGGTAGTTTATGTAGTGTGAAATAAGAACTGGCTACATACTATTGGATCATATGCCTTTACCTTCTAACTGTGAAAAATCTAGTAACCTTAAGAAGTAAATCTAGATAAGCTTATAAGAGAGTAATCTGTGGAATTTGAGGTTGTGGAAGCTGAACTCAGTAGGCAAAAGGACAGAACTGAAACTCTGTTAAGAGAGAACAAATAGACGTTCTGATTTGGTCTTCTGAATAAGATTTTGATGAACCATTATGCAGAAAGTGGCTATAACAAATGATACTCGAAAAATAATTCTGAAACCTAGACCACCTCTCAAATGGTTTAACAATTGTTCACTCTTCAGATTTGTTGCAGATTAAATTGCGTGTAGAACCCATTCTACCAAGTTTAAATATTTCACTGAAATTGCAGGTATGTGGCTTCAGAGAGTTATTCAGTTCAACTAACACAATAGCCTAAATTCCTAAAAGAGTCATTGGAGATTCTGAAGTAAAGGCATTTCTTTCTCTCCACTGACTCAGCAAAGAATTTAGTAGAGTTCAGAATTTTGCAAGGAGGAAGCAGGGTAATAAGTAGGATCGCAACCCTGGACTTCAGGAGAGCAAACTTTGGCCTCTTCAGGGAACTACTTGGAGGAATCCCACGGGTTAGGGCACTAGAAGGAAAGGATGTCCGAAAGAGCTGGTTGATACTCAAAAATCACTTCCTCTAAGCTCAAGAGCAGTGCATCCCTATGAGTAAGAAGACCAGCAAAGGGGGTAGGAGAAATGCATGGATGAGCAAGGAGCTCCAGGCAAAACTCAGACAGAAGAAGGAAGTATACAAAATGTGGAAGAGGGGACAGGCCACTTGGGAGGAATATAGGAACATTGTCAGTGTATGCAGTGATGGAATAAGGAAAGTTAAGGCCCATGTGGAATTAAATCTGGCAAGGGATGTCAAGGACAACATGAAGGGCTTCTTCAAATACATCAGTAGAAAGAGGAAGATTAAGGAAAATGTGGGCCTGCTGCTGAATGGGGTGGTGCCCTGGTGATGAAGGGTACAGAGAAGGCAGAATAACTGAATGCCTTCTTTGCTTCAGTCTTCACTGCTAAGGGCAGCCTTCATGAATCCCAGAGCCTGGAAATAACAGAGAAAGTCTGGAGAAAGGAAGGCTTTCCCTTGGTCAAGGAGGATCAGGTTAGAGATCATTTAGGCAAACCTGACATCCACAAATCCATGGGCCCTGAAAGGATGCACCTACAAGTGCTGAGGGAGCTGGTGGCTGTTGTTGCCAGGCCTCTCTCCATCATCTTTGAAAGGTCCTGGAGAACAGGAGAGGTGCCTGAGGACTGAAAGAAAGCCAATGTCACTCCAGTCTTCAAGAAGGGCAAGAAGGAGGACCCAGGCAACTATAGGCCCGTCAGCCTCACCTCCATCCCTGGAAAGGTGATGGAACAGTTCCTTCTGGATGTCATCTCTAAGCATGTGAGGGAAAAGAAGGTGATCAGGAGTAGTCAGCACGGACTCACCAAGGGGAAATCCTGCTTAACCAATCTGATAGCCTTCTATGATGGCATGAATGGCTGGATGATTAAGGGAGAGCAGTGGACGCTGTCTGCTTTGACTTCAGCAAGGCTTTTGATACTGTCTCCCATAACATCCTCCTAGATAAGCTCAGCAAGCGTGGGCTAGATGAAGGGAGAGTAAGGTGGATTGAGAACTGGCTGAAAGGCAGAGCTCAGAGGGTCATCACCAGTGGCACAGAGTCTAGTTGGAGGCCTCTGGCTAGTGGCATCCCTCAGGGCTCAGTACTGGGTCCCATCCTGTTCAACTTCTTCATCAATGACCTGGACGAAGGGACAGAGCGGCACTCTTGGCAAGTTTGCTGATGATATCAAGCTGGGAGGAGGGACTGACACACCTGAGGGTTGTGCTGCCATACAAAGAGACCTGGACAGGCTGGAGAGCTGGGCAGAGAGGAATCTCCTGAGGTTCAACAAAGGCAAGTGCAGGGTCCTGCACCTAGGGAGGAATAACATCAAGCTCCAGCACAAGCCGGGGGCTGACCCGCTGGAAATCAGCTCTGTGGAGAAGGATCTGAGAGTCCTGGTGGACAACAAGTTGGCCATGAGCCAGTAACGTGCCCTTGTTGCAAATTCAGTCTCCATCATCCTGTGATTCTGTGATTCTGCAGATGTCTTCAGATGATGATATTGCTTTACTTTAACTGAATCTCTCCTTCTGTTAAAGAGAGCAATGATATTCGATGAAACAGGTAGGTTCCTTCAACCTTCAAGTCTTCCATAGCAAACAGCAGCATATTAGAGAAGGTAATTTCCATTCTTTTTACTGTCTGGTGACTATAGCTAGAATTTGCCCAGGAAATAGGATACTGAGAAGATCAATCCTTTATATTCCTCTGTGTTCTAAGCCAGTGTCCAAACTACCAAGTAACAAGGCATCATGCATAAGAATATTTTCACCTCTGCTCTTAATATGAAGCCACAAAGCATGTATGTTTATAGAAGTGACATAATGAAACTTCAAGAGAGGGCCACCTAGAATAGATACAGCCTGCTAATCAGAATGCTACAGCATTTTGGAGATAAAGATTCAGTACTTTACTCAAACTGAATGAATTCAAAGGTCATCTAATTTTTTTATTGCTGTACAGATTTCTTATCTGTTACATATTATTTCCAATAAACAGATTGATCATTCCTACCATTTTAAAATCTGTTTATAGTTCTGGTACCTAGATACCTAAAGCTGTATTACAGCCTATTTTTAGCCAGAGTTTAAGGGCATACCTCAAGAAATTTTAAGCACTCATCAAAGACTTTCCTTAACTGCTCACAGATATTCCAGCTTAGCAGGGAGCTACCTGATAAAAATTGGCATGTAAAGGGTTAAGAAGTCTTAGAAAATTGCTAGCGATTGCTAGAAAATTGCTGTGATGGGTTTTAGGTGCCCATTTATGCCAGTTATATTTAGACCTACTGGAAACCATATAGTGTTGTTTTGCATTCAAGTGGTTTCCATCCTTACAGAATCTTTTCTCCTGTGAAACAGCTGGCCTTTGAATATACATTATTATCTCTTTTGGGAAATAAGCTGTTAAAATATAAGAAGTTTAGCTACATTCTTAACAAGCAACAAACACTATACATCTGTCGAGTCTGTATATTGCTGTTCCACAGTGCCGTGCCAGCTAGATGAATCTGGTTATGCAAGTATCCACCACCATTCTTGGGTCAAGTTCACTGGAAGTCTATTAAATTAAATTTAATAGTCTCTTAAATATTTAAATTTAAATGTAAATGTTTAAATCTTGGTGGCCTTTAAGGATCTGCCCTTTCATCTCACAGACTTCTGTGATGGTCCTAATTGACTCCACACTTGTTTATAGTCATTCTTCTTCCTGTGTTTTGACATCTTCTAACCCACTACTAAACCTGTTAACAATTCATGAAAACATATGAATTCTCCTGCCACTTTTTTCTGTGCTGACACTATCTTGGCATTTCCTGTTCCACAGCCTTTTGCCAAAGTGTTCATTTGGTCTCTAGCCCTTACATGCACCCTTGGCCGCTGTACCTTCATTCAAGTGGTGGCAATACATGGACAAACAAGAAAAGATTTTATAATAAAGTTTTTTTATTATCGTTTTCTGCAAGTGCAGTAAAGAAAAATGAATTTGAAATACAGGTAAAGCTAACTTTTTTATCGATTCCTTCAGCTACTAAATAATTCTGAGTGCTTGTCAGGTAACCTGGCAAAAGTACTACACTGAAACACTGAAAAAAATGGAAGATAATGTAAATCATAGTACAAGCATATTTCATCACGCAAAAGAAAGCAAAATTTCATCAGTACTATTTCTGGACAGAGCTTCATTAGTTTCCTCAATTCTGAGGCAATGACAGTTATAACAAAGTAAGTTATTCTAGTCATACTAAAGAGACATTAGAAAGAAAAAAAATCTAACTTTTGTTAAAGAATTCACTCTGATTATTTTAGGGCCCATAGAATTCTACGTGTTTTGTACATACTTAGCACAATAAGTCATAACTCAGTGCACCAGATAATAAAAATTCCCAAAGGAGACTTTGTATTGTATAATGTATTGTATTGTATAATATTGTATAATGTTCAGAGACACCCAGGGGAACTAACTCTGAACAAGAATCGTCAAAACCAAAAACACCATAGGCTACACTAGCCAGATGATTACATGAGATAATTAACTGCAGAGTTCTCAGCTTTGCCTGGCCAAGAGGGAATGTCATGCGTTCATACGTAAACTGCTGCTAGGACCTGAGCTACCAGCTTTGTTTTGAACTGCACTTTCAGATGCACCTATCGTCTCATTTAGAACCAGATCAGAAATCCCTGCATGATCGTTATGTGACACAAAATGGTCAGCAGCACTAAACTTTCCATTTATTTTTTTAATTAGAGTCATGTAATGTTTTAAATTTCTTAAATGTTTCATAATAACATGGCAGTACATCTCATAAGATGATACCAACACTTTCCTACTAAACCAGACACAGATATCATAGCAAGATTTTTCAACTATTTCCTAACTGCTGACATTCTCATATATTCCATAAAAAGCTACCAATTTCAAGATGTGATTTACATTAGAATAGACACTATTTCATAGCTTGTCATTAAAATTCCCCCCCTTTTTTTGTGTAATAATATACTCCAGATTCCTACTACAGTGCGCTTCTGTCTCCTGCTGAGATTCATATTATATTTAAATTTGCTTTTTATTTCCTCCCTCTTTTTCCTACTAATTCACAGGTTTTTTAGCAATATTCCTACTGGTTTTCTGCTTACACAACAGTTCCAAAACAGGCATCTAAATCTAAGGGTAATGGAAGTAATGCCCTATGGCAATTGTTTTTTTCAGTGAGATCTTAAACTGAGTTTAGCCACATAAAGGCATCACAGGCTAAATAAAGATCCAGCATTTAGCTTATTCGTCTTTTTGTGAGTCCTTCAATGAATTTTCCAACTCCCTTCTGAAATCGGCTCTCAGCAGTCTCTCCCTTCGAAGGTACAATCTCTCAAATACTTTGCAAAAAATACAATGCTTCATAATCCTATCACATTGTGTTATCATATCAGTATATTATATTATACTCTGCTATACTATACTATATTATACTATACTGTGCTATAATGTAAAGCTCCATCTTTTACTTTTAACTTCTGCTTGTAAATTACAGCAGAAATTTCTCCTGTAAATTTCTGAAGCTACTACGGTAGCAACTGATCAGTGTCCTCTAATTTCCTATGTAAAAAAATAGTTTAGCCAGTAGTCTTCAGAGCAGAATGTAAGCTAGCTCTTCCCAGAAGACTGGGAACAGGCCTTGCAAACAGTGTCCTGAGAACAATACAAGTTGTCTGTTGCTGTATAAAACAGTCTATCAGTCTGGCTTTGAAGACCTTTCCAAATTTACCTATATTGACAGTGGTGAATCTCCTGTTCAGATTAACCAAGGCTCGTGCAGGGCAGAAAGGGTCCCGGTAATGCTATCAGTGGTCACAGTACTGGGGCACCAGTGTCAGTGCCAGGACCTAGCCTGTTACCTCAGAGAAGTCATATTCTTGAAGGCAGCCTGTCTCTTCTACTACACATCAGTTCCAAATGCCAACTTATACACCTGAGAGGACTTTGATATTGACAGCAGCCTGGGACTGTGTCCTTCTGGATGGCCGTGACCAAGAAATTTCCTTGTGTTTGTGTGTTTCCCAAGTGTTTGCATGGAGGTGATTTACTGTTTCTTCCTTGGATTGATGTCTGCAGAGATTTATAAAAGTTAACTCATCCCAGAAGAAAATTGGAGAGAAGTATCTATTTCATGCTAACTTCTACAATCAATGATCGATGTGCATAATCTTTATCTATGTTTGCACCAGTATGATGACTACATATATATCTATGTATATATGTATGTTTGTGTGTGTACACGCACACACATATATACACACATACATATACATATTTGAAGACGTATATCTTCCTTTTTATATGTATGTGTGTAAACATATATATAACATAGATACAGCATTAACCATTGTTTCCTTCTGGTTGACTGGCAACAATTACCTTGAAAATGAGCCTAACTTGCAGAAATAAAGAAAAAAGGATTGGTGGTGTGGATTGTTCATTTTAACCAGCTGTGCCATATACTGCCTTCATGACACTACCATTTCACTCACATTATACTCAAAGCCTTACAACAGCTAAAATTTTTCTTTCACATTTGGAAACCTAGCAAAGGATATTAGAAGGATTTCAAGATACTTCTAACCTCAGCTCTGACAAGTTATACATAACAAAATGTTTCCATTGATATCTGAAAAATATAAGCATGTCAGTTTGCAAAAACTTTAACACTGAACCTTACACATCACAAATCGAGAAATTATTTGAATGACAAGACCTAAAAAAATCCACACATCATTTTTAACAGGATGGATGCGCACCAGAAAGATACTTTTTTAACAGATAGTTTAGACAATGAACCCATTAGTTGGAGGCTCAGTATTCATATGATAAAGAGAAATATAAACGTAAATAGAAAACTCCACAGAAGTTGGCGGCTTATGATCAGTTGGTAGTTTATTCATTCATAATTGTAAGAAATTATCCTCATACTTTGAAGTGAGGAATAGAGTAGTGGCAATTTAAAATAACTAAGCAATAGTCCTCACAGAAACAGGAACAAGTAAGTGAACTGTGATTTGTTGCTCTATTAATCTGAGTCTGAAATCAAAACAGACTAGAAAACCATTTTAAAAATTTCTTCTGTTCCTACTTCATGAAGAATAACTCAGTCAGTCTGCTCAGAAAAATGTTTTAAGGGACCGACAATGGCAAAGAGTGAAGATTTCATTGGATATGGGGAATTTACAGTTTATTCCCAACACATATTCTTCCTCCTTTGAAACAATTACTAATCATAATTGAATAAATTCGCTGTCCTTTAGGGAAAGCCAACAACTCACAAGTACCATGCTGCAGCCCTTAAATTACTTATTTTTGATGCCACTATTTTAATAGCTTACTGTTTTTATAGTCTCTGTGCAGAATGCTAATAATACTCTTAAATCATACACTTCAACACAGAGATTTCATAGCCAAGCAGGGGTTGTCATGCCTCTGCTTTTAGTCTGGGAAGGAGGGGAAATTCTATGGTTTCTCCTGTCCATTAATGTGCTTATATTATTTCATAAGCATAGGAAAGTCTAGGGAGATGTAGGCCAATTTTGTTCTCTCAGTCATTTATACGAGAAGAAAGTCAAATTATCCATGCCCGTGTCAGTCTCTTAAAGACCATGCAGTGCAACAAAGATAATTTTTACTCATGTTTTTAACATTAGCATTGGCGTGCATCTGGCTTGTGTCTGTATTAGAGAACTCTAAAAAAAAAATCATATTTGAGCCAATACTAACTCAGCTGCAGCAGTGACAAACTCCGGCAGTTTCTGCTGGTTCCCACCATTATGTCCACTAATCCTTCTTCTCAGGAGGAAATAAGAAGCACAAAAAGACTTTGTACCATACAGCTGAAGGTGCTCTGCATAAGATCAGAATGATCTTTAGCATGCAAAATATTATTGCATGGAAAATGAATGATTACTAATTTCTTATCTGCTTTGGCAGAACTGGATCGATTTTTTGAGAATAGCATTCATCTTAGCTTATTTTAGCCAGATAAGAACAAACATTTGATCTGAGGTAAGTTTCCTCTATTGTCAGTAAAGAACATTCAAAAGATGATTTATGCAAGTAATCTTGGACAACACCTCTGAAAATATTGAACTTTTCCACTGGCCTTAAGAAGAACCTGGATAGCTACCTTAGACAAGATGCTTACTTTCAATACAGTTCAAAGAAGGTGCGGTCAGTCACATCCCATATATAACATGGATATATGATTCCAATACATAACATATATAATATATCATATAATTCTGTGTGTATATATGTTTTTTGTACATGTGTGTAATTTTCTCATACATATATATACATAAATTTTTCTCATATACGTATATATGATGGGCAGATATGAGTAGAGATGTGTGTACATATGTATACAAACTCAAATTACAGAATCTGCAAATCCTAGTTTGTTTACAAACTTAAATTAATACCAATATATTGGGGACACAAAAGTACCTTCTTGGATGCTTCAGTAGAAGTATGATCTGTAAAAATGTGAACGAATCCTCTTACGCAATAAATAATTTAAAGCTTTTAGGCCAGGGTTCACCAGCATACCAAAGAATATTTCCTTTCTCATCTCTGTTTCAGTTGTTTGAAGTTACACACATACTTAGAATATTTAATAATTCTGGCCCTTAATCTTGAGACCAGTCATAGCATGAAATAGAAATAATACCACATAAGGTTAAGACAGAGCATGAGATTTTAAATCAGTAACAACGATATAGACTTATTTATGTCTAGTGCCTGATGAAATCATTTATAGTCATAGAACAATTTTCTTTCTGCCTACATATGCTGCCTAACTGATATAATCTGTGTGCTCCAAACACCTCTTGCTCAGTCCAAACTTGTAGAGTAGGTTTCCTTAGCAATCACTGACCATTTTTCAGTTTGTTTTCTAGTGAGGAACAGATGAAGGAAACTGCATAAAGCAGATGCAAATCAAAAGTAAAAGGAGGAGCCAGAGCTGTTGCCACTGCCACTGTGGAACCAAATATCCAGGCATGTCATTAAAACAAGGAGTTGGTTGCCAAATTTTGGAGCTAGATTTTACACTTGGATATATGTCCAGAACTACCACTGATTTCATTAGGAGCTATTCTTATGTACCAGAAAAGAGGGTTTGATTTAAGTCTTGTAATCAAATCACATTATTCTTATGTACCAGAAAAGAGGGTTTGATTTAAGTCTTGTAATCAAATCACATTAAAAAAACTTGTTTTTCAGGTGCAACCAGAAGTTCAATGAGCTAGCGTCATGCAAACCACATAATGTAAATATTTGGGCTCATTACTTTTTCTCCTATAAAACATTTCAGAGTGAGCAATGGGTCCTATCACACTACTTGCCTTGTAAGGGACAGTGTTTCTTGTCAATGGTCGAGTCAAAACAGAATAACCAAATGAGGAGAAATACAGGAAATAATGCATACTGAAATGAGTCATTGGTTTCCTACCTTTGGAAAAGAAGGACAGTAAAGGATTCTAATAATTAATGTTTTGTTCTACTCTACTAGCTAACACCAAAGAAAAGCTAAGTGCTTAGCAATACTGTGACTTTTATCCATCGATACAAAAATACAGTATATAAATATTCTTTTTCAAGAAAACCTTGTGACTAAATCCCATTATAGAAGATATGCCTAGAAGCCATAATCAATGCAGTACATGTGAACAAGAATTACTATAATTTTTGAAGTTCTCAGCATTTTACAAGCGATATGAACATGTCCGTGGGTGGAATTTAGCTCTAGGCAAGCTATTAAATTTAAGTGTGCATAACACAGTGCATCTGTGAAGTAGGTGTATAAGCTCACATTATAGACACAGGGTTCAATTCAGTTGCCTAAATATAGATAACTGGTGCCATCTTAAAAATTCAAGGGTATCTAAAACCCACATGGGCTGACAGATCTGACACCAGGACCTTTCTAATTAGCAGCAGAAGACCAAGAAGAATCACAGAATCATAGAACCAGTAAGGTTGGAAGGGACCTCTGGAGATCATCTAGTCCAACCTCCCCGCTCAGCAGGGTCACCTACAGCATGTTAGACAGGGTCGCATCCAGGCGGGCCTTGAAGATCTCCACAGGAGACTCCACAACCTCTCTGGGCAACCTGGGCCAGTGCTCCGTCACTCTCACAGGGAAGAAATTCCCCCTCACGCTCAGCCTGAACTTCCTGTGCTTCAATTTCTGCCCATTGCCTCTTGTCCTGTCACATGGGACAACTGAAAAGAGTCTGGCCCCGTCCCATTGACACCCTCCCTTCAGCTACTTATGCACAGTATAAGTACCCCCTCAGTCTGCTCTTCCCCAGGCTAAACAGGCCCAGCTCTCGCAGCCGTTCCTCACAGGGCAGATGCTCCAGCCCTTTGATCATCCTCATAGCCCTATGCTGGACTCTCTCCAGTAGCTCCGTGTCTCTCTTGTCCTGGGGAGCCCAGAACTGGACACAGCACTCAAGATGAGGCCTCCCCAGGGCTGAGGAGAGGGGCAGGATCACCTCCCTCCACCTGCTGGCAACACTCTTCCCAATGCACCCCAGCAGACCATTGGCCTTCTTGGCCACAAGGGCACATTGCTGGCTCATGGTCAACTTGTCATCCACCAGCACGCACAGGTCCTTCTCTGCACAGCTGCTCTCCACAAGGTCAGCTCCCAGCTTGTACTGGTGCCTAGGGTTACTTTTCCCTAGGTGCAGGACCCTGCACTTGCCCTTGTTGAACCTCAGGAGGTTCCTCTCTGCCCAGCTCTCCAGCCTGTCCAGGTCTCTCTGAATGGCAACACAGCCCTCAGCTGTATCAGCCACTCTTTCCAGCTTGGTATCATCAGCAAACTTGCTAAGAAGGCACTCTGTCCCCTCATCCATGTCACTGATGAAGAAGCTGAACAGGATGGGACCCAGTACTGAGCCCTGGGGGACACCACTAGCCACAGGCCTCCAACTAGACTCCATGCCACTGATGACGACCCTCTGAGCTCTGCCTTTCAGACAGTTCTCAATCCACCTCACTGTCAGGCTTTAGCCAATAAGGTCGGTCACTTTCCATCCATTTCCCTGAACCTAAGCACCAAGTGCCATTTGAGATTCCAAGGATATTAAAATATCTGTAGAAGGATGATGGATATGACTCAAGACCTGCAATATTCTGCAGTAGCAGCTGAAGACCACATAGGAGAGTGCAGAGTTTGAAATGAAACTGGATATTGATGTTTAAGCAACTGCATCATGCCGAATGCAGTCTAGAGATTTATTCAGCTCATCCTAGAGTAGGTATCCCCCCCTAGAGGGGGAAAATCACTTGGCTAAAGATAGGTGTGGCATCTGAGATCCCTTGGGATATCCACAAGTCTGGCAATGTATGGGAAACTCATGCTCTTCTGAGCTGGCATCTGGATAATCATTGAGCCAAAAATGATGCTCGTCACCTATTAGCAGGCAAGAGAATGTATCTCTGTGTTTGATGAGCTGAATAGATTTCAAGACTCCACTAACCATATGGAGTTCATTGACTATAGCAGGACCTTGCATTGCATATATACTTTTATGCCATAGACACATACATTTAGGTGACCAAATCTGGAGTTGAAATTAAATCAATGCATTAGCTAAAACATCAGGTTTCAATGCATTTGAATTATTAATGGGAGACTGGACAGAAGTACCACCATTACAATACCATATAACCTGGAACTCACATATTATACCAGACAATACCAACACTAGAGGACATTGTCAGCATTCCTGCAAGTCAATCTCACTGTAACATATAAGCCATTGTATTTTCATGTCTCTGTACAATGACCCACTATGCTTAAAATTAGGTGCAATGCCACTGACAAAAATGACTTTAAATGATGTGCAAAAGGTTCAGAAATATATCCTCGAGCCCTTGTTGCATTCAGTACTTTTTCTGAAAGGTGTCCCATAAAAATTCTTTGGATTTCTTTTACACCATTAATAGTTTTTACTCTTCATTTACTCTATCTATTGTGTTCATTAAACTACAGAGCTTAAATCAAACATGTTTAAGAACCAAAAACTGAATAGCTAAATATAAGTTCTTATATACAGACTTTATGGTCTCTTAATATGTCATGAGAGCACAGTTTTGGTCTTGCATTTTTGCCCTGAAAATCAGACAAGTCCTTACAAAACTGAGAGGCAAATAAATGTTTGGTCTATTGCAAAAAACTAGTCTACACAATTTTTCATATTATTGTATACTCATGTAACACAGCCTAAACCTAAGAAGACTGAGCTTCCTCCCGCCTTTCTGTCAAATAAAAATGAATGGCTCAGTTCACATTTATCCCATTAACCAAGAGGATCTGAATCATTCTTCATCTGAAACATTGCTGAGACTGTAAATCTTAAAAAAATTCTTTTTCAGTTCTACTAGCTAGAGATCCAAAAGTTAAATACCACAAAATTAATCACCTGAAGGCCAGATTTTGCACTCACTTGTACCAGAATACATCCAAAAATGGAGTAGTGAAAGCAATGTATTTACGTTAATGATATGTTTATATCACTGAGAGATTAATCAAGCACAGAGTATTTATAATGAGCAGGACATAGATCTGGGCAACATACATTCCCAAAAGAATTACTTTCCAAGTGAGGTCATCAAGACTATACAACCAGAACTTACATGACAGTCCAAATAAAAGGCCCCTGGTGAAAATTATCCCAAGGTCATTTCAAGTCCTATGTAAGTTTAAATCAGTAGATCTCTATTAAAGCTAACAGCCACAATCAGTGTTCACCCAAGCAGGGGACCAAATATTTTGGTGTCAAGCCAGAAAAGGACTTGTGTACTTATATCACTATCAGTATAATGAACGAGACTACTCAAGGTCTAAACTTTTGACTGGCTTGAGACCAGAGTACCCAGTCAACAGCTATCAGGAAGAAATCAATGTCTATGAAAAACAATAAATAAAAACAAGCCACTGAATTTTAGAGTTCACCTTGAGAAGATCCCAATAATTACTATTTTTTTGGCATTCTTCTGCTCAAAGCCCCTGAATTGCAACATACCAAAGAGTAGAGAACTGAGGGTACACACTGCATGCTCTGGAGTGTGTGAGAGCGTTTAAGGGTTCAAGAGTTCCCCAGATTGCCTGAGAAGTACAGAGAACATTTAGCATGGGAAGAACCCAGCATGATGCTTCCACACAGGCAATAACCTCTGAAGCCAACTGTCTCCAGAATTGCACATAGACCTTGTGTGAAGTGATTTAGTCAGGTCACACTAAACAGAAACACAAATTCACAGATATACTGTCCTGGAGCCAAGATCCAGAGATGACCTGGGGAGTTATATTCTTATTATATTCTTTGGCAAACCTGACAAACTTAACCTCTATCATATTTAGGACTGCAGTATCTATTTCCTAAAAAATACAGACTGCAAAGCACAAATCATAGAATCATAGAATTGGTAAAGTTGGAAGGGACCTCTGGAGATCATCTAGTCCAAACCTCAAATGAGTGGCCCATCCAGGAATCAAACCTGCGACCTTGACATTATTACCAATGCGCACTAACCAATGTGCTCTCTGCAGTAGGAATCAAAACAGAAGAGTTCTAAATATAAAATAAAATGCATAATGTCAAAAATAAATGTGTGGATGGTTTACTTTGCCTGGTGCTCTGTGTTTTTTTCCTCCAGCAGAAGGATTAAAGATTCTCATCTCTAGCAGGTGAAGAGCCTACCAGAAAAAACATTCTGACTCATCAAATGAGAAACAGCCAGAATACAGATGGTTGATAACATACAGTATATGTCATCTACAGATAACGTTCAGTCTAAACACATGTTAAAATGTAAAGAACATTTAAATATAAAGATAATTTCTTAGTCAGCTTGAATCACATCATCCTTTCCTTCAGAAAACCCACAAAAGAGAAAGGAGGATAGTCACAGTCTCTATTGCCTTTCTATAGAAGTTTTTTTCCCAAGAAAAGCCCTGTTAAAATTTCCTTAGGTATAATTTTCAGAGACAAATATGGAATAAGAGTGTTCTTAACCTGTTTATCTTATAGGCATCAAGAGGGTCCTCTGAGCAACATTCATCATTTAGTTCTTAGGCAATTCTAGGGTAAGCAGAAACTCTGCAACAGTGTTGTGCGGTGGTAATCTGCCCTAGAAGACTTCTTATCAGTTCTCTGTCTTTCCTATATGATTTACTCAGTGCATTCCAGCAGGAATCAGCAGTGAGTGGGTTATTATTATTTTGTTATTTTATTACCTTTTTGGATGGAATGAGAAGCTCACTGAAATAAAAAGTCTTTCTAGCTGTTAGATACAATATAGTTTTATACTGTAAAGAAAAGCCTATGGAACAAGTCTTCCTGTCTGGTAATCAAGATAGAGATATCCAGCTATAGCTTGCTGTCTCCTCCTCATAGTTTTCCCATAGCTAAATTGTGTTACCAGACAGTGAGAAATACACTGAGCGCTTTCTTAACAGTTGCTACAGGAATGTTATGTAGTTACAGATGCAAAGAGAACTGGTCTGTGTGATTATGAGTGAGGGGAAAGGCAATTCCCCTAGACAATCTCTCCTTCTCTCAGAACACTACAGAGATTCATATTCCAGTACCATGATAAATTGTGGGAAAACAATGAATAATTGGCAGTCTCTTACAGTTAACTTCAGAACTCAGAGCTACCATGCAGCTAAATGACCTCTAGTTCTGCAAGGTCAAGAAGAGGTAAATAACAGGAGAAAACCAGTAAATGAAGCATTATTGTGCACAGCCTGCCTGTACTGTATCAGTTCTGTAGAAAAATAAAGGTTTTCTGTGTTCTCTTCCTCCATAGTCTCAACTGTGCGATTAAGCACAGCACTATACTCTGCGTGGTGTGTGCTACTTTGCCCCAGGCTGAGCACTGGGAGGTTCAGGGAAACAAAAAGATTCACAGAATGGTGGGGTTTACTCAATAAGAGCTTGAGTAAACTTCTTTATCTCTGTGGCCTGGAACATATGGACTGACTGAGGGGCAGTCCCACACTGCTGTCTTACACTGAGACGTGGGAAGAGGGGAGCTCTGGTCTCACAGTCTGCCCTTGCAAAGTCGTGTATGCCTCCTCTGCTCTTATCCCCCAACTTTACTTGGTCATAAAGGCATAATTTGCAATACCATGCTTTTGAGATACAGGCATATATGCTACAGATCAGTGGCTGCATTTTGAAATGAATTACATTACTGGCTGTAGGGATAAACAACATATACTAGCCTGGACAGAAGGTTATAAGTAAATCCTGCTTCCAGAACCTGTTCTTGCTGACTGACAGAGAGCTTCTACATGCACGGCATTGTAATGTGTCTCACAGTGATATTCTCTAGGAAATGCCTAGCCCTCCTCTAGAAAATGCTCTGTATCCTCTTGAAAAAAAAAGAGAGAGACCTAGAAAACTGTGGGGTTTTGTTTATGTCTAAACTCAAAACAGACCTATGAAATGCAGAATTTCACTTTTTACTTTTTTCTTTTTATTCTGATGATTTCTAAAATCACTTTCATGGGTCAGCATAGCATGGCTTAGAGTTTTTTATGTGTTCAATGCTCTGAATGCCATGTTAAAGTCATTTTGCCTCAGCAAAGAGATGGTTGACTTGTCAATCAAAATATGCAGCATGATCAATATCTTTGCTGGCTTAATACCAGAGCTCAGTTGGCTCTTAGAAGTCTTTATGCTTGTCAGTAATCCTCCTACACATGAACAGTCACAATTAAATAAACAGGATTATTCACATCAGGGGACTGGCGCCTCATCTTGCATATTTTGAATCACACTTGATATTTTCACCTTGAAAACTCATTTATGCATGGCTTGGTCACACTTACCTTTGTGCAGTTCCACTTCTGAATTTGATGCAATGGCAGTTCCAGGCACTTGGGTCAGAATTGCAGATTATATTTATACTTCATTTGAATCTTAAACCTGCTCCACTCAGTTTTTCACAAGCAAAGATTAATTACTTTCATAACTCTTTTAAGTCTACATCATTCATCTTCTTACACCTTTCCTTCAAGGATACAGACAGCAATTTATCCTCTATTTTCCTACTCTAAATGAAGTATCATATGCTTGCTGGGAAGAAGGAAATACTTGATTTCTCAGAATCAAAAGCAGATCTGAAATAGCCACAGCTGTGAGCTGCAATCCTATTTTGTTTGTCGCTTGCTAACACTTAGCATAAATGCAAATGACAAAAGCTCCGAGGAATAGAACATTTCTCACAGAAACCAGCAAATACTACACTTACAAGCAGATCTATACTATTGGCCAACAGTGGAGACCTAACAGATCTTTTTGTATCCAGTTGTCCACTGGATATGATGGTCAAAGTGCTGATCCTGGTATAGTGGCAATTCAGTGAGCAGGAGTGGCAAGACTCATGAAGGAATGATGGAAACTTTATGCAGATGCGTGTATTTACAGGAGGAAAGAGGGAGGAAGCTGAAGAAAGAGCCCACAACAGTTATATCTGAAAAACGTGTAGAATATCTGTTGAATATCTGAGTCTGAAAATATTTTTCACAACAAGCTTATCTCAAACAGAGAATTAAGAATTTATTTCACTGTATCTGGCTTTCAACAAAGTATCTGAAACAAAATCAGCACTGGTCTGGGTGGCCAGGCTGCTTTGGTGGTCACTTATTTTCCCATCAGAGACAGTTAAGTTTATCTCAGATTAAAGTTCTTCCATAATTAAATTTTATGATCTGCAACAGCAATCTGTTCTCATTTAGACTGCTGATATATCACCCTGAACATTCTGACAAGACAGAGAAGGTCCTGGAGAACAGGCCAAAAATGCTGTGGATGTTTATGTACATCATACCACTCAGCTATTTCACAATGAATAGGCCTGGAGATATTTCTATTTATATTTTCATAGGAGATAAGAGGTATTTATTTTTGCTTCCAAGAATTGCTGATTAAATAATATTTGTCAACTACAAATTTCTTTAAAGTTTATTCAGTTTTCGTGAAACAATTTGACAGTTAACTTTTTAAATGTTGAATTAGACAAATTTAAAGGATGCCATAAAAACTGAAATCTAATAGTTAAGGCCTTCTTAGGGACAACTATGCTCAAATGAGAGTCTTAGGGTTTAAAGTTCATTTGATTTTAGTTACTAGCGGAGTCGGCCACCAGAAAAATACAACAAACAACTCTGGGTTTCATCTGGAGACATCTACTTATGTAAATAGTTCTTACTTGAGCAAGAAGTTCAGAGGAAAGAGTTGGCATGCCATTCAGCTAATAATAATCTAACTAGCATCAGTGTCAAAAATATATCCATGTGTCTGACAGCATATAGACAGAGAGAGAGCTGAGTGACCCAAGTGAATACAGTTGAGGATGCAATCACACCACCTTCTCCTTCCTGCTTGGATTACAGTTGTTACCCACCAGATATCATTCACACTTACTCACTTCCTGGGTACATAAGTAATAATGATACCCATACAGTACAACTTCAATTTGGTTTCTCACAGAATGTCCTTGTTCCTTCTACTTTTGAGAAACATTTAAATCAAATACATTCTCATTTGGAAGGGCTAACTTCATCCAGCTGCCAAAAGAATAGCTCTGCTTATCTGCACAGAGTCCTAGTACTTGACTGTTTCCTAGGGGACTATGCAAACGTCATGCAAAAGCCATATTTCAGAGTATAAAACTCTTGATACATGAATCCATGATTCTCAGTTAGCAGCAACATTGTCAGGAAGGAAAACACTCCAAATTCAGTGAAGAAAAACCTTAACGGGGAATTTTGACAGCATTGCTTGATGCGTATACACTGATGCTAGCCATGAGAAACTCATTGCCTGAAAAAACATACATGCATTTCATTTTCTGAATAATTGGTGCTTGGTGAAATATTTGTGCACACTTATCATCACGTCAGTGATGTCAAGGCCAATTGAACATCTAAGACATTCCTCAATCGAGGTGACAAAGGCCCTCCACTGTGCAATTCACACTGCTGTGGCTCAGTGAAACCTTTTATGTCACGTCAGACATACTTGAATGTATCTGCTGTGCGTGACATTGGTAGCATTCCTTCTTGATAGCAGTGGTCTTTCATTTAGGTTAGATCTGTTGAAGTTACATGAGCAGAATGCACGAACCCCTTACTGAGTGCAGTCTACCATGTGATAAACACAATCTTTCCTTAGAAAAAACTCTCAATTATTTCTTGTAGTTCTCAAATATTTCTTGTAGCTGTGGGTTGCTATTTCACCTGATTGTCATTTTAGTCTCCAAGTAACATTTCTGCTGTCTTAGTATCAGTTCAGAATTAACAATTTAATCAATACTGCAATACTGCAAATGTATGATTAAATTTGAATTTACTGTTTTATTTCATAACACCAGGAATTTTATTACAAGCAAGAGCAAATACCCTCTTGTTTTATCTCTAGCCCATCATTAAAGAAGAGAGCACTCCCTTTGGTATGCTCTAATAGCCCTGTGCCATGTCAGATATGTAAAGCAATCATAAATCCACTTTAGCTTGTTAGTTTACTGCTGTTTTCTATCACCAGACAAGCACAAAGCAACTGGAATGTGTCAGTGAATCTGGCCCTAAATCACACTTCTTTTTTTCTTTCTCAAGTGGTATTTTTTAAGCTGTGCCAAGCAATAACATTCCAAGACACCCGGGGAAGAGTTGCACCACATTTACTGGCTTTCCAGCACGCAGATGGCCAGATCCTCTGTGATGTCCCGGTTGCTTGGCACTGCTTGGGCATAGCAGTATAAGCCCAGCTTGGTTGACTAATTAAATGGAGATTATAGCTGAATTATTTGGGTAGTATGTACAAACTGATTTGGCCAAGTATATGCTTTCTGAAAGACATGCACAAGAATTCAGTAAGTTTCTAGTTTTATAAAAGTATTTTGGAGAATTAATCAAATAATGATAACTGTGGGGGAACAGTTGCTCAAAAGTTTTCTAGGAGAAATGTATTTCCTCTCCTTCTTTCCTTCCTTCCATTTTGAACTATGTTACATCTACATGTTACTGTTATTTTATCAGGAGGATAAACAGAAGTATAAAAGCAGCAGTCAAGAAGATAAAGCTGCACTATTAATCCAAAGTTAAAAGTTAGATCTGCAGCAGGGTAAAAGATAGGCATATAAGATGCAAAGACTCTGGTAAACCTAGAGAGACAAAATGTCTTTCTTTAGCAAGACATGGAAGCACATAAAAGTCTCTTTAAGATCACATTCCTGAGCGACTATGCCTGGTTCCATAGCCAAACTAAATGAAATGGCAATTCCCATCCATTACATTTGACAAGGACATTGCTGTTATTAAAAAACTTTTTCTTTCATGTGTCAGTCTGTCTCAAAGAAACCCGTGAGAGTACACCAGTTCATCAGATATTTGATTATCTGAAAGCCCCTGTGACCAGGTAATGACTTTTTTTAAAGCTGTGGGACTTTAGTATTGTTTTGCATAATGTGACACAGGAACAAGCAACATTTTAATTCAGTTTTTTTTTAGTCCATGGATCACAGTTTTTAGTTGTTTTTAATGAATAAGCTGATCAAATTAGCTACATACATAAAAAATAAAATTCTCAAGAAAACTGATACAAATATACAATGCCAACTTATAGTCAGCAGCAAATCAAGTACTCCAGGAGACAGAATATTGTTACCAGTTTCTACATTTGTCACTCAACCCTCCAGCTTAGCAGGGCTTCAAACTCAGTCAGCAATTAAATGTAGTTAGGCAGCCAAAGGTTAGAGAAAAATGAGCTCAAAAAGGAGCTCTGCTTTTCAAAATTTTGAGAATTACAGACTTCATTTTAGTTTGTATTCTTTTGCTCATCTTTCATAGGAGATGTATTTCATAGGCAATCCACAGTGTTAACTTAATAGCATATGGTTTTCCTAGGGTAGTCTAAAACTGAGATAATAAAGTCGTAATGGAAGTTGGACCAACTTAATGGCCTGATTTCACAAAGGTCTAAGAATGTGATTGTCTTTTTCTCTACCAATCTGATTTTGCAAACCCAATTAAGTGCTGTAAAGCATTTCAGCTTGTAAGGATTCCTTGGTGGCACAACTTTGATACAATCATCTTAAAAGCAGTATGGGAATGTGCTTCACTTTCAGACTGTCCTACATACAGGTGTAAATATATATGTCTATTATGTGGATCAAGAGTCCACCTAAGTGTGCCTTTGCTTTGAGCACACTGCCATGCAATGAATGCTTAGGCCCAGAGGCTATATCTGTGCTAGATCATAAAATAGGTAGGAATGGTTCTTAGGTCTATAAGAACAGTAATTTCTTTTGTCTGTGCTCTTCCGAAGGCTTATTGTAGAATAAGGTGTAATTTATGATGGTTAAAATCCAATTTGGCTGCAAGTTCGAAAATAAGAAACTTACTAAGAAAAGAAGAAAGCAAATCCTAGAAATCACAATATGTCCCAATATCTGACTTTCTTCTTAGGTCAATAGACTGTCAAATTCTTAGAGGACTTTTTGAAATATGCAGCTTACTATTTTTCACCTAGAAACATGCTGTTGGGCCATGGAATCCATACATTCTGCTGCATTCTCAAGGTTTTTACAACTGTTTCAGCTGCACATATGTCTGAAACAGAATTTGGGTGGGAACACTTTTCAAGTTATTTAATTCACTATGTATTTGAAATGCAGTTCTATGATCCAGTATCTGCAGGAGTTGTTTTTACTTCAACCTGCCATTGCTCTAGAGCTTTCAGATGTTTCTCTTTAGACTTTCATATAATAAATGAGCATGTCTCATATGGGACTCCATATGGACTCCAACAATCCCTTGGGGCTTTCACCTCTCTTTTACTCTTTCCCTTTTTCCTCTTTCTCATTGCTTCCTTCTCTCCATATCCCAGCTTGCTTTATACAGAAAAAAAATCAAATGCCTTTTTTATTATTTTTGCTGAGAGCACTTTCAAACTCACAGACTTTGCAGTTTCAAACTCACAAACCCAAAATGAAAACTCACTTACGTACAGCTTTGTTTGCATACTTTGTTTTATCTGGTGGACCTCAGCTTATGTAGAAAAATAATAATAGCTATAACATCTGCAGTGCATCTTGAAGTAAGACCTGGCAATCTGTGAGAGAATTTCAAATGAAAAAGTGTAACAAAACAATCACAGCCATTTCTGATGGGTAAAAAATATTTCTGTTCTATTATTATTCTGAAATGTTTAACCCTGCAGTTAGTTAACATTTAGAAAGAATAACTACCTTAAATTGACAGGCCTGAAACAATTTCTAACATATCAAATGTTTATTATGAGATTTCACAAGATTTCTGAGACTTACTAAAAATAGAAATATAATATCTCTTATGACATAAGGGTTTAAAAACCTCAGAATGTTATTACAAAGTATATACTATTTGGCAGCTAGCTGTCCTCTACTTTGGATAGAGAGTTCCAATTCAGCTGTAGGCTGGGAAAATACTTTCCGGAGTTGGCACATCAGTTCTTTATTTTGGTCCTTACTAAAATCAGTTCTACGGTAGTCAACAAAATGGAGAATGAATAAAATTGTTTGCTGTGTTGTTAACTCTCTCGGTATTCAGAATGCTGCTCCTCAGAGCTGAAGTCTTTCCTTCTGCCATTTGGACTCCTTGAACAAGCAAAATAATACATAAAAACTTCCTCTATGCAGCCAGACCTTTAGGCCAGAAAGGAAAAGTGTCTCTATGAGCATGATGATCTAGCTAAATGGTCAGAGCAAATGGTCAGTGTCAAAACAGCCAGATTTCTAGTTCCTGTTCCCATCATATTTTAAGCAGATTACTCGATGTCTATATAAAGTTAATCACGGAAAAAGTCCTGGTAGCTGGTGCTAAAGCCCATTAAGCTGTTGTGTAAAAGTCATCATCATTTAGTCACTGTCAGTGTCATATGTGTCCAAAACACTTTTACTGTGTCAGGTCTATCAGGGAAGATAGGCAAAGGAATATTCTCTACTCCGCTAGGCTCAAATGCTCAGCTCAGAGCAATTCTACACATAGTTAGAAACATGGAAGTCACAGAGGGAATTTTCTAAGGTATTAAAATATTTTAAACTATGTGATACCTGGGTGCAGTCTTATTTGCATGCGTATCATTTCCTCTCCATAAACTCTTCGTTAGTCACCTAACTCCTGAGATGTGATCTAGCTCTTATTAACCACACCAGACTTTCTCCTCTAGTGTCTTGCCTCTTTTCTCTTTACGGCAGATAGCAACAAAAAAAGGATGTGAATAGTCCCATGCCACTGGACAAGGAGCTCCTATCTGACCTAACCTCTCAAAGTCAGGAGTTCTTTCCAAACTACTAACTAGAAGGTGCAAAACAGCTGCAGATGAACTGGCCCTGTTTAAGTACCTTGGACAAAACAGAATCACTTGTGTTACATGCCAAAATCCATGCCAAGAATGATTCTATCTTGGGTTTGTGAAATCTTTTCTTATGAAACCTTAAACTTACACAGCACACCAGTACAAGGAATTTTAGTTTCAATTGTCTTTTTCCAAAGAAAACCACTTCCTGAAAAATACAGAATTGCTTCTACTGACAAGTAGGACTTAAGTGTCTTTGGAGTTAGATTACAACATGAGTGGAACACACCATCTTGGGAAGCACAGCAGACAGAGAAGCAATTTGAAGTGAGTTTCAGACACCCCAAAACTTGCCTCTTTTCTACTGTTTTCTCTACTGGATCAATAACCAGTAAACTTTGCTCGGTCAATGCAATAATAAAAGCAATGTGCATGATAGGTAAAAGCATAAAATTCTCATGCAGTTTGCCCCAGGATTTTGCTGGCAAATTCCTATTGATTTTTCTTTCAGGCCATGAAAGAAAGCTGGATAAAAACTCCATTGTTTTGTTCTCTAGTCATAACATGCTTGTGTCCATCTGTTAGGCTCTCATTTGACAATTAATCCCTTACAGATTCTTAGCAGTTCTTTGGAAGCCAGACAAACATGGGCAAGAAAGACAGTATTATAGTTTAGCATCTTAAAAGAGAAAAGAGAAAAGAGGAAAGGGGAAGGGAAAAGGGGAAAGAGGAAAGGAGAAGGGAAAAAGAGAAGGTGGAAAGGGAAAAGGGAAAGAGGAGGAAAGGGGAAGGGGAGGAAAGGGGAAGAAGAGGAAAGGGGAAGAGGAAGGGGAAAGGGAAGAGGAATGGGAAAAGGGGAAGGGAGGAAAGGGGAAGGGAGGAAAGAGGAAGAGGAAGGGGAAAAGGAAAGGGAAAGAGGAAGGGGGAAGAAGGGGAAGGAGAAGAGCAGGGGAAGTGGTGGGGCGGGGCAGGGCCAGGTGGGGCAGGGAAGGGAAGGGACCGATGGAAGGAGGGAGGGAAGGTGGAAGGAAGAGAAATGAAGGAAGGAAGAGAAATCAAATCAAGTCAAATTTATAAAGACCGTTTATTATATTATCTCTCCTGAATAAATTACAACTTATCCCAACATTGCTCCAACCACTTCTGTGATCTGGTTTTGGATTATTGCTATTGGTGGAGAGCAGCTGGCTTATTCAAAATAGTAAGTGTCAATTCCATTAAAAGCAATAGGACTTGCAATTATTGAGAGCTTACACTGATGAGGACCATTTGGGATGAGATCATGAGCTGGTCATTTTATTCTTTTGCTTGTCTTATTGTTGTTATTTAGCTAAGACAGCACCATCAAATGTTTATATGCCTCGAAATGGGCTCATGAGCATAACATGACTAAGGGCCTAGCCTTGCATACTGTCCTGGGAAGTTCAAATGGGAGTCAGTCCACTGAAGCACGCATTTAACTGGGTCAGAAAAAGAGTGATCAGGATATTGCAAGATCAAGCCAACCTTATGGTACTTTGATCAGAGAAATATATGAGTATTTTGAAAATAGGGAAGCTCTAAATTTATTAAGCACTTTGTGCATCTGGAACAAGCAAATATTCAGGATTTCTACAGGAAGATAAAGGGAGTACCCTCTCTCTTGTATTACTGAAGAGAGGATAGCAAATTGTTAATCACAGAAAATAAAAACTGTGTGGGAGTCCTGGACTTCTCACAAAAAACTCAAGTCGCTTCTGAGGGATAAAGAATGGAGCACACAGTCTCACCAGCATTAAGATGATGTTTGAACTTGCTCTTCTTGCTGCAAAAATTCTTATTATCTAATTATTTTGGGTTCATAATTCTTCTGCTGCTTTCTGGATTTCATTCACCACCCAGGGAAAAATAGTAAAGAATATTAGTACAAACAGAAAGTAAAATTGAGTCAAATATATTTAAAGCTTCAAAAGCAGAAACAAAAAGAAACATGTTGATAAAATGTCTTGCATAATAAATGGGCTGTCAGAAATCTTTAGGCCACATTTTTGCCTAAAGATTGTATATTCAAATCACCGTTAGTAATATGGAGGATAATCAAGTCCCTCAGACTTATTTAGGTAGCTATATCTCACTTTTAGCATGACTTTAATACTAAAAAAATAAAGGAATGTTGGTATTTTTGGTGATCACAAAAAACGTTTCCATGAATTTATTAGATAAAATAGTGTGATCTCAGTGGACACAGAAAAGATCTATGAGATTTTCCAAACTTACCACTTATCACTATGACTTCTTCTCTGACTGCAAATTTATTGCTGCTTCACAGATCCTGCACCATGTGTGGAAAAGTACCCATTAAGTTCTTATCTTTGCAGTGATGGTATGAACGTATTTTAGCAAGATCAGTAGCATTTCTCCCTATTACATTCTGTCCATGTATCTAAATTTGTTAGGGGACTAACCCTAATCCTAGTGTAGACACTAATTTCACACCATTGACTTGTCTAAAATAACCCTTTGTTTTCTCTTTAGGGTAGAAGCTTTTACTGGGCACAGGAAAAACAAATACAATGAAATTGCATCATCATGTCATTTAAGCTTCCCCTTAAATGCCTTCAAACAGCATGAGCATGACCTCAAGGCTATTCCCTGCATCTCCTGCGCCAACAGATGAAGCTTCATGGAATAAGACTTTCAAAGGAAGGATGACAAGGAATTGGCTAGGTACAAGAGAGAAGCTGGGACAGAATAGGAATGTGGGTAAATTCCAAATGTTAATCACAACAAGACACCTCAAGCTACATCTTCTATAGCTGTTCAGTTTTTCCTATTCACCTATTATCATGCCACCTGAGCCTGCTAAATTTCAACCACTTACCTTTGCTACTTCTGCCTATTGAGAATGAGGAGACAGAAGCAGACTGACAGCGGGGGCTCCTGAAGGAGGTACATGATAATCCAGAATGAAACCCACATAAAATATGGAACACCTACCACATTTACATTACATTTTCCTATCTTTAAGATTTGCCCCCAGTAACAAAAAAGATGGAAAACTTATCCAAGCTATTAAGAACTTCCACACAAAGATAGTTGAAGTGAGGGCACCCTAGGCATCTATAGCAGTGAGATTTACCTCTTCCTGTCAGAAACAACAGCTGTTTCAGATTCCTTCTTCTCCATAATAACTTAGTTTTCTGGCAGAGCCAAATCTCTCTCTGGGTTGATTAGGGTTTCAAGTGAAAAAGAAAAACTTTTTAATGGATTTCCTCTACTGGCTTTCAGAAGTGATCCTTCTGTATTCAGTCTTGGATGCCTATGGGATGTGTCTTCACCTACCCCTACCTAAAATACCTTAGACACTTTTTTTTCAGTTTCATACTTATTTCTTAAGAACTTTTCTTCTGATGTCATTCAAAGAAACCTTCGAGGCCTTCAGCTACACATCAGATCAAGGGCCGGCTGTATTTTATAATCCTAGCATGAATTCAGCTGACCAGAGTTCACAAAAGTCCTTCGAGATGGAAGCAGATTTTCTTTATTCTTAGTAGAGTCTCATAAAGGAAACATGTTGCTTGATCTGTAACACTTCTTAAAATGAGAACCCTGTTCTGCTAGAGTTCCAAGCAACAATTTAGTTGATAAACAATTGAATCAGACAATTTGCTATGAATTCTCTTAGTGTTATACTGGTTAGATTTTTAAAACCATGTTACAAAGATTTGTGATGTTTCTGTCAAGTCACATTCACTTCAGGCTTTGGAATTAAGAAAGTACTTAATGAAATGTTTTCATACAGAAAATCATAGACAAACTCCTGAACGTTTAGATAAAGCAACAGATGTCCAAAAGATTATTTAAAGGTCATTTGAACTTAATCGAAGCTGTGCTTCAAGACGATCTCATGGCATGAGCTTCTCTCAAATACTTCCTAGTTTTGACTGGGCCTTAAATACAAGAAAATAACAATTCCTTAAAATCTACTGACAGACACATACCTAATCCAGAAACAAATAACATCCTGTAACATTTAAAAATAAATAAAGTAAACTGTGTTTGGTTGGTTTGATTTTAGAAAGGTATTTTGTTTAATTCAGTTGATGTTCTGAATAGCAAGACTAACTGTATTTCCTATAACCTCTTTTTGTTTTACAAAGTAAGAGGATTGTAAGAAGCAACTGGCAATCTCATGCTAAAGCAAGACATTATATTCACAGAAGATTTTATAGTGACCATAGTGTCCTTTTCACAGTATTGTTGAACACAGTGAGAGGAAGGGTAAAAGAAAGAAAATAGATTAGATTAGATTAGATTAGAATAGAAGAAATAGATGAAAAGAGAAAAAAGATCCACCTGATTAAATGGAATTTGGAAGGGTATGATTCAAATGTCTGGAATTAGGAATCAGGAGCAGATTAGCTGCACATCAGGAGCTGATGTAATTAAGAGCCGACTAACAGCAAGCTCCCATGCTGGCTTTTTTGAATTCATTAACAACCGTGCATCAGTTTTTCCATCTTTAACAAAAATACTTACCAGTATAGAGGCAATAGTTAAAGTTACATTGCCTTTGTGAGATGAAAATTAATGCCTAGCATCTTACATCTTCAAAAGGCTGTCCAATTATTAACTAGCTTATCTAATCAAATAATTCTAAACTATAAAGCATCGTGACAAGATTCTTTTAATAGAGCACAAACAGCCAATAAAAATATTTTTTCCTCACATGTGTAGAAATAAATAACTTGTATAAAATAGAAATTGCCTGCTGTGCTTTTTATGAAAATAACAGTAGCACTTCAGACAATGAAGCTGAGGGTGGGACTACTAACAGTTATAAATACAACATTAACAACGTCATCGTATTTCCCTTGACTTCCACAGTTGTATCTCTGGGGACATAAAGGCCCTGTTACTTACTAACTTGAATTCCTGTCATTGTACTTTGGGAATCAGTTGCTTGAGATGAAAACCTACAACATATGCCTAAGGTTATCATATTTGGGGTCATTCATAAGCACTGATGTACAGCTGAAAGAAATGATTTTTTTTTTTTTTTTTGAGAAAGAGATTGGTAATAAATTAGGACAACAAAGTATGTGATGGTAGAAATTATAGTGAGAAAATGAAAGATCTCTGTACTGTGATTATTATAACTTTTATTTTAATTTTTCAACCACTCTAAAGTGATTATATGTCAGGTTTTACAAAAGCACCAATTTTATCATTTTCTTCAGTGTATCTTTTCCTCTCTCCTGCCACTATTCAGTTAAAGTGAACTGATGACAGAAAAACATTCAAGGGATTTCTCCTTGTATGTCCCCTATACCAATTGGTGCTGATGTCTCAGCATTTGCTAAAAATGCACCCTAGGTCAGGACAGAGTTGTTACCTAACTTCTTAGGTAATAGATATTTTGAAAATATCTATTTCTGTTCAGAAAGGATTGCAATGTAATTACATGTTAAATCACACTATAAAACATGTAGGTCTGTCTTTGGTTGGTGTGGAATCTTGTTGCTCTTACAAGCAGACAACTGAGATCCCTGGCAGAGCCAGACACAGTGAGTAAACAAGGGATTCCCACTCTGTTCAGACAAAATAATGCCACAAAACAGTTTGGACAGACTTTCAAGGGTTCTGGAATCCTAATGCTGTCTCAAGGAGGATTTGATTCTTCAGGATTGTCATTCAAAAGAAATTCTCTGAAACATGAAAGCAGTCATGTAAGGTTGAAGAACACAAAGGCAATTGTCCTGGCTGCTTTGTGATGCTTCTCCATAGGCTACATATAATTGTGGCTGTGAAATACCCTATTTCAAAAAAATCTAAAGTCCTGAAGAGAATAAGGCAGTATAGTATCAGCAGTCAATTACTCTGGAGCTAGTTGTTTTATATCCTGTATTACCAATTCCCATGTTTTTCCATTGGTCTAATAATTTCTAATAGTTTATTTAAAAGTGAATGCCCAAATGACAGTGTTATTTACATAGTCTTATGGCACCAGGGGTTTCTTGCTGCAATAGTACTTAATCTGGGGATCTTATTGTGTTTGTCCATCACCATGATAAAATGTGCTATACCTTTCAGTCCTTGCCTTTGATACCCTGTTGTTTTATGTTGTACTTCCAAACCCGTTGCCCATTGTGTCAAATGCAGCCAAATTGTAATGTGGATTTATTATATTAACAAAGCTCCAGTAGACACTAGCTCAGAGCCAACAACTTATTTTATTTGGAACCAAGTCCAGGTTTCAAGCCAGTTTTCCAGAGGCTGAACCCATTTCACTAGACAGTACATCAAGCACCAAATTTGTTGTTGTCTATTGTTACTACTTTTCAAAATAGCTCTCTAAAACTGGCTGCCTAAACCTATGCTAAAGCTCTAAGGCCAAAAGATGGTTGAAACAGTAAGCGTTGCCAGCTCCTAGCATATAGCCCCCCTTTGGAATTTGGAGACCTCAGTCCTAAGTAATTCTATTTAAAAAATCTAGTCCTCATCTTCCACAGGATTAGATGAAATTTGTTCCTGTATATCTTCAATAAAGCTACCAAGGTTACACCTATTGTTATTCAGAATAAACCATCTTCACCAATGGAGTAATCCATATTACTTTCTTTGAAACCTGGGAGAATGTAGCCATCTATACAAAGGATGAATTTACCACCACAAACAACTGAATTAAAACAACGTTGGCATTTTTCAAATCTCAATACCATGTCCATGAAGTACATATGGAAGCTCATGAAATGTTTATTTTTAATCACAGGGTTACTGAGACTGTTGCAATTTCTTAAGAAATAGGGATCATCTTAGGTGTCTTACTCAGCTCTCTGTACTATTATTAAGGCTCCCAGGTTCACCAGATTTCAAAGGAAGAGAGGAGAGGAGAGGAGAGGAGAGGAGAGGAGAGGAGAGGAGAGGAGAGGAGAGGAGAGGAGAGGCATAGTGAGGCAAGGCAAATCATTTGCTCAAACAAATTCATCCCATTCATCAGTGGGGCTCACACATCCTAATAGTAAAGTTTTGGGCTTTGGCCTCAGCTCAGAGGCCAAATGGCATAGTTTCAGATGGTGCTAATAAATATTTTCACCTTCCAAAGAAGAATGACATCTAGCATTCTACCTGTTGGGAACAGTCCCTCAACTGTACTAACTCTTGAATGTTAGTACAGTGTACAGATAGCTCAGACAGTGTACAGGTAGCTATCTCCAGTTAAACCTATGCTATGGACTATGCTAACAATTCATAAATATTGACAGCTGCAGAGTAATGTCGATGCTCATGCTCTCACACTGTTTAGTTTACTAATAAACATGTGCCCAAAGAGACATCTAAAGAGCCTTATTGCTCTAGACTTCCTTCGTTGTCAACGGGAGAGAAAAGTCCTTCATATTTCACATGGCTCAAATCTAACTCTTCAGATGTTAGTCTTTTCTCATTGAATCTAGATGGCCCAGGAAAAACAATCTCTAGATTTAAATCATTCAGCTAAGTTCTTAAATTAATTGGAATTAAATCAGTCCAAATTTGCCAGCTCCCTATTTTTCAAACCACCTGCATGGTTTGCACAGCAATTTAAAATTTTTAGGTCAAAACCTCTATTCAGTGTTATTTTTACATTCCTAACAAAGGTAGATTATTGAATATCATCAAATCCATTCAACTTACTTTCTGTAAAGTAATATTTTTTACATTTTCACATCTTCTGAATAGTTTTAATCATTTCGGTGTTCAACATTTACAAATTCAGTTAATCAGAGAACATTGCATTTTAAGTACTAAAAATGGTAGAATACCAGAATATCAGAATTCTTCATAGTGTACAGTATCCCATATCCTTTATTCATGACATATTTATTAAACCTGGCTTTTCCCCAGAAAATATACTACTGGAGTTGGATTTATTTTGTTTAGCATCACTGTTTTTAACTTTATTAAAATTGAATTCAGCAAAGATATTTATTATTCAGGCCTTTATTATGTCCCTCCGGGAGCCCAATGGGAGAGCTGTTATTGATTTCCAGAAGAGTAGGACTGGGTCTTAAATAATCTGAATCAATGCCAAGAAAAAGTTTGTTTTGGTCTGAGCTTTTGGATAGTTCCATAAGTCAAAAATAGAGAGAAAGGAAATGTTTCCTCTTGATCATGAATATTAACCCATTTGAATCGAAGCACGTGCTATCCTCTGGCTGTGATTTTAGAAGCAGAAAGTTTGGGACATGCAACAAGCTACTGTCTGAAAAAAAGTGACTAACCAGTGACTCTAACTGTAGAGAAGTAGTTGGTTAGGAAACAGATGTTAAGAAGAAATAAATAGCAAAGAGAGGTAATATCACGTCATCTGCTCCTGACTAGATGTACAATTAATATGACAAGCCTCAGAGAAAGATGAGGAATCTCAAGCAACTAACAGATGTAGGAAAAAGCTAGTTTTTAATTTTTATTTTACATATACCTATGTTAGCTGAACATTCCTGCAGCTAAAACTCAGACACTCAATTTATGTCACCTAATTTTAAACATCTAGAAGTCTGATAATTAAAACTGAGCTAGTAACTATAGTCTCATCAGAGTCAAAGGAGAGAGAATAGTAGATTGTCCAGAAGAAAATTCCTCAGAGTAATCATATGTCCTAATCTCTATATACAATTAATCAGCTCCAGAGACACCTGATATAATTCATATGAAGAAAAATTATGGTAACTACATCAGGCTTAGCATCTATCATGCAGATGTCTAGCTCAGAGATGACTTTTAGGCAGAGTACAACCTCCAGAATGTTTTTTGTTGGGAAAACAGGAGATCAAGAAAAATAGAGCTTCATAAAGACAGAATTCTGTCCACTGTTCCTAATCACATTGCAGGCCTCATTTGCCTCAGATTCTTTGAGATACAACACAACACTCTACAAAAATCCTATGGCCAACTGCAGAGACCTATTTAAATAGCTCTAGACACTGACCTAGATGTAACAAGGGATGGGCTTTTATTCTTCCCTGCTCCACAACTGCCAATTTTCTCCCAGTTCAGACTAAAACCCTTCTGTTTTTGCCAGATGACCCCTTTCCATCAGCTGCTTGTTTTCTCTGGTTTCTATATCACAAGTGGATCCAGCTCTGACTCAGCAGCACCTGCCTATACTTGAGGTTAGTGGCTCACTAACCGAATATCTGTCCTCCTTGCGCAGAAAGCAAGCCGGCGAGCCACTATAATCCAGTCTTCAAGGCTTCCTTGGAACTTACAGGCTATGTCCCTATCAGTAAATACAACTAGCCAGGCACCACTGAGGAACAGTGGCAGGGCACAGTGTTACTTGCACATGTCTCAACCCTTCCCCACATGCACAGAACAAGATGCTTGTGTCCAGATTTCTTGCTGGGAACTGTCCCTGTCATATATTACACACTATAACACACACAGGCATTACCTGGACAGCAACAGCTGGCACAGAACAAAACCATACCAGGCAGGGTTTTAACAATTAAACAGCATTAATCGTCATTAGGTAGTATTAAGCCCATGCCACAGCTGTTTTATGACTAGCACAGATATATCTACAGTGGTGCGTGGATTCTCTGAAGAGTGGTGAATTTCACCCACCCTACAATTAGTAAGACATACACAGAATCACTCTTTGCCAAATCTTGCTCTTGCACAATGGTATTTAGATTCATAGCTGTTCCTGGTGCTTAAGACTGACATGCTATTGAGGCAGATCACCTATCAAATGGGAGGCAGCAAGTGGGATATAAAGTCCTTAAAAGCCATGTTCCACTCACATCCTTAAGAACACATTCATCACTCAGCTGCTGATACATGGTAAGAAACACAGAGCTACAGATTTTCGGGTAACATAAAAAAAGTTGGGGAAGGAATCCATTTCTCTAGCTGTTCTCTTCTTTTTCATTCCAAAGGTAAGAAACATACCTATTGGTTTCATGTTTGGCCTACTAAGCTTGTTGGGATCTACAATGTTAGATAGGATAAAGGCAACATAAATCTTAAAACAGTAACTGCAAAAAAAATATGAAAAAGGGAATGGACTGTCTCTTTTTAACAGTGAAGGCAAGCACAGAGATACACTGGAAGGCTTATTTCTGATCTCAAGTAAAAAAAACACTGTTAACTAACATTATCTACCCTATACCATCAACAAGCAGCAGCAAGTCTGCCCCTCCACACATTTATTAATACAAAAAAGGTGTGCAAATTTAGTAGGAACTACTTTTAACATTGTAACGAGATATTTTTGGCAAATTAGATGTTACTACAAAAACTATCACACAGAAGAGAAAACTACAATTGCATTCTTAAATATTATGGTGTCTTATCTTCTTTGCCCTAATTCTCATGGCTTTTTGCCCTCTGCATCTGGACTTCTGGCATAACACAAGTATGAAAGAAATGTGCCTTTCAGTCCAGTGATTCAAAGGAAGGGCTGCATCAATCTGAAGGCACAGGAATCATGTCTGAGGGATGTAACTTGTATTTAACCAGGAAATTCCCACTAAAATAAAGTGTCGTGTTTGCAAGGGCATTCTGTGTCTAAAATAGAGGAAGCAGTGATCCTCATTCACGTCATTACAGAAGGCAGGCAACACATCTGTAATGAGAACAGGGGCTAATGGGTTATCATTCTCCTATATTTAAACTAAAAATATAACTTTGGTGCTTTATTTTTTACATAATAGGAACAAGTTCATTCTGCTGACAATGAACAAAAATAGGGGAAATGGCTCAGATATAATGAAACTCTCTCTGACACTTCAGCCCAGTTTGAATGAGCCTTTTGGAAGCTGCAATATTTGCACTTGTTTTCCTTCATCAACTAATGAAGAAAATCTAATTCCAATCAGAAACGCAAGTGATGAATAACTGAGTGACAGATGACTATTGTACAATTCTAGTCCTAAGGAAAAAAAGAAAATATTGTAGAAATGGTCACAACCTGAGTTTTCAGTGGGTTAAAGCTGCTTCCAAAAAGCACCTGGAGTTCTAGTTGCTTATCCAAACTGCATGTACACTCCAACTAGCATGATGTAATACTGTGAATTTCTGTTCATTTATTTTGCACATTTTATGAGGTCATATTCTAAAAGACAATTACCTAGAAATGGCACAAATGCACCAGAGAAAAAGCACAAAGGGCACAGGAGTAAATTCTTGAACCATTTGTTCTGGCATGCAGAGCAAAGAATATAGGGAGACTAAGATATGCTAGAGTGGAATTTGTAGGACACCAGAAGAATGGGAGATGACTGAGAATGAGAAATAGGTAATTATCAAAACTGGGAATGCTTAGAATGAGGCAAGAGAGAAGAATCTTGAAAACAATATCTACTTGTCATTTTTCAAGATGTTGAATATTTAAGAACTTTAAGAACTTTCTGAATATCTGCAGGTGAAAAACTCTGGAGAATTTATTCCCTGAGCAGTCTCTAAAAAGACTGTCTAGAAAGACATTTGGGCTGGAGCTACATTTGGAACTATCTTCATAAGCCTTTCACACTTCTATATAGAGTCTTTCCTCTGCTCTGTAACCTAAAGCTGAAGTTTCGGTGGAGTGCCCACATACTGCAGAATCATGGCCTGTACCCAACTATGGTGAAAAAACTATAAATATGTCTATAAGGAGAGCACTGTCAATCAAGCACTATCTATCAAGCACTTCAAGATAAAAGTTACCTCTGTAGAGGACTCAGAAGAGGTTCAAGCAGCTGCAAACAGAAAAGGAACATGCGAGAGCAAGTTTCCAGAGGTAAAATATGAAACAATATAAAAAAGCCTGGAATCAGCAAATCCAGTCTGTGAAGGAATCCCCACGATGCAATCAAAGATGAGAGGACAACAGCAAGGTCTGAATACCAATTTTGTTAGAACAACGCCAAATCACAGTTTTTACCTGTGAATCTGTGAATATGGAGATCTCTCTGGGCCTTCTATTAGATTCATGTCATACTCAGAAGCTTAGAAGTGGAAGAGCTGGAGAGGAACCAGAAGGTTGCCCAGAGGGGAGAAAAAAAACCCAAAAACAAAACAAAAAATCAGAATTTGATGGCTGTGGCTTTCAGGAAAGTTCAAATTCTTCTAGGTAAAGATTTCAGTAGATGAGGTCAAGCCTACAGAAAGTACATAAGATATTGCAGGAAGAGATATGCCAGAGGCAGAATATTGATGCCTTGGTAAGAAGCTAAAAAGATCAGTGAAGAGTGAAAGGAGTAGCTTCAGAAAACATTTAATGAGGAAAGGAGATAGAGCAGACTCTGGCAGACTACATTTATACCCATGAAACCAAGGAAAAAAAATAAGTTTACTTCTAAGCTTACTTAGAAAAATTAATGCCAGTAACAGAAAGTCTCCAACTCAAAAAGCAAGTGGGAGGTGCTGAAAGAATTTCATTTCTGTTCAGTACTGGGGAGAACAAAACAATGCCGATCTGGATGCTCAAGAGAAGAAGAAATGGGTACCTTTCTCTACCACAGCAGAAAAAGAAGGAAGGGCCACAAAGTGAAGGCCATTGAAAAATGATACATAAAGGTCAAGGATGGGGAGAGAGCTAAAAACAAGTTAGGGAGAACATTTCCCTGGAGAAATCAAAATGTATTTTGGAGCAGGAAGTAGCTTCGAAGAGTTCCTCTTAAGACAAGAATACTGCATTTCCTGGAGATAAAAAAAAAAAAAAAAAAAAAAAAAAAAAAAAAGATTGCCGTTAGGAGCAAAGAGGTCCACTTCAGAGAATGGAAGTTTGACCTGTGAACAAAGATTTGCCCAGAGTACTAAAGAATCTACAAAGTTCTATTGTAAGACTTGTAAGCAAGCAAGGTGCTCAATTATTAGTAGCTACAAGTGGAGTGGTGTCATGGGGCCCAGGACTGGGCAAGATAGGCACGAGAGTGGTACCTACAGCTACCAAGGCTGCTGGGCTGAAGGACCAGAAACTTTGGAAGATGTCATACAAAATCTGAGCATTTAGAAAACAAAATAGATTCCAGATGGTGGAGGAAAAAAAAGAAAGAAAGAAAGAAAGAAAGAAAGAAAGAAAGAAAGAAAGAAAGAAAGAAAAAAAAAGTTCTAATGCATTTGGAAGAAAAAAGTACCGCCAACTTTACAAAAGAATCCATCATCCAGCAACAGCATGATCTGTCATTTTTAGAGGGCTTGGACGCTGTAAGTCACAACCTGCATGGGTTATGTTAAAAGATTATTTTATTTGTGGTAGTTCACCTGAGCAAAAGAATCCACTTTGGCCTTTAAGCCTAGACTCCCCAGTGTGCTGAAGTAATGCAAAACATGTCTGGAATGGAATGAAGGATTTTGAAGCCAGATCATCTTGGTAATGTCAATAACAAAGTCAGGTTTTAAGGCCACAGCATAAGGCAGAATTCTTGTTTTCCTTTGGCTAACAATGTATGATTCTCTAGCACTAAATATAGATGGAAGTAAAACTGACACTCATCATTTGAGTCTACCTTGTAAAGGGAGAAGCAGGTATTACTCCTTGATCACATTTTCTTAACTAGTGGAGACCAGACTATACAAGAAAACATGCAAGATCAACAATAATATGTGCATGTTTTCAGGATAAGGACTGCATTTGAGGAGCCACTAAGAAAACATGCATCTACAGTTAACTCCAGAATGTCTGTGTAGAAACACAAACCCTTCAGCACTATACAGAAAGATGTAATTAAAGTAGTAGGATCAGCAAGCAGCTATACTGATTTAAAAGAATGATGTTCATTAAGCTATGTTCTGGACCTCCAAATGCCTGCTACCAAAAACATGGTGACCAGTAGGACTGTCAGTCCTCAGACCTACCTGAAGGTAGCAACTTCAGGCTTTGCTGACCTGAGAAAAGAGACTACTCTGCCCTTCTCAATATTGAGAGGTAACAAGCTACCCAACTATTTCCATAGAGAAATGTACATCAACCTCCAAGAGAAAATGACCAAATTTAGTTTTTTCTTCCACAATCCAACATTCCTGAGAAGTAAGAATTTACTCAAATGTGTGTGATCAGTGAAGACCTATTTGCTCACATAAGATTTTTGTACATTTTATTCATGTAACAGAAAAAGGTGGACATTATGCAGATCTGTAGAAAGCCTTTGAATATCTGAACGATGAACTTCAAACTACAGACATCTGAATAGCTTCCAGTCATCCTCATAAGCAGAAGTCCCACCTCTTGAGGTACATGGTAACTAAATGCTAACTCTTGTTTATTTACTCGGATATTAATTTCTTACCTAGGCAGTTTAGTGAAAGTCCCCTCAAAGGAACTGTTGTAGTCTTGGAAATAGAAGTGATTTCCTCTCTAACCCCTGTAGAGATTCCGAGGTACAACTTTCACTGATACTGCTTAGGGCTGGCCACTCTGTAACAGACTTGTTTTGGAGCTATTTTGAACAGTCTTGAACAGAGGTAAGGACTGAACAAGTGGTCTATCGACAGTCAGGTGTCCAGTCCTTGAGATCTCTCCCTGGCCCTCCTCTACTTCACAGTGTGATCTTTTTATTCTAGCTATTTTTAACTGGACAGTTTATCAGGGCAATTTGAAGTCAGTACATAGTGGGGGATTCCTTCAACCCAGATGAGAGTTTTGTTTGTATTATACGGCCACATTTGCAGAAAAGCACAGATGAGTGAATCACTGCATTTCTTCTTGAGGTCACACATTTTGTCTGGAAATGAATTTTATCCAGACTTGAAAGGCTTTCCTGCAATGATTTCTGTGCAACAACATAAACAACGAATGGTCAGTTATCACCTCCTTTGAAGAAACTCATACCTTTTCCAGAAACAAAAAAAATGACATTTTTGTTTACAACTGATCTTATCTAAGCTTCCTGGGTGATTCTGATCCAGACTCCTACTGTGGCTGGAATTTAAAACTAAAATTGGTTGCCTTCATTCTATTGGATTAGTATGGAAAATAGTGTCCTAAATTATTTCAGAAAAATTCAGAAAAGCTGCTCATTCAGACCTCCAACGACATCCCCACACTTCTTCTTGTAGCCTTTCCCTAAAAAGACAGCAGTTAAGTGTATTTTAGCTTTCTTTGAGTTAATTACATGCTACTACTTTAATTTTAGAACTTTAATTTACATTGTGATTTCCTTTCTTGATGCTGAATAGGAAGGATGAGGGAAATGTGTTTTACTGAATGTCATATTATTTTTAATCTTAGAAAATAACATATTTCACCTGGTAACTAGTCTAAGTTAAAGCTTGAACTTCATTCCTTCTAAAAATCCTTAAAATCAGATAAGTAAGGACGGTAAGAGACAACCAAGTGTTTTCTCTCTTAGTATAAATTTGATTCACTCTTTCATTGTTATGCATTTTACACCTTTAAGATAAAAGATGGAATGGTTTACAGTGTAAACTCCTACATAAAAACAGGTTTCTGCTCTCAACTTTCATGTTTTATGATTTCTACTATTACTGTTTTATTGTGATAGCATAAATATTGTTCACATTGTTTCAAGAATTAGGTGTAACTTCAATACACTGCAATTGAAAGAGAAGCACCATATTTCATAGAAATTGCTTAGGTCAGTAAAAGAAAAGACAAAACAGCTATGCATCACACTGAAAAGAACAGCCACTTTCAAAACCATTTTGGCATGAATTTAGACCAAGGAAAACAAAATTGAGGCAGATGTGTTATTCTTCTGTATCATCTGTCTAGTATACAACTGTGTCCAGATACAAAACTGCAATATCCTAATTTCTGAATTTCTCAAAGTACATGTTGTTTATTTTGCTAAAACAGAAAAAAAGTTGCTATGGTAACTTTTAAGATACAGACAACAATGTTCAGACTTTAATTCATCTCATGCATCTAATGAGTAGCTCATTGCTCACTCTGAGGTTGCTATTCTCTCTATTCATCCTGAACTTGTCCTAGTTAGTAGGAAAATTTTCACTGGCTCAAAAAAAGGAAAAGCAAGTCGGACAGGGCAGTTTTTCAAAGCTACTTAGAAACTGAAAGATTAGGAATAAGGACTGTAAGGAATTTCTTTCCTTATTTAATTGGCATGGACTATTTAAGGACACCAGTCTAATACAGTTTAAATGTTTTTCTTTTGTTGTAATATAGATTATTTCATGTCAGTTGCTTCTTCATTTAAGCAGTAGTTAATTTGTCAAGCTAGTCATTACAGTCTCAGAGTTTAATATTCTTAATATTCACATACATTTCTGTGGAAACGTATTTTCTTTTACTTTTCCCTGTTGAGGAAAACTTGCATGATAGCATGTGCTCTTCTTAATTTCTCAGATATTCTAATCCCTGAAAAAATAGAAACAAGAAGGATAGTATTGCCTTTCTATCCCTTCATTTTTGATGAGCCACCATATTTGTCATTATTGACAGTTCATCATAATTATGTTAAAGAGCTGGTACAAATAAAATGCTGCCAGCCAGAAACAGTTTAGATGCTTTGTCCAGTAAACCTACTTTGTACAGTACTACAGAGTAATTCTGTTTAATGTATTGGCAGTTGTCTGGAGTTCTGTACATCCTAATGCTATTTCTATGATTTTCACTTCTGATGCTTAAGTAAGTGGTAGCCAATGTAGCAAATACAGCTAGTACAGCTGCACTAACAAAAATGTTAGAGAAATATATCTGTGTAGTTGCAATCTATTTCTAGATGGTCAGGATCAGCCTAGGAGTTTTAGAGACTTAGCAGGTAACTGTGCAAGTAACAAGCACTTTGAGATAAAAGTTAATGCTATGTTAGTTGGAAGCAGTTTCTAACGAAAATCAATAGTGCATTTAGCCAAACATTGCTCCCTTACAGATCACAGAATGGGAAATGCAGAAAATGCAGAACAGATTGAAAAGACTTTAAATCCACAGGTCTGAGAATACTATGGGGTTAACCCAATTTTGTCAATGACCCTTATGCCTTGAGAGTGAAGCCAGCTGGTACTGCAAAACTTACCCTCCTGCAAATCATAATCTGAAAAAGTCTGAAACTGTAAAAATCACTCCTCCAGCTGGAGTACAGTCAGCCTTCACAACACTCATTCAGCTTAGAAGTGACTCTGGTGCATTTATTCCACAAATACCACCAAATGAAATAAAGAAGAATTAAAAAAAAAAGAATGTGCCAGCTAAATCAGGAAATGGATCAGGAGTGGTTAAGTGAGAAAGGTGCTGGATGTTAGAGACATTGAAACGAGGATGAAGATGTGAAAAGGCAGCAAAAAGAGGAAGGGAAAAGGCTGGCTGCTCCAGTGGCTCAAGAGGGTGATAGCAGGAGATGCTGAAAAAAAAAAATAACTCAAGACCAGTTTTAGGGAGAGCTTTGAAAGCACAGTGAGAGTCACTTGTGTAAATAAGCACTTGTACATTCATTCTCTGCTTATGATTTTAGCTTTCAGCATGGTTTTCAAAAGATCACGGAGACATGCAGAGATGCTGGAAAAGAGCTTTAAACTGAATTATTTTCAGTTAGATGTGCAGCTGTTTCCAGCCTTCAGAGACTGCTCTGACTCTCCACGGGACACTGTACAAATCCAGGTGCTCTTCATGGTCACGGAATGGCCCACTGACAAGACTGAGCTCGCTCAGGTCAGATACATGTTTCCAAGGCTGCCTACAGTGGCGACGACATAACCGAGCTGGATCAATTTGAGACAAGTCAAAACAATGCAATTTCTTGAACACAAATTGCGTATGAAGTAGGCACCCCAGTTTGCAAAGTGCTTTCAAAGCGTGGCACTAATCCCTTATGCATTGTACAAGCAGCTTATCCAGCATTTCTGCCACTCTGGATGTGTAGACGGCTGTTCGCGGCTGGGAACAAAACGCAGAGGGAAAACAGCGGCTATTGGAAATGGGTCTCGGGAAGGACAGCAGAGAAAACACCTTTTCGTTCCCGTAAGCGTCCTCTGACAATAAATAAATAAATAACATAACATAACATAACATAAAAAAAACTTTCAAACAACCATTTTGAAACTTTTTTACAGAATCGCACAGGAAGAGGACGGCCCGCGGGAAGCGAGGCAACGCCGCACGGCCCGCGGCTCACCGAGGTGCCGGCTGCCCCGGCCAGACGCTGCGATGCCCGCGGCGGTTTAACGGCCGCCCCTCAGGGCAGGCGCCCCTCCCCCCCCCACCCACCCTTCCCGCCCCGTGCCGCCAGCCGCCGGGCCGCGCTGGGGCTGGGCGGCGGCGGAGCGCGGCCGGGGCTGGGGCGGGCGCGGGGGGAGGGCGCGGGTGGGGTCTGGCCGTGACGAATGGGACAGATGCGGTTGAATCTTTTAGAAAAGGGAGAGCCGGCGCCGCCGGCTCGGCTTTAGCCCGCCGCGTTTGGGGCGCTGCTGACAGCCGCCGCGCCCTGCCGCCAGCGCCGCCGCCTCCCGCCGCCTCCCGCAGCGCCCGTCGCGGACGGGCACCGAGCCGGGCGCGGAGCGCGGTAAGGGGGTGCCCCTCGCTCGGCAGCCAGCGCCCCGCAGGCGGCGGGCGGGGAGAGGAGCCCCCCGGCGGGAGGGCACCGCGGCCGGCGGGAGCGCCTCGCCCGAGCCGTCGCGCAGCCTTCCGCGCGGGTGCCGCTGAGGGCCGCCGCTCCGCTCCGCAGCGCCATGCCCGCCGCCCGCCCCTGGCGCCTGCCCGCCCTCCTGCTGCTCCTGCCGCTCCTCGCCGGCCGCGCCGAGGGCGACGGCTCCCTGCGCCCCGCGGGCCTGGGCAGGCAGAGCCCGGCGGCGGCGGCGGACGCCGTGGCGCAGACGGCCGGCACCCCCGGGCTGCGCGGCGCCGAGCCCAACGCCTCCCGCCCGGGCGGCGTGCCGCAGGGCGCGGGGGCGGCCGGCGGGAGGCCGCGCTCGGCCTCGCCGCCCATGTGCACGGGGCAGACGGAGATCAAGGAGACTTTCAAGTACATCAACACCGTGGTGTCCTGCCTCGTCTTCGTGCTGGGCATCATCGGCAACTCCACGCTGCTGCGGATCATATACAAGAACAAGTGCATGAGGAACGGGCCCAACATCCTCATCGCCAGCCTGGCGCTGGGCGACCTGCTCCACATCATCATCGATATCCCCATCAACGTCTACAAGGTGAGCGGGGAGCCGGCGCCGGAGCCGCGCTCCTGCCGGCGGTGCTGCCCTGCGGTGTGTGGGGGCATGTGGTGCTGCCCCCCTGAGCGCCCCCTCTTCTGCCCCTGTGCCAGCCCTCCCGCAGGCCGGCGGGGGGACTGGGGCGGGGGGGCTCTTCGTGGTTAGAGGTGACCTGGTCCTGCAAGTCACCGGGAAACAAATACTGTGCCAGGGCCGAAGGAAATGGGTGAGGGGTGCCGTAGATTTGTGGCTTCCTCCTTTCCCCCAGGGATGGAGGGGAGGCAGGGGAGCAGCTCCCTTGCCGCTGGTGCGGGTGCTGCTCGGCTCCCTGTGCTGAAGGAGCCAAGCTCGCTAAAACTGGGGGCTTGACTGTGCGGGGGAGCGAGAGGGCTTTGCATTTGCTTTAAACATCCAGTGGCCCTCAGATGCGCTGTTCCTGTGAACCCTCTCCCTCCTTCACGCTCCTACCAGGCTGTTGCAGCATGAGCAGTTGAGAGGGAGTAAGGCACACCTGCTGCACTTGCAGCTTTACTCTTTAACGTGATAAAGCTTGCCAGAGAAGGAGTGCAATCTATGTCTTATCTATGCAGTTTGAGCAGTCCATTTGTTATTATGAACGCGAGTCAAATCCAAGCACTAGTTAAGATCAGGACTCCTGGGAAGGATGATGGGAAAACAAGGCTGCCATCTGCCCCAAAAGTTCACAGTCTAGGTCCCTGAGCACCCATCAGCTATTGCATAAAGTAAACATGAGAGCCTTTGTCTATCTGTGCCTTCTCCTCACTTCATATGCTTGGTTTTAAGCTCTGGAGTTTGTTGTTTTTAGCTTTGGAAAGACATGTTGAAGTGGCAGGCTTTGAGTTTAGTCTTACATCAGCTGCAGTTACTCCCAGAAACTGTTGAAAGAAGAGAAAGTTGTATCCTTCTGAGGTGGTGAAATAGTGAACTTACAGCTCATCTTAATTGTGTCAAAATGTTGAGCTGGATACTTTGGATTACGTGCAAGTTGCTTCAATTTGTAATTACAGTAATTTCCATACTATCCATTTATCAGAGTTCTCATAGGAGCCTACCAAAAAAGGCAAAAATTGTGTCAATAACACAATTGCTCATACAGTAACACACTTGCTGCCTGCAATCACAGGGACATAGACATGTCAAAATTAGATACATCAGTGATGAAAATGATGATTATATGAGTTGAATATCATCAAGTATATCATCATGAGTAGGTTGGAGCTGGAGGAATGAAAGGTCAGATTGCATACTGATAAATATTATACAACCTGCAAGTCCAGGGTTCTTACTGTGCTACTGATAATGTTAGAGCTGAGCATAAGTTCTCAGGTGATAAAACTCCTACGCTGCCACCCGTCTTAATCAAGAGCCCACAGTAAAATGAAATTATCCATTAGAATAGTGAATAAAATATTTGCTATTTTAAAACAGGATTTTGGAATAAAGGTAAGCAGGAGAGAAACAGACCATAGATTGTATTTGTTTGATTTTTCATCAAAATTGAAGTGTTTGAGTGTAATTTGAGTTGGTAACTTTTTGTCGACTCCGTATCTCATTTAAATTCACAGCAGAGCTGCCTTGTGAGGGACAGCGTAGTAATGTAATCAAACATAGTAATGTAATCAAAGCTATAATCATCTAGTAGTATGGGAAGAACAAGTGTTAGCAGTCTTAGTTCGTAAATCAAGTATACTTAACAATTGTAACCTGCAATTTGAAGTAACTTTAAAGTGAATGAAACAGATCTTCAAAATTACTGTCAGATACACAACTAGACAGCTGCATAGAAGAGTGTGAAAGAACTTGTTAGGTTTAAAAAAAACACATGAGTTTACTCAGCAACACTTGCACTCAAAAGTATGGAAATGTCTGTGAATGTTTTCCAGATAGATCCATAACAGATAACTCAGAATTTTCACTAGGAACATGATTTTATTAGCTATTAACTATGATGACTGCAGAAGATGTCCCTTGTGAGTATTTAAGTCAAGTGAATATTTGAGTAGCTGAAAAATACACCAGTGAAGATTCAGATCACTCAGTTGAATCTCCCTAAAGAAAACCAGGTATTATCTGTATTTTGAGATGAGAAAAATGCAGTCTAATGTGTAAGAGGCTAGTTAGTCCATTGCAGTTGATAAATTTGAATGTTGACCAAGACATTCAGCTGAAAATGGAAAATATTGCTATCTTTCAAGCAGTCAGGAAACTAGGTATGAATAAGGGAATGAGAGGATTTCTGTTCTGGCTTGCAGAACCTGGAAGACCTTTTCAGCTTTCAGGGTCCTGGAAAACAGTCTGGCTTTGGCTGTAACCCCAGAACTGCAGAGGGTGAAGTGGAGAAAAGAGTGAGACAATCACTCTGCACTATGTAATATTATAGTAGTATGGATCCTGTGCCAAATTACTACTAGTCATATAGGACAGGGAGATGCTTTTATGTCTGGATCAACTGCTTCACTAAAACAGCCTAAGTTTGGGTGTCTTCGTTAATTCAAGGCATACAAGGCTGCGAACAACAGTTCTGAGCGTGAGCAGAAGGATAGAGTAGGAAACACTATATTCCAGTGGCCAGTGAGCTTTGTGCGTCCTTCTCTGCATTTAATCCATGGAAGATTTAAAACAGTGGCAGCTTGTCTGCCTGACTGTATAGCTCTGCAGTTCTGGGAGCTTTATGCTCAATTTCCCAAACTGACAAAGGTGGTAATCCCCATATACATGTAAGACAACAAAACAACATTAAGATTGAAAATTCCAAACTTAGTGTTGTGTCACAATATTAGCTCTGCCTCCCCCACATGTATCTATAATGATATAGAAGCACATATTTTGAAAAACTCTTTAACTTTTCTCAATATAATACCATGCCTTCTCTTTTGAAACATAAGCACCTCTCTCTCTCAAATATAATTCCCTGGTGTTTATTCTCTTGTATTAAATCCAATAGATTGTTGTGTCCCAGTAGATTGTTAACAGCTAAAACAGTTGGCCAGATCATAGTTTTTCTTCAAATGTTCACACAAAGAAATAAATGTGGGGGATCAATGTATACTTTACACACAGTTGTGTGTCTTTCTGAACTCTGGCTATTAATTTACTATGACACAATGAGTGAGGAAGAATTTATACCTAGAAAAATTGTCAGAGATTCCTTTATCTCAGTACAAGATGTATGAGTGGAAAAAAGAAATTTCTGAACATGAACAAAAACCCATCGTTATCCAAGCCAGTGATCAAAGGCCAAAGGCAGCTTTGTAGGCAGTGATGGTTTTTTTCATGAGGTGTTTTAGGGATTGCATTAAAAATACATAGCTGAAGAACATCATATAGCATAGGAAAGATAAAAAAGACCAGATTAGGGACTGCATATCCCATACAGCTTCAGTTCGGGCCTCTTATTAATCCAGCTGTGTTCTAAAAAAGGTAGAGTTTCTGTGGAAATGTCTAAATGATGATCTGAGTAACTCTCATTACAAGCACCTATAGAGCATGAATCTGCCTACATTACCATCTTTACTAACTTTCCAAAAAAAAGTCAAAATGCTTATCCTCAGAGAATTTAATTATTAATTCCTTATTACAGCTCTTTACAACTAGTCCTTCTGATGTTAAAGAAAAATAGCCATTTTATTGAGAGAAATGTACATTATTTCTTATTATTTCCTTTCTTTCAATGCTTGAATCATTTTCTCAAGCTCTTGCAAAGTTCATCTCTGGGCATAAATCAAGCATTGAGAATTTCTTACCCAAAGTTTAATGTATGACCATATTAAGGTAGAGTTTTTGTTTGCTTGGCATCCCTGTATGGTCAACTAATGCAGATAGGTACTTAGCAAAGAGCGCTGCAGCCTATTTTAAGATATGATTGCTCTGTTGGAGGAACCTGTCTCTTTCCATAGAGAGGACAGGAACAATTTTGTTTTGTAGTTAGGTGGGAAGAACATAGGCTATAGTCCAAGATACGGAGTAGTAAAAATGTCTGTTTGTTGTTCGCAGTGCATGATACCTATGCTGTTCTCGTGATGTATCTCTGAACTGAAATGTACTTGACGCTATCAGTGTAGATTTGTAAATTTAGAGTAATTTTTTGTTTCATATACACTTGTCATTCACCCAAAAGAAGCATGTGAAAAATTTCAAAAACAGTTTTCATCTTCTTGTTTTTTGCTTCTGCCCTGTTTATACTTAACAACCTTTGAGCAACACAGTTTACTTAATGGTTCCTTTTGCCCCAGTCCTTTCACTGCAGTTGTGAAATTGGAGAAACTTTTTACTTTGACAGACATTATGGGGTTCCTTTCATTTTCAAGATCTCTTTATGACATTACTTTATCTTAATTCAGTATTTAAGAAAATAAAGTTTATAAGCAGAAGTTACTAATAGAAGAACAGAAAATGGAACTAATTGTTTGTCTCGTTAAGATTTGTAGTGTTTTATCGGACAGACTCAGTAAAACATTCTTAGTTAAATTAGGGAAATGGAAATACACTTTCTTGTCTAGAAAGACAATTCCTGTCCTGAAATATGAATAAATCCTCATTACTGTTAAATAGTAACAAATTTCTTGATGTTCTCTGACTCATCTCCAACCGTGAACTTAATTTTCCGAGCAAACTGATGTTTAGGGAAATACTTGTTCCTATGAAATACTGAAAATGCTTTATGTACATGAGTCTGCATGACCTCTCTGTCTTCCCAGTGTTTCAGGAAAGATATGAATGTGTCATTGAAAACCTACCAGTCATTTCACAAATCTATTTTTAAAATGTTGCTTATGAATTAGGTATACAGCTGCATGACTGATTTCACATGTAACTCTGATTTATAATTGTGAAAATCAAGTCCTATTGTACTGTGAACTAGACATACTTTGAATACACACATAAGAGGAAGAAAGAATTCTTGCTTTGTATTTTCATGTGCATTCAGCGCTGGGACTAGGACACAGGCATAAACAAGCACACACTTGGCTCCATCTTCATGCCTGGCCAGAGAAAATCAACTGGAGTGGTTGGAACCGTGGCCTCTGCTTTCTGGCTCGTGGCCGCAGCAGCTGAGCCATCGAGCGGAATATCATAATCTTATGCTGGCATATTCCAGCAATAGGTCACTAACATACTTCTGCTGCTACACAACTGAGAGGAAGCAGGAATTGTAATTCACAGGTGTGTCTCTGAATCACAATATCTCTTGAGGCTACTTTCCTAGCTGTGCAGCTGTCACATCACTTCAGGCTCAAATCTGTGACTAGTCTGAGTAAGTATGTGCTAGAAGTGCATCAGATGCAGGAACAGTGTTTTTCATAGAACTAGTTTTTTTATGATTTCACATCATTCTACAATTTATTTTCTGTCCTTTTCTTATATTTAATTTAATCTTTAACACATTTCTGTGGCTTAGCAGTTAAAACTTTGCCCATATGAAATAAGTGACTGGAAAAGAGTGGAGAAGACCAGTCAGCATATAGCCAGTGGTAGACTTCTCTTGGCATTTTAGTTCTGAAAATGCAACATTATTTTTCTTTTACCACTGCTTAGCAGTATCTGATGACTCAAAGTCATTCATCATTTGTAAAATGGCATTCTTTTTGCACAGAAATATCATGAATCTTACAAAAATCTTTCTACCCATACAAAACTGTGTTGGACTACATCTATAACTTGCTAAGAATTAATTATTGTTCTTGTCCACAAATGATATTCCTCAATACTTGACACTGGCTTTTCACTATACTTCAGTGCAGTTTCTTCAGGAGATGGTAATACACAGGACAAACAGAAACAAGGAAGAATGAACCCAACATTTAAAATATTCTGCTTTTTCCTTTTACTCAGGTTATTTTTTCAAGTTTTTGCTACAAAATATTAACCACTTGGAATAGCATAATAGAAGAAATTTATGACTCGCAGTAAAATGTGCAAATTTCATAGTATATCAGCTACAGGAGAGAGCATATTTTTCTAATCCAATGCAGACAGTCATGTCCATTTTCGCCCGATTTAAGCTGGCTGAATGCAAATCATGTTTTGGTGTGATGCTAAACCCAAACAAATGCACCCTTTCTGTCAGTGCGCCATATTCACTCATGTGAATCTAGCACCATTGGAATCTAGCCATATGGTTCCCAGCCTGGAACTGACTCAAATCCAGTCAGCATGGGGCACAGGTGAGACTATCTGTGCCTCAGAGATAAGCATTAGTTCTGGAGAAATCTCCGATGTGTGGCTGAATAGTAGTAATTTTAGAGACTAGAAACAGGGAATGCCTTATACATGCACCAGCTAGTTCTGGCTGAAATAAAGTAAAATTAAGATCTGTCAGCAAATGTTTGATCAAAGTTCTAAGTTTTGGGTTGGGGAAAAGTAAAATATTTTGATTAAAAAATGCCTTTTTAATGAATCATCTCTGGTTTGATATATACAAATGTGCTTGCTACTAAGTCCAGGGATTTTTGTAATATCTAAGTGTGGTAGGCTGGAGATTCAATGCCTTGTTATTACAAATAATTAGTCCAGGTGTCATTTAATGTTATAGAGTGTACATTTAGAATACCTGGAATTATTTACATTGAAATTTTAATAATCGTTGGTTACTATCACCCCCTTATGGCAATTAGAGAAGTCTCACAGGAGAGGCTTTTACTTGAAATACTTCCATTGTGAAGACTGAGTTATTAGTCACATAAGCAAAACATACTATATATAATGAGATTGTTACAGTCTCATCCCTGCTTGCTCTGTTTTATTACCTTCCATGAAATTCTCAAGAAACATAAATTGTTAGGATTTCTGTTTCTGTTTTTCTGTTTCATTTTTGCAGAAGTATTGTGCTCTTCCCCTCATCTCAGTAGATAGTTGAAGAAATAGATCAAAGTTGGTCTGTAATACAATTTTCCTACTGCTGTTTTTTTCAAAGGTCCCATTTCAGCACAGGACTAAAGCAGAATTTTGAAGGTGTTCATGAGACATATATAATAGGGCATTATGTATGGATTTCTAAAAGCATACGGTCATACAATGAGCAGCGGAACCTATAGATTATGATGATTTATTTCTTATTTTCTCACCTTTTGCTAAGGAAGAGACCAAGGAGAGCTGAGTTGCAGGAAAGAATTTGTAATCTTTTGGCAATTGTCACTTTCGTTTCCTCTACTTTTGCATTTTGTAGCCTTCTACAATAGATCCAGAAGGCTTCATTTGTAGAAAGTTACAAATAACAGATCTGTAGAAATGGGCTTAAATAACGTGACTAATTACAGATTATCAGAAAGTTTACTTCTGTACGTAACAATTGTCACTCTATTCTGGAGAGTCTGGCTTTTAGGAGGAGTCGAAGCATCCTGCTTTGATGAATTTGAGACATTAGAGTAGCTCACAACCGAGTACAGACATCAAATTGGTCTAAAATAAAGCTACAGGCAAACAGTTTACAGCATCAGCTGTGAGGAAGGTGTTCACTGTATTCCTGAGCTATTCACCCAGTAGATCTTTTGTTCTGAATTAGCTAAAATGTACTATCAGTGATCTTAACATGTAAGATCCAAAGAGTAATTGAACCAACCTAAAATTCAGTGTACTGTTGTCTTTATTCAGTAGCACATATGAGTATGCTGAATGTGCAGTTAGTCCTTTTGGTGCTATAATACAGAATCACATCAGAAACTGTCAACAAAGAACTCCAGTGCAGGGATTCATCTGATCTGCATTCTGCTGCAAGATAGTTAGTACAAACTGGTTGTTCAGGCTTCCTGACTATTCTGTGGAGAGGAAAGGCACCTCCATAAGGCAATTCCTGGTGTCATCAGATAGTCCTCTGAATTCTGTGGGATAAATTGCCCTTCAGTGTTCCCTGACTTCTCAGCTGAGGGAGACACCCAGTTTCAATTAAATCCCATCCCAGGTGTGCGAACATTGGCTTTTTCTCTATTCTTATCAATACTGAGGAGTTATTTTCTGTACTTCTAATAAATAGATACTGTCCTGGAACACTTGAAGAGTAATAAACACTAAAACTAAAGAAAGATAATAGCCAATATTCCCCAAAGAGGGGAATCCAATCCTACTCAGTCATCTTTCACTATACTCACTGAGGTGGTGAAGTTCAAATAGAAGCAAAATGAGTGGAATTTGCAGGGCTTTAACTAAGCCTTTGTGCACATTCTTGTCCACCCAGGACAGTGACTGTGATGCTGCTGCCCAGTTGTTAGGACATACACCTTGGAGACACCCTTGTGGAATGGTTCTTCATGACAAAGTTTTACATGCTTGGATAAAACAATTAAGAAAAAAGTTTATGTTGCAGATACAGGAACGATTTTTAAAAGATAGATCAATTCTAATTGCTGGTTTTTTTTTCTTTTCACAGCTGCTTGCAGAAGACTGGCCCTTTGGGGTTGAAATGTGCAAATTAGTACCCTTCATTCAAAAGGCATCAGTGGGCATCACAGTCCTGAGTTTGTGTGCCCTCAGTATAGATAGGTGAGACACATTTTTTTTACCTCACTGTAAAATTTCTTTTAAATAAGGGCATTGGTTTTTCTTTCCTGATGTAATACTGATGAGGTGTGTTTAAGCTAGTTAAACCATATAGGTTTTTTTACTTTTAATCTGTAAATATGTCCTGTTGCTTCAGGTACCGAGCAGTTGCTTCTTGGAGTCGCATCAAGGGAATAGGAGTGCCAAAGTGGACTGCTGTTGAAATTGTATTAATCTGGGTTATATCAGTGATATTAGCTGTTCCAGAAGCTATAGCATTTGACATGATTACAATGGAGTACAGAGGAAAGCATCTTAGAATTTGCCTGCTTCATCCCACACAAAAAACATCCTTTATGATGGTAAGATACTGATGTTTGTATCATACCTTTCTGAAACAGTTCCTTGAATATTTTCGATGTACTGTGGATGGAACATACTTGAATAATCACAAACGTATATGAATAAAATGTTCAAATGAAGTACAAATTTCTGAAGTACATTGGTTAAAAGAGGGCATTCAGAAATCTGTATCTTTCTGTGGGCTTTTCCTGTTTCCTCATCTGTAATATATACCATATGTAGAAGTTCTTGACAACTTACTGACCAATTAGATGAGACTTTCAAGATGCTCCACATTCAACTCCTAACAATGCTTTTCTTTTCCTTTCTAGTTTTACAAGCAAGCTAAAGATTGGTGGCTGTTCAGCTTTTATTTCTGTTTGCCATTGGCGATCACAGCATTTTTCTATACTCTGATGACTTGTGAGATGTTAAGAAAGAAAAGTGGGATGCAAATAGCTTTAAATGACCACTTGAAACAGGTAAAGGTTTATCCCTGACAAGTCTGCTGACTATAAACAGATTGACAATAACAACTTTATTAACTTCCATGCTACATCATTATTCTGCTCTTAAATGACAGTCTTGAGGTTCCTACTAAGGAGAAGTTTACTAGCAGTGGTACTGCTGAGCTCATACGTCAGAGTGCTCATATTTCTCAGATTTCCCTCAGAAATCTTTAACTGATTTTAACTGACAGTTGCAAAACTGTTTTTTTTTTCTTGTGTGATCATAGAATCAGTAAGGTTGGAAGGGACCTCTGGAGATCATCTAGTCCAACCTCCTTGATAGGAAGGATGTTAATCCTTCAGGATTTATAGTTTTTATTTATTCTTCACCATTATGAGGGATGGATATTTTCTACTGAAAACTAAAATTTCACTGTAATTTAGAAGTTGGGGCTGTTAAGAATACTAGCCTTTTGAGTCAGTTTCATTCCAAACTGCCGGGGGGTTAGCAATATGTCAGAACAAAATACCTTCCATAAATTAGTAGTGAAGCAAACAAAATTATCATAAGTAACTTGAATTAAACTATATTTGTACTGTATAGTGCATTTGTGATCCTTTTTAATAGCTTTTTAGTTTGCATGCTAATTTGCAAAGTCATTAGTGTAAACAAGCATGGTCCTTTTCTCTCATAGTCCTCATAGGCTATTTAAAATTAGACCTGAAATCAAAGCACAAGAAAATACAGTTCAAAACAAGCTGGCATTTGAAGGTGGTTAGGCAGAAGAATTTCTTATTTAGATGTTTGTTTGTCTTTGATTTTTTCATGTTATAGTTCATAATTTTTTAAATTGGAGATACAGAGAATCTGTGCAGGGCACTAAAACAATAGAAGAGATTTCAAAATTTAAGTACATATTCCAAGAAAATAAGATACTCAGGTGTTCTCCTGACTCGTATTTTGATAGCTATATTTTTGCTTATCAAACATTTTGATATTAGAAGACAACAGCAATGGAGTAAGAGGCAGAAACAGTAATACTGTTCTTCCTGATTTTGTTTTCAGAGACGTGAGGTGGCCAAAACTGTGTTCTGCCTGGTGCTTGTTTTTGCCTTGTGTTGGCTCCCACTTCATTTAAGCAGAATATTGAAACTCACTATTTATGATCAGAAAGACCCGAATAGATGTGAACTTTTAAGGTGAGACTGCAGAATGCTCAGGTACTGCTGACTTTATTTATTCTCTCTAAGCATTTTTGGATTTCCTAATGAACTAATTTATTCTGTATGTTTGAGGATATTTCTGCTTTTTCACTCTGTATGCTCTGATTTTACTCCAGTGGCAGAGACAAGAAGTGACAAGAAATCCCAGGAGCACAGGGTTTCTGAGCTCTTTGTTCTATCTTCCTCCTGATCCTTTCTGGATCTGTCCTATTGCCTTATTATTTGCCTATACCGTGTCTCCATTTTTGCTTTCAATGGAAAAGCTAGGATTAAATTGGCAAAGAAAACGTAATAAATATTTCCTCCCCAAAAGTAAGGTGATTGGATCTTCTGTAATTACTTTCATGAGGATGGACTAATGATTCAAAAACTTTGTTATTAAGCATAGTAGTTATTACCTCTGTGAGTTTGTCCTAGTCATGTAAGCCCCACTGCTAGAAGTATATTTAATAGTGTTAGAAGTATATTTAATAGTGTTGCTGAGTAAAGCAGAATCCAATTTTTATGTTGTTAAGCTCTACTAAGCCTTTTCAGAAACAATAAGTGTCTCACTTACTTACTTTAATTTTCCCACAGCTTTTTTCTTGTGATGGACTACATTGGTATTAACATGGCTTCACTGAATTCCTGCATCAATCCAATAGCTCTGTATTTGGTTAGCAAAAGATTCCAAAACTGCTTTAAGGTAAGAGACTCTCTGCAGCTACTCCTTTGGTTAAAATATGATGGCAGCAGTGAAATTCATTCCATAACATGCACACAGTGCTTTAAATGATAATTAAATGTTACTTTAAATTTTAACTGGGTTGTGATAGGTTTTCACTTCCTCCCCTACTGAAGCTAAATAGGAAGAAATTAAAGATTCATAGGACGAAAAGAGAAAGCAAAAGAGAAGAGTGTATAATAAACCCTCTTGGCATCATGCTACTTAGGCTACATCACTTCCTGTCTGGAGCCAGCAAACAGCCAGCTTGAGACCACTGACAAAGCAGACTCAGACTTCTCTGCAACTATTCACGTAGCCATATCCTCTGTAACCCAACAGGGAGGACACTGACCACAGTTTCCCCACATCCTGACGGAGCACTTGGGGCAGTTATGCAACAAAGAGGATATCAGTATTCACTCAGCCCCTTCCAGTAGCTCAATTTAAAAAGAAAAGAAAAACTACTACTTCGTAGTTTTGCCTTGGTTTGAAAGAAGAGTCCTAGGCACCAATTCTCTGCATAGGATTTGAGGCTCTGGATCCCGTGTGAATTGCAGCCCAATTCCACTATATTTCAGCAACCCTTCAGCCTTCTGGCAGCCCAACTTGGTTCTGCTCAGAAAATGTCCAGATTTGATGCCCAACAGCACCAGAGTGTGGTAGTTTTAGAGCATTCCTGAAGTCCCTAATGATCCTTAGCCCCTTTATCAGGATTCTTATTTTGCTTAGCACAAAGTCTTAGATTTTTCTTCTGGTACTAAGCATTTAACAGTTGGGCACTGTGAGGCCTGTTGCCTGATTGTCCAAATAAGTCAACTCTACATCTAGTAGTGCTGTTTCATAATTTCATAATTACGACAGGACATTTTGCAGAGGCTTTAGTGTGAGTCTTATCTTCCCCATCTACATTACTGACTCCCTGAACTGCTGTAGTCAAAAGCACATTATTGAGGTCTATAGAATCGGATGCTGAGTTTGGAAACAAGTAAACATGAGGAAGGGAAAATTCCGTGTTGGAAACCACGTGATACCTGCTTATCGGGGTCCCAAAAGGACTTTCAGCACGCAAAGAGCTGTCAACAGCATCAGCAAAGGGACTGCAGTACATCCAGGAGCTTTTTGAACTGTAGGTTTTTTGCCATTCTCTTATTTGTTTTCTTTTTCTGTCTAAAAATCACCTAAATAGAAACATGTTACTCAGGAAGTTTAGATTACTGTGCATACATTTTTACAAGAAAGATTGTTAAAGAAATGAGAAGAAGGAGTCTAATTTTATTTTCAGGTGCATCTAGAATTGCAGATCAGACTCAAAGTGATATGCCTGCGGCCAGAACATTATTCTTCCTGCCATTCAATGGTATATCTTAGTAATTAGTTGGTTGTCATTTGTGCAAAGCAGAGCTTAGTGATATTTCTTTGCTTACACTGTAACACCAAAATGGTAGCTTTCCATTTCCTACTGTACCACTGAATTAGGATAGTGTTTCAATGCGTTTTGCAACATTTGCAAAACAAAATGATGTCAAATGTTTATTTCTTCTATTTTAACAGTCATGTTTGTGTTGCTGGTGCCAATCCAAAGATCTATTGTCCCTGGAGGAAAGGCAATCCTGTTTGAAGTTCAAAGCTAATGATCACGGATATGATAATTTCCGCTCCAGTAACAAGTACAGCTCTTCATAAAACAGGCGTAAAAGGTATATACTCCTAAATTAATACTGGTGCCTTTTTGAGTAAGAGTGGCAATTACTTTTGATAAGAAAGAAGACTTTTAGAAAAGTCAAGTTTTATGTTTGCATAAAAAAGGAAATCATAAAAAATAATTGCCCAAAATCTGTGTAACTTTCAAAATCACAGACATTTGTAAAATGGTCATCTATAGGATATGAAGAAAAGCATAGAAATAACAAGTCATTGTTAGCACTTGAATACTTCTGAATCAGCACTTCCAAATGATCCCCACTTCCTGTATATTAAACAATCATTTGTATTCACTATAACAGTTGTAGGAACTGGAGTTACAGTAATTACTAAGTAGTATAATATAACTTTAATTGGATCAATGCCAGTATTGTATATATAACTCCACACGTTATCTTTTTTAAAGTGGATAAACAATTGTCACTATTATTTTTAAAAAATAAAATCTGAAATACTTTGTAATACAGATTCAAATGTAGAAAAGTGAAATTTTTACTTGGGGTATTATAGAGGTAGCTAATAAAAATACTGAAGACTGCAGTAAAGTTGAAAGTGCATTTCGCTTTGATGACTGTTTTTACCTATTATTTTTACAAGGAACTTCCAAGACCTCTATAAATACCATTCTGTCACCAGTTCGCTTTTTCAGTGCATTTGGCAGCGCTTTGGTTATGATCACTGTTTCACTGTCTCCATGTTACTTGTTTTTCATATGACAGCAGAGGAGAGAAAAACACTAAAAGCAAATACATATAGTCATAGAACTGCAGAAACTACGGCCAGTATTGGGAAATAGATATTTTTAACCGAAAACAATTTGATTGTGTCCCTTGTTGACTGTGGGCATTTGAGAACCTGATGGCCGTTTACTAAGATTATTTGGCAACAAATTACAACTGTTGCAATCCAAATATTGTTCTAAATCCTTAAGAAATAGAAGATAGTACAAAATGTAACAAAGCAAAACAGAGGGAGACAGTGAATTTGAAGTTCTATTTACATTTAGATTTTAGTCTTCATAAAGAAAATAATTCACAGATTGTACTTCCAAAAAACAGTACTATGTAGCACACTAATCTTGATATTATTTTAAGATATGCTTTACTTCTATAGTTCCATAGTTATGGGCTTAAGAAGGTGTGTGATTATTTTCTGCTTCTGTAAATAGTTTAGTGAAGCATAATAAATTATAAAGTATTAAAATATGGGCAGGACCCTATAAGAAAACAGAAAGATAAAGATGCCTGTAGTAAACATGATGCTTATTGCCAGGAGCAATTCACATTTTGTACATAAGTGACAGGTCGTTCTTTGACTTTTAATTTCCTGCTAATTTGTTGCAGATGTCCCCAAAGACTTAATAACATATTTCATGCACTAAGGCATGAGATTTTCAAGAAAAAAAATCACATAACATGCTTTTTTAAGAGCAATGTTTTCAATAAACATGATATGTTATTATAATAGAAATATTTATCAAAACTCAGGAATTTTTTTAATTTCCAAATTTCACATGTAAAGATTTTTACCTTTTTATCAGCCTAGATTAACTTCAGATTTTTTTTTAATAAAGTGCCTTAAATATGCTCAGGATGAAAACAGTTTTCATAAAATCTTCAGCTCGTGTTGCCTGGGATGAGGATCATCTCACCTGACTTTAGGCATCTACAGCATACCTTGTAGACACCTAAAAATAGGTAAGGTGAACCCCATTCCTGGTATTACCCCATCAAAAGCTAATAACTATATGCCTGTATAAACAAGCTGAGGACCTATGCACGTGCGCTGGACTGCGTGCACTTGTGTGTGTGAAGGCATGTGTGCAAGCGTGTATGTTTTCTACCACTAGGTAGCTATTACCATCTTTCTGTAGCACATACCCCGAACTGCTAAAATGCTAAACTTTTATAAGTATAAATCTATTTAAAGTTTTGTTCGTTACATTTTTCCGTGAAAATAAGTCATAATGGTGTTCTTTGCCAGTTCCGAAGCTGTTAAGTAGAAGAATTTTAAATGAAATTAATTCATTTTCTTCTACCCAGGAAGGTAATAATTGTCTAGTTTGACTATAAAAATATTAATCATACTTGTTTACACAATAAATTTCTCATGGTAAGCCATGAATATCACTCCACTTCACCCTACCTGCAGGTATTTCTGTGAAATGCATTTCATCTGTTAAGAATGGATAATCAGTTAAATTCTAAGTTTGATACTGGTCAGTGTTAACTTTCATCAAGTTATATCATGACAATATTGTACATGTATATTATTATTTTTATTTAAAATATAGCTGTTGTATTGGCAACTGTGTAACATATTTTTTGTTTTGTGTGGATTAATTCCCTGTTAAGTCCTCCTAAGTTGGGCATTTAGGTTTTGCAAACAAAGTGCATATATACTGCCTACTTTTCAGGAATAGTATGTACTTACTAGCACACTTCTTTATTTTCAGTATTTTTCAGAGCAATATTTTTACTGAAACTCTTATTTCCTATAATAAAAATTTAAAAACTATGCTCTCGTACACTTAGAAGAATATACAGGAGAACTCAAATGTACCTGTGTTCTAGCTAGAATTGAATCTGCCGTACTGAAAACAGGCATTCTCAAAAATCCTCACTACAAGTTTATTCCTAAATCCACTGAAGTCAGTGAATATTTAAGCATTAATTTCAGTTGGAGCAGAATTTAGGGCACAACATAAGCTTTTTAAAAACACCTTCATGAAATTTACTATCTATCTTGAACAAATAGAGGAAAAATAAAGATTTTTTTTTGACGAGTTGTCTAGAAAAGTTAGAAAGTAAAAGCTTTTGTCGTAAACAGCTTGTATAAGGGCAACTAGTTCAGCCTCAAACAGGGGGCTGCACACAGCAGCACAACTGCAGAGGGGCATGTGCATCTTACCTAGGAGTCTGGCACACTTGCTTGGAGTGGTTTGATATAAACGAAGTGTCATCAGTCCCAGTGGCCTGAGGAGTTAACACAGAAGGGCTCAAGATGAAAAAATACAAGAAATTGCAGGACATCTCTGAGTTTTGTCCTTCAGATAATAGTTAGATTTTACTTTCCTCAGCTACTCTGAATTCTGTCTGCATATAACGCTCTCGAGAATTCAGGGAGGGAATTTCAGACTGAGTGGACTGAACTGATTACACTGGTACTACACCTCGGAGAATAAAATGCAAAATTCAAAGTGTATGGAGCATCTGCTGTTAGCTATCATATTTCATTGTCCCAAACTGTCCCTTAAGCATTGACTTAGCAAGAGAATGTTGTGTGTACTGAAATAAAAATGTTAAAAGATTTTTTTTAATTGTTCTGTATAGCTGTGTAAAATAATTCTATATTTCATTTTCTGTGGTCACTTAAAGTAGTAACTCCTGTGGTTCAAACAGTGTAAACAAACTAAATTACCAATAAAATATTTGTAATTTTGATTCATTAAGAAAAGATGTCTCTGACCTTTCTTCTTCTATAGGATCTCATTTAATTATTTAAAAGTGACAGTGATGTAAAAAAAGAAGTATTTCAGAATTAAAAATCAAAAGTCATTGTGTAGATTAACTTTATACTGCTAGTTGAAAACTGGAAAGAGTTCAGACTTGCATACATATTGCAAAACTGTCTGATGTTTGTTGGAACAATCAGTCATGCCTATCTTTGCTCTACTTGTTTTTGCTCAAAATGTCAGTTGCAGTCTCTTCCCTACACACCCATATATAGTAACAAATCCTCCAGTATTAGGGACAAAACAAAAGCCATGAAACTTCTAATTCATTAATTTAGAAGTGGATGCATTGTACGCTGGAGAATGCCTCATGAAAACCTTCATCCCTTTGCAAGGTGACAGTGTAATTTTGTACATATTTTCAATTTCCCTTTCTTGAAGCAGTAGAAAACAATATCAGACAATATATGCTGTAGTCAGTCACATATATAATTTATATGCTTGCAAAATCTGTACATGCCAAAATGTATTTATTGTTATTACTCTTGGTTTTGGAGTGTGTGCTTGTCGGTGGCTATCTAGTATTATTGTAGCAGTGCTTCCATGAAACTTTCCATCCCACGTTGCCATGCTAGAGGAGTGGCCTGGATAAAGTAAGAGTCAAAACCTGAAGTCCAGTAAAGCCTGAAAGGAAACACTTAAGGAGTTAGGTTAACAGTATCTTCTTCACAAACCCACATTTTCCAAAATTGCTTCTACTAGTTCTTTTTGCTCTTGGCAGGAGATAGGGCAAGTGGTGTTTGCTGCTCTTCTGTCTTTTTATGACCTTCATTTCCAAAAGTTTGCAATTATTAACAAGTCTCGTTGCCCTGAACTACTCAAAGAGATCAGAGGTGAAAGTGAGGGAACCAAACAATGGCTCCCTGTTGAAAATACCAAGAAAAAGAATAATAAAAAGAAAAAGAAAAAAAAAAAAGAATTGGTGGCTTTTGTAGGTTTTATTTGTTTGGAGCTCCAAGTGTGATGACAGAATTCATGCAAACAGGATTATTTCTTGATGAAACCGAACTGAAAATGCACCATAGTTGCTAATGGGTGTTCACTCCACAGGACCAGACTGCAGCTTGCCCAGGTTATGTAGAACTTTTCCCTGAAATTTGTATACAGAAGATATCACATCCTAAAGCCTTAACTTTGATACTACAGATCTTGTCCTGTTTCCCTCCTTAATTTGTTAAGGTAGATGTAGAGTGAGTGGTTCACTTCTGCTCTATTTCAATATCTGACACCTGCAGTAATCACACACACACACACACAATACTGATATATATATATATATATATATATATATATATATATATTTATACATACACATATATTGACAAACATAAAATATAGTACATATCATGTACTGTACATAATGTACATGATATATAGAGTACATTTTTTGATTAAAGTGTTTTTTTCAGAAAAAAAATCCAATAAAATTGAGTGTTTTTGCAAAACCATACTAATTTGAACAAAACATATCCAGCTTTTTTTTTAATATTTGATGTGTTCTATCACTTTGATTTCATAATTTAAATTTTATTTTAAGGATTCTTTCATATTTTGAAATAATTTTACGTTCATTTATGTTGTAATATTAATAATATGTAAGCTGTGAATGTCTTATTTACCTAACTATTGGAATATTCTATTGTCTATTTTATATTTTAATGTTATGTTCATAATCATTAGTAGAAATATACTAAGCACTGACAAAAATATTTCTGTTTTGCTTTCTGACTTGAATGTTTACTCATAACAATAAAAGTTTGGCATAGTGACAAATAATGCACTACTATATGCTATGTAAAATTATGTAAAGGAATTAAAATGTAAATCAGAGTTTAAGTGAAATTCACAGTGAATATCTGAAATTCCAAAGATAAGTTGTTACAAAATCGTTTCATAATTTTATTACACTAATTTTAATATATTTTAGAATTGTATAACTTACAATCGTTTTCTGATAACAGAAGAGCATTCTCTTTGGCAAAAATTTCAGAACTTTCTATTCTGAAATGAATCAAAAACAGATTGAAATGAACCATGAAATGAATATTCTGCTTCAACAACCTTCATAGATTTTAAAGATATTTCCTGTAGGACAGACTACTGAAATTCTATTGTAAAATTTATTTATCCAAATTTTGTGCTAAGGAAACAACAGGAAAAGAACAGATGTGTTCCTGGCAAAGTTCATTTTTGCTATCCACCTAACGTTTACTATCTTGAAAGTATTTGACCTTTGTACAGGTGGTCATGCTCAAACTGAGGTATTTTATTTATGGAAGTCATCATAGGAAAGACAATTAAGTCACACATGGGTGAAAGCATTTGATATTTGTTTACATATATATATAATTTCTGTAAGAAAATCTAACATTTTAATGGACTAAATTAAAAAATAAATTGATATTGTGATATTTAGTATACAATTAAAATACATTTAATATACTGTATAATATCGGTACACATACATATGTGTTTTTATCTGTGTATATGCATACATATATATGCGTGTATATATATACATATACACATCTATCTGTATATATGTATTCATACTTCCACACACACACATATTACATAAGTACAGGTATAATTACATTTACCAAAATGCTGGTCACATTGAAAGAAGCAGAAAAGACTAAAGAAGCTGTAACTGGGAGTAAAAGTACAAATAATTTCTAATAGATGTGTTGAGACTTCCACTGTGTTTTTTGTCTCCTTAAGAGGTTACAATAGTTCAAACCGGCCTTGGTACAAATATCCACAGTTTTTCAAGGATCCAAAGTCTGACCGTGATTACTCCAGTCTTTCCAATAAGTTAAAATCTGGAGTGCAATCGTGTTTTATGGCACTGTTACAAAAGAGTTGTACAGAAAGGTTGCCAACCCTGGGCCCGTGCTCAAATTCCATTTTAAATAACCTGGTTGCTCTGCTCTTCTGCCTTTCTGTCAACTGCAGTGCAGATGATTAGAGGAGCACAGCGCCCTGTTCTGGAGTTTCGCACTTTGCACTGAGACATCTGCTATGTCTCGCGCTGGAGGTGACTGCATTTGGATGCTAGAATGTGGGAGAGTTCCAAATCCCTTGTCAGTTTGTAAAGTACTGGCGGATGTTTCAGAATGAAAGGCAGAATTTAAATGTAAAATTACTATCTTAACACTCAAGCTTTCTTTCAATTTATCAACTCAATGTTAAGTGGATCTAAATCACTTTTTTTTTTACAGACTCCATTGAGCGGTTTTATAAACACAGGCTTTAAGGGGCTTTTTAAATGTGTAGCTTTTATTTGTATAGCTAGAAAGATTTATTATGATCTGGAATCCGTTAAATAATATTCAAGTATTTTGAATAGGCATGAGGCATATCCACAAGACTGGCTTGAAGAAGTCATAGTAGTAGAAGTAGAAAGTAGTAGTAGTAGAAATTCAGGAGCTGCAGAGCTCAGCGCTGCAGCAGGCCAAGGTGGCTGCACAGCTCCGAGGGCAGAACAGGCTCCCATCCATCGTTCCTAAGTGCTATGTAACTATTTACTAAGACAAGCCTGAGTGCCTGAATCATTAGGCTATACAAATACAACAAGATCATTACCACTCATTCCTTTAATCACTCTATTAAAAACAAAAGAGAAAGCCACTGTGGGTATTTTAAGGAGATCGATCTATGGACATGCACTGCGCGTATTCAGAATATGCCTGCCGGAGTCATTTTCTCTTGAGAGGACTTAGATGATACTCCTTGTAGTTTCTTGGTCCCAAATTGACTTACATAACAGATAGAGCCCACCTGCCCAGGGCAGAGCACTCTGAGCCTGCACATGAGCAGCACTTATGCCCCTGCAGAAAATTCAGATTAAAATTGACAATTACCTATTAAATTTAGATGGCATTTAGGTAAAGTCTTTTTGGACTTATGCACCTAATATCAGCCTATAACTTTATTTAAGAGCTGAAGTCATTCATCTGATTCTGAGCATAAATCTCAATAGATCTGTAAAGGACTTAGGCATTTAAGCCCAGCTTACTCGCCTTAATATTACTTTTACAGTTTAATTTAGCCCAACTTAATTTATCAGCAAAGTTCTTGATTCAGAAATTCAAAGAACTCTCAAAATCAAAAGTTTGATTATGAGAGTAAATACCACAAAAGGGTTGAGCAGCTGAGACTATGCCTACAGCAGCAGAGGATTCGTACACTCAGTGGTCCTTCATTGCTCTCTCCTGAGCACTGGTCAAAGAAGTCCTGCAAAACCCAGAAATAGCATTATTGAGACACTTTTCTTATTTGAAGTTAAGCTCAGTTATTCCATGAACAGTTCTGAAATTCTGGCTTTTTGAATTGGCTTCTTGTTTGCTTATATTCAGAAATTTCTGAATTCTCGATGAAAAAAAAAAAGTATTTTCCATTTTCCAACTAATTATCTTTATGAGCCAAAAGATGATTTGGAAATAAACTTGGTTTAATTTTATTTGTTTGACAGTCTCAGCAAAGACCTAGCAACACTGATTTTAAGGTATTTCATTACCTTGACTCACTTTTGGGTCATTTGATGCACAACATGGGGCTGAGAGAGCTGGAACTGTTCAGCCTGGAGAAGAGAAGACTCAGGGTGATCTTGCCAATGTTTATGAATTACTGATGGAGGAGGGTAAACAAGAGTCAGTCTTTTCTCAGTGGTGCCCAGTGACAGGAAAAGAGGCAATGAGCACAAACTGAAATACGGTTATATTCTTCAATAGGGATTAAGTTGCATTTTTTTTCCTTAGGGATTTTTTACTTATTATTAATTGAGGAACTCAGGGCACGGGTAAATATGAAGCCATGATCTCTCAAGATTTCCTTTTCTGAAGAATTATTTTCTGTAACTTGTTTAAATAAAATGAAAGTAGTGTTTCTTTTAGAAGATAAAAAGCAAAATAATGCCTTATTTGTAAAGTGACATTAGTAATAACGTATACACTTTTCTCCATTTTGTCCCATTAACAATTGTAGGCATTTACAGTGACCTTGAAGTGCTTATTTTGTTGTTCAGAAACCTTTGATTTTGCTGAGCTTCTTAAAAAGCAGGAAGGAAGTTGTGAGACATGCATACATATACATACAGATGTCAAGTACAGTTAAGGAAGATAAGCAGATGCATTCCTTAATAGCAATTAAATAAGAGGAGGGAGCACACTGTCCACTTCAGTTAAGAATATTCTCTTCAAGATTCCTTACCTGTCAAGGGATGTCAGTTCCTTTTTTTACTAACGTTTCTTCTAAATTATTCTGCAATCTATATTTCTATTTAAATTATTAAATTATGTATAGCACATAGAAAATAACACCAGACCTCTGTGTAATATACTATTAGAGATTTGCAGCTGCAACTGAAGTATAAGAACTTAAAGTCTGTGACTTACTTTGTTCTAACAAGCACAGAATGGTCACTGCCAAAATATTTTCACATATTTGAAAATATTAAAATCAAGTTATGGCACACTGGAACTCCGCAACATCTCTTACATGCGACACTCCTTTCATTACATCCCAGAATCAGATTTTTCTATTTTATATAGGGCTATCATGGAGCTGAATAATCTTTGTACTGTTATCCATTACTACCCCCTTAAGGATTTTTCCTAGTTATAGGAGAACATACTAGCCTTTATAAAGTTCACACTGCTGATTGCAGACCACATGATTCATTTCCATCATACAGTTTTGAATTCTAACATTATTCTCCAGTATGTTTACATACTCTGTTTCATATCCAGTTCACTAAATATATACTACGTTTAATCAGTCAAGGCCATTGTAAAAGTGCTCAACAGACTCAGGTGCATAATAGAAAGATCTTTGCGAGACCTTACATGACATGATCTTCCAACTTCATGGAGACAGCTAATATTTAAGGATGATTTTTTTTTTAAACTAAATGGGTCAAAGGGGTCACATGTTTTAGTACAAAAATCTTGGTAATTTGTATTGTGGCTGCTACATGGGTGGCTCACTTGGTTACTGAAACTGAAGCAGAAAGACCCTCTTAAAAAGGCTGTAGACTAAAATGTTAGTTTCTGAGGTAGCTACTTGCTATGTAAGAGGTTATTCCATAGTCCTTGGAAAACTGCTTTAAAAAACAGTAGCCTTGGAATCATGGCATGTGGACCGAGTAACATGAGAATACTACAGGGTGCCACAAGATTTCTCAATGGCTTTCTATTGCCACGTGCGTGTTAGGTATGCATTGGGCACTTTGTGATGGTGTGGATCACCCAGAGGTCTATATTTTAATATCCTTATTGGGCACTAGAGAGTATTTCAAATGGAGGGTCTCATTCATTTCTTCCAAAATGAATCTAGTTTGTAACCACTGAAATTTCTTTGAGAACCAAACAAACTCCCAGTAAGTGAAGATAATTAATGATTTTACTTTGAAACAATCTAATCAAAGCCAAACTGCTGTAGACAGAGTCATAACATTTTTCTTCAAGAAAACTGATTTGTGAGACTGAACATTTAGATACTGAGTAGCCCGTCTCAGCTCATCCTGATTTGATCCTCATATGCTTTTGCTATTTTTTATACCCATCCTCAGTCTTCTCTCTACTTTTTGTATAATTCCTTTTTAAATTTTCAGATTATTAAAGTGTCTCCACACTTGCATTTAAGGAGAAAAATGCAATTTTAATTCTGATTTTTCATTGCATATCTGTGTATTGAGTTTGTTTGGTTGGAGGAAGCTTTTTTAACAGATATTGTAAGGTTCCAAGAGACTATAACATCTGGAAAACTTTGTCTGAGTTAGAGTAAACAATATACCCCCTCGCCCACACAGGTATCACAGAATCAGAGAATGTGTCCAGAAAATCTAGGGATGAGATCCAATATTGGAAATAATTACTAATTATGTTATGAACACTTATTTGAAGTGTATAAGAAATGAGATGCTGGTACAATTCCTCGTCTTCTGACTGATAAAAACAGCTACCAACGTGTGAAAAGATTTCTGTTATTTCTGTCATTTTTTCACACATTTATTCACAGAGGAGTTAATCTGTTTTCATGTCAGCTATTTCCTCTTCTCAGTACAAATAATGTGATGATAAACTCTGTTCAGTCTTGCTCCTAAATCAATAGAAGTAGGAACATCAAACATGTCAGAGCTAAAAACTAGCCAAGAAAACTAGGAATAGTGAGTCATAGCAGAGCTAGTATATGGGAGAACCATATACCCTGTACTGTCTTATCTATCACTAGGATCCAGATGTGTAAAATAGCTTAAAATACCACAACTACAGTAATGACTTTTGCTTTGTTAAAGAGTGAAGTGTTTTATAGTATCTATTTTTTTTAGTACAAAAAACATACTTGCTTAGGGTGTACATTGAACTGTGCATACACTGAACAGCTGCACAACTCTGGTTTGTGCAGCCAGCCAGCTCCATGAAGGGAAGCAGCACAGTCACATTGCCACATTAGGGAGATTGGCCCTTGTGCATGGCATGGTTAATTAGCCTGAAATCATCCCCAAACAAAGCCTGTTGAACCACTTGCCAGATCTGTCATTGCCACTGCTAAGCCATGGCTTATAGCTATACCAGCTCAGAGCACAGTGAAGGATTGGCATATCCATACAGTCACAGGTGAAGGGCAGAAGGGCTCAAATATGTTTTTCCCGTCTGATCTCACTTGTGAAAGGTCACATAGATTGACCTAGCCAGTTCTGCTTCAAGATAAATACCCACTCTTGAAAATTAAAACTTTAGAGAAATCTCCAATCTAGATTTAAAAATTGGAAATGATGCCACACTTCTTCAGTGGGTGAATCTAGCTACTGATTATTTCACTGATCTTGGGGGGGGGGGGAGAAAAAATGTGCTTTATTTTTAGCTTGAATTTTTAACTTTATCTTTTTGACGGAGGAGCTTGTCAGACCTTTGACTGCTGGACTGAACAGGCCTTTGCTGTTTGTCCTGCTTTTGTGTACTGTGACGAAGTTATCCTTGAGTCATCACGTTGATAAACTAAGTAGATTGAACTCCTGGAGGCTTTCCAGGTCTTTAATGATTCCCATGGCTTTTCTTTGACCCTTCTCCAAATTATGCACATCCATCATGAATTCTGAATGCTAGAAATGGACACACTATTCCAGTAGCAATTGCTTCTTTTCCAAATGCAGAAATGACACACCTTCCACTCCTGTCCACTGGGTATACCTAAGGATAGCATTTGCCATTTTGTCCATATGGTCTCAGCGGTGGGCTAGAGCAAGCCCTCTTTGGAATCATGGCTTCACAGGAAAGTCTTCACTCCCATTTCTATGGTTTATATTTTTATTCCTAGATGTTAGAGTATCTATGTGGCTGCACAGAAATAGCATTTGTTTATCTATTCTTGCTTATCAGGTATCCTGGACACTCTATACCATTGACTTATCTCTTCTTAATTTTCCACTCATGTTATCTTTATGCCATCACCAAACTTTGTTAGACATGATGTTATGTGCCTTTCCACAGTCGTTGATGAAAATGTTCAATTTTATAGAACAAAAGTAATTCCTCTGGCAATCAAACAAGACAAAGATATGCTTTCAGTTACAAATACATATGGAGATTTATCATTAAAACAATTTTTAGTCAATGTACTGTGTGCTATGTTGAATAATTTTTCTATAGTTTGTAAATGAAGATGTCATGCAAGTACCAAGGCAAACATCTTACAGAAGTTTGGCAGTTTGTCAGCTGAAGTTGGATCTTCATTCAAGAAGTCCAATAACTTTGAAAAGACCTGATTCTCTTAAAAACTGTTTTGATTGGAGTTAATGATATCAGTCTTCCTTAATTCTTGTTAATTAGTGCATGTAAACTCTTTTGTTATTTTCCTTAGACTGTGATCTGGCTGCCAAACCTGCTGTTTCCAAATCCCTTCATTTTATGTTGTAAAATAATGGCAGAATATTAGTTTCTACCTAGTCTATCTAGACTTACTGAAAAGCAATGCCAGAGGCTCTTCATACTGCTCTTAAAAAGTGGTTGGTTGCAAGATATACAGACCTTAAAAACATGCGACTTCAGCACCTGTTAACTATCCTTACCACCACTGGAGGATACCACTGGAATCATCACCACCTGACAGGAAAACATAAATCATTTTTTTCCTCAACTCATAGTACAGAACAGAAACACTTATTGATTGCTTCTGCTTTTTTTTTGTTTGAACTTTCACATTTACATCAGGATTACCTAGCCTTTGCTATTGTTAGTATTAGTTTTCATTTCATGTACTTCAAAAACATTTTACTGTCTTTAACCCAGATAGTTATAGGCTTCCTCTTTCATTCTTTTTCTTCTCTCATTTTTCAAAATGGATGAATGTTGTTGTTATAGGTGACTATGGAACAAAACAACACTAAAAGTTTTCCAGGGTTTATTTTGTAAACATGTATTCAAGGATCTGAAGTGACATATTCGTAAGAAAGGAATTCTCTATGTTATTTCTAACCTTTGCCTTGCAAGTAAGGCTTTACTTCATAGGGCTGAATCTCTTGACTGCCTGTGGTTACAGACGAAATATGCACAACTGCTAAGACAAAATTTTTTGGCTTCAACTGATTTTGTTTGAATATTGTCAGCTGATCTTTTTCTCTACCATGCTGATACCTCTGCAGATCCCATCCTTTTTTTCTTAAGACTCTTGGACACCCCACCAGAACCCATTATGAAATAAGTTTGAATACTAATGCTTTTCTCATAGTTTTTCCCTTCTACAAATCAAAGTCTCCAGCACATTTGTTCTTGTATGCATTGCCCAAAGCTTTATATAATTCTGCATTCGCATCTTTGCTCCAAATTTTCCTTATATCTGTTAAGACTTCCTTTGAACTTGCCAGGTTGTCCTATTAGCCTTCATGACTAACTAATCTTGACTTCATGATTCCCAGCCACCTCTGCATGCCTGTAACTCTCTTCTGTGTCAGAGCAAGTCAGTCTGCTTGCTCGGATCCCCTTTATATCTGTTCCCCTCAGATTTTTTAAAAATAGTGTTTACCACAGCATCCAAGTACACTACTCAGCAAACCTTGCTAAACTGATTTCTTCACCTAATTCTGCATGCTGAGAATTATTATCCACTTCTTTTGTATTATTATTTGTGCATAGGTTATCATGGTTTTGAACTGGATGGGACAAGGAATCTAGTTTATGCATATTTGCAGGAGTTATATCTTTCTCTACAGAAATATCTCTTGTATAGGCATTTCCATTTGCTTTTATTCCTGTTCTGAATCTGTTGGACTGGGTCTGCACTTGATAAAATTGCTAAAGGGATTATTCAGTGGCTGGTAGACATCCAGTGGTGATGCAGCTAAAATAACATCAGAAGCCACAACTTTATTTAGGAAAATAAATTCGTTATTAGATGTATTTGTTTTTTAATGCACGTTGTTACCATCTGGCTTTAACTAAAATTGTCATGTATTTTTGCATGTTTTATATTTCCTCCTAGATTTTTCAGCTTTGGGAAAACAGGGAGAGATTTGTGAGCATTAGAGGAGAACTTCTGCTTTCCGTCTACTATATAGCTATAGATCCTTCGTACGGGCTTTCCCCTAAATTGATTGAAGTAGGAGCATTGCATGTAGCAGAGCCAAAATGTGATATTGAATCATAGAGCAATTTAGGTTGGAAGACACCTCAGAGATCACCTAATCAAGCCTCCACTCAAAATATTTCCAACTTCAAAGTTGGATCAGGGTGCTCTGCTCTGGCCTTCACCTGCATATCTGCAGTTATGGACATTCTAGATTACCTAGTTCATCAGTTTCATGACGGGATTTTTTTTTTCATTTAATCTAGTTGGAATCTCCCTTGCTGCAACTTGTGGCCATTGCCCCTTGTCTTTTCTTGGTGCTTGTCTGACAGGAGTTTGGCTCCATCTTCTCTGTAACTCTCTATTAGGTCTCCAAAGACAGTAATTTGCCCCACTCCTGGCCAGGTCCTCTCTTTTTCAGGCTGAACAAACCCAGCTCCCCCTGGCTTTCCTTGTGCACCATGTTCTGCAGCCCCTGACTGTGTTTGTCCCCTTCTGCTTGGTTCTTTCCAGTTTGTCAAAATCAGACCCAGCACTCCAGATGTGGTCTCACAGGCACCAAAGGGAAGAATCACTTTCCCAAGCCCACCAGCTATGCTCTTACTAATGGAGCCCAGTCTGAGATTAGCCTTCACTGCTGCCAGGGTGCGTTGCTGGCCCATATTGAACTTGTCCACCAGGACTTTAAGTGCTTTTTGCAGAGATACTTTCTGCTTGGTTGACCCCCAGCCTGCACTGCTGCGTGGGGTTATTCTTCCCCAGGTACAGGACACTTCTTTTTCATGTTTGAGCTTGGTCAGGAGTTCCCTTTTGAGCCAAGCTGGCCTCCTGCCACACTTGCTCCATTTAAGGTACATTGAGATGGACCTCTTGTGCTTTCAGGAATTGTCGGTTGGTGATCATGACCATGTGAGTGAGAGCTTGTCATGCAAGCCACTGCTGAAGATTTAGCAAGATGAAAAATTGCAGTTTATACTAGTGTTCCCTATTCCACTTCAGGCAAAATCAGCCAGGTAAACTGCTTAAACTATATAAACTAGTCCAAGTAAGTTTGCCTGAAATGGGTTAAGGAGTACTCACAAATCATTTGACTAGCTGGATATAGGGCAATCAATGGCATAAATATGGTAAAAAACAGCTGGAAAGGAAAAAAAAATTTTTTTGAATATATGCCTCCAGCCCAAGCTCAAATCTGCAATATTTAAAATCAGATTGGAAAGGTTGATTTGGCTCCAACTAATGTGACCATTTTTGAAGTTATCACCTAGAAAAAAAAAAGATTATACACATCTATATGTGTGCAGTGCTTGAACAAACAATTTTAAATCCATGTTGATACCTGAGATATCCTCGGCACTGTTGGATACCTAAATCAAAGAAATTTAAATGAAAGGGTAAGGTTTAGGCCTCACTTAAAAAATCTATAGCTACTCATTCTTGAAACCCGTCTTCATCCACTAGGAGTATCTTGATAATCTCAATGCCTTTTCTTGACACTGTTTCATTTTCCATTAAGTACTTAAATATTATTTCACCTAGGAAAAGAAAAGGTTATGAAAGTAATTATAAACATAGCTTTTAGGCCATTCGGATGGGAGCTAGGAGTCAAAATATTCTGAGGTAAGGGTGACAAGAATTCACATCTACATGATATGGATCATGGGATAACCTCCATGATCCTCAAGGGGCATCACTTCTTCATTTCTTATTCTGTGGATAAAATCCTGAAAACACTAGCAAAATAAAATGCAACCAAAACTAATTTTCAAATATAAATTAAAATTCCAGTTAACTTAAAACACATACCTGACAAATAAACCAGCTGATGGAGAAAAATGTTATTCAGGTCCAGCCTTATATTTATTGTAACAGCTTTTATAAAAAACAAACACAAATAAATTATAAACATCAATGCTTTGGAAAACAGCTAAATGCAGCAAATTTTCTCTCTATTTCAAATACACACACTTCCTTTTTTTCAGTCAATCCTCAGCTAAATATTCAAATGTTCCCTCTATTGTTTGGTTTTTTATAATGATTTTACCATTGTTAAGTCTCCTCCCCATTACTGGAAGTAACATTTCATTTTTCCCTCTCTTCAAACATCCTCATCTGCGGATGAGCAGGATACAGAAAAAGGCACACCTATTTACTGAATCTAAACATGCCGGAGTTATCACGACATCTTCAAAGTGCTCCTCTTCCTTCCACTCTGTCCCCCACCCTTCTTGCCACATACAAATTACAATTGCTTTTGATGTCAAAGTGTCTGGATTCCTGGTTCTAGTGTCAACCACGATGTAGGATACTTAAAAGAAAAATTGAAAGAGGAAGAACAAGTCAGATGAGGTCTACTTTTTGTTCTAGGAAACCTTGAGAACATGAATCACTTTAGACATAGGAATAATCCAATTAAAATCAGGGGTTTAAAACCATTCATCTTAAGAAGTTGAGAAAACATCTTACAAGATCAAGAACTAGGAGGTAAAACCTAGGTCCATGTTTTTTGTGTACGTGGTATAACTCAGTGCTTTGAGCTGCCCTAGATATCAGAAGTGAATAGATGTTCATAGGCACACTAATCAGATAATCAGCCATGCTAAAGCCCAAACGGTGGATTTCGGCTGCCTAAACACAGGTGGCCAGTGTAATTTGAGATGTCCTACACCCGGCCTGCTCTCCCACGAGTTTTAGTTCATATTTCCAGCCCCATCACTGTCTCTTAGATGTTCATGACAAGACAGCTAAATCCCTCCAGAGTGTATTATTCCTGCCAGAGTTTCATGCTAATGCAGCCACACTGCAAGAGCTACCTGCAGTAATTCATTTAAAGCTAGCTCAAGTGCTGATATGTGACTCAGAATTGTGAAGTGTGTATGCATAATGTAAGATCTGAGCATCATTTAGCCACCTAAGACCAAAACTGCCTTCCTGAAAATCTTAAGTTGCTACTTAGTCCTGAAAGGGTCTAAATTCTATATTTTTTCTTATTAAATTGCATTAGAAATTCCTGAGATAAGATTCCAGGATGTGGGATGTGTAAGTTTGCACTCTTTCAAATCAAAGAAGTCGTAACACAAGGTTTTGTGCTATGAGCCACCAGCCTATTGTGCATTTTGAATACTGTTCTTTTTAAGAAAGGATAGTTTAGAGGAAACAATAGTGCAGATCTACATCTGGATATCCCTCAGAGCAAAGAGGCTTTCAGGCTCACCTCAGGACTGACAGAGACCTCAGTGTATAGCCTAGAGATAGACGCCTAAACCCAGGCAAAAGAGCAAGACAGTCATACTTTTCCTCCACAGTGTTTCCTGTTAGATGCTTTAGCAGATCTGCTCAGTGTGATGGGTGGTGAGACATCTGTTCTTGGGCACTTTCCTGGAACCTCTCCTGCAGATCCCCCACCTATTGACCAACCTAGCAGGTCTACATTCATAGTGACATTGGGGATATGGTCCCACATGCCTAGGTCTGTACCAGTGAATTTCCATGATAGTCTGCTTCTAAGTACACACAGAATTGTTACCATTTTGGTAAAGTTGAGCAGCTCAGCATGTAACTCATCTTTATATATAAGTGGAATCTTTAAATTAAGCCTTCCTCTATTTTCCCAGGCAGCCCAATCTGGCAGGTAGATTCGGAGCACACATAACACATCTAGGGCTTGTACTCTATGCAGAATACAGAAGCTATGACCACCTTCCTTCTAAAATTCAAAACCAGATTATTTTCTATTCAGCAAAGGGTATTTATTATTTGAAACAAAGTTATTTCCTGGCTTCCTCCATTCCAGAACTTTATACAGTAATTCAAAAGATATAATATCCTCTAAAAAGGGGGAAAAAACTTTTCAAACCTCAGTTTGTCGATTCTCACTTCTAAATGATGTACCAGACATCAGACTGCTGGCTGCTGCTGTCAAGATTATCCCATCATCTCTGCTGTTCATCTGTGCCTCTATACAAAAATTAGAAACACAGCCAAGATTGAGTAGCTTGGATAAAAAGCAGAAGACTGATTTCTTTTTTTGTAGCAATCAGGGCGCTCACTTTTAAAAGGGGTTTTCATTCCTGTTCCAAAGACTGCATTTCACATGAAGCAATCATGGCTAGCATGACTACTGAGTGCATTCATGATTTCCTCTTCTTTCTAAATTATGCAAAGCCCTGAATGGAAAGAAAAGAAAAGAAATCTGATTTTCTTCAACTGAAAGAGAATAACTCATCAACATATTACAAAAGTCATCATTAAAAGCTGATTTTGCTTTCTGTGACTAAATAATATCTATTCCAGACTTTATTTAGAAGAAGGCAATGAAGATCATTGTAAATCAGTTGTTACAAGTATTTAACTGAGCAAATTATTTTGGATTGCAATTTGTATTTCTTATTATACTTGAATAAAAGCAGAAATTCACTAAGCCACAATTTGTGAAGCAGGCTAGGAATTAGTCCTAAATTCAGATTTTTGGTATGGCATAGATAGCAAAGACACGTTCAGCTTGACACAGAGCTACACAAATCCAAGACTGCTGATGGACAAAATCTTTTACTTTTTTCAAACAAGTTGTGAATAAGTCTGGGCATATCTGAATGTCACATGGAAGACTGCCTTGCAGCTCTGGACTTTCTGTCTTTATACTCATGTCTACTTGTTCTCCTATAAACAGATTTTCTAAAATTTGTTTGAGATTTTTACTACCTTGATCCTCTACAAAATTATTTAAATTTAATTTAATTCCTTGTATATTCTCTTTTCCCAGCTCTACATCAAGATAAACAATAAAGCATGTCTTATATTTTAAACCTTGAATTGCACCTGAGGGTTCTATTTCTTTAAGTACACTTAACGTTTATTGTTTTATATTTTAACAAGAATTGAGGAGAGCATTATGTCCTCTCGATATTATCCGTTCTTTGAGCTTTTTCAAATTAGAATAATTAACTTAACTAGGCTGTCTGACATATTAAATATTTTCAGTCCCAAATGCAAAATGTAGTCAATACATGCAGATTTCAGAGTAACAGCATTCAGAACATGCTATACGGGAAGACCATATTCAGGCAAAAACTGAAACACAGGAACACAGGAAGTTCCAGCTGAATATAAGGAAAATCTTTACAGTGGGGTAACAGAGCACTGGCACAGGTTGCCCAGAGAGATTGTGGAGTCTCCTTCTCTGGAGATATTCAAAACCTGTCTGGATGCAAATCCTGTCTAACATGCTCTAGGTGACCCTGCTTGAGCAGGGGGGGTGGGACTAGATGATCTCCAGAGGTCCCTTCCAGCCTCAACCATTCTGTGATATTCTTCCAGAATACCATGCAAAAGTTCTGGGAAAACCTAGCCCCTGAGCCAGGAGAAACTATGCACTTATTACCCATTAGTAAAGCCAGTAATGCCCTATCTATACTGGCACCTGGTCTCTCAATCCACAGGCAACAAGCAGCCTTCCTACTCCAAGAGAGAAGATGATTCAATCTTCTGACTATGCATTACGCACCACTGGTCCGGGCAGCCACTGAAGGAGGCTGGATATTTACTGTTTTTTGGACTTCATAAAAATACACATAATTGTCAATGGCCACATTTCTTACAGAGAGCTTCATTTCCTTCCTAGAAATTTAACCTTGGAAGATTTAGGAGGATTTTGAATATTTGTCCAAGGTTCAGTGTGGATGTTCTGGACAATCTCTGATCTCCTGTCTACATAATGCAGATGTGATCGCAGTATGCATACAAATCAACTGTACAGAAGAGGCGCAGGGAAAGAAAGCTTCCCAAATGCACACTTCCTGCTTACCTTCACATTAATGGAACAGCACAACAAGACTAGGAAGTGTCTAGTGCTTCCTGGAAGCCTGGGACCATAAAATGTACAATATTCAGTAGGTAAGCAGGCTTCCAAAACACAGCAGCCTTAAGAAATCAAGCACCAGACATGCATTATAGGCTTAAGAGCTATGCCATGAGAGCAGATCTTCAGTGCAGTCCACAAAAGATGCACTTAGGCACAACTGGCAGCCTTAATAGAGCCCTATGTGTTTCCATTGGCCTACAAACTGATCAAAGGACAAATCAACAGAAGAGGGACATTCCTTGACAGTATCATATGGCAAAAAGTAGCTTGTAAAATAAGTTTTTAATAGTATCCATTAAACACATCACTCTGTGTATTAAACACCAACCTACCTTATTGGAATATAACAAAGATTTGCAGGCATGTAGAAACCTAGAAATTATATTAATAATCTTGTTTATTACTCCCTGAATTATTTTAGTCATATTGAATGAGACTTAACAACCAGTTTGGCAAGTCCTCTCTCCAAAGAATGGGTACTTAACATTTAACAGAAGAATTATTGGTTTGGTTTTAATACCCCCTGTACCTCAGTGTTGACAGCGGTTCAGCATTCAGCCTCCTCTGTACTCAATTCAAATCCCATTAAAGTCTATGGAAGTCTCCCCCACTTTAATGCGATTTAAATCAAGCCTTTAATCCCCAGTGTCTGTGTTATTGAGAGAGAAAATTATGAGCATGGGTTTGCAATGTAGATACCACTGGAAACTGAATGGTAGTCATTAGTGTAACTTACTACAAAAAAAAAAAAAAAAACAAAAAAAAAAAAAACAAAAAAACCACTTTTGTGTAACTTCCTCTCTGATGAGAGCATAAGGTCTTGTACGCTTTAAGAAAAGTTAAAGCAAAATAAACATTTTATATATAAATTTTGAAGCCCTTATCTCTGCCACATTTACACCTCTGGAGGGATTTGTCTGCCTTAGTGAACTTGTCTAAAACTTGGAAGCCTAAATCTGAGCTAATCCTTCAGACTCACTTCATGGTAAAGTGGGAAGAGTCCCTTCCAGAAGGCAGTTCCTTTGATCTGTCTTGAATGTGTGTCTTCACCTGGGATGAATTGCCTTCTTCTGGTGCTTATTTCTTGCCATTGATTTAAGTGGGAAGCTTGAATGGATAACTCAAATGTCTAATTTTTAGTCAATTGAAGTCAAGACAGCTGTATCCCACTCCTTTATGGATTTTTTTGAAAGCTGTCTTGTTTGAAAAGTAGGTTGTTTACCTGTACTCTGCCAGTATTCGTGCCATTTATAAGGCTAGAAGAAACTAGCATAAGCTGCTGCTTTGACTTGCATAAAAAGGACATAACTTTTTGTTGAACTAAAAATATATTTTAGATAAAAACAACTGCTCTTACATACATATTTTAAATTATAGAGATATCACTACAGTCTTTATTAGGTTATTGCTATGATTTACTCATCTTCACTATTAAACCTATTACTCCAGCTCCAGCCAAATTTTGTCATTCCTCCATCAGCCCTTTTAATCACAGCACTGTGGGAGGAGTTCTTACACAGTCTGGTGTCCGCCGAAACCATTTGTGTTGCTTGTTTGCAGTACATTTCCTAAGATAGTAATATGGTCTATATTCACTCTTCCTAGATCAAATGCTTCATAACTAGCTGTATTATAAGCCTGTTTGTCTCCACTACAGAGGTTCTGTCAGTTTGCTGTGTTGGCAAAGCTGTTTCAGCATAGCATGCTAGTATGGGAGTTTTTCCACCCGGGTGTCTACCACACCTACTTTAATGACATTAGCTAAGTCAACAAAAGCACATTTCTGTCACTAGTGTGCATAGATATATGAGTTTAGGGTGTGTGATTTTTTTCCCCAAGCTCAGCTGATATGTAATCCTGCCATAAAACCTTTGTACCAGTATAGACCAGTTCTATACTTTAAATTTTACCTACTGAGCCTTACTGATGTATTTGTATCAAAGAAAACAAACAAACAAAAAAGAAATCTTAATATACGCATAACTCATTAAAAGGTGTTTTTGGAATATAGGTTGGCAAACTCCACTAACAAGTATATCCTTATACCCCTGAGGGGTATACTTAGTATATTCTTTATATATTTTAATACTGCCTCTTTGTTAAGTCTTTGGTTGACATAGAAGTGCCACCCCCAAAAATCAGCCCCCCTATTGTTATCAGCATACTGGAAAAAAAGTGTATACCACTTGTTTGAGTCTAACTTTTAATATGAGCTGTATAAATGATCTTTTCTCTTCACTCTTTACCTGTTAGCAGTTCCCATGTTATTTCAAAGATATGATCGCTCTACCAAATTATTATTATGAGATTTCAATCATGGATTATGTGATCGGGTACCTATACTATACTGTAAGATATAATGATCAAACTAATAATTCTTTAATTTTCTTCTTTTTTATGCCTTACATTTCAGAAAAAATAAAATATTAGAGATAGAGGGAGGGAAGCCTTTTTTTTTGTGGATTGTTCTGAAAACACAAAGAACATATGCCTAGAACTAAATTCCCGTTTGTAAACTATACACTGAAATACATACAAAACAGTACAGAGGAGATGACATAAACCTTAGAGTCACATATGTAGGAAATGCATAGCTGTGTTTGAGCAAGATTATTATTAAAGCCACTAACTTTTACAGATGACACATTGATAATAATGGGTATTGTTTGAGCTTAGAAAAGAATTAGAGAGACATATAGAAACCTAAGATCTTGAAAATGTGAACAACTTTACTGACATGAAAAGGACATATATTAAGCCAGAAAAATCAGTTGTACGCAGTTGGAAGGCTTTAAAACCTTTATAGCAAAATCATGATCAATGAAGCTACCCTAAATGAACGAAAAAGGAAATAAGTAGAAAAAGTAAAATAAGGAAAATTCAAAATCATGAATCATTTTTTAATTTGTTTGTGGGACCGCTCCAGTGCCTACATCTCACCACAATTACCCTGCTGGCAGATGTAACCACAGTACTAGCACTAGGTTGCTTCTGTCTCTGTGCTACAATGCTTCCTTTTGTCTGCTGGCTGCAAATATTTGACCGTCATTAGAAAGTCATCCAAGGAAATACTTCCTTTCCATGCACAACGTCCTTGTAGTGGATTTTTAACACTGAGCTTTCTCAGTAGTTCAGCTAGCATTAGCAAAAGAATAGTTTCTTACAGGCTGCCTCTGCCCCTAAGGGTCCTTCATAAGGAGGACAGAAGCTCTTTGTTGTGCTCCCTTCACACGTTATTAGCAGAGGTTTAACAGAAAGAAGAGGGGCTTGTTACGTGCCTGCTGCAATTTGTCTTTTTTTCGGTTCATTCAGATCTGCATCATGTCCAACCAGAAGATGGATTAACCCAGACCCGGAGTGACTATTTCCATGCTAAATAGAAAATGAATTTAAAAAAAGCAGACAGAGCAATCTCTCTCTCTCTGCAAAGAACCAGCTGAACTAAATAGACAGTAAATATTCCGGCACACCAAACAAAATTTTGATAGATCAAAGTGCTGTTAAACAAATGAAAGCAAATCTCAGTAATATCCAGATATATGATTTTGATAATTTCATATTATCATTGTTTTACTAGCAGATACTTTCACTTTTTGTCTGTGCTACCCAAATCTTTTCTACTTTATCTATGTAAATCCATTTCTGAGCCTAATTGTGCTATGCAAAGCAGTAATTTACAGCGATTGCTTTTAGTCCTATTGCATTTGCATCTGTGATTTGATCCGAGGGATTAGGCTGTCAGTAGCGTAAAACAGCATTGTCCCAGTGATAACAGTGAATTTGGGCTGACTCACACTCGCCAAGGCTCAGTTCTGCCTTTGGCAGGATCCACACACCCACAGTGACGTGCCACTTTTTACAACTCCAGCAATACTTCTGCTGCATTTGGGATCAGGCCCAGCATGAATCATGGGCAGCTCTCCAGTATTGCTGCTTTCTGCTCAGGGCAGGAAGCTGTAGATTTTTCCATTATGGCCCAATGAGTCACTTAGCATTATGTGAAAATTTCTGTTAGTCCAGAATTTCTAACAGGATGATGAAAACCAAAGAGACACATGCATAAAAAAGGGAATTTGCAATATGGAAGACAGTGCTATTCATGCTATTGTACTAAACTCCCCTGTGACCTCTTGAAATTCAAGAGCCCTTGGCCTAAGATATTTTGAAAGATTTTGAATGCTGACACTTAAAATTAACCCTGTTTTAGAAGCCATTTATTCAGGAAATGGGATCAAGCCTATGTTTCTCCTACAGAGCCAGTTACACCTTCCATTTTCTTCAGTAAAACCAGTCTCAGAAAAATCCCCTCCCCTCACCTGTTCCCACTCCCCACTGTAGTTGTCCAGCCCGAGCTCTGCTCATAAAACCTTGCAGGCATGTACCAGATCTCTGCAATAATCTCAGTCTGAAAAAAGTTCAGCCCCCCTCACCCCCATCCTGACACCCTCCCTCAAAAATAGCTACTGCTGCTTCGGGAGAAGTTGCAGTGGGGGAGCAAGCAGCTGTGGGTAGATAGGAATTTTTCAAGATGATGTCAGCATTGAAAAAAGAAAGCTGTTATTGCTCAGTCTATGAAAAAAATAAAGAATTGGATGTACTTAATTATTCTGTACCAAGAACAGTGTAGCACAGGTCTACTGGTCTAGGTCGTAAGTAGTTAATAAATTACCACATATTCTCTTTAGCAAAACAATTAAGGACTCTCTTTCCTTACAGATTCAGTTCTTTCAGAAATTTGTTCAGTTTTGACAACCTCCTTAATTCAAGGAACATTCTCAGAGCCAGCACAAGCTTGATCATGTATGTACTGTTCAAGACAATGACAAACAACCTAGAAAAGAGAGTCAACAGCGTGGTGATGAAGTCTGTGGATTACATGAGGCCATTCAATGTAGTATAAATAAAGGCAAAGTGTGGAGAGGTGCAAAAGGATTTCAAGTGATTGAGCAGCAAAATGGCAGGTAGAAATCAATGTAGATAAATGCAAAGAAATGGGGAAAATCATACAGAAAGCAGTCGTCACAGCACACATAAAATGAGCTGATCATTACCTTCCTGGAAAAAGATATTGAGGATAGGCGAGATAGTGTCATGAAAACACCAGTTCTGTGCTCAGAAACAGGTAGAATATTAGGAAATTTTAGGAAAAGGAATATACAAAACAACACAGAAATCATTATGTCTTTATATAAATCCATGGTCTACCCATGACTTGAATACTGTGCACAGTTTTGGCACCTTCATGCTAGAAAGGCTATTTGGAACTGGAAAAGGTTCAGCCAAGGGCAACAGGATGATCAAAGGTACAGCATAGCCTCCACGTGAGGGGTGACTGGGTAGGCTCAGACTCTTCAGAATGGGCAAGACACAACTCATAACAAGGAGCTTATAAACCATGATGTGACCACACTCCACAGAATCGTAAGTGATTTGGAGAGAACAGAAGAAAATAGACTGTTCATCATCTTCTCCCATACAGGAACCCAGACAATAAACTGGAGATAACAGAGCCAAAGGCAGAACAAGTAAAGAAAGTGGGTCTGTACACCAAGGGCAGCTGATATACAGGACTCCTTCCAAAGAGACACAAGTGGTTATGTAGGTTCAAGGCAAGAATGAATAAAAGTTTGAGAGAGAGAGACACTGAAAATTGCTACACATCCAGACCATGTCAGGTTGAGGAAATCTTATGAGCTGGAAAAAAGTACGGGCTGATATAACTTCAGGGAAAAGTATCACAAGTATCACATAAGTTTGCCCAGTTCTTTCCCTTACTTAGATGTCCATGTATGGCCACTGCCAATGCAGAGTATTACGCTAGATAGTCTTTTTTATGAACCATTCCTATACCCTTATACATATGTGGAGATAATTTAATGACTGAAAACAGCTAACACTAATGGTTCTAGCAACTGAGTGGCAGACAGTTCCATCTGAAAAATGTAATTTGGCGAAGTTTTACCTGTTTGTATAGTCAGCTTAGTACTTCCATATGAAGATAGAGGGGATGAAGACTTGATTACAAAAAGAGGATTTGAAACGATATAAATATGCAATCACCTCAACGATAAACAACAATCAGTCTGAACAAGTTGCTATCCCACCTGTGCGGATACAAAGCTGAATGCTTGTGCGTGTGGAAGAAATGCTATATAATGCAATAACTGCTCAATAAATACTGTGATCAGGTTTAAAATATAGTTCAAATATACCTCCATGACAGTGACAAAACCATGACAGGTATAGGTGCAGATTTGTCTAAAGCATCACTCTAACTGGCTTATAAAATAACCTTAGGCTGCCACACAGACAGGGTTTTTGATGCCATTCTCCCCTGCCCAGTTCAAGCCCACTAAAGCTTTCCCAGAGCTGCATACAATGCTAGCAGTACAACACTAAGGCTGGAATGCTCACAAGCATATTTATTTGAATGCTTAACTATTAATGGTTGCGAATCCCATGAGAGGCTGATTATTTCCGCTTTGTACCAGCAATATTTACTATGTGGGAAAGTACAAGCAAGTCAAATGATGTATCACCGCTGCTGAAAATAAAATGTAATTTTCAATTCTCTCTGAAAATATCGCACGCTCCGGTAATATCAGCAGTATCCTATTGTTGATAACGGTTGCAAGTAACACACACTTCACTCAGTTGAATGTCTGAACACCAAGGGATGGTCACTATTCTGTTTCCCATTCTGTTTCCCCTCCACACAGCTGCCAAAATGGCAAAAGGAAGCCACCTAAATGCTATGGGTATTTTTGCTGAGTAAAAAGCTAATGCCTTCACATGGTCATAGGAAAATTGTAGTTCAAATATGCTCAGCTGCTTCAGAGCAACCAAGTGGCATGAAGGTAGAAGTTGGACTGAGAGAGATCAGCACTGTTTCCATGCTTCTTTCTGACAGTGAAGTCAAATAGAAATGAAGACCTATATACTATTGACAATTTACTCCTCAAATACTTTTCTTAGATTAGAATTCAAAAATTATGTGACTGGTCATCCCAACTACTGATTTTTTTAGGTGTCAGCTAGGAAAAACACATTCCAAGTTAAGCAGGACATTCAGCAAAGCAGTAGTAAGTTCTACTGGAAGAAGGTCCAACTGGTATTCACCAGCTAGGAAAAGAGTTCTTCTAAGCCTGGGGCTGTATAAGGTATTTCTTTCAGAAACAAAGTGTGTACAGTTTGCTTATGACACAATTATTGTGACAGTAACTATGAAATACCATTACACATATATTTAAAACACTGGTCTACTGTGAAGCAAAAGGAACGTTTATAATACAATAGATGTCAAAAATAAAGCACCTTGTCCAGAATAACAGGGATATGCATGTGTTAACAAGAGATGAGGAGAGTCGTCTCTGAAGCATCATTCACCACAGATGGATACGAGGCAGTCTAAGACCCTGAGCAATGTGTACCTAATATGAAATTATCAGCACTGGTTCATCTGTGTACCTGTGTCTAACACAAGGGTGCATGGAGAAGGGAGAGGAAGCTTTCTGAAGCCCAAGAAGCTGGCAGTCACAATACATGTGCCATGAATGGAAGACCCAAACCCAAGGACCTCTTCAGCCTAAAGAGCACAGGCAGAGGCAGCATCACCACCACTTTTCTTTGTGTGAATTGAAACTAATGCTCTCCATGTGTGTTAACCAGTCTGATCTCCAGAAACAGATTGACCCTAAACAGAAGTAATTGCTGGGGTTAAGGTTCCCACCTGTCCAGAGTGGGACACTTCCAAGGATGTGTAGGAGTCTGTGTTTTTGATGCTCAGGGAACTGCAAGTATCTATTATGACTAGATATTTTCAAGAGCTCTCAGCTGTGGACTGGAGACATTCTTTATTTCGCCTCTTAAAGTCTCAGTGAAATCCAGTGGGTACACATTAAATAAGGTATTATTCATACACAGTATGCATGTGGGAAGCAGAAACATTCTCTCTGTGGAAGAAAAATCTCATGGAAAACCCTACTACATTTTTCCTAAAAGCAGAAGCAGATCAACATACCAGGTAGTGTGTGTAAATCTGAAATCAGAAGGGAAAGCAGGAAAAAGAAGGAAACAAAACAGCTAATACTTAAGGAAATGCTTGTTTGGAAGAGTTGCATGAGAACATATGGACTTAATGGGTTTGGTTTCTTATCAGGCTGGACCAAGCTCAAACCAATGACCTCAAGCTTAAAAGCCCTACATGTCTTTTCCATGTTCGTAAACAATTCAAACCTTCCTACTAATAAAAAGTCTTATCCAGAAGTCTATACCACCTTATTACATTCAGCTTGCAGAAACAATCAAGTCCGGGCACCCAACTGACATCCAACCATCGAGGCTCTATTCTCTCAAATGGAGGACAGGAAGGAAAGGAGTCTGATGCCCAGCTGCTACAAAGTGCTATCTTGAAGGTAATGGAGTGATACCATCAACAGCAAATAAGCATCTTGTCTTTGGTGTTTAAGAGTTTGCATGTTTTAAGGACAGATCTGTCTTAAGGACAGATCTTTTTGCTAGGTATATACATGGGAAATGTTCCATAACATCTATTCCTGAATGAGCCATGAACTTCTTAGATTACCACGTTATTTAACTCTTCAATATTTCACTTTTTATACTGGGAGATGGAGATAAAACTGTTCCTCACTATAGAAATGTTGCAAGTTTCACCAGTGCCAAACAAACTCTTTTTCCTAGTTGTGCACCATTCAGTGCTACCCTATTTTTGGTATGTACTGTCTTTCTGCTTGTGCACGCTTTTCCTCTGTATGAAACAGTAAATACAAAGATGTATATTCTATCTCTAAGTGGAGTTCACTAAGATGTGTTGTTCATATATGTCTTCTACCTCTCTTCTACACAAGCCCATCAAATGCTTGAACTCAATTTTTCTCTTTATTAGTGCCAGCTCCATGTATGTGCCTTCTCTTTTGCTCCATTTGAAAGGTATAGAGAGATGAACATTTTCTGCTCCTCAGTTGCCCTTCAACCACAGGCTCCCCAAGTACAAAGGCCTTCAAGGAAAAAGGAAAAAAAAAGCAGTTTTAAAAGGTACATGCATATAGCATATCTCAAATGGCTCCAGTCACAGGTAAGTCCCATCTCTCTCTAAGCGTTTGCTCATTCAACTCTAGGTGACCTCAGTGCCTCAAGGTATGTCTGAGGTCTGTGTGGACAGGGAATTGCTTTGCCAAATGAAAAGGCTGCTCTGTAAACTTCCAAAAGAGCACAAAGTTTGGTTCCAGATGACTTCTCTGCCAAAATCTAGAATATAAACGTGTCCGAAGGAAGCCACCGAAGGTAAAGTAAAACTCTAGGATGGATATATAACAAAAAAAACAGCTGAAGAGTGCCATGGTTATAGTTCTTAGGCATTCAGGAGAGATGGACTCTCTAGAGTCTAGTATTGGCGCCAGTATTTCAATTTTTAAGGACTTCTAGGTTCAGTCAGGATTCACCTAGGACTGCAAAGTTTTAAGCTAGCAATCAAAGTAATGGAGAAAAGCGTTTTCTCAAAGAACCTCTGGATGTGGATATCTTGCCAGAAGTGCCTTCAGATCTGGTTATGAAGGGACAAAGACTTATGATAGTGATCTTCTGTCCAAAAGACCTGTCACTATCCTAAGTGACTTCTGTTTTCAGCAAGGGAATGTGAACCTGCAGTCTGGCCTTATTAACCTTCCTCATAAACATTGTCAAAGACTTTCCGCTAACCTCCTCGCGACATAAGATGGAGCGTATCTATTAATAGAAAGCACAGTGTCATCCCAGAAGATATGTTGCTTGAAGCCCAATTGGAGGAATAAAGGGGAGGTTTGATCAAAGTGAGTAAAATAAAGAAGTGACTTGGTCCAGGGGAGCTCAGGACTCACTGAGGGGTAATGAAAGTGGATCGAAAGAGTAAGGAACAGGCTGGAAAGGGTTTCAGAAAGAAAAGCGTGTGTGTCTGTGTGTAAGAGCAGAGCTAGGCCAAAAACCAGCCTGGGAGGGACAGGAGAAGCTGCCTTCAGCTGAGGTTCTGTAAGGGAATGGAGAAAGTGAGAGAATCTTCACAAGACCTTTATGCCCTTCGCACTGGCAAGGAAAAGACCCTGATATCTCATCCATGACATCTGTGTGGGCTCTGCCAGTAGGCCAGAAGTGGCAGGAGCCCTAGTCTTGTCTGAACAATCTCATGGTGCCTTCGTCCTTGATTCTCTGTGCTTATAGGAAACAAGCTCAGGTGAAGAATGAAAGAAGATGGTGGAACAGCTGTACAGAAACAACTAGCGCTGTAGCATGATAAGGAAAACAAGCAACAGTGACAGCATGTGTCTGTAGAAAGGTTTATGTTCATATAAGTTCTTGCTACAAAACTGGCATCCCCCTGTCTGCAACATGAAAACTGTGTGACTGTTCAGAAGTTTGAAAGAAATGATGTTTCTCTGTTTCCATTTAGGAGCCACCTAAGGCTATCGTTAATATTTCAGAGCAGGGTACCCAGCAAGCATTTTTTTATTCATCTTCTCTTTTCTAGAGGTCAGCAAATGTGTGAGAAAGAAGAATGAAACAGACAAGGCTACAAAAAGCATGTTGCGCCTGGGTACATATTCGCCATGCATGTGGCTTCCTTTACATTTGTTTCAGATTTCCAAGCATCCAACATCTCTAGCCTCAAAAAAAGGGGGGGGAGGGGGAGGGAAACGTGTTCTGAGTCAGATGATAATATTTCATTAAAGTCTTTAAGTGCCATTCATTAGACAAACATAAAATCCTTTCTCTGTTCTCAGTAGAAAAATTTAGACTGACAGTGTGCAATGAGGCAGGTTACTGTTGTCCATAGGTCCAGCTCTCTGCTTGAATGAGCTACTTCAAAAGACTCAATGTTACTGTTGCATGCAAAGGTATATCAAAGAATAAATATAATTCATAATAATGTTGGTATTTCTGTGCTAGACATTTTAAAAAGAGTTAAAAGATATATTGTCTTTTAGTGACTATTTCTTCTCAGTGTAGCCATACAAAGTTAGATCATTTTATTATGTCGAATATCTTGAGAAATCTATCAGGTAAATAATAAAACAAGTCTTATTTGAATTATTTTCTGCATGTGTGAATTTATCCTGTAAAAGAGTTGCTAATTAAAACATTTAAATTAAATTAAATTAAAATTTAATTAAATTAATTAAAACAATTAAAACATCTTCAAATTACACTGTTCCCAGTTTAATGGATTTTTTTTCACTATTTCAGTTCTCTCTCTGATTGGCTATAAACACTGCATATTAACACTGAATATATTTAGACCAAATGCAGTTTAACAGCCTAAAATGTTGCCTTATTGCAAGGAAAAGCAGTTCAATGTATAGGAAAATGAATGTGTAATTACTAAGATGGTAAAATGGTGAATGAGTTGAGGGAATGGTGTTAATATTAGAGGGAGACATTCCAAAAGAGACTAGGTGAAAGACTTTTGTGTCATTTTGTTATTGGGAGTCATTCCAAAAGATTCAAGTTGAAAGAACTCATGTCATTATTTGTCCCGTTATTGGGAGTCACTCCAAAAAACAGTAGTTGAAAGAGCTTCTTGTAGGATGATTAATTTGTTTGTTTAAGTAGATAAGTTAACTCTTTTGGTATTTGATGCTGGGTTTTGACAGTAATTCACTGTGTTAATGACCCTCATAAAAGGAAGTGGGCTATCCTGGACTGATAGTCCAGATTCAACTTAAGGTTGAATCTAACCCCTTGAAATCAGGAATCAGTGTTTTTTGGATGATAAGCAATCAGCAGCTTGGTGGTCACGTCTTCTTCAAGCCTCTTTATGTTCCTTTCTAATGGCACAAACACAAATTTTTGTTCTCATGGCCCTTCACAACTCTCTCCTTCCCTATTTCCTCTGTCTCATGTTTATTACTGCTGTGTGTTACTACCTTTTACATAGTGAGGGAAATGGCTTACATGTCTGTTATGCTGGATAATATTTGTTCCCTTTTAATTCCACATCTTTTTAATGCCTTTGTTAGCTCTTTTCTTAGATCTTTTAGGGGAATGTTTTCTGCATTTGTTCGAAGAGCACCTAGTAGAGCGTTGTCCTGGCCATTGCAGAATTCTCTATACTGTCATATCTACACTGTTATGTTGCTATATCCAACATTTCACACCCCGGATTCAAGTCCTAGTCCTTTGGTCATCCTGGCTACATATATGTTATTTACCACTCAAGCTCAAGCTGGGGGAGAGAGAAGGAGGAGCCTAAGTAGTTCCCATGTCAAAAAAAATGCAAGCATGAACTAGAGAACAGTGCATGCCAGGATTTCATTCCTATATACAGCCCAAAACCAAATACTGACAGATCTGGCTTCTTAAGCCTGCAGACTTCATGGCCTTGTATGCCCTTCTTGATTCTCATGCTATCTCCCAAAATGTCATGCTTCGACCTTGGTAACATGCTACATTCCTGTGTCAGATTGCGAGGCAGCTGTCTTGTTTGTGCCCGTTGACCATTGAGTGGGAACGGTGCTAAACAGCATTTAAAGAATTGCTAACTAGGGCACTTCTCAAGAGCAGATTAATATTCATAATTTCACCAATGCAAATTCAGAGAACACCATCTGAGGCCAAAGAAAGAAGCTGGAATTCAAGAGAAGTTTCAGTATGTCCAGAATATACTTTACAACCTCTACAGAGAAGCATCCATCCAACACATTCATACACTTGTGCTCAAGCCAAGCCCTATAGGGAGGTGCCAGAGCTCAAGAAACAGGTCTGTGCCTCAGCACCTCCAGCCATACCAGGATGCAGCTGTGTCATATCCCACTGCGGTAGCTCCTGTGAGTCTCTAGATGCTGGTAACCAGGGTGGTGAGAGTCCCAGGAGGCAGAAGAGGTCATGGTGTTCATGAATCTCCCCACTGACTACCAAGGCTTTGCAGGATGAAAGAATGATACCTCTATTGATCTGCATAGTCATAGGTCCCAAACATTGGAAACTCTGAGGGATCCATCCCTTCAGTGTCTCTCTCACACACTGGGAAAATACCATTACCATTTCAGAGAGGTCAAAAACACAGCAATGCCTGGAAATAGACAGTCAGCAGAACAGACTTGCTTAGCTTTCATCTGGGTTACCTGCAGGGTAATAATCTCTCCAAACTGGCTCAGGATCAGACAGCCCTCCAGGTCCTCTCTTGTCCATGGGAGGAGGGCACTGAGGATGGCATGTTGTTGCTGCATGAGAGCACAAAGGATTCCAAATGTTGCCATCCTTATCTTAAAGTTTTGGATGCACTCTAGGCATCTCAGGTCAGAAAGATAATGATGTCCCTCAGAGTGTGACCTCTCTCATCCAAAACTACCACTCAACAGCAAGAACTGTGGCTGTCTCCCTGACAAGGCAAGATAAATAATAATGTCCTAGTCAAAACAGCCTTGACTGATATCAGCATCTGAGATGAGAGGTCTATCTTACCAGGGTCTACTCATCCTCTGCAAGATATCTTTTCTCCAGCACACAGGGTGTGAGCAACCCCGAAACATTCTTCTCAGTCAAAGCCCTATCACTACACTTAGCAGCAGCAGCAGTAGCAGTAAAGGACAAGCTATGCAGCAAGTCCAAATCAAAGATTAAGTGCACATCTCTGCTCTGTAGAGACCTGAAGACTTTTAAAACTAGAAGACTAGAAGACCCAAAGACTCTTAAAACTTTTAAAACTAGAAGACAAGATCCTGAGCAACTTGATCTAAGTTAGCTGTGCTTCAAGTAGAGAGCTGTATCAAATGGCAACCCGAGCTCACTTCCAATTTAAACTATACTATTCTGTAATTCCAATTCAAAAATACGCCAGAATATCATCACATTCAACCGCAGGAGAAAAAAAATCACCTAACTTAAAAGAACAATGTAGAATCCATATGAAATCATTATTAACAATGATTGTACAATGAAAAGCTTGAAAGCTCATCAAAGACTGCGTCTACTTTCTTTCTGTCTTTGTTATGCATGTGATAAGCAGAATACATTAAACAAGCAGTATGAACTAACTTTCAAAATACCTTCTGAGAACAATAGTCTCTTCATTGTGGTAAATTATTCACAATATCGCAAGACACAATGTGGCATATAACACATGTAGCATGAGACTATAATCTTTTAACAACAGTCTATATCTTGGACTAATTTTTGGAGAAGGAGGCAGGCATCAGTAGACTTAAGCATAAACTCCTGTTGTGCACACTGTCTTTCAAGGCCAAAGTGTATCTTCAGCTGTATTTAAATAGGAGATGTGTTTAGTGATAGTCCTAAGTGTAACTGTGTGTATCCAGAAGCCACAGGAATCCATACAACATAAATGGATTTCCAGTGTCCAGTGTCCAACACATCTCTGCGAGTGGTTTCCCCCCTTAGGATCACAATTATCACTGTGTTCTTCCTCCCCAAGATTTTAATCTTGGTATGTATATATTTATGCATATATGTAGACCGAGTAGAAGCTTACAATGTATCACAAGAACCATTAAGAAAAATGGAATTCACCGTAATTATTGTTATATTTGTTATGCAGCAGGTACCAGTCAACACAGAATAATATCCACTGTGTTAGGTCCAGACAGTACAAACGTATATAATCAGAGAAAGTCTCAGGGCCAAAGAATTTAGAAAATAAATATACATGAAAGACAAAAGGCAGAGAAAATGAAAAACATACAACTGACCAAACGTTACTGTTATTATTATTATTATTACTGGCTTTATTTGTTGCTTAAATCTTCAATGGAGTTCTGAGAGAAACTAGCTAGGTGGAAAAACAAAAGGATGGGAGCAAATCTGTCAGAGTGAATGACAAGTCAGTATAGATGACGGACTATACAGAGTAAAGACAGCAGAAATAAGCTTTCTAAATCATCCATTCTTTGGCTGGTTTAGGTCTGCTGCTTATTCTGTAGGCTTTAAAACTTACATGTCTGAGGAAGGAAGACACCTAAGCTCTGTCCAAATTACCATTCGGATGGGTGGTAATGTCAAAAGCCCCAGAAGTCCACGTTACTGGGTGTTTAAGCACAGTGACTCCTACTCAGCCCCTCTTCCTAGCACTCACTTCAGTGTAAACCAGGAATCCTGTGTCTCTTCACTACAGGTGCAACCTGCGCCTCAATCTAAGATGTACTTCTAGCTCTGGTCCTATAGCCATAGCCATGATGATTTTTAGCCCACACTTCTCAGCTGGGAAAGTTATACAAGTTTGTAAGAGTCTTAAAATGTCAGTTGCCTCCACAGAGTATGGATAAAAAGAATGAGTACTAATGAGGGGTAAGACTTTAAAAAAATAACAGCAAATAGCGAGGGTGGCCCCTCTGACCAGTTCAAGACAGACTTTCAGACCTAGAGGTCTGAATTTTGGTATAAGGACAGAAAAAAATGTCATTCTTACATTCACAGTAACTTTTATAAAAAAACAGACTATGCAGGTCATTTAAGGATTGAAAAACCTAAGAAGAGAAACAGAGATGCTTTGTATTGGCTCAGCTGAGCAGAGATATTGAGGAAACTGTCAAGAACTGTGTTGCATGCCAAAGGTACAAGCCAAATCAAGCAAAAAAGCCCCTATTGGTGACATAGGAAAAATTGTTCCCCTGGAGCAAAACAGAATTAGATTTGTTTAGATTGACCAAGAAAAAAAAAGTGTACTTTTTTATGGACTCTTATTTGCTCTTTCCTTAAACAGCTTTATTAGAATTTATACTGCTAAATACTCTTGTTAATAATTTTAAAACTAAGTAACAGCAATATTTTGTGAAGTTTGGATATAGACAAGTTACTGCTAGCCCCCCTTACCCATATTCAACATTGGCTTTGAAAAATTTATCACAGTTAAATTATAGGATATAACAATGAAATATAGGTTGTCAGCTTTAGACATTTGGTTTATTATAGAAGGAGAATTATAATGCCTTTAATGTTGATAGAAGTTGATGTCAGAGATTTGTGGAAGTATAAATGCAGCTATATTCAATCTGATCTGATGGTCATGGAATTCCCAACAATTCCTGAACTTAAAATAGCATATGTACGTGACAGAAATCACTGAAAACAAAGGAGATGAAAGAAGCTCAAAGTCCTACTAGATGTGTCTCTTGCATGCTGATCGTACGGCAATTGACCACGCTTTTCCAAACGTCCCGCATTTTCTAGATCCAGCCCTGTAAACTCAAATGGACCCAGATAAGGTTTTCCGACATTCTTATGAAACCAGCAACAGTCACACACTGACATCTCCAAATTTCGGGAGATAAGAATCACTGAGCTTGCCATTTTTTTTCCTGAGACAGTCACAATTGGATAGTTTTAACAACCGATAAGACAGCTAAGACTTGGGATATAGCTATAATCAGCATTTAAATAAACACCACTAACAATTTCATGTTAACAGCAGCTTTGCTATTTCAAGAGAAATCTGCAAGTCAATGTACCAGTGAAAAGTACCTCAGAGATTAGTTGAAAATGGTTACTAACCTCAGTTAGCACTAAGCAGTTTATTTAGTAAGTTGGTTGTAGATATTCAGAAGCAATCTTCACACATGTGAATTTAAGTCTGCTTTTAAGTCTGTTGGCCAAGAGGCTGAACAAAGGAGAGCAAATCAAAAATAAAAGGCAAGCAGACATAACTTTGAACAATCTCTTGCTAGAAAAAGAGGAAGATTCAAACTAGGAGCTGTGTGCTTTGGGGAAGGAGCTGTATGTTGTTCCTATTACTTTACTTCCCATCCCTCCCTTCCTCCTTCTCTGCTTTCAGTAAAGTCCTATTTAATTAGTCTATTTGTTTGATTCATCACATACAGCTGCAGAAGTATTTGTCCAGACAAACTAGGCTTATTTTCCCAGGTTTCTGAGTGAATACTTAAGTCAGTATTTTAGTAAAGATCTCTGGAAACATTTGTTGCTGCCAGTAAAGGCCTGGTAAAAAGATTAAACTTACTAGGTTTTATCTGGGAAAAGCAGCTCTCATGCATGAAACCTTACCTTTAAGTGGTTTGCGATCTGTATTACAGATCAGAAAGGATCTCTCTTCATTATCATAGACCCTGAGGATACATCAAACACATGCCACCACCACTCAGCTGGCCTGAAGGTCAGGTGGCACTAGTTTGCTTAACTCAAACTGGCTTAGACTAATGACCCGGAGACTTGTCTTGGAGATAGCTAGTTGGAGCAGTGCAAAACAAAGCCAGGGAATGAGCTAAAAAATTAAGTGGATGCAGATCGTCTTGAGCACAGTGTCTGTGCTCCTTCTCCAGCACTCCTCTGTTCAGCAGTGATTGCTGAACCATGCCCTGATCTCTTGACATCTAACAATGGAAGTGAGATGGCACCAACACACCACTAACCAGTGCCTGTGCCCTTTTGGAAGAGGTGAAGGAACAGTCTATAGGCCACTCGCTTGGTACTGTGTTTCACCACTCGCCGGAAGGAAGGGCAGGGTTGGAGTTCAATGGTTTCATTTTGTACTGCAGGAGAAAAAAAGCAAAGAAGGCAGAGACTGCACAACTAAGTGATGCACCTGATGTGCTAACCAGAAACCAGAGCAAGTCCTGCAAGGAGGTCTGGATTGTATTGGATGCAAGAGAGACCAGAATCTGTTCATGCAATATGAAGAGTGTGATTCTGAGCTCACACTGCTTTCAGGCTTCAATGACAATTGCAAAGAGTCGTCATACTGAGACCACCTGACTGATAAACCACCTAGCAAAAGCAGATGAAGCCATCTAAACCTAATCTAAAGATGGAAAAGAGGAGGCAGCTTTTTTTGGTGTTGTAAATTACTCTTCCAAAAGTTTCGATTGACAGAGTAAAGCTACAAGGAGTCACTTGCAAGTAGTTCTGATAAAGCTGACACCAAAACAAATGTTTCTGAGTCTAGAGAGTAACAGTGATCACACTGACAGGTCTTTGAAAGAGTCTCAGGATTAGGGCTCTCAAGACTGTCAGTAATCTTGCCTTCAACTGGCTTGGAATGATCCTGTTGCATTCATCTTTCCAGGTCAACTTTTGATGAATGGCTTGTTTATCCAGATAATCTCTCTTGGAGAGTAACTCTTCTGCCAAAGCTAGGAAGCGCCTCAGTTGTAACTTCAAAATCTACTCTATAGTTCTATTCTTTCACTTTAATACAGATTTCAAAAATGCTCTAGGCACTCTAGAGTATTCAAAAGACTTTTGGCCTGTGATAAACCACATTTCTGCACCGACAGCTGCTAGAGGTATTATGTTACACTACTAGTCGACCATAAGTTTATATCCTGTGGTATTTTCTTATGGACATGGGAACGTGGCCATTTAAAAAAAAATCTCTACTGTGTTGGTCATACCTCTTACATATGTTACTAATTACCCTTTGTGACAGAAAAATATTTTTCCTCATGAAAAGTCTTTTACAAACATGGTCTGGAGGATTTTTTTAAATAACATTTCTATTACCCCTTCAGGCATTGCCTTTCCACAACATTTTGGCAAGTACAAGGTGTACTATCATGTCACAGAATACCATCTGACTAGCAGTTAAAATAAACTGATGTACGGAGTCCCTCTTTCCTGTAGAGTTGCTTGAGGCACTGCATAGCTTAATATAACATCCTAAAATATATAAACATTTTCTGATCAAACCCTACCACTTAAAATTCAAACAAATGGAAATAATGTGAGGACAACAACAGGTTTTATGAGCTAAAAAATCAATGTCTCTGTTGTTTAGAAGTAACATATTAAGATCATTTGTATTAGGTCAACTACTTTAATCCAAAGCCCAGGTCTGGATCTGTACACAGGTTAGACGTGTTTTCTTAATAAATAATTCCACCACTCTCATATGAAACTGATCACTGTAGAATACATGTCCATATGCCTGCCAGTAGATGAATTTGGTTTTCAAGAGTCAGATCAAGAACTATTATAATCAGCAATTTTGTTTTCTTAAAAAGTTCAGTTGGATTATATCCTAGCTCTCTGTATTGAGTACATCTGCTTTGATTATAATGTGAGCTTAGACACGTAGTTCATTTGTAGTCATTACATTTAGCCATCTACAATCTGGTATTGAATCCAACTCCTAAGCAACTTAAGTGGTGAAAACTTAAGCATTTACAACTGAGTGCAGTTGCCTAAATTCAGGCCTCAGTGCCACTTAGACACCTTATGGTATCACACCTGGCCTCCTTTCTTTCCTAAGGGAAGAACTCAGGTTTCCCACATGTCCCGTGTCTTATCTGTCAGCTTCACACAAATGGCTCAAGATACCCTATCACAACAGGCAATTTTGTTTAAACAGCGAATGGGTTCCTACATGTCAGCCTTAAGATGAGATGAACCGTATTACAGAAGAGCTTGTCTCTCTTCACTAAGTATAGAGGAAATATATATCCTATCAGCTTAGACATCAAAATTAAGTAGAAGAATCCCGCTGTAGATGTTTTGTGTACAGAGTGGTGGTGATTGAACAGTAGCTGGAGGATGAACAGTTCTTCTTTAAAAAATCCTAAAGTGGAGCTAGCTAAGTAAATTCAGTCCCAGCCTTTGTGAGGGTCCAGGCACAGGACCCTCGTCTTGAACACTAAGTGTATCGCTTTGAAAAGAAAACAAGAGAAGTACAACGTCTTTTCTTATTTATGACTCTAGCCCTGGAGAGAGCTGTTCTTAGTGCAGGACTTACTTATGTACACACATACACATATACATTCACACAATTACATTCCAATGTTTCCATGTGTCAATAGCCGTGGATTATCTACTCATACAAAAGCCTCTCTGTTGTTTTTTGCCCTTCGTGTTTCCACGTCGCTTCACTGCTGCAGGTAGTCTCCAGGCATAATCTGATCCTAAGCAACTCAGTCTTGAGCCAGAGCAGAGAGTAATTTCCAAACTCAAATTCTAATCATGAAGAGTATATATTTCAGAATGAATGTTCAAACATACTTAAAATAAAAACTCAAAACCCCCAAAACAGCAAAAACTAGAAACAACATCAGTCACGGGACACTTCAAAATAGAAGTGTAGCAAGGAACTCATATAGCCATACACAGAATTCATCCTTAACAAAATGACTTTTGTTATGTGTTATATTGAAAAGGAGCGGTAACAAGGACGACGAAAATATTTTTTGCATATACTGAAAGCAGCCAAAATCTTCCTCACCTTCATGGAAAAACATCTAAAAATTGAGGTAGAGGGATGGAAAAATGTGATTTTTGAAACAAAAATCACAGTACATAGTCTTTCATCTGATAATTAACTTCTTGTGTTAATCCCCAGGACAGTCTGTGTTGGTCTCTTATATTTTGACACCTTCCTCAGATTAAGTTTTTGAATTTGCTTTAACAAAGGTAACATAGATTTTCATTTTCTATGGTCCTTCTCTCCAGTAATGCAGGAAAATCTACTATTTTTTATTACTTACTCAAGTCAAATCCTTCTGCCCTGGAGCTACTTTGTGATGGAGAGTTTGTCTTCTTTTCCTCTTCCACTTCCTAAAAATTATTTTTTGACAGTCTTTTAATCTATGTCACTTTCACTTCTAGTAACATTATGGATAATGTATTTCTGCAAGCTCTCCCTTTCCCAAATCCCATCTACCATTTGCTGCTTTGAACTCTCCAAGAAAAATTAAGTTTTTATAGCATATGACAGCTGCTACATTCTCCATTTTCTTATCCAGTCATTCTCTGTCTACATCAGATCTGTCACTGTTAGAACCTTTCACTTAATGTAAAATCTGAATATACAATAATAAGGCCAAGATTCCTCATGACTAATGGTTAATCCCTAGGTGAGGAAACCAAGGTAGGAATGCACCTATCTGATATTCATCTCTAGTCAATGGAGCAAAATGAACTTCTCAGAATATATATGATATGTAGAAACCCTGTGGTGACATATGGAGACCATATTCATACATAAGATGCCTTAGCTAGATGCTTGAAGTTCAGCGGAAACAAATCCAGGAAAAAAAGTATGCTTTTAATATACAGTAAAATAGTCAAGTTATGGGTCAAAGCCAGGAATGCCTTGTGGATTTACCCCTATTTATTTAGCACATATTATAGTAAAATCAGAGCAAGTGTAGTGGAGTCACACTGAGGTAGCTAATGTGATTTAATGTCAGGCCAAGATTAGATTTTCAGGGCAAGATTTTAAAATCCTTTAAAAAATGTCCTGTGTAAAAAAACAAACCCCAAAATTAAACCCTTCATCTTTTGCTAGGAAAGATATTAACTTAACTTTTATACAATTTTTTGACCCCTTTGTTTTCTGGTTCTCCCCTGTTACAATATTATAAGGTAGACAATTCATATATTTTTTGTGCACTAAATTCTGGAAAAATTGAAAACTCAGTTTCTAGAAAACTTTTTTTTGTAATATAGCAAAAAAAAAAAAAAAAAAAGGAAAGAAAATCTAGTTTCCTTCTCTGTTAACATAGTTCTGCTTCCTGTACATAGCTATTAGTTTACAAAGCCAGTTAACATGTACATAATATAGGTCCCAGCTACATCTTTTGAGGAAGTTTGAGTGACTTTAACTTTTGAGGAAACAAGTAGTAGAAATAACTCCAAGAATCAGATGTAAACAATTTGCTAGCCTAAACCATGCAGAAATGTATTCTTACAGTGGCGAATAGTAGTAATAAATGATGACAAACTGACAGTTACGGATATCAAATCATAAAAACTGGCAACACAATGAAACTAAAAAGCTTAGGTCAAATGTCTTACTGCTACCTAACTAGGATGACATGCATGCAATCAGGGCCTCATTTCCACACAAATTCCAATACTTATTTGATTATGTACAGGCTGTTATCCTTACTTGGAGCTGTCTATAGTGACATAGCAATTGTGGTGCTTGAGACACAAAATGTTTACTATACAAGCTGTATAAATGTTACATGTGAGTACAAAGACAAAATCTGAGTTGTCTTTCAATGTCATTTCAGTCTTTCCAAAGTAGTACAAGAGTATACTTCAGATAACACAGAATCACTTATTTTTTTAATGTATAAATTGCCTTCCATAGCTGTCACTAGGAATATGTGCAGCATTTAGATGAAATTCACCTTAATTTTCACAATAAAACAATTTTTAATACAATTAACATAAAGCCTAATGTTATACTGGCAGGAGCCTTAAAAGAAAGGACAGCTCTTGCAATGGTCCCAGAAGGCCCTGGGAAATTACATATGTTGTCAGATTGGGTGTAGGCATCATCTATCCTCAAAGTTTAACCCAGTTGTCTCTGCCCTTCCCTGATTTACTGGAAAGAGAGACACACACCTCTACAGGGAAGCTAATCTGAATAAATGTCTCAGTAAAAGAGAAATTGCTCTGAAGAGATGCTTATCTTTCTTCATGGCATATGGAGGAACTCTGTATGACTAACTTAGAGAAGCTACCTAGATACCTCCTCTAAGGAGAAGAAAGAATCTTTAATTTGAAGAAACAGTAAAAAACAAAAACAAACAGATGATAGAAAAGCATCGACACACCTGTAACAACCAGTCACTGGTGGAGTGGGGAAGGCGATGGACTCTGGCAAGAGTAAGCCGCCTGCATGGCACGGTTGGTCCTGATCAGCTGCTCCCCTTGTCAGTTCTTCTCTGTCCTTAATCAAGTAATCAAATACCATACCCAAACCATCTTTCATGTCTTATTACCTTTTTGTTGTGTTTTAGACATTAATTAGGGCTGAACTGCAAATGCCTGACAGCATTATAAGGGCAGACATGCACTGTATGCAAACATCACAAATCAAACAAAAAGCAAAAGTCACTTTTGCATTTGAACTGTTTGAACCACAAGCAAATTTGATTTTAATACAGTAAGATATGCCACTAGAAACACCTCCTCATATTGGCCAGACAGTTCATATCACAGTGCTACTCAGACGTTACTGCTGTTGACTGCTGAAACTACTTTGCATTTCCACCACCAAGCTGATTGTCTTGACAGATTTAGGTCAAACTGTGCAGGCAGTGATTCGTACCTGTTCTCAAGGACTGAATGGGATAACAAGTGCAAATAAAACCCTGACCTATTTAAACTAAGTGTCCAGTTTTTTCCATGCTGTAGCAAGTAGCTCATTTGGTATTAACAATCACGCACAAAAAAATTGCGTTCTCGTAGTTGTAAGGGTTTTCCATTCTGCATGTCAATGTTATGTTTTAAAGCTAAATTTGGCCAAATGCCTTGGCTGGCTTTTGAGCTTGATTTGTGTAATTTAGACGCTGTTTGATATAAAATACTTAAAACTAATAGAAACAAATATTACTAAACAAACCTCAGCAGTCATGGAAACAACGACAATAAGCAGTCAGTTATCTCCACCAATGGGTTTCCTATCTTCCTGTGTCTGTCTTAGAAACTATTGGCTATCTATATCCAACAGTGTAGTCAGCACACATATACTGCGGAACACTTTGTCCAGACTAAACCCAAAATTGTCAATTATGGTACTGCAGACCGATAAGTCCTCTGATTTTTTTTTTTTCCCTGTTTCAAGCACAAGGGCAGGACCTAGTCTCCTTAGGGACAATCCTCCTAGCCCAAATCCTAAGTCCAGGCTTGGTACTGTAGTTCAAACATGTTGAGCAGTGTTTGTCTAGAGAAGGCAGCAACGCCATTCACAAGACATCTCAGACTCACAGGGCGTTCTCGCAAACCAGCGTCTTCGCCTGGGACCAAACTTGGAAGATTTGAAGGTAAGCAATACAGTGAGCACCGTGAGCTTTACGTTCTTCCTTTCGAGATCGCTATTCATGAAACCAAATGGCTGCATTTTGCTCTGGCTGACAGAGCTTCCTGGTGCCACAGTCCAACAGTGAAACAGGACCACATTACTGCGGCTGTATCAGAGATCCAAATTTACACAAACTGGCAATCACCCTGGGTAATTTATAGCTCCCTGAACTCAGAGCATCTCCTTTGATTTTGTGGGTTTTGGATTAGACCCAAGGCACAAAAGCCAAAAAGCATTTCCAAAACAACCCATCATTTTTTTGTGGTCTTCCAAGGGCAGCGAAGACCCAACAGAATGTTTAATCTGCCACTGGGAATAACAGCTGAGCATTTAATTTACAGAACTTTTTCTGAATGATCGGGTTGTTTTTCTCAACCAACAGGTAATGCATCCTCTCATACCTGAATTAAGAATGTCACCTGAATTCAGGCTTTATAAACCCGAAAGGGTTACAGATTCAGGCCCACGACCGAGGAATGCTTATCAAGGAGGAATATATAGAAGCAGCATGAATCCAGGGATATGAAATGTTTGAAATAGATTTTGCATTAGACTGCTTCAAAGTTTGGACCTGAGGCTGTGTGGAAAGAGACTACCTGGTAAGAGTGACTGTGTTGGATTGCAGTGGAGCTAGAGCGGGGGAAAGAGAAAAACAGACACATAAGCACCAGTCCTCCTCCTTGCTGTACCATGCTGTAGCTTTTCTCCACCTTTGGAAGAGCTATTGAGAAGCTGCAGTTTTGCTCAGCTGTCTCTAGTTTCTTTTAGCTGCACAGTACGAGAGGAAAGAAAAACGGGATTAAGGAGAAAAGAATAAGACCCTCTTCCCTTCCTTTCCAAGGAAATCTCTTTCTTCAGAAAAAGGAATAAAGTGCACTGAATGCACTAGCAGTGTGTTCTTATATCCAAACAAATCTAGAGTCACTGAAAAATAAAATGTGATAGCTAGTGGATGGGAAAGATAGAGTTTGAATTTAAAAAGTAGATTTCTTTAACATAGTAAAGAAAGAAAATGAGTTAAAAGGAGGACAAACTTTTTCAAGAATTAAAAAACTAAAATAAAACAAGTCACTTCTCCTGTAGCAGCGCTAGAAGCTCTCTTTAAATTGAAAATAAGCAATCACACACAGCAAGGTTTCTACTTTTGGGTTTTCCTTGCCAGCTTCAGTACAGGGAAGTGTTTGTTGGGTGCACTAAAAGATACATATACTTTAACTATTACTGCTCAGGAATAAATGTGCTTTATTGCAGCCAATTGAATGTCATCTGGGTATATATTATTTTAGAAACAATCTACCTCATTCTGCTCAGACGTTTGATAAGCTACTCCCTTTCCTGAAGGAAATGTGATTTGTTTTATTTGCAGACATGCTCTGAGGCAAATTTCACCATCTGCATTCCCATTGAGGTTGGCAGAACAACACGATCCTAAAAACTCTATAGCTTTCATTCTCCCTGCCCTAGGAGATTACTTATCCAAAGAGGAAGGAGCTACATATTTTAAGCATCAGGTAGCAAAAAGTCCTATTTTCTCTGAATCAAAATTTAAATTTTGTGAGTATTTACTCTCCCTCCCATTCCTAGGAGAAATCAAATGTAGTGCAGTATGCTCATGTATTGAGGAGTGTGTCATGCACAAAGCTTTAAAAGTTCCTGTTTATTCTGAGTGAACGTTAGAGATCCTGGGACACATTTCATAAAACTAGTCTTTGTTCTCTGCCAACAACAGATTGCTCACTCTTCCATGGCAGTGCAAATATATCAGCTTTGAGATCAGTTGAAAGATGTTACATAAATGTAAAGTATAATGAAGATAATGAAATTTGAAAGTCATGTATAGCTTGTCTGACAGCCATCTACTTAAAGAGCAAGACTGCAAAGATTTCTTGTGAGCAAATCAGTTCTAATTAAAGCATCCATAGCCAGTTGTTATATTTTTGAAAATATAATTAGCCTTTACAGCACTAGTCATCTCACTAGTAAAAAAAAAAAAAAAAGAAAAAAAAAAAAAAAGAAAAGAAAAGAAAAAGAAACTTTGTATTACTGAGTCATATGTTGGTGTGACAACTCCTGTTTATCTTAACTTTCTGCAGCTTTAAACATGAAATCTAAGAGGGAGGAAGCAGGAAGACAATTTAGTGGTCAAGAATAGCTGGTGTGAAAGGAAGGGAGGGAGCTTTCCCCTTGAGCGAAAAGATAACTTGCAAAGTCTTGTTTTTTCTTTCAAAATGCACTTAAAATCATGGTGATTTTACTGAATTATCAAGTCCTGGTACTTAACAAAACCTATTTATGCCAACAGATTTTTTTTTCCCCAAAAAACCAGTAGTCTCCTTTTGATCCAAAAGATCTTTCTAAGGAACAGTTTCCATAGAATGAACAAGATTGTAGGTGACCTGTGCATACGCTCACAGTATATAAATCTTTTTTTCCATAATGATTTTGAAAGCTAGTTTCTATAGTTTGCTATAGCATAAAAAGACAAATTCAAAACCTCTTGAGATTCAAGTAAAACAGATTTTTGTTTCTAATTCTGCTTTTTAAAATGAACTTTTAATATTTATATCTGAAAATATTTAATATATTAATATTTAATATATTAATATTAATATTTAATATTAATATATTATAGATACTCAAATGCCTAGTTTAGATTTTTTGATGTTCAATTAGAGTAACTAGGAGCAAAACAGACCTAGCTGTACAGAGGTGAACATGCATTTCCCACCCATCACGTAATTAGCAACACATACCGCAAAAAGTGGTCCTAATGAGACAAAAAAAATACGGAATGGCTACCACCCTCAGCTTTGCGTGATTGTAAGAGCATAGCTTGTACCTATCTGCAACCTTGCTGCAAAGAAACGGACCCAAGATTTAGAGCTGTGTACATTCGCATACACAGAAGGCTCAAGAGTGGCGCGTGAAGTTTTTTCCATTAAAGCAACGAAGTCACACAGCTGTGTAGCACTTCCACTTCAAAATGTATTTTCATAGCACAAAATTAAGCCAACATGCAATTAAACAAGCTAATAATTGCAAAAGAAAATTTGGGACTGCAAAAAAACCCGTTGATTCAATTATTTTCAGCACCATACACTCACTGGTCGAGAACGCATGTCAAAGACAGCTGAATTTTTCTTGAGAATTTGGTTTTGATTTGTAAAGAGGCTCACAGGTAGACACTGTGTGACTGTTTAATGACAACCTCTGGTGTGAATACAGCTTTTCCGGAAGGCAGAGTATTTTGCACAGGCCTGAACAGTCTCATGACTTGCATAAGACTTGGACGTTGCCATTTGTACCTCTGACCTCTTTTGTAAAATGGCAAGAACAGCTACTGTTCTCTCTCAAATGGCTGCTAAAAAGCTTAACTAATCACTGTTAATAGAGCACACTGAGGCTCTCTCACAGCATGGGGTTTTGGTTCTTTGAGATGGAAAAACATAAAAAGCAAGGAATCTTCATAAAGACTCCTGATTCCACCACAGTAAACGAAATTTAATTTTATGACTACTAAGAAACTCAGAAACAGATACTCAGATCAGCAATCTCATTGAAGTCTGCTGAACTAAGTGGATTTAGCTCAGTAAAAGATATGGCCCTCAATTTTTAAAAAGTAGCATTTTTAAAAACATTTGAGAACTGGAAATTAACAAGTGCCAGCAGTTTGGCCCAGATTCGGAACAGACTGTCCAGGGATGCAGTTAAGTGCTTCTTAATTAAATATACATTGTGCTTAATGTTAGGCTTTTCTGATAGGAAAGATACCAGTGTTGTTCAAGAGCTTTCTCAGTTATCTTCCATTACAACTATTATTATGAAGTCAGATAGGTAGGATTGTTTCTGATGCTTTAAAATAGAACTTCATGTCCCTGTGTGCAGTGAAATAATATCTATTCAATATTCATTTCATAGAGTACATGCTCTCTAAACTATTTTTGAAACTATATTTTCACAGCATTCATTTCCTTGGCATCTGAAGTAATTAAAGAGACTTGCTCATCTGCAGCAAAAGCAATAATGTTTCTGCCAATACCTAAGAATGAAAGCTGAAACAGCATTCAAAATATATCTTGAATAAATGTTCAATAACATATCCTTAGGGCAGTTTCCTGTTTTACTGGCAAATCCACTTTGCATGCATCTGATAAAATGGTTTGAACTCTGAAAGTTTAATACTGCAAAGAATGTTTGATGATGCTTAGAACATGCCATATGACAAACTCAAAGCAACTCACTATGTTCCTGCTTCATTAGTTCTTGCCACTTAAAAAAATCTAGTCATATGTATCAGATTGGATCTCCATTTTATTCATCTTTCTGGGGAGTAGGATTTGCAGTTTATTTCTAAACTTTTGCCACCTAGTTTTCATGAAGAATTTTTGTTAATTTTTCTTTATTGCTAACTTGACTCCCTGAACTATTTTTCCTATAGCTCCAGCAGGGAAGCTTATTAGTCAAGGAAAACTTTTGTAGGGAAGTATTTAATCTCTTTTTCTCTCTTGAGCACTTCAGATCATGACTAGATGACTTCCTAGACACTCAGCTAACCCAGGTTAACAGGTCAATAATGAGGTAAGTGGGTAAATTCATAGAGTATAGAAAAGACTTTAATCAGCACGGAGTCACTGAACCAACCCAACTGCACCCGCCCAACAAAATTAGAGTAGAGAATGCTTTCAGGTGAATTAGGGCACTCCATTTATTGTTCAAGGTGTCCTTCCACAGTGGCCTCTGTATTTGTCACGTCAGCGGTAGTGGTCTGTATGTAAAGTCCTGCCCAGGAGGAAGGAGATTGAGCTGGCTATGAAAGACATCTCAGGCACTAGCAGCTCTAGGACTGTGTACAATGTGGCTGGTGCCAGTGATTTCAGAACGATCATGATCAAATAAGAGAACATCTTCAGATCCATTCATTATTCCTCTGACTGTTGAAGCATTTATCTGGTACTTTGGCTAGGCACAGCTCTATCTAAAAGAGAGCTTGGACCATGCTAGATGACATACCAGTGATCAGCAACAGCTCAACTATATTAGGCCTGACTTGGATCCAGAGTTGGCTGTGTATCATCATTTCAACAGGTAGTAAAAAGGTCTCTGATTTATTTATTCCAGAATAAAGAAACGCAACCTTTTTGTTTGTTTGTTTGCTTGGAAACTCTTCAAAACCAATGTAAATTGAATGCCTCTGAAAACTGAGCACATCTTTTTTAAAGAAGTATTCAGTAAAAATATTTGCAAAATATTTGTAGATGAATGTATTTGCTCTTGGCTACTACACTCCAGTTTTCATCTGCAAAGCAATTGGCATTTGGCACGTGGCTTTAAGTATAGTAACAAAAGCCTGAGGCAATTAATACTAGTGTTTAAGACAGCTAATTTTCTCTTCCATGATCTTCCCTCTTCTGGTCGTATTTTGAAAGAACAATTACCAGTCCTGTAAGCCAAGCCTAGAAGAAACCGGACAGAAACCACAGGGTCTGTCTGCTGATGTTAGTTATTAATATCCGCATAAAGGCTTATTATACTGAATACAGCTGCAGCTTTTTCCAGGAAAGTGGCAGTCAAAAAAACTATTACAACAGATGCTCTTCAGACCCTCCTACAGAATATGGTCCTGTCTGTGATATACACACAGCCTACATCTACATCTTGTACACATCTTGTACTTACATTTGTGTTAGCTGCTTTATAGTAGCATAGCTGGTAAAGGGATTTTTTTTTCAAGTTTATATTTTAGAGTTAGAGCCAATAAAAAAAACTGCAGGCATTTAAACTGCATAGCAGTTCCTACATTTAATAAGTGTATAATGTAAAACACAGAAATAGTCCCCAGAGAAACAAAACAAAACACAGGGTTTACTTTGCCTTTAACCACTAGCAACTTGTGTTCTATCGCCAGCCAAAAGTTTCTGCTAGTCTCTTCTGCCCGGTTTAATAGGCAAGGTTAAGGGATCATAGTGTCAATGACACTTTTTTTAGCACACAAGAGCTCTGAGATCCTAAAAGTCACAGCCACCACTTCTCCAGGAAGCTTTATAACCACAGATTGCTGTATAAAAGGTCATTATCTTGGGCAATCTTAAGGCTGAGAGTCCTGCTCACTTCTTTCAGGACGTATCTCTACTGCTAAATAAGAGATGTAGGAACTTAAATTAAGCAGTGGGCTCCTCATCACCCACAATACCTAAATGGTAGTTCACACCCTGGTTCTCCTTTGGACTGCTTCAAGTAATCGTTTCCAAGACAAATCTGTTCCAGAGGAACCTACCCCTCAGCTGTGTAGACATAAGCCATTTTTTTCTGTTTGGCTTTGAGGCCAGGTCTTGGCTCATGGTCCCTTTTTAATTAGTAGCATAAACATAGCTTCAAAGAACTTCTGTGGGTGTCAAACCTCATTAGAAGATTTGTGGTTCTGAATCCCAAGTGTGCAGTCATCTCTGTTGCAGCCTTACTTCAGGCATCTACGGTGTAGAAAAGGAAAGGATTTAATTAGCATTTCTTATTAGCTAGCCCTAACATGAGCACTCCTTGAGGTGTTTTGCTCTCTCTGAGCAATTGGGAAGCTTCCTTATTTTATTCAGGATTTTGGATTACCTCCGAGGGGAACACGAATGTCAAAGGCAGGCTTCGTATTTCCTACTGCATACACCCACCTCCACTATTAGATCCGCCTCTAAACTCCCTCACAAAGAGTTTTTCTTTTATTGGATGCCACCAGACTTAAAACTAATCTCTGCTAATGCAATCTCTGTTGATGCAAATTCAGATGAAAAACAGAATCTTCCTGCTTGGAACTGTTTAGAAGTGGTTAAGAGCCCAGGAAGAACAGAAGCTTACATGGTAGGAAAAAGCATGTCACAAGATTTTCAAACATCAAATAACAGCGTCATATTCCTTTTCCTTTGCTGTTTTTCAAGATATGGTAGATGCCATCAAGCCTGCATTTTCTTTTCCCTTTTAAGGGGTCTACGCCAGCTCAGGGCAGACCACAGTTGTGTGGTCGCTGACTCTCGTAGTCCTTGTTTTTCAGAACTAATGCTTTAAGGTCAGCTTCTGTGGTAAACCTACAAAAAAGGATGCCAAATAAAATTGCCAGAGACATTTCTCTTTCAAGTACATACAATCTAAAATCTGTTTGAACTGTTCTATAAAGGTGCACCGTTTGTTTTGTTCGGTATTATGTTATTGCTTCCTTGTTTTTCAGTCTCTTCAAGGCAGGGACTGATTCTTGGTTTGATCCAGTTTGCCTCCTTAATTGCACCGTGTGCAGAGCAGCTGAGCAACAGACACGGTTCTGCAGCAACAACACTGAACCTCAGAAAGCAGAGCAGCAATCTTGTTTACAGTCACTGAAAGACAGCACGCGGAGATAACAAAGCGTTCAGTTTGTGATGGAAAGGAAAGCGCACGCACCACGTTCCACGAGAACATGGTGTGTGCTAGTCCAGATCATCTGGCTCACCATTAACACATCTCAACCACCTTAATATAACTTAATAATCGATGCGGTGAACAACCACAATTCCTTCGGTTTTCTAGCATTTTCTCCCCTCCCCTCTATCTTGACAACTGAATTAGCAGCTGGTACATATTAAGAGTGGACAATTAAGGACACTATTTTTTTCTTCTTATTCTAGCCAAACTTTTTCTTCTGCCTGAATTCTTGTCACATCCTATCTTATGACATCTTGTCACTGGAATATCCCAGGAAAGTCCACTGTCCTTTGGGATAAGGATGAGGTATGCATGAGATAAGGATGAGATACGTACTACCATTTATATTGCTTTTAAGGTTTCTGGAGATCTTTTATGATAGCCCTGCTTGTAGCTCAACAGAAATAACATAGGGTCAAAGAACTGGCTTATAATTCTTGCTTAACTATTAAATTTTAAAATAAGAAATAAAAACAAACAAAAACTAGCCCAAATACAATTTGTATAAAAAAATACCAACCTCCTGCCCCATCCATACTGGTTCTTACTGTTCAGGTTATATTGGTAGGGGAAATTTTGACTTTTTCCTCTGTCAAACCTACTTCTGCTGCTACGAAGTTGCTATAGAACATCAAAAAGCCACTTCTTCTCAGAAACATGCATAGCCATTCTTAACACACCAACATAAAAACACAAAGGGCCTGGGAGGAGGAGAGACCAAAGGGAGGTGTTTATTTAAATGCCCTTTCTGGGGCTGGAACTTGAAGCTAGCGAGGAAAAAACAGACTGCTGATGCAAGTGACAGATCCGTACCTGCTACGGCAGCCTCCTTGTCTCCAAAGGAGCCCTAGTCCCGTGAATTAACTTTGTTTCTGATTCTCTCCTTTCCTTTCTCTTTTCTCTGGCCTAGTTTGTTCCACGACATAAATGTAAGGAACCTTCACTAGGTTATAGAATAAAGTACAAAACTTAGCAAGCTGTACATAGTCATTTTCTTATGGATACCTAAACTTAACACAAACCGTTTGCTCAATAACTCAGTCGAATCCCATCCCCTCAGTACTTAGTCACCCAGGAAAGCTTTCAAATTGGATTAGAAAGTTGCATTACTCCACTGCTTCTCTTTATTACAAAATAGTTACCTGTGTTCATTAGCATCAGAAGTTATTTGTTTCACTGTAGCTCCTGTAAATCCTACACAAAATTAAAACTCCATTATGCCAGGCCCTATGAGTTCGTAGTAAGTTCTTTAAAGCACAGACTGTTTAAGGAGAGACTTGACTATGGTACAAAAGATCATAAAAATACTTAGTTTTAGATCACTGGCTAAGTGGAGAGGAAAACACAGTTTTCTCATTTCTGGTCCACCACCCCGAGTAGTTCCGGGATTCTCTTGTAACTGAAACAGCTTAATTCGTGAGACAAGGTGCACAAGCAGCTCTCGCAACACGCTCACCTAGCGCGCCAGCTGCGGCAGACAAGGTGTTTTGTTTTTATTGCAGGAAGTCCAACTTGGTTCCAGCCCACAGACACTTCCAGAATGCAAACATTTAATCCTGTTACACAAGTGTGGGCACGTAAAGTGGGTTTTCCAGTGATAACGAGGATTTTAAAAAATGCATTCATTTTCACTACTTTGTGATTTTGTAAGCAGGCTAACACATGCCATGAAACTGTTTTTTTCCCGTATCTTTCTCCTCCCAGAGGAAAAAAAAAAATAAAAAGAAAAAAAAGCTATTTCACAACAAGCTTATTTGCTTTGTGCAACTAAGGAAAGGTTTCAAAACTCAGGGTAAAATTGCAGTATACTGCTACACAAAGGATTAAAGGAATATACAGGAGATGTACTTTATAAGTTCTCTTGAAGAAGATGGTCTGCTTTTATGTAAACTGCCTTTCATCTTATCATATATTGTTCACAGTGAGGATATAAAGTAGACAGGATATTGAGTGAGGCTACAAAATGATGCAGAAGGAAACAAAGCTCTTTTCAGCAGTTTATGTTTTTAAACACTGTCGAAACTCTTCCACATCTACATCTCTCTCTCTTGGAAGTATACTTGTGCTTATATAAGCCTGACAAGCGCCTATGATTTATATCTTGAAAGAAGACATGGATTCCTTGAGCAAACTGTTGCTTTAGCCTATAAAGGAGGCTGTAAGCCTGCTCTTTAGAATACTGCTTAGACTTACTATGATAAAGTCTTCCTTCATGTAAATGCACTTTGGGTTTTGTTTTTGCTGTGCTGTGTTATACAATTAACTGGGATTTTTATAAATAACTGGAACTTTATATGAATATGTGAATTTACATTTAATTCTGTGTGAAGCAACTGAGTGCAGGGAAACCTATCATTCCAATCGTCTGGAATATCTCATCAAAGAAATGAGGGTTTTTTCCTACTTATTTTGGAAAACGTATAGTGTTTTGTGTTTGGAATTCCACGAAAAGGCAGAATAACCTTATCCAGGCAGTGAATTCTATTCCAAAGCATTTTCACTCAATATCATCACATAAACCGTTTCTGAAGCAGACTTTAAGATATTTCCCCACACAAATGCAATAATGGAATCTCAGTTTAAATGAGACTTCAGCAGGATAATGTCAGAAAGATAAAATTTCTTCAGTGTTTAATTTCAGAGGTGCTAAGAGTCTCATCATTTGAGCTGGAAGCAATTGGAGATGTGAGTAGGCAGTGCTTCAGAAAAGCAAGCCCATAGACTGTGCATAATTACATTCAGCTTTTCATCAAAGAATATCACTCAGTAGTTTGCTTACCACTGCAAGGCCTGATAACAAAGCTGCCAGTGCTGGCCGAGAGTCACGAACTAGGTGAGGCAGACCCATGTGCTGCTCCTACCCAACTTCAGATCTCCATCTGCATGGGACTGCATCCAAAGTAGTAAGGTATCCTGAGAAGGAAGACAGGCTCCACTAACACCCTGAATAGCTTCTGGTCCAGACTTCATTGATATCACCTGGATTGGAGAATATCCAACAGGCGTTATCTGCACCCACCCAAGTAGCTGCAGCTGTAAATTAAGTGAGCTAGAGACCACTTTACATCACTGCTATTTTGCATTGATTGAAAAGATCATGTGCTAAAAGACTTCCTTTTTTAGAGATGGAATTAGGTTATTTATCATGAATTCCATTCCAGGGAATAGCAAACCATGAATATAGCTACATCATTTTATCTCATGTTTTTTTCTTATTCTGATATATACAAACAAAAATCCTTCCTATGGTATATGTATATAATATCAGAGATGCATAATTCAGAACAGTCAGTGACTGCCTAGAAAAACATGGATTAAATCAAAACATATTCTTGTACTTTTCTTTGGTTTAAAAAAACTCACTTTTTCAAAATTAATTTTCCTCCTGATATAATAAAACCTTCACTTCAATTATTGCTTTACATTTTAAAAGAACTGAATGGCATGATATTAAGAACATTATGTCATAGAAAACGGGTTATACACTAATGTTGGAGTATCTCAATTTTAGAACCAATGTAAGTTGTCTAAACAGATCAGTAGCTACTAAATGTTAATTAATTTAAATGTCAATTAAATTCATATTCAAAATGTAAAAAGGACATTTCAAGGATATCTAGAAATGAAACTGTTATAAACTCCTGCAATAGGGTTGAAAAGTCACGGGGTAAAACCATAATGGTATCTTTTCTGTTTTCTATTATTGAAGAAAACGAATAATTCCAAATATTCCAGTTTAGGTGTTGTAGCTGACATCCAGATCATGTTTTCTGCTGCTTTTACTATGAACTAAAAGTTCAGTATTGGGACTATATAATACTTGTGTAGAAACATGTGCATGCAGTCTGTAAAGTATGAAGATTGGATGGATTGCAAGAGTTCAGTTTGGGAATTTTGCTGCAGGCTTTTTTTTTTTTTTTTTTTCTATAGGTCTGGCCAGAAGGCCAAAGGAATAACATTTTATTTTTCTAGGGAACAACAGAAATCTGCTGAATGAGTAAAACAACCATCAAAAGGAAATATTATTGTCATTTTTAAAAGAAAAAAAAATCTCAGCAGGAAAAATATAATATTAAATGCATAAGCATAGGTAAAGAGCTCTAAGAAGCAGAAAGAATGTGCTTGAAATGACAAAATACTATCCTTTGGTTATGTCCACAGAACACAAACAGAGTGTTTGAGTATCGTCATTCACTTGGACTCTGCTCTAATAATTAGCCTTTTCAAGCAAACTGTCAGATCTCTGGTACCTAAGCAAGCTTAGCTGACAGCAGCAGCCATGCATCTGAGCAATGTGTGCGGCAGGCTTTGTGCTCCTGAGAAGCAGGACTCTTGCACGTGGGTGAAGGCTCGCTGCTGTTCCACATCGTATGACCCAATCTACTCTAGACTGGAGTCACAAGATTTACTTCTGCCCAGCCACAAGAACGAGTTATATGGCCCAATCAGTCTCAGATGTCCAACCCCTCCATACTCAGGGGAATGAACTCAGCAGTGCATCACCAAATATTTAAGTCATTTTGTTTGTCCTTTGTGATATTTCTTTTCAGGTAAGAGTAATTCAGTTGTCTGTGGTATTATTTACAATCAGTCTACTTAACGTTTTTTTCTGATAGCTACATATGGGCATTGTGTACACTTTTTTTTTTTTTTTGGTCTGTGATAGAAATTTCTGTACAGAAAGCTTGAAGACCAACCACCATTCATTGTCCAAACTTCTTAACACAGTTCAAAGAGCCTGATCTATCTGCTCATCCATTTCTCATATCTATTTTAAAGACAACCAGTTGCTTTTACACATATATATGTCTGCTATCATTTTATATTCTGCTCAGCATAATGTATGAATGAAGAAATGTGTTTAGCACTACTTCAAAAAATGAAGCAAGAAAGAATGCACTATTTACCTCTCCAGATCTAGGTTTATATATTCATCATCACTGTACCTCTACGTCTCAGAAAAATATTAAATTCTCTTCTCCACTGTCTCCTCTATCTGTATTCATAAACATCATATCCAGCTTCTTTTACTGAGGAATAAAGGCTGCTAAATTCAGAGTAACACTCAAAAAGGGGAACTGAGCACTAAATGCTCACACTGGAAGAAAAGTTGCCCACAAGCATACCTTACATCTTCTGTAAAACAATCAAGCCAAATCTCACCCAGAACCACACAGTGGCTTTCAGTTTATGGTATGTTCAAGGTACTATGTCCTGCCTCTTAATATGCCCAGATTAATAAACCCTAGCAAAAAGTACAGGCAAAGAAACTGCCATTTTGATCCATAATCCATGTGAAATGGATTAAAGAGTCATCTGAGCTAGGTGCAACCAAAAGGCGCCTGGGATCGGATTCCATAACCAATACGTCATAGCAACACTTTAAATCTGCTCAGAAAATGGCAGTCAGAACAGGTTTCCTACAAAGATTTCTAAACTTATGCCCTTCTCTCCCCCTTTTCCTTGTGCCTTGGGGTGTTTAGAATGTGCTACCTCACATTCTCTGGAATATGGAGCGCTGCGCCAGCACGTGGACTGCTCCACGTGCCAAACCTGCTGCAGCACAGCTGTGCTTATGTCCCCTGCTGCAAGCTGCTGCAAGGATTGTGCCAATCAGCATTTAGGCACCAAAGGACTCTTGATACCTACAGAAATTTTTGGTTTCTGGGAAACAGGTTTTGTAAATGCCAAAAACACCTAAAAGTTTGGCATATATAAAAGAGGAATGAAGTTCTAGTTTCAGGAATGAACCTATCATCTAATCTCTCACTTCCTTCCGTTAGTCACTTCGTAAAACGTTGTTGTACTGCACAAGTTAAAGGTAATTTCTCAGGGCTCTTTAAGTCAAAGCCAACTCCTTGAATTGCACTTGGAAATAGCTGGCAGCCTGATTAGGTCAGAAAAGTACATGGGTGATTCTACTGAGGGGTCACCAACTTGTGGAGCATTATTAACAGCCTGGCAGAGCTATTAGCATGTTAGCATCTCTTCACGCCTTACTTTCATTGCTATTAATTTAGATTTAGTATAACTGCTTACCTTCCAAGGTAATAGTTGAAAGACCCAATGAGAGATACAAGATGTGCAGCAAACCAGCTCCTGGGGCTGGGGAGTGAACAGACCAGGAGCGTAACATGGGTCAAATATGCAAGCAGATAGTCAGGAACCACACCAGTCAGAATCCGAAATCGATGTCAGAGTCGTAAGTAAGGTGGGAATCTGGGGAGAGAAAGAGTTGGAAGTGTAGGTGATGGGGAAAGAGGGCTGAGCAGAAGGGTTTTAGGGATTATTACACGTGAAATGTGACTCCAATTGTCTGGGAACAAAAAAGTTTAAACCAGATCAGTCTGGACATAAGCTTTTCACCGGAGTGGTGACAGAGGAAGCCATCCAGGCTTAGTCATTTCCTTTTTTATCCAGAATTTCCTAATATTGAAATACCTTGTGCTTGAAAATTAAACATAACAAATCTGTTTTTAAGAGATACTGTTTGTTATTCACCTTTTCTTTTAATTCAAAAAGCTAACTCATCATTCATTTTAAGTATTAAATGTTCATTGAGCTTTTTCATATGAAGATGCTCATTATTAGAGTTTGGGTTAGCATACAGATATTCTAGCCCTTGGCCACAGATTCCATTGGGCTTTATGCTATATACATACAAAGGAAAAAAGAGAGAAGTCCATGTCTCAACAACTTGCAGTTTATCAATAGTAAGAAACACCAATCAGAGACAGAAAAAATGATAAGCCAGTACTGGTTAATGGGATCTAAAGGAATCAGAGGACACTGGCATTTTAACTGTTATTCTGATTTTAGCAGTACAGTAGCAAAGGAAAGCCTTTAAGGAAGGATTTGGAGGCAGAAAAAAATAGAATCTGTTTATGTTACTGTGGTATTCTCCTCACAATGTAAGCAACATGTAAGGAAGCTAGGAGGCACCTTTTTTTCCAACAGAGGCAATACAGGTTGGCACGTTGGACTTACTTACAACATTGAATGAAAACTGTTAGTGGGATAGGACAGTGCCAGTGCCTTTGAAATCAAGTACAAATAGCTTATAACTATTTTTAACTTTTTTTCCATACAGAGGGGAAAATCAGCAGCCATTTACAAAAAGTAGTGCTGACATAGTCAAAGCAGCAAGATAGGAAGATCATAGAATCATAGAATCAGTAAGCTTGGAAGGGACCTCTGGAGATCATCTAGTCCAACCTCCCTCCTCAAGCAGGGTCACCTAAAGCATAGTAGACAGGATCATGTGCAGGAGGGCTTGAAGATCTCCAGAGAAGGAGACTCCACAACCTCTCTGGGCAACCTGGGCCAGTGCTCTGTCACTCTCACAAGGAAGAAATTCCCCCTCACGCTCAGGCGGAACTTCCTGTGCTTCAATTTCTGCCCATTGCCTCCTGTCCTAATTGTATTTCAGATAGATCCCAGATGCAAAAGACTATACCAGATAATGCCAAAGAAAAAGATGATGTAGCAATTCAGACTTCAGGTTAAGGTGGTCATGGATGAACGTTCTGTCTGTATGGATGGATTTGTATCTGCAATATATTACACAGAGTCAACAAGATGTAGACAGCATATCAGGTCACGGAAAAGTCAGACAGTGCCCAAGTTAGAGGGCTGACTAACTGGGAAGTTGGAGGTTTTATTTCCAGTGACTGAAAAACGAGGGGAGGGCTTAGAGAAAAAAGGTTGAGTCATGTTTCTGCCATCAGTGCAAGAGCTGAGCTCAAAAAAGTGCGGACAGAAGGAGGCAGTCTGGGTTAGAGAGCCGTTTCTGGGATTCACAACAACAGACACCAGTGGAATTTGCGTTCACAAACCAAAAGACAAGAAGAACCAAAGGGGGCTGCAGAGAGAGTCCTGAAAGACTGTCTCATATTTAGAAATGAAAATAACTGCGGTAACTTGTGAAAATAGCAGTCGTTTATTTTAAAGATAACAAATGCATTGCCTAGCCATTACTGCTTCACATTACCCTGGAGGAGATTTTGCCTCACACAAAATTGAGAGTGACAGAAATAGCTGTGTTGCATATTCCATACATTTTGCTCCCAGTGAAAGATTGTGGTGAAACATGTGGCAGGAGCACTGTTGAGCAGGTTAGCCAGCACTAAACTCAGGGGAAACAGCCAGCTCTCCCAGTTACAGAAAGACAGCAGCAATGCCACAGTCCATGGCTGAAATGAGTGTAGAAAAGAAATCAAGTTGCTTGCACTATGGATTTTCTCTTGAAGTCCGATGGCATCCAAAGTGATGTGATGTGATGGGTGTATTTGGGACCCTGGTGACAAGGGATACAGAGAAGGCAGAATTACTGAATGCCTTCTTTGCTTCAGTCTTCACTGCTAAGGGCAGCCCTCAGGAATCCTGTAGCCTGGAAGCAAGGGAGAAAGTCCAGAGAAGGGAAGACTTTCCTTTGGTTGAGGAGGATTGGGTTAAAGACCTTCTGGGCAGGCTAGACATCCACAAATCCATGGGCCCGGATGGGATGCACCCACAGGTACTGAGGGAGCTGGCAGATGTTGTTGCCAGGCCGCTCTCCATCATCTTTGAAAGGTCCTGGAGAACTGGAGAGGTACCTGAGGATTGGAAGAAAGCCAATGTCACTCCAGTCTTCAAGGCAAGGGCAAGAAGGAGGACCCAGGCAACTATAGGCCGGTCAGCCTCACCTCCATCCCTGGACAGGTGATGGAACAGCTCATTCTAGATGTCATCTCCAGACATATGGAGGAAAAGAAGGTGATCAGAAGCAGCCAGCGTGGACTCACCAAGGGCAAATCCTGCTTAACCAATCTGAAAGCCTTCTATGATGGAGTGACTGGCTGGGCAGATGAGGGGAGAGCAGTGGACGTTGTCTCCCTCGACTTCAGCAAGGCTTTTGACACTGTCTCCCATAACATCCTCCTAGAGAAGCTCAGGAAGTGTGGGTTAGATGAGTGCACAGTGAGGTGGATTGAGCACTGGCTGAAAGGCAGAGCTCCAAGGGTCATCATCAGTGGCATGGAGTCTAGTTGGAGGCCTGTGGCTGGTGGCGTCCCCCAGGGCTCAGTACTGGGTCCCATCCTGTTCAACTTCTTCATCAGTGACCTGGATGAGGGGACAGAGTGCCTCCTCAGCAAGTTTGCTGATGATACCAAGCTGGGAGGAGTGGCTGATACAGCTGAGGGCTGTGCTGCCATTCAGAGAGACCTGGACAGGCTGGAGAGTTGGGCAGAGAGGAACCTCCTGAGGTTCAACAAGGGCAAGTGCAGGGTCCTGCACCTAGGCAAAAAAAACCCTAGGCACCAGGACTGACTGGGGGCTGTCCTGCTGGAGACCAGCTGTGCAAAGAAGGACCTGGGAGTGCTGGTGGATGACAGACTGACCTTGAGCCAGCAATGTGCCCTTGTGGCCAAGGCCAATGGTCTCCTGGGGTGCATTGGGAAGAGTGTTGCCAGCAGGTCGAGGGAGGTGATCCTGCCACTCTCCTCAGCCCTGGGGAGGCCTCATCTCGAGTCCTGTGTCCAGTTCTGGGCCCCCCAGTCCAAGAGAGACATGGAACCACTGCAGAGAGTCCAGCGTAGAACTACGAAGATGATCAGAGGGCTGGAGCACCTGCCCTATGAGGAACGGCTGCGAGAGCTGGGCCTCTTCAGCCTGGGGAAGAGAAGACTGAGGGGGGATCTGATCAATGTGTATAAGTACCTGAAGGGAGGGTGTCAAGGGGACGGGGACAAACTCTTTTCAGTTGTCCCATGTGACAGGACAAGAAGCAATGGGCAGAAATTGAAGCACAGGAAGTTCTGCCTGAACGTGAGGGGGAATTTCTTCCCTGTGAGAGTGACGGAGCACTGGCCCAGGTTGCCCAGAGAGGTTGTGGAGTCTCCTTCTCTGGAGATCTTCAAGGCCCACCCGGATGCAACCCTGTCTAACATGCTTTAGGTGACCCTGCTTGAGGAGGGAGGTTGGACTAGATGATCTCCAGAGGTCCCTTCCAAGCTTACTGATTCTGTGATTCTATGATTCCATGATTTCACAAAAGCATTTTAAAGCAGCAGAACTATACAATTACAAAATCCTGACATGAGGAAATAATGTATCACAAGGGAACAGAACAATTAGTAACAAGGGAAAAACAAAAACAACTGCATTTTCTTTAAGAGTTCATTCTACCAAAAATGCTTGATTCTCCACAACACATTTTGTACTGTGAAATTTACACATGCAAATCAGAAACATTTGGGCATCTTTCTTTAACAGGTTGTCATTACATGAAAACAACACTGGAAAGAAACATATGCACTGAGTTTAAACCAAAAGCCTGGAAAAGAAAGCAAAACTTTAGCTACTAAAAAGAAAATATTTTCAGAGTATATACTGCCCTCCTGTGTACAGCTGCATTATTACCATTAATAAGCAGTTGCAATCCTTCTCAGTAATTTAGAGGAACATGGAGCTGTGATATCCCAAGTAATGGAGAAATGGGATAAAATACTGGCACTAAGAAACATAGTCAAGACACAACTCAGACCAGGCCTGATATGGCCTGCAATGAGCAGAAGTAAACCATTGCAATTGGTCTCCAACTGTCCCTTTCAAAAATGACTACATTCGTTCCCCAGCACTGGATGCCTGAAGAGTTTATTAGTTTGGGACTCATATATATATAAATGCACAGAACAAACTGGTCAGTTTAGTCTGGCTGCGCTAGCTCTATTTTAGCAGGGTCATGCCAGCCATCAGTAGCCCCCAGATGAGATCATTTGCCTGCGTCTGTTGGAGGTTGTTAGCCTTCCATGTCATAGGCAAACATTGCAGCACTCACTGCCAGAGCTGGCTCTGTTTCCCTGTCACTATCAGTCTATAAGTAAAATAACTGCCCATGAAAACAGAGTTGTCTACAGATGATTGATTTCTTTAACCAGTAGTAATTTCTTCAAATTAAAGTTTCTGATGAACAAAAGGAGTTCCACGCACTCATGTTGAAATACTTACCTGTGCAGCAAGAATTTCCATGCTGGAACTTTTCTTGATGCCCTCTTTAATGATTCCGGTCTTTTAGAAATGAATTTTAATCAGTTTTAAAAAAAACATAATTATGATAAATAAATCTTGTATCTCAACAGTATCAAGCTGTGTGTTGCAGATACTACTATACAATCATTTCTCACCTTAATGAATGTTTTACTCATCATTAAATTCTTCTTCATTTTTTTAGTTTGCTTTTTTAAGGACAACAGGTCCTCAAGCATAATTCAGAGGCTAAATCGATGGCCAAGGACTCCCTTTGTATGCAAGCTCTGTAGGTTATTTTAAGTCCTGACATTTGGACTTGTAAAACTTGGATGTTAAATTGAACTATTCTCTTGAAAACACAACAAATTTGATTTAAAAAAAATATTTATAATATTACATAATTATATAATAATATTATTATAAATTTGGGTTATAATGTCATCAAAGCATGGCTTATAACTTTTTTTTCTCTAAATTTAAGATGAACTTGGTATATATTTGCAAAAATGCAACATAATCTAAATGCTAAGTATTAAAACTTCAGTAGCTAAGACATCAGTTGCCAAATTCCGATAATGTTTCCCTTGCACACTCAAGGACAGCATTATTGCTGAAATAAATTCTTTATTTCTGAAACATTCCAAAACAGTAGTATACATAGTTGTAATCAAATATTAAGTCATATGCCATTATAAGAAAGCATTGATTAGTGCAATTGGATTTTGTAAAAGGTCTATCAAAAAGATTTATTCACATTAAAACTCATTCATTTTCCATAAGCAACTGTTAATAAAACATTAAATTTTATTCTTGATAATAAAGTAATGAAAACTGACTGTTGTTTTAGAGATCACTGTATCTTTGTAAGTGCAATGTGACTTATGCTGCCTTTTTAAATACAAAACACTATGACAATAAATTAACAATTGAACAAATAGTGAAAGACCAACAAAACCATGCTGACCCAGCTGTATGGCAATTTCCAGTGAATGCTACTTTTTGTGCTTCTGCAACATAAATATACTACTTTGTATTGCCAATGGTACATTTTTGTAAGATATGTTCCTAGCGCTAAAAAAGTACATTACCCCAAAAATATTATTTATGGCACAGAAAAGTTAAATTATCTCTTTGTCGTTCAAGGTTCAGGCAAGTTTAAATGAACTAAAGTATATAAAATAAAACGTACTGGAAACACTAAAAAAATTCAAGCACGTACACGGCCCCCCCCAATTCAAAATAAAATGCATGATTCTTTTACACTGAAAAAAATATCTTAGAATTTCAGTATGGCAAACCTGCTCAGAATAGGACTATCTCCTATTGTTGTTTCAAAGGAAGTATTCTGGTACTTTCCATACACATAATATTCCTTTCAGCTCTAAATGCTAAGGCTGCCATTGTTAGTCTGATAACAATGCAGCTGTTCAGGTAACTGGCTAAGTGCAATATTTAGTATTTAATAAGATGTTCATTTTCTAAAAATGACATTGCATTATGAATGTTTACATATTAAAATCTCTGGGGAAATAATAGTGTATGACCCTCTCTTCCCAAATCATTGTTACCCAGCCAGCTGGGTAATGAAATCCACATTATTTTTCTTCCATTGTTCTTGTATTCTTCATCAGTAGCAGCCATCTCTCCAATTCCCATCCCGCATCGTGCTAAGTGATGAAAGAGGCTTTGGCGGCTGAAGAAAACTGTTAAACAGACCAAAAAAAGACAAAGGAAGCCATTATTTCATGTGAAAGATCATATCCTCCAGGACCCCCACCACCACCACCTTCACACACCCAGGCTGCAACTGGCCCTAATAAAAAGGCTAATTAAAAAATGTTTGTTGACCATCTTCCAAACTTCCAAGTACTACTGAGGTAACTATTTCAAATCAAATCAAAGACAATGATGTAACACTCCACTCTGACGTAACAGTCAACTCGCTGGTAGCTAGACAGACTACCTACAATTTCTGGCCACCATATTTTAGACAGGCTGTCTGTGGTCATCCTGTTTTAGTGGCATTGTATTTTGCTGAAAATAAACTGTCCCAGTTCTGTGGAAATGTTCCTTGTAAAACCATCTCTCAAGCTTCCTTCTAGTTCGTTCTCTTTTTCTCTTTGCCTTTTGCTGTAATTGCTGTAACTTACTCATGCGTCCCCTCCTTTTCAAATGCCCTAGGCTGGAAGAAGGCAGAAGCGAGCTGTAAGGCAGACAGAACCAGGAAGTTAAGAATACTAACCAGAACAGATTCTTGTCTCTCTACTACAACTATTTTTCTAGTGGCCAAAAACCTCCAATACAAAAGGTAGTTCAATTTAGGGTGGTCTAATCAAGCTGCTTTTATGCAATTCCACTATTTTTTTGTTACCTTTACTATAAAACCATCTACTTGAGGCATAAAATGCAACCTGCCATTTCTTTCAGAAAATGTGACCTACCTACAACTGGTGCTTTCACTTTTTTATTTCTTTCAGAAATAAAAAGAAGGAACGTATGATTAACAATATTCAGAAGAAAACAGGGAGGATGAAAAGTAAAGAAGAATTAACTAAATTGAAAACAAAGGCAAGAATATTGCTACTTAACCAGAACTGAACTTATGTTACAGGGGAGTGAACAAGAAAACACACTCAAGAGTTGAAAACTGCCAACGAAGCACAAGCTGTCAAAATGATACTACAAAAGTCTGAGACAAAAGTTTTAGGTGGTCAGTAGTCCCTTCCTACTCTCTCATCATCAATTTAGGGTAGCTGAACTGCAGTGACTTGCTACTACACAAGGCAGCAGAAACAAGCAAAGCTCCCACCTTCACTTAGGAGCTGCATTTACATTGCAGCCATGCTTGTGTCTGGCTGGTACCTCACTGATCTAGCCCCAACCTTCTGACTTTACTTCCTGGCTTTATCTTGGACCCGCCTCATCACTGTGGACTTGTCTGTAGATCTGGACCGACTCTGGTCACTCTTAGTGTTTTGTTCTTCTGTTTTGGGTACTGCGGAACTGCCTTGCCATCACACTCTGCACTTAGCTCTCCTTCCTTTAGGGAAGCAGCCCATGCCACTCCCAACATCACTCTCCTGGGTAAGGAGAGGAAGTAGCCAGGAATGTGGAGTTGAAAGTGGACTGGGTGGATCCATTCAACTGCAAGAATGCAGATTTTCCACCTTCCCCTCACCAAAACATAGTAGTACTTCATTTGTAAGCCCAAGGACAGATGGATCAGATCCCTTACAATTTCTTTACTCTGCTTTTGGATGCATGTAGCTCTTTGATGGTAAGGAGGAAAGCAATAAATATTTAGCCATAATGAGTTATTTTGGCTATTACCATTTTATACTGCAAATGATCAAAAACACTCCCTCAAAGGTTTGGTCCTGTGCTCCACATACTGAGGGCCTATCTAAGGTATCTAGCAACCTACTTTAAGTTTCTAAAATAGTAATAACTTGGTTATCTAATAGTCTAGCCACAGGAATGAAGACACAGTTTTGCTCTGAATGTGCACTTCTTCTTGAATATCCGATTTACTTCTTAAAAAATCTACTTTTAATCAAGTTATGACCAAAGATACTCTCTAATTTTCAGTCTACTAATAGAAGCTAGACTCTTGAACTGATAATCTGAAATGCTATTCATTAGAAATGACCACAGTGACAAAATTAATGCTGAGGAAATGGCTCTCTCATGGCTGAATTTCTTCCAAAATTATGTATGAACTGAAATCACCTTTATTTTCCATATTTTTAAAAAAAGGGAGTCTTAAAGAGCTCCAGGCTGAGCTCCAATCTGTCAGTGTTTTAAAGAGTCCTACAAACTTGTCATTCACACAGTGCAAACATAATATATCTTCCAGGATCACTGATCTCGCCCTAGGGCCGCATATGATGCTGCTAATGGTATATTTGAAGGTGAGAAGACAGGAGTCTGAATTTTCTGCACTAAAAATAGCTTTGTTACTGATTTCAATCAGGTTCTAATAAAAGTAGTATTGAAAGTACAGTAAGTGAGAGTTTTCAGATGGTGAAATACATTTTTGTTTAGTATAGTCTGTTGTATGAGAATTTAAAAAATAGCAAGGGACTGGTCTTCATGGCCCAGAAAGTCTCTGTCTTTCTTACATGTTTCTATGAAAGATTTAAGAGCTCTGCAGAAGAACATGAAGATGAGAGAAAAAAGAAAAAAAAAAAAAAAAAGAAAGAAAAAATACCCTCTACTATAAAGAACTCTAACAGAGAGAGTTCCAGCAGAGAGCAAAGAGGTTATAATAGAAATCTCATGGTACAGTGTTCCTCAAAAAAGCAATCTGACAGCTCTTTATCACAGTTTATCAGCGGTTGGTCAAAACCTGTTGTCAGTCACATCGGTGTAATCCCTGAGTAACTCAACTGAAGAGGTAATGTGAGCAATTGAACTTATTCTGAATCTAGCTAGTATCAAGCAAAAAGAAGAAAAACGATGAGAAATAGTGACAACTCACCCAAAACAGAACCAAGGTGTCACACAGTGGGTCTTTGCAATGGGACAGAATGCATGTAAAGGGAAGAAATATTTGGAAGAGTTTGACATAAGTTGACAGAAGTTTCTCTCTGAGAAACTTCATCACCTACTAATCATACAAATATACAGCTAAGAATTTATTTCAACTCCCAGTCGTGATTAGGTGATTATATCACAGTCTGTTTCCTCAAGCTTATTTTATTGCTTACTAAAAAATAATTTGGACATTAAATTTTCTTGCAAAAAGCAAAAATGCATTTGCTTAACAGTATAGCTCATTGAAAGGACACGATACCTCAGGATTTCCTGTTTGCCTATTGTTCCTCAGATGGAATTTAAAAGATGTTGGTTGCAACCTAAGACCTTACTATCTTCCCTCAAGATCCTATAATGTCAAAATGTGCATTTTTACAATCTGTAGCCTTTTACAACAATGGGCAGGCAATTCTTTATTTGGGAACTCTCAAAAAAATGCTCATCCTGCTACCCTGAAATAGCATTTGACACAAGAATTGAAGTCCTGAAGAAGGTAAGTCACATATGGAAATGATGTGAGATTTCCATCTGCTTTGATTTCTTACTGATGAGTGGTAATCAATTCTTACTGATCTACATTAATTATTAGATTTAAATCTAATTAGATTTTATCAAGTATCACAGCTTACAAGGAATTAGCAGCAGGCATTGCCTATTGCTGTTTGTGGAGAGAAATCTTCATCTGCTCAGTGACTCAGCATTAGGAGCTAGAAACATTTCTCCTTCATAGCCTGGCTCTATACTCGAGAGAAAAAGAAAAAAAAGCTACCTAAGCCAAAACTAGCTACCCAGGAAAGGAGGCCTGTTTAACTCTTACCTTCGAACTGGCTGTGCAATTTTACTTCTGGGTATGCCACTCCCATTGATGGCCAGCGATGGTCTTGGAAGAGCACTGCGCCCTACAATCCCTTGGTTGGCAGTCTTGTTTGGCATTGGGATTCCAGTGTTAGAGTATAACTGTAAATTGTTGGATACCGGAATACTACTACTGCCTTGTACAGTTGGGCTTACATAGGCAGTAGCTTTAAGAGGCTGTCTAACAGACACTGGAAAATGTCCCACACTGTGAACTCTGTGTTGAAGTTGTCCTGGTGAGGGAACTGTAAAGAGTGGTAGGAAAGAAAGAAATAAGGTCAATATGCAACATGTAGTAATGTTAATTTCTAGACAGGTCTGTATAGCCACATTCATTATGTTATTTACTTGCTCACTATAAATTACTGAAAAAATCGTTGGATCCAATACTGCATCCAGTAACACTGCATAAAAAATAAAATACTCTATGTCATCCCCATACTAACCAAGAATCCCACCCTTTATTCTTCCTTATTTCTCCTCTCAAAGATGTTTCATTAGTCATTATAGGTAAACTAATTCCATCTATTTCCATCCACCCATTTTCGTTCCAGTTAGAGCTTTAAATGGGAGAAATTATTGAAGATACAAATTAATTACTACTAGATAACTTAGATTTTTGTAAAGTTGTTTGTAATAACAACTACTTCTTTAATGAATATAGCATTAAAGCATTATAAAACTTAACAGATGTCTAAGCTTTAGATTAGACCAACGAAAAGGCTTTAAAAAGGTCCTAAGTGAGACAACATACTCCACCAATTTTACATAAACTATTATTTAAAGCAAAGCTACCAGTTCCAAAAGCTTTATATGGAGATTTTCTACCCAATCCTGCCCCCTAGTGTACCTCAGACACACATCCGTTTTCAGAGTCCATGTACCAAAAGCTAACTGTCAAAGGCCTCAAGCACTTAAACTACCACACATAAGCCAGTTCTGTTCTGGGTCTTTGAAAGGGGCATCTTAAATCCATAGAAAGACTCAGGAGAGAATACAGATGTGTGGTTTAATTAAACAATACCAGTACAGTTACAGTAACTAGTACTAGTTACAGAACTCTTATCATAACACACTTTCTTTAAAAAAACAATATAGACACTTATAAGGAAAGTTTCCCATAAATATGCTTAAGAAAACCACATTTTATGCACATATATATACATGTATACCCACATGCAAATATATAGATGAATAAAAATATTTTTAGAACAGTAAATAAAATTAAAACCTCAGCAAACTACCATGGATATTCAAAGTGGGAATCTGGACAGGCATTTCCATTCTTCTAACAGAACTGGGCAAAAATTAAATTAAATACGTCCAGCAGTAAAGTATATTTGCCTAAAAAGAATGCAATTATATCATTTTAAAGTACTTTGTAAATTCTGCCCAGATCCAAAAGAAAATACCCATGGGAAAATGTATTGCTACTTTATCCTCCCTAAAATCTCACAGGATGTGAGATGCACACATTCAAATTTTTCTCTTGCTTGTGTCAAATGAAATTCACTTTTTTCCTTTCCTGCTAGACTATTACAACCACTGTGCTATAAAAAGTAAGCTCGGCTCTTGATGTCTCTTGTTGACATTCTACATTAATGATTCAACATCCACTAGAACAATACTCAACATTCCCCCCAGTCCAGAAGCCACCTTAATAAACCGATTACAGAGTCACTTTCACTCTCCCACTCAACAGATATGTTATACTCAAGGATTTAATTCTCTGTTTAACACACTTGCTTGGAACAAAGTGGCTTAGTTTCAACAGGAAAGAAGTCCTGTGTTTTAAGATGATATTTATACAGGGCACCATAAAAACAGCACCGTGTAAACTACTAATACAAGTAACATTTTAAAATCCAATACCAAAGTTAAAAATGTACGCTTACAGGAACTAATTGCATTATTGCAATTCTGTATCATTCTTCTATATCATGCTTCTATATAATTAATAGTAATAATAATGATTATTGCTATATTATTTTAAGTTTAGTACAAGACAAATGGCCAGAGAAAAAAGGAGGCAATGAAACTCTCAATACTGCATTACAAGATTGGCCAAAATTTGCTTTCCAAAAAACTTTGAAAATCCTGAGTTAATGCAAAAGGGATACAAAGTCTTCTTTTAGTTTTTCATTAAGCGGAGGATCAGTGACTGGGATATGTAGTTTACAACTCTTATCAGTTCCTTATGCAGAGATAAAGAATTTAGGTACTTACTACACGACTGTATCCTTGAAATTCCATTACCGGCTCCATGTAAATTGGAATCAAAGCTCTGACTGTTCCTCACAGTGACTGAAGAACTAGCAAAGCTAGCATTATTGTTAATGGCGGGGGTGCTTGGCATCCGAGCTAGGTTAGGCATGCTTCTTCGAAGTTTATCTGAAGCAAAAGAGCACAATATCCATAGACATATCAGAATTTCCAACACAAGGAGATTCTGAATAATTTCTGCAGAAAACTGGAATTACAACTAAATTACTTAAACACAAAGGAAGGTTTTTCTCCTTAGGAAGAATATGAATACATCATTGATAGCCTACTAATTGAACCCTTCTGAATATTGTAAAAGCATAATTATTTACAAATTATTTTAAAGACATCATTAGACAACATATTTTAGGTATCACAAGGATTTAAACACAAAAGTGTCACAATAAGGATGAGTTTCATGTAAATGTATAAAATAGGTCAGATGAATCATGCCCTAAATGTGCCTATTTCTTTGCAGAGAAAAAAAAGCAAGGCTGCAGTGACAAAGTCAGATGCAGGTATCTGCACAGTGGATGTCTAAAGACAGGTGAGATGAATCCATCCGAAGTGATTAAGTCTAGCTTTCAGGTGCCAATGAGATGCTAAAAAATTCCATTCAGTACCTAACCTTATAGCATGTTAAGTCCTTGGACATCTAAGTTTCTGCAGGTGGTCATGCACAAAACTCGCTAAGTCTTGATGCTGTTCAGTTGCTTGAAGGGTTGACAGCAGGTTTTTCAAATCTGGTGTTCTCCCTCCTATCCCACTTGTGGTGCCTGATATGGTAGGCATTTTCAGAGCAGGCCTGTAAGATAAGGCCCTACACAAAAAGAAAGCTGGAAATGAGATGTTTGGGGGCAGGTTCAACAGCTAAGGCAAATGCCTAAGAGATCAGAAGATGCCTGTAATCCCACTCACACTATCTGATTTGGAGAGAGAAGTTGAAACCAAGTCTGACATCTGAGGAAAATGTCTCAACCACAACAGCGTTAGGTAATTTAAGATGAAGCTTTTTCAGTCTCTTCTGCCACTGGGTCAAAGGGAGAGGAAAGTGGGTGACTGAATTCTGTACAACCAGAAAAGACTGGCAGGGGGCAGATGCACACTGAATGCCCTGGTTTGAATTGCCTCCTGTGATGTGACAGACTTCAGTAAGGCAACACTGTGTGGAAATAACAGGTCAGTCACTAAATTATCATTAATAACAACATTAAACCTGGCCCCTCAATCATGCTTTTTAACACAAGTATTGTGCTATGTTGACATGGCTACACTTCTGGTCCACAGTCATGGTGTATGGAGTCCACTAGCTCAAGTGTCCATGCAGTACATTCCAGTGCATGGCACAGATGTGCCTCCAGTTGTTCCACTGCAAAAGCCAGGGTATACTTTTCTTGTAAAAGGCAGCTAAAACTACTCTCTCCAGTTGCAAGCAGGGCATTTAAAGATTGCAATTTTGGATTTACATACAAGAATGACATTTATATCACACGAACAGCTTGAAATTGCTGTTTTGTATCCACCTCAGCCCACACAAGGCAAGTTCAATTCAAAATAGCAATAAATTGAGCTAGGAGTCTCTTATTAATCAGCTCATATAAATATGTATCCTATTTAGCCGCACTGTGAGCATCCCTGATATTTATAGTTGCTAATAACTGAAGAGTAATAAGAAGTGACATTACAGTTCTGTCTAAACACTGTATTAGTAGTCCCTAATTGTAATTTTAGTATATATGATGCCTATGTAACTCCAGTGAACCGAGTCAAGCAAAGTTACAACTCCAATTATTACTCATTCTTGTCATATGAATTGATACAGGATCCCACGAACAGTCAAAACCATTCCTTTATTTTTCAAGGGTCCAGGATATCTAATTCCTCATTTCCTCTTACCAGTGCCTATTTGCCCTTGACATTAGACCATGCACACCAGTCCTAGAGTGATGAGCAATTTTTCCCTTTTATCCCAGCTAAGGCTTTCACTTATCACAGATAGTCTGACATAGAAAAACATTACAGTCTAGAAAATATTTTAATATTAAATGTTGCTATGAATTAAAAACATTACATTTTTGTATTTTTTAAATCAAACAGTAAGTACAGGAGGTGGGGTAGAGAGAATTTTAGTGCAAGAAAATGAAATGCAAAGTTTGAGATCTCCAAAACAGGAGTGCAGCCAAATTCCAATAAAGCTTTTCCGATATTAAATAGCTTTATGTCCCTATACCTGAAATACTTATGATTTTGAAAACTGGAAAGGAACCTTCCTGTGATGCAAGTCTGAGTTCACAGTGGCAGGAAACTCACAAACATCAGCATGGGATTCATGGTGCATGACTCTAAGTTGTAGCAGAAATGCTGGTGTTCTCACATTAGGAAAAGCAGAGATTTTATTTGCATCACATAAGAATATGTGATATTGTTCACATCATATAACAATATGACTGATGGGTGTCTGAAGCTATTGCAAATTTTGAAACCTAGTCTGTTCTTTGGTAATGAAACTCTATCTTAACATGTCAAAAAAAAAGGTCTGAGCAGCAGGATGGTGGTAGGGAAGACAGCACCGCATGAACTAAGCTTTTGTCTAATACAATCCATGTATCACGCAGTATGAGCAGAATTCATAGGATTCTATATGCTCTTCCACTCAGAGACTGCATCGACCATGAACAGGCATATTCTACTCCCACAACTGTCCACTGGATACAGCTACAATAGTAGAAAAAAAGCATAGAAGTAGCTTGGATTTCATCTGTGTCTAGGGGTGGCCACTTCTGCTTCCTGTTCATTACTCCCTTCTCATTCCAGCAGACTGCTCAGCTGCTGGGTCTGTCCTTAAGCAACAGATTCCTCCTGCGCCCACAGATTCTCATCCAGCGACCATTTGCGTTGTTTCTTTTTGTCTCTGGGTCCTTGTGTCTGCTGAGATAAACGGCCCTGAAAAACAATGAAAACAACAGGTCAGTTCTGTGTCTAGGAAAAAAAAAAAAAAAAAAAAGAAATGCTTGTCTTGCTATCTTTTTGCAGCTTTCATGTCCATGGATAATGCATTCTCTTTCATCTCTTTAATAAAGTTTGTTCTGTCATCTGTTACTTTCCAAAAAACAGTGGCAAGAGTCTTACAGATGTTCTGTCTTTAAGTGAAAAACTGGCTCTTGTGAACTTGATAGATGGAAGCAGGTGAATGTTATGCAACTTTAACATTATCTCAGGCCACAGAGATATGAACTTGCTGGAATCTATGAGAAGAAAACAAAAATATTTTTCTAAGCAAACCTTTCCTCTCTAGACTCTTTGCTCTCTTAAACCTGATGAGAAAATTAATTAAATTAATAGAAGGAGTGAAGGAGCAGAGCTGCAAAGTATTCTCAGATGAGGAAGTAAGTAATTTCCCAAAAAGTCCAATTTATGGTCCATGCTGAACATAGCAAATTTCTGCAATAGTTTCTGCTACTCCTTATCCACTAACCTGCTTCAGTCACAAACCTAAAAATCATCAGCTGTTTACAGTTTGCTCTGTTATAAAGAATGGATATTAACACTAGCTAAGAACTTCTGAAGCATCTGTAGCTTCTAAAGCCCCCAAAGTTATTGTGACTCACTATTTAGACTGGACTAAAATTTATGCTGAAACAAATAGGATTTTAAGTAAGATGCAGTCATAGGCATCACAAGATGCACCACAAATGTATCTTTGCCTTTCACAGCTCTCTTCGAAATGCAACAGCATGACCTACAAACATTGTATTTGTGTGAACTATTGAAAGTGTGAAGAACAAAATGGAAGGATATGTCATGCAAAGGAGTTAATAATCAGTTTCTGGTTATTACTAGCTTCGTAGAATAGTTCATGCATAGATACATATGTACTTGTCACTTCTTATGAGTTTATGAGTGTTCTTTAGCTTGTATTAATTGTCTTTGTTTCATATATCTGCAGCAGTGACCCACAATAAATCACCTCCTGCATGTTTACACTTTTTCTGAAGAAAACACTTGGCATCTGTGCTGAATCACGTTGCCTGGAGCATGGGACACACTAGGAATCATGAAAAGACAGGGTCCTTTGCCCTAAACTGAAGGTATGCATGAAAAGACCTCCCCACAGCACAGATCATGCTCACTATAGTAAAGAAACTGATCAAAAAGCAGGTCTGTTATTTTGTAAAATATTCCACAAAATTACACTATAAACGGCAGTTTGCCTCTTACCCAGTTGTTTCGTTTCCGATTTTTCCAAGAAGTCTTTTCCCTTCGTGCCATTTCTTCTCATAAATCAGCCTGCGATCTGCAGCCCAACTTCATTCTGGCTAGGCTCCAAAACAGACAGCACCTGCCTTGTATCTTCTGGTTCCAGCACTGTCAGTGACCCAGTTGCATCATTTTTCTTTCTTTCTCCTGACCAAATACTATCATCATCTGAAGATTAATGCTCATCCAGCATGCAAACAGCCTTTGAACTTGGAGTAAAGTTGCACCAAAAGAGGTATGGTACTGGTTAGCTGCCAGACTGCGAATTCTGATCTTTGGTTTTCGTGTGTAGGTTCTTGATAAATATCATCATCTCTCTGCCAGATGCCTTGTCCAGTAAAACATTTCTTCTACCAGTTCCTTGGAGGCAGCCCTTGATTACAGATAAATGTCTCTAACAGTTTGTACAGATCTCACAGAAGTGGTTCATAGTCTGAGGGAATAGATTTCTTGAACAGAAAAGTCACTAGGAAATGTAAAAAATGTTGCTGATGCAACAGGCAGTATGCCATGTCTGGCTGAAATACCAAAATGGTTTATATAAACTTGTAGATGGTTTCTAGAACTGAAGGAAGGAGTTAGTAGACAGCAAGAAAACAGAACCTGAGGTGAACTAAGGGAACACATACTACAAGTATTACTGTTGGATGCCCAGCTGTTTGTACATTAATTAGTCTGCACTAAGTGTACAAAAGAGGCAGGTTATCAGTTCTAGTGTTGAAAATACGGGTATTTTGTTTAATACTCAACAGGATTCAACAGGACTAACAAGCCCAGATTTAAAATACACCAAATCAAGGTCAGACATTCAATGCCTGTGGGCAGGAACAAAAGTAAGTGCAAGGAGAGCTTAGGCTGACCCTACAGTGAAGTGTCTTACAAGAAGTTTATTCATTTATTGTTATTTTTTGCAACAATGTTGTCAACGTTTTATTTGAACAAAGGACTGACAAGCCTGGCAGAAAGTGCACTATAGTTAAGCAATGTAATAAAATTAATTAGAATTATTATTTTCTCAGAGAAATCTATACTTCTGTTTTAAAAAAATTAGCAATTTCTTACATATATTTAAATCCTTCATACAATCCCTGCAAATACAGCCCGGCCTTATCTGTACTGTATGCACAAAAAAGTTAGGCAAAAATTGTAAGAAAAAAACTGTCAGTGTCAGAAGATGTTTTTTCTGTTTTCAAATATTGTATTCTATATTATGTATATATTCAAAGTTCAATCCAAAATCCTTAACAAATTTGTAGACCCAATTACAAGTTCGTTTTAAAGGAAATTAAAGGAATATATTGTAAATTAATTTCTCCTTCTCATCTTCAAACACCTGAGTACGACGTCTGCATTACATTTTTTTATGGTTGTAACATCCTAAATACATCATGGTCTGATAAGAGGTCTGTGAAATTATCAGTTGATACAACAGAGATATCAGTACGTAAAAGTACAAGTACAAATTAAAAACATTAAGAACCAAGATTTTCATTCAAGCAGGAAACATCATTCTTTGTAATTGTCAATACCTGCATTTCATTTATGTAGAACACTTCTATTTTATTTAGATGTGTTACTTCATCTCTCCCTGGCTTCCTAGGCATGTATCTCCCTCCACTAATACTTAAAGCAAATTAATGATTTTTCCATGGTCTTTGCACTACTCCTCCCCATGGAACACTACTCTCTACAGAATTTTAGAGGTGACTGAGAAAGATTTCTTCTCCATTTCTTTAATACAGAGTCTACAATAACTCCCCACAGTCATTTCTCCCTTCTCTACTGAAAAAGAAAGGCTCAAACAGGAAAGCATACATGGCCAGTCAATCAGCAATAAAAGACCTTTACCCATCTCCACAAATACGCAACTCAAAGTCAATATAGGCTGAATGGATATCTAACACAGACTTGCTGCATCCAGAATGCTGCTGTTCTATATCTGCCTGGAGTTCAATTAAAAAATTAAAAAAAAAAGAAAAAGAAAAGAAAAAACAGGCAAGCGTATTGCAACAGTCAACAATGTTCATCAAACTTTGCCTGAGAAAAAAGAGAAAAGTTATTCCCAGAGTGTAAGCAATGAAGTAGCTCATAGTTAATAATTTCTGAAATAAACCTACAGCTTTTGAAGTGAATGATACCTGAAGCCTGAAGGTATCAGCCAAATTAAAAAAGAAACATCATGGAAAGGTAAGGGAAAATATAAATTGGTATTATTCAAATTGCACACACTGCACACTGTAAATTGCATACACCTCAGTAAAGGTGTATTTTTCATCTGACTGTTCTTACTGCATTATAATAAATTTTTTCTTTACCCGGAATCATTTGTCTATAGCACAGAGTTTGATTTTCCAATATTATACCAATGCACACTTTAAAATGCACATGAAATAAGACTTCTAGGACATAATATGCAAGATAAAAGTTTAAATACAAGTTTATCTGAAGATCTGGAAGTGGGCCTGAATAGAAGATAAGCTTTCTTTCTGGTATCTTATTTACTCTCAGTTTTCACTGCTATGGATGTTTTCACAGTACTACAGTTTATTAATACCTATTAAAAAAATAAAGTGGCCAAAGAGAAATTAAAAAATATATATTTTTAAAAAATTAAAGAGACACTTTTGTGTCACAATTAACAAAATAACTCCTATATTTATGGGCAATATGAAGCAGAAAACAGCTTGCTTTATGAAATTTAGTGATATAAGTATTTCTCATATAAAAATGACTAAATATATAAATATTCTTAATATTAGTAGAATTAGCAACATTTTACATTGTGAAGTATGAAATACTTAAAATCAGGGAAAGGACAGTGAGGTACAAACACAAATCTTTCTATCGTCGACATACTAAAAACACTGTTAAATTTAGAGATAGACAGTAACTGAGATGTACTCACTTTAGCTAACTGCAACAGCTGCTTGAAAGCTATTCACTTTCTGCCTCTCTCATATCTTCTTTAAACGATCCATTTAGACCCATTAACATATTATATTACAAAAATAAAATGGCTTCTCTCCTGAAAAACACACTGCCTTATCGATATTCAGAGATGGAATTTTTCAGATGAAACCCCTAATTAAACAAAATTCAGCTGAGTTAAGGAGAGGATGTAATTAAACAAGGAAAAGAAGATTTCATCGTAAAATTTTCCTATTAGTGAATTATTCATCAGAATTGGAAATAAAATTTATTAGAGAGCAATCACAGCACACACATGCAATGGGTGGCTGCTACAAAATGTTAAGGGGAATGTCTGCAGTCTGTGCTACAAGTGGCCCCAAAATACACTTTTAACACATCTTAATATATTTACACTAGTACATATCTGCGATTTGATACTGGGATTTTCCATCAGCTTTTTAGTACTGCAAGCTGCTGGAGTCTGGCTGCAAATAGGGCAGGTATCATTCATTCAGACAATGCACAGGTAGGATAAGGTAAGGAAAAGAACCTGGGCATGAGCAAGGGCTAGGTGGAATGGTACTTTAAAATATAGATAAGGCAAAACAAAACAGGGCAGAATAACAAAGTAACAGCATGAGGCAGCACTTTTCCAAAATAAGCTGGCAAGACAATGTGCAAGTTCAAAATTATGGCCTAAAACACAGCTGGAAAACGTCTGTCAGAGTATTCACATGCCAAGCATATGCAGTAGATTATCAAAGCACCAGAAACATCATACAATCACTCTCTATGTTACGTATAACGTGAATGAAAAACAAGTAATGTTGACTATCGTGAGAGAATAGACACCTAGTACACAATTCAGTGCCTCTATATGGGTATCTAACACAGTTTGAAGGACCCCAGGGACTCGAAGACATTCAAACAAGCACTCACACATGGCTATCGTGAAGCCAAACAAAATACCCAAGAGTATCTCATACATCACTAAATGCTTCTATTTGGGCACCTAAATGAGCCCTTCATTCACATATGGGCACCTATATCTCAGCATAGAATCAGTAAGGTTGGAAGGGACCTCTGGAGATCATCTAGTCCAACCTCCCTCCTCAAACAGGGTCACCTAGAGCATGTTAGACAGGGCTGCATCCAGGCCAGCCTTGAAGATCTCCAGAGAAGGAGACTCCACAACCTCTCTGGGCAACCTGGGCCAGTGCTCCGTCACTCTCACAGGGAAGAAATTCCTCCTCACGGTCAGGCAGAACTTCCTGTGCTTCAATTTCTGCCCATTGCCTCCTGTCCTGCCACACGGGACAACTGAAAAGAGAGTTTAGCCCCGTCCCCTTGACACCCTCCCTTCAGGTACTTATACACATTGATCAGATCCCCCCTCAGTCTTCTCTTCCCCAGGCTGAAGAGGCCCAGCTCTCGCAGCTGTTCCTCATAGGGCAGATGCTCCAGCCCTCGGATCATCCTCGTAGCCCTACGCTGGACTCTCTCCAATAGCTCCATGTCTCTCTCTTGGACTGGGGGGCCCAGAACTGGACACAGGACTCGAGATGAGGCCTCCCCAGGGCTGAGGAGAGTGGCAGGATCACCTCCCTCGACCTGCTCGCAACACTCTTCCCAATGCACCCCAGGAGACCATTGGCTTTCTTGGCCACAAGGGCACATTGCTGGCTCAGGGTCAACTTGTCATCCACCAGCACGCACAGGTCCTTCTCTGCACAGCTGCTCTCCAGAAGGTCAGCCCCCAGCTTGTACTGGTGCCTTGCGTTATTCCTCCCTAGGTGCAGGACCCTGCACTTGCCCTTGTTGAACCTCAGGAGGTTCCTCTCTGCCCAGCTCTCCAGTCTGTCCAGGTCTCTCTGAATGGCAGCACAGTCCTCTGGTGTATCAGCCACTCCTCCCAGCATGGTATCATCAGCAAACTTGCTGAGGAGGCACATACACTTCACCAAAATCAGGCAGCACAGTATCACTAATACTATCTGTTCTTAAAGGCAAAAAGCTGTATTTGAGCTAAACAGTCAAGTTTTGGAGAGACACTCTGCCAAAGCTAAACACCATTTTTCACCCTGCAACGAGCACCGAATTTCAATGTTTACTTGCCACTTACTGTTCTTTGATGGAGATTATGATGTGAATGATCAGGTGATCCATTGGACAGACTGTTGACTATACATACAAGAGCACTGCTGATCTCTTTTCAGGAAAATGTGGAAAAAGGGATTTGTAAAAAACTGTTAGAATGGCTGAATGCAGCATTGCATGTTGCATATGCAGTTTTGATTAATTAAGAATGGTATTTTCACATATATTGAAAGCAGTAACCAACTGGTTAAGCTTCTCCATCTATCACACCCCCCTCCTCACTTGCCTTCATAAACTGTAATAGTGTGAAACACACTATCCATCATATTGAGTTTGAAACAAAATTTTATTTTGCAGTCTACCTACATTTCAGTTTAGCAGTTCCTGAAAGACATGAAATTGCCACCAAGATAATGAAAAGTGATGATGAAAAGATATTGCCATAATACTAATTTGTTCATCTGCCAACAAAACACAGTTGAAGTAGAAAAATTTTCATGATCAATATTTGTTTTGATCACTGCTGCTTTAGATGCTGAAGTTACTGAAATTAAAGGGATAATTCTCCTCTACACATAGCGCAACCAGTTATCATAGGGCTGCCTTCCATTCCAGAAAACTTAATTAACTAAAGTCATGTGTTTTGATCTTCTGAGCAACACATAACAGATATCCAATACCTCAAATTTCTTGAGAAAAAAGACAACCAAAGGATAAAATTGGTCACCTTTCATTTATTACATAGAAGTTAGGGGGGAAGTGAAAGAGGATAACAGAGGAAGGACACTTTGGTACACTTCCCTGTCAGGTATTATTTTTAGTATCTTGCAAGTGCTTCCTGAAGTTTCCGCGTAGGACTCCAGTGCTTATGCTCCACTGACACAGAACATGAAACGGTCATTAAAAAATAACTTGGGAATCATATGAAAAGATTGCAGCACCACATCCTGCCCACATTCCTGAATCAAGAATTTCATATACCCTTCCATTCTATCTCCCAAACAGATTTTCTGAAAGCCTTTCAGTGCTGCCCCATTCTTGTATCACACTGACAAGAAAAATAAGATTGAAATTTATACAGCACATATGCTGTACCAATAAACATCCACATTACTGTACCAGATCTTAACCAGCATTCTTTATACACTGCCACGCCATGACTTACCTTGAATGCAAGTGCTTTTGGCAGCACCCTGTCAGATGTTATTTGTCAGGTAAGTAACATGCATACCTGTGGTGCTCTATAAATAGTAATTATTTTGAATGCCACATTTATTTTTTTTTTTTCTCAAGGGAGGGTTATAACCTGTAATATTACAAACAAGACCTTGACTGAAAACTGATTACCTCAAATTAGCTTGGAGAACAGACTGAAGGAATGCGACAGTAAGAGACAGCAAAGAAGGCACAATAGGGAATGAAAAAGAAGGTAACAGAAACAATGGAAGGGAACTTAAATCTTGAATGAGCAGTGAAATAAAAACGTCTTCCACAGACTCTGAAATATAGGTCAAATGGAGTGAAAAAAGCAGTAATGGCTCAGGGTGATTTGGGAGTGATACTACCTCCCACTACTTCAACAATCTGCCCTGAGAGACTTGGCACTGCCAGCGTGAAGAGCAGAGTGATGACCTTTGTGGTGGTCAGCAAGTAAGAGGCATCATCGATTCATACTGTACCTATCTTACTGGCAGAGTCAGGAAGTAAGAAGAAAGGCTAAGAATGGCTAAGAACGAAAATCTGAAATCCCTCTTTTGTATTTTGCTGTATCCATGATGGACATATATAGGCCAAGCTCAGAAACCTGACCAGTTTTTCCATTTAACTATTGGTCTACCAAAGATACTCATTTTTCCTTTTTTTCTTATTTACTTGTGCTCATATCTGCAGCCTTTTAAAACTGACTAAACCAACAACTTTCATGACCATATCACAGATCATATTTTGTAGCAAATTATTTAACAATAGCATACCTCAAATAATGTAGTCACAATCATTTACTAAGATTTAAATTGCTTGTCACAGTTCATGGTCTAGCTGTCATAATCTGAACACATTTCACTTGGTTGACATAACTTGATCTTTAAAATGGTACTGACATTCTACAAAGAGGAGAGGAACAAAGGAAAAAACATTTCTCAAAAAAACATGGAACCCACCTCCATTAATCCTATTTGGCTGCTGCTCTGGAGTTTGGGCTTGAGGAGAATAGTACGGCTGCTGATAATTATTTGAAGGGAAGTGCTGGGAAGTAGGACTTCTCCTGCAGTCCCGAATACTTGAGAAAGTCTGTGAGTGTGGAATTCCTCTTTGGAAGGGGGAACAGCGACTGAGCCGAGGCTGTGGAGGTGGGAGGTGGTCAAACTCTTCTTCATCCTCAAGACTATAGCGATCATAGTCCTGATCACTACATGTCCCTTTCTTTCCTGAATGCAGAGATACACTTGAACTGTGTCTTGATACAGATGCTGAAGTAGAAGCATAATCTTGTCTAAGGCCTGTAAATTTCAAGGAGAGGATGATTCAGTTTTTGCTAAGTGCTTAATTCTAGCATACACTTCCATCTTGCAAATTATGTAAGTAATTAGCCATTATTTTACAAAGAACGCAATTTACAATGTTACCAAGATGAAGATATGAGGTATAATTCATCTGATTTAACTTTAGGTATCCATCTTTTAGATATCTAACTCTGATCTACTTCTCTTGAGAACATTTTTCAATTGAAAAAAAAAAAAGGAAAGAAAAAAAGGCTGGCATCTCCAAAATGCAGTTCCTGTGAGCTATCACAGATACTTCTCAAAGATCAATAGCCCTCAGGAGTTACTCACTTCTCTGCCAATGAAAAGACTACATGAATATTAAGCATTTAACTTTTAAATGCCCTAAATTAGAGGAGTTAACTCTCATCTTTCTATTATTATTCCAAATTACTGCTATTATAGTTTTATGGTACTGCAACAACATGCTAACAAGACAATGACATCTGCTAAACACAAACTCCATGAAATATTCTGGCTCTGCAACTTCACTGAACCAGAATTAACTCCTGATGGCATCCAGTATCATGGCAAAGGCTTAGTGGTAATACACTCATATGTTAGATACATAGGTATTTCACTCTCCTTTTTTTAGAATGCCAAGTTTTGAAAACTATCCCACTATTAGCACTGCCCCCAAGAGCCTGTTTGCTTCAGGTCAAGTAAGAGGCAAGCACCCACCGCCCTTGTATATCCCTCTTTTCTTACACAGTACCACAGTGAGCCCTGGAATGCATCACATTTCCAAGACCTGAGCAATTTTGTGAACAGCTATGAATAACTGCATCTTCAGATGCATCTTCAGCACTCAGCTTTAGCAGATGTCATTGGTATCATAATGGAAATTTCTTAATGTGCTTCCCCCCATACCTTCAAGTGGGAGTTTCTATTCATGGACATGAAAAGAGTGTGCCTGCATGCATGCATAATACTACCACTTTCCAAAGGATTAAGTGGACTGCCAACATCTGCCATGTGTTCAAATATTCTGCATGGACTGCTATTACAAAAATGACATACAATGATTATAATTGAAACAGGTTAGTAGGAAAACTTTTTCCTTCTATTTTACCAATGACCTGATATCTTATAAGGCTAAGTACCAGAAGTTTTTCTTAAGCCTGACCCTGAAGGAGAAGAGCATAGCTGTCATTAAGGTAACATAGTACTTTGTATCTTTGATAGTCATAAAATTTAATTTTTTTGAAAATTCTTATCACTTGCAAACAGCATCAGAAATTTTCCAAATTCTGACCATACACATTTGCCAGCTGAGAACGCAGCTATCTTGGAAAGTTTCACAACTGCTAGTTTCCCTGGCAAACATAACTGTTGCTACCAGATTCTCAGCAAGTTCAATTGCTGACAAGTGGTGACTCTGGCCTGTTTAGTCTGGTTGCTCCAAATTGTTTTATAATTTCTTGTCCACATTTTATCTTTATTCCTTTTAGTCACTTATTATCCTGCAGTTTCCTTCAGTCAGCATCTCTGAATGTCTCGTTTTTATTTCATCATTTCCTCTTTTATGTCTTGCTTGGCACTAACAGGAAGGCAGAAAGATACTGCATTTATTGTCTCAGTGACTTCTAAGCAAAAAGTCTTTTATCTATGAATAAAGATACTTTCCATAAATATCTATCAAGCTAACCTGTAATCTATGTCATACAAGCCTATGGGCTCAGATTTGTGCATAACCACTAGTCTCAAACCAAACCGTTCAATTTAAATGTCTGAGTTCAGGATTTAAGAAGGAATATCATTTCAAAATTCACTTGATAATTGAGCAATGCAAAATATGAGCAAAATTGAGAACTGCTCATTTTTAATCTTTTCATTAAATGTACGCATGAAAAGGATGCTTCAGCTTCTCCCTTCCCCCCAAATACACAAATTTTAATATAGGAAAACATTATAAAACAGCTAAATCTAAACGTACTTAATGGGTATGGAGCTACCAGTTGGGATTTAGCAATAAGTATCAAATTTTACAAGATCCAACACCCTTAACACAAACTCAACAACTTGCACATCTTCTTGAAAGTTAAAGGAATTTTTCTATCCACCATTCGAGAGGCCACATTTTTCAAGAAAGATCTAATTGACTGAGGCTAGACATTAGCAGTTTTGCTGTTATGGGAAATTTTCCTCAGATTATTTCAGAAAATGTTTATGAAAAAGGATACCTACTTTCTTCTTGTAGACGAGCCATGATCTGAACATCAGTGAGGTCCTGCAGTTTGTATCCCATGGAGATGGAATCATCCTCCAGCTCTGAGGTGCTCAGTTCACTGTCTATTGATGATTGTGGACTCAAAGGGGAACTTCTAGAAGTGTAACCTATGCAAGAACACATAATCTTTAGTCTGTGAATATGTATGGCAATTTTTCATTCACAGCTAACTGCCCTTTGTGATTCCATAACTTAAAATAGTTTCTATATAACAGATAAAAACTCTCAGAAGTATAGAGCATCTACTAACCATTAGCAAAGGGATTTGATACTCATGAGATGCAATAAGTGCACTACTGGTTCATGAATTCTTTTATTCCCAAAATAGTATTGTATAGCCCAAACAATGAATAATTTACTCAACACAAATCTGATAGCACAGACTAGTTAGCATAGTAAACTAAATGCATCTGCATTTCAGTCCCTCTTATGAGACTGTGGTTCTTTCTGTTCTGTTAAGTAATAGTGCGTATGTTACCAACTTTGCTGGAAGTTCAGTACTCGTATTCCATATCATAGCCACTCATGTAGGTTTTACTGAGGGCTTTTTCTTCTAATTAAAATAATCAAACAAAGAAATGATAGTAACAACAAAGATCAAACCAGGCCTTACGCAACAACAGAGGAAACAATGTCTTCTTCACAGACCTAACTATAGTAAAGGCCTTTTGATTCATTTTTCCCCATATAATAATAAAAGTATAAATTGGTTAGTTAAAGGGGTGCAAGTTCACTAAGAGAACTGGAGCTGTGGGGAACTGAAGCTCGTGCTTTCAATATTCTTTTTTTATTAGTTGTAAGAGCTAGTTTTTGTCCAGCTTTAAAGAAAACTTCTTCAAATAAAAATGTAAATCACTTTTAATATCCTTTGGACAATCAGAGGGCCTGAGCCTACAGTGTGAGAATCACTGTGACAAAGGCTCTCAAGCTGTGCTTACATCACAGATGTGCTGCTAACCTCTAGCACTGCATAAAGCATTCACCTAAAATTCATCAGAAATTCAACTGTTCTCTGATACTTTCTTCCAAAAAAGCACATTCAGAGGATTGTTTTGCTTTAGGAAGGATTGTAAAGTCTGAATGTGTTTGCTTTTCTGAATTTGCAAGTTACAATAGTTCTCTGGGACTTGCAGAGGTAGTAACACCCGTACTCTTTTGGAGCAGCAGTGGAAGGCCAGACTAGATACCTGAGGATATCTCAAAAAACGTAAGATGTCTTCATTCAGTTGCCTGAACTATCTCTGACTGAACAGGGGAGCTTAGACATCTAGCTCACACACAGACACCCACACTATATTTTCAGAGTCTGGAGCTGTATCCTACCCTCAATGACCTTAGCAGTGCTTTCTGCATTGATTTCAGGTACTGTAAAGAAGATTGTAACACTGTAAGACTGTAACACTGATGTTAACTTCCCTGGACTACAGTTGCTACTGCCTACAATCACTGCAGTTTAAGAGAAGTCACAGACATAAATTGACTCCTAATACCTGCATCAAAGAAAAAAAAATGCAACTCTCCCATTTACAACCCACAGGAAGTAACATTTATGTTCTAATTAAACTTCCTCAGTATCCCCTCAAAATTGGTGGCAAAAAGGAGAATAAATCTTTGATAGTGGTAATAAAACCAAACTAAAAATAGCCATGTTTTTGTTGGCTATTTTTATAGTAAATACATTCTCCATGCAACTTCACTATATGGCTACACAATTTTTTCTGTAGATACAAAGAAGGGAGATATTGGGGTAGGAATTAGCAGTGAAGGGCAGAAAAAGCTGGGGACTATTTAAGTTGATGCTGTTGCCAACCATACTCTCATGTAATCCATCACGGAGAACTAAGCTCTGTTTATTAGCATTCTCCTATAACATGCTGTGTAGCAAAGATAACCTCTTTAATTGTTAGTTGTCAAATTTTAGGTCATCTTTTAAAAATTCCCCCTGAGATGAGAATCTATTACAATCATTTGTAAAGTGTTTTGCAGTTAAATGGTAGCAAGATTAGATTTAATTAAGCAATTTTGTAAGCACTGTAAGTCAATAAAAAGTTAAGCATTACCTGTCCGTTCAGGTGTTAGTATTGCTTTACTGGAGGTTTTAGAGAAGCTGGGACTATTAAAGCCATTGGTATATGGGGTGAGTCTTGCAACAGGACTATAGGGAAAAGCCAAGGAGACAGGTGTAGAGAAGAGGTTCCGCCATCGGCTAGCTGTTACAGATGTGTGGGAGAAGGGGAAAAAAAGATTTGTAGTTATAAATAGAATAGTGTTTATAGAGAGAAAAATAATCTAACCATAATCTCTTCACTGTATCTTGTTTACTTATAGTGAAAGAAAAATAATGACCAAAGTTCAGCAACAAAATAGAGGATTAGCAGAACCTTCTACATATAACAGTGTGCTCCAAAAAATTCTGTAGTAAATATGTCTTGTTTACCTTTTTCTGTGTATACACCATTTTTTTAGCATATTACTCTCCTATATCACTGTGTGTCAATGCACAAAGAAATACAGGAAGGAAAAATCATTCATTACAGTTAACAGAGAAATTCCCAAAAGAAATTTGCAGTGATCTTCAAGAAATTGTTCACGGCAAGCAGTCATCACACAATTGAATTATCAGCTATGAGAGTTCAGAGACACAACAGTAAATTACGTTTAACTGTTAAGTGTTAAAAACAACTGTAATCCCATAGCAATGGGATTGCTACGTGCCATATTTTTCCTTCTTCTTACAGCATCAAATTACTGATTACATAAGCATGACTTTTTTTTCACTGTTTTTTGAGCATCAACCAAATAATATAACAGGGCATCTCTTTTTCTATAGATTACTTAAAATAAGGTTTCAAGGCATCTGGTCTGTCTGCAATATCACAGCAAGCTCACAATAGGCAAAGGCTAAAGGCTTATTTAATTTACATTTTCTTAGCCCATTCAGGAAAAAAAAAATCTATAGTCTGGTTTGCTTATTTTTTAACATACGTTAACATAATATCCACATGCTATTAAGAAAGAAAATACAAATAAAGCAATTATAAGTAAAAAGAAAAGGCAAAAAATTAAAATATAAATTTCAGTTACACCATTCAGATACAGGCAAGTATGTATAGATGAAAAATGAAAGATCCTGTCACAATTTATTTGTGATAGAATCTGTTTTGTCGTGGGAGATACTATGTTATTCACAGAGATACAAAGGAGGGAGGTAGGAACATATGCCTCACTTAGAAATCCATGGGATAACTTCAGTGCTTAACAGGGTGCATTGCTGTGTCAGATGCAGCAAACCAGCTTTCAAAACCAGAAGGGTTCAGAAGCTAAGTCTCTAACATATGGTTAATTCATATCACAAATCTGCTGTTTATTTGGACCTGCTGATCCAGTTGTTTTAAACTTTCAGTTATGCAAGTAATAGTCAAAATAATATTCACTCTCTATTTTAAATATTTCCCCATCACTAGTATGATTTAGCAAGACATTTGCATTTTCTTCTTTTTAACATTAACACAGTGGATGGCCATGGGAACAGAAAGGAAGCAGATCATGTTGGCAGGTCCTCAAACTCAGGGCTCCAGCCTTTAGAGATAAATAGTTTGTCAGCTATCTAAAAAATATTATTTTCCTCAAAAACCTTTTACTTTGTCCCACTCAAACGTATTCTTGGGCTTGTAAGGGTTAACCAGCCTTTCTACTCTTCACATTAGCACTGCTAAAGTCAGAATAAAGGTAACTGCCCAGCTCAGTACCAGAACAAAGCAGTCTGCAACGGAAGAGAAATATCAATGCTCAGTCTCCTTAGGAAGGGGCAAAGGAGTAATAAGACATAAAAATGCAAATTGTGATCTTCGTTGTCATCCCATCAGAGAATTATTGCAATTCTCTCATTTTTCATGATTTTAATCCTCTTAAGCCTTCAAGCGATCAGCTTGAAATTCAAGTATGCAAGTGCTATAGGACAAAAAGGAGAGCAAGCACAAACGAACACTACTCTGCAAAATATTAATTAACCCAACAGTTGGGGATCAGTTTCACTCACAAAGTGATAGAAGTTGTTAACTGATATGAAGCATTCACTTACAAGAAATGTACATGATAGAGTCTTGTTATCATATCCCCAGCTAATATTTGTCACTTCCACTACAAGTTATCAATAAGGAGCAAAGGATGTTAGTTCCTTGCAATTCTATTCTTCTGTCTAACACAAGATCCTGTTTTGTAATGGTTTGATCATTTGCCTGACCAATTAGCTGCCTGCATGTCCTCACCCGCAGATGTGGTCAACTGTACAGCACAAATAAAAATCATTCATTACTCTGTACAATAACCATTGTGAACAGGCCCACCAAGCACAAAGCAACAGTTATTGTGACTATGAAAGCAAGAACCCACAGTAAGAACATAATTAGTATTTATGGCAAACAAGATTCCAAATTACTCTTTCAAAAAGTATGTGGTCTCAGAAAAGGATGGAAGAGGAACTGAATATAATCTGGAGATATATTAGACTAAAATAATCCCTGACCCTATAATTATATATCTATTTAAATTTCAGCGGAGGATTGACATTTTACACTTATGGTTAGCTCCATTGCTTAGAATCAAGTACACAAAAATGTTTTCATGAGGTTTGAAATGGAAATATCAAAACAAAGTACAACTGAATATTTACACAATATTAACATAGACAGCAAAAACTAGACTTGCTGAGGTCTTGTGCTATGTTGTGCTATGCCAAAAACATACAAAAGTACACAGGAAGCAAGCAGTACATACATACTTCTAAAAAATACATAAAAGAAATGTAAAATTAATAAAATTATAAAATTGCACAATGGATATTATTTTACTCCAATCTGATTCCAAGATTGCCCTGATTAGCACAGTTAAACATCTCTACAGTATGCAAGGATTTGCATTTCATTAACTGTCCCATGTAGGTTATCTCTAGAGGACACAGTGTTGTTAATACCTTTATTTTAAATTTAAAAGCACAGCTGGTCAGGTCTTAATTTTATAATATTTGCAGTTTTTTCTTAAAGCCTCAATTCTGTTTGTCCACAGACCAGATAAGAAGCTCACCTACCCTTAAAAAATAAAGCAAGCTTCTAACTCTTCTAGCTAGATAGAAACATAAATAAACCTGCCCTGAGTGCCTTATATTGAAGATGTACTGAAGAAAGAAAAAGTATCAGCCATGGAAAGGAAAACAGGGATATATAGATAATAAGCAAGAAGATGAAAAATCCATTTCATTTACTGATGATAAAGAGTTGGATACACTAACAATTTGATTTTTTGAGGCAAGAAGTTGTTTATGCTCAACTACACAACGAATTACTACATGTCCCAGTCTTGATCAACTCTCAGAAATAGATTACTGTCAATATATTGTACAATGTGTTATCCAATGGCTACTATAATATTTAAAAGAAGGACTACAAAACCATGCAAACAAAACCTTTCTTTTAAAAAATAAAGCAGCAGTAAGAGAGTCTGTTTGTAACTTTAAAATATTTACTAACACAATTGAAAGTTTAAAAATGAAGACAGGCCTTACTTTTTATACAACTTTTTATACAACTTCCTTGAAGATCTCAAAATGCTAAAATACAGTAGAATCGTACCTTCCAAATAAAAATATGAGCAGCTACACAAATACAAATACTGGCCATACTGACTCCTATTAATAATCAGCATGTGATAAGAACAGATGAAAAATCTCACATAAAAACCTGAATAAGTAAGCAGATCTACAAAGTTGCATGGCTCAAAAGGAATGGAGCACACTGCAAAACTACAGCATGCCATATTGTATTTAAAACAATTACTTTATTAAAAGTACTTTCCCATTTAAGCTACAAAAGGTACTCTACATTAATTCAGGTTATCAAGGTTTCCAAGAAACCAAAAGAAGACATTTTAAACACGTTCCATTTTTCATAGCTCTATTATTTTTGTGACGTTCTAACAACCTGTATCAGTTTGGCCAAGTTCTGTAACATGGTAACTCAATTTCACTTTAAACACCACAGATCAGTATTTCTTTGCTATACAGACAGAAAACAATAAAGTCATAAATAACTATGTTATACGATTGACTAGCCATACTAAATAATAATGCAGTTTCTAGCTACTTTGTTTATCCTCTCAATTAGCTTAATTTTTACATTAAGACTTCAGGTCAGATTCAAAAAAACTCTCAAGATATAAGTTTAAAAAAAATTAAATTGCACATATGCTCATATTTGAAGATGGATACTAATTACAAAGCTTGCATAGAAAATTCTCTTTCAAGCCAACAACAGGAGGAGTATTTACAATACTGGCAATCCAGCGAGTTCAAAATTGTAAGTCAGGATAAACCCAGGAGTAAATGAAGTTGTGGATGTTACTCTGCACTGTGGTCATGTTCTGCCTCCATACCAGGGCACACACCATTTCCTACTGACACTGTTTCCTCAGAGAAAGAAACTGAAATTATTTCCTTGGTATGCTCTGCATACGTGTGCTTGCACAGCAGTTATGCTTAAAAGTGAAATGCTGCTTCAGAAGTGAAATTCACAGTCCTGTACTGGAAACAGAGTATGCATATACAATCCTTAGACCTGCTTCATATGGTGAGATATTCAGCTTCTGTATTCAAAGCAGAAGAACTGTAACATCTTTAAACTCCAGGATTTATTTGCAGCCTAGGTTTCCAAGCTTTCCTCTGAAATTACAAGTCCTAAAAACTTACTCTTTCAAAAAAACTGGATTTTTACTAGTTATATGACTATAAGTTCTAGGACTGAAGAAATTCTCTGCTTGAGTCAGGACGGCAACATTTTGCTCCAGCAACGTAAGAGTATCGAGTTGCACTTGCAAAACTGGAGGTCAGTCTGGGACACACATATATTCCCATCTTTTTGAATGTTATTGTACAGTGAATGTCTTGACTTTCCAGGCAGCATCCTGCTAGTTCCAGATCAGCAATCTCCTCCAGTCATCAGCCGTGGTTGCCTCAACAGCTTGTTTCATTGCTTAGCACAGTGGTTTCATAACCATAGCAACAAGTCTCTCTGCCAGCCAGTCAGCAGTAGGAACTTTGCCACGAGCACTGAGCCACATTTCATCTGCTCAACGCACATTTTCAGTCACTGTGAATCTGTCATTGTCTGAAACTCTTTCCTCGTGCTGCCTTACCCAGCTAACAGAATGCTCTTGGAGCTCATTTGCTGTCCTTGACTTCTAATCCAAGAGAGCAAAGTACCTTCTCTTCCCCCAGTACAATGACACAAAAATAAATTCCATGAATGTAGACTGCACAAGAGGAGTTCTTCCAAGAGTCAGTAATAAGAGCCCCAGCAATAACATTTCCTGTATGTTTTTATCCTTGAACCTTTGGTTTCAGGCCGAAACTGAGCCTTAACAATTAGACTGGAATGGTAAAAAATAACATGTCAGCCACCTTCTTAGGTTTTGTTTTTCCCATAGATGTTATAGACTAGTTGCCAGCTCAGTTATCAGAAAATTAATTTCACTGTTATTACCAAAATCTCTTTTAGATGAAAAGATTTTATCTAAACTCAACCTCTTTGGAAAGTGTGTACAAGGATTTTTGAAAGAAACCCATTAATATTTGTAACATTTGAAAGTAAAGGAAAAAAATACAGAGCTAAAAACTTAGCCCTCCTGTACAACACTGACACGTTGTAAATAGAAACATTACATATACGGCAATTCCTCATCTGCCAAAGAAATACCTTTCCAAAGCCTAAACAAAGCTTTTGTGTATCTCAGCTAGTGAGAAACTATATAACAATGAAATGTCTTCATTTGATTGCCTTTTTCAAAATAATTTCTCTAAGAAATTTTCTGAAATTTCACATTTTCATCAATGAACACAGGTTATTGCTGTGTAAAGTAAAAATGACCAAATACTCTTCTCACACTACTTTAAAATAATCAAGCTCAGTCTCAAATATAGCAAATATCTGATGAAAATAACTGCCATTATAGTTAGGCCATACAGTAATAGATTAGGAGCAGCTGAGAGAATTAATAAAGACTGCCTACTTTCCTCTAAGTCTATGAAAACTGAAAAATATTAGCTTAAATTTTATTTCAGAACTAGGAATACCTGAAAAAGTTAAACTGGTCCCCAACTCATTTCACATAAAGCAAGTCCTCTTGGAAAAATAATATAAAAGGATTCTGCATTAATATACAGTAAAAAAGGTAGTAGTTCTGATAAGGATCGGTATACTACTATATAAACATATAGAACTGCAGTAATTTCTACACCTCAAGATTTGTCCCAACAGAAATAGCACAGCCTTCTTTTAAAGGTTGAGTCAGAAAGTCTATCTAAATTGCAGCAATCCTGGATTTTCACCTAGCACAGCAGAGCAATGTAAACAGTGGCGGCGTTTGACATACTGCAACTGCTGAAAAAAATGTAAATGTAAGCAAGATTTGGGAGTGATGCACTTTGTCAAGAAATATTCCAATTGTGCCAACGATTACTTATCAGAGAGGGAAGACCTGTATATTTTTCAAGACAGATGCACAACTACTCTATCTCAACACAACAGTGAAAACTGTCTTTGAATGCATCACATACTGGAAAACGACACTGTTATTTTCCAAATACAATATACACAATTATACACAAACTTTAAGCACCCTTCCACGACTCAACTGTTTCAAGTGATATATATATATATATATTTTTTTTTTTTTTTGCAAAGTATTACACAGAGGACGAGAAAGGAATTGGAATTAGGAAGTATAAACTATACATTTCCTACAAAAAGGTACTTTGCCTAGCTATATGCTTTGGAGGGCTGGATTGGGTTTTGTCTTTTTGCTGATTAGGCAAACTTTTCACCAATGATTTAAACAAACAAACAAGACTTTGTGAAAAATGTAACTGCCCTAATGTTTATTTTCTTCCTGAGAGCACAACTTTTCCTACATGAATAGGGAGACTTATTCTCAAAGCAAGTTGTCAGAGCAGAGGTAATAGCCACACTTGGCTTCCAAGTTTCCCTGTCTTAAGAGATCAGTCAAACATTACGCTGAACTATTACATCATAAGCATGATATAGGCCCCAAATGTCTATTCCTTCTCCAGCTCCTTTATGCAGCATGTAGCATTTCATATACACTGCTAGTCTCACATATTTTCATTCTGTTTGGCAGATTATTCATCACAGTCCATGCTTGTACAAGTGCTCAAATTTTAACTGATTTGCAAAACGATACAACTTTCCAACTAAGCATCCAACTGATTCACGTGTATCATACAAGGGAACTAAATATTTCTCTGCTATTTCTCCCACACTATTATCATCTCAGTCATTAAAATTGTTCATCCTATGCAATTTTAGGGGCCACTACATAATAGGAATCCTTACTAAAGGACATTTTTAATGTTACAAGTTTACACAATCTTACAGGGAGATTACACAAATTCACAGAACAGAAATCCACCAAAGGTTACTAAATCACATCTAAATCAGAAATCACATCTGGTTTCAGCTCTGAGCTGACAATACATCTGGGAGAGCGTTAGGACAAGCATATAAGCCTTTTCCCCTTCTTACTCTCCCCTAACATTTATTTATGACACTTCTAGACACAAGATCTTGAGCCACACAGATACAATAAAGATGCTCTTACGTACAGACACATACAACTGACCTAGTCATCATAGGACAGAGTACACTCAAAACAGAAAAAAAGCAGGGCACAATTCAACTTATCTCCAATCTAAAATGAAATGAATTGTGCCTGTTTGTCTCTGCTGACTACAAAGAGAGCTCATATGACTGACTCAGATACTGATCTCTACATATATTCAAACAAAACCCATTCTGACAGCATTCTTTACAGAGAACATTTTATAAAGAGAGCTTAAAAGAGATTTCAGAGGCTGCCTTCAGTTTTCCCATTTTCTTAGCAATTTAAAAAGACAATTCTTTTCTGCAGGACTAGAGCATAGCAATGTTTGTATTCACCCTACCTAAATAGCTCCAGCAATCCAAATAAAATTGCTGAACATCTTTTTTGGCAGCAGTTCCAGTTTAAAGGAGAACCATAGCTACCTCCCTAAATCATGACGCTTTACCTTATGCCAGCCTCTTGGTTATACTAGTACAACTGTACCAGATGACTGCACAGCAGATCAGATGAGTGCTCTGATCTGTGCTAAAAAGACTCTTTTTTTTAACATAAAAGAGATCCTCAGTCCCATTTACTAGGAACTGGTACCCAGATGTATCAGGGCATTCAGAGAGGGATGGAGAAGAAGAAAACAGAAGCAGAACGGTAAGCCTGCTGAAGCCACCAAAAGAAATGTTTGTCAGAGAATGGTCTCTAAGAGATGTCTACAGCTAGGTGAGATTAATTCAGTGTCTTACACTGCTTACATATGTACATAGAACAGAGCAAAGCTTCACGGCTGGAAATTTCATCATATTTTACCTTTAACAAGTAGCAACAGAAAACTGGAACAAAGTAGTAGCCATCCTATGAATCCATGACTGCTCCTACTGAGGTAAAGAAAAATATATCACCGTGAAGTGCAGACAAGGTACATGTGACCACAGAAATTATCTTCTTCCAGGTCTTATTGTGCTTACTGGAGAGATTTCCTGCATTAGCCTCTTCTAGCTATGAATTATCAGACCACAGCTTAAGCTAACTCAGTATATACTAGCTGAGATGGTCAAGGAAGTCATAATGTTATCATCTCAGCTAGTAGCAACTAGGTTCCTGTAGGCACAGGTGAAGTTAGAACAGGATATATATATATATATCTGCAAAAGAGAAAGTAGATTGCATTTCCATGCAAAGGGACTAGAGGAAGACTCAACTATGGTAACCTAAGATCATCCTACTACAAAATCAGTGGATCCACAGAGACTTGCAGGTGCATCTATACAATGACAGAGCAGTGTCCAGTAGTCCCAAACAAGCTCTCAGAAAGTTGGTGCCTTTACCTAGAGGAGCATGCTACCATGACAAAAAACTAACACTGCTACTGAAATCTACGTAGCTTCACTAGCAGGTAACTGCGCCCAAAGTTACATGGTTATAATGTATCTGTAATTAATTCTGCCTTAACTAGTTCAAATAACCTTGCAAAAAGCCCTATGCCACACAAGCTTATAAGTGGCATCTTCACTCTTCTAGTACTAAACAGATGTCCTCACATACTCAGAAACTGTGATGCACATATCTTTTTAACACTTTTTTAGCATAACGGTAAGTGCAAATCACAGTTCAACTCACTATCTGCTTAACACTGCTAATATAAAGGGAAAACATTTTATTTGGCACAATTCATGCAATGGTTTACATTTTCCTTCATAAAACACATGCCCTTCACTGACTACATGAACTTTAACATTATTATTATAGAAGAGCCATTCGTACTAGGTAACATCATCATAAGTGGTATGAGAAATCTCATGCTCATTGCATAACTATTGTGAAAAATAGTTACGAAAAATTCCTCTTTAAATATGGGCTCTTAGATCTTAAGCGTCTGTGACAGCCCACCTTGCTCTCAGACTATCTCTTCATTAATCTGCTATTTGCACCTGCAGGTGTCTCCCATATAATTCACATGGCTTCAATCCAGTGGACACTAGCTCCGCAGAAGAGTAGAATATAGGATCTTAAAGAGTCAGGGGAATCTTGGCAGCAGCCAGGAGTGTGCGCTGCAGGAGTTATCTCCACAGCCTCCTTCCAGCACTTGGGTCAAAGACACCTACAGGATGCAGCTCCCACACAGTGAAGGCCTGACGACCAACAGTTTGACAATTACTGTGATAGATTATTAACAACACAGCACAGTATTATCAAAAATAGAAAAAGGACCTAAATCTGTTTACTCTAACTGTTAATCGTTACACTGTGATTGCCTCTGGGAGACATGCCTTTTAACTATAATGGGATCAATGATGTGTGTTTGTGGAGGGGGGAAGGGGATTCAGTCTCAGCAATCTCATCTGAAATCAAGCTGTTCGTAGGATTTATACTGCACACGTCGACCCTGTGCTAAGCTTCTAGCAAGTTAAAGTCTTGGTCAGAATATATACTATTAATATTTCCTATTTCCATACAAAATGTGTCAAGCCATGCCTTGAAGAAGCAAGGACAGTTTAAAATGTTAAAATGCCAGGATGATAGGTATTCAGTAAGATAATCAAGGTATTCAATAAAAATGCTAATTAAACTACATTAATCAGAAGAGGAGTTAGAAATTTCTTATGCCTCAGAAGAAGCATTTGCTATTCAAGTACCAAAACAAAAAGGAGGGATCATTCTATTTCCCTGAATGCTCTAATTAGCCACCCTTACAAGCTGAGATTTTGAAGTTATATACAAGTTGAACAATGCACGTCGGGATTTTCGTTTGTATGAAATATTGGGGCATTACTACAAATCTATGCATGTTAAGTATCTTCCTTCATTATCCTAAAAAGGATCTGCTAATGAAACTGACTTAAAGAAATCTGGCCAGCCACTTCTTTGGGCATGGTCATCTATTATTCAGGAGTAGGCTCTCAAACTCTTAATGCGTATACCATCTGAACACACATCAGTTACTGTGGGTCATCTTCTTCCCCACCACACAGCTATGTCCCTTGGGGCTACCCTGACGTATAGGAATTTGTCTCAATATCCAAAGAGAAGGAGAAGCAGTTGCATATATTCTATTCATACTGGGGCTACAGCCACCTTCATACAAGTCATGTAGATAGGGGGAGGACAGGTTTTTCTTAAGCTCTGTTCTAATAGGCACAGCTCTTTTAGGGTGGTAATAAAAGTTCCTGATAGCTGGCAAATATAAATTCATTTTTGGACAAGTCTCCTTATTAAATTACTCCCTGAACTACTACTCACAATAAAGATGCCTTTCTTGGCATCTCTTTTACAGCTTAAAGATATTTGTTTCCAAAAATCAGTCTCCCCCACACATACAGTCACTTCTTTGGCTTACTTAGCAAAGACCAAGCAAGCATGTTAGTGTAGGAGTATTTTGTCAATATAGTATAGTAGGATTTCTAAAAGATTCCTGCTCTAGTGGGGAAGTTTTCTTACATCAACACTTTACAGCCATTGCCATGAACTATATAAATCTAAAGTTTAAGATGGCTTAAGTAAATTAATATGAACCTGATTTTGAAGGCACTTATAGCACATTTAACAGTTACAGACACATATAAGGTAGCTATATAGGACACGATATGAAAGTTAAATTGCTAGAAGTATCATGCCAAACATTCACCTTGGCTCTTAGTGACAGACACACTAATGTATATCATCCATGCAGCACTGCATTGCAGTGTGTAGACGTATTGAAGCTAGACTGTTTGACATGTTTGACATGCACAAGGTAGACAGGCTGTATGTATTGACAGGATCAAATTTTAGAGTCTATTTATGTTTCAATAACACAACAAGGAGCGGTGAGGTCTTCTGTGTGCCTGCATATGCTCTGTATATATGCTTACTCTTCAGTGCTGCTAAGAACATGAGAGGTTTTAATCTTGTCAGAAGCCTGCTTTTTATATAACAAATATTTACAGGTCTTGTGCATTTTCCTAATGTCAATCTGAGGAGAAGGACATTTGTTTTCAAAATCAGCTATACTGATACGGCTTTTTAGTGCAGAAATGAATCTCTAATTTCTTGCAACTGTATGTTAGATGGCTTCAGTTTAATCGCTCAGTTAATCAGCTAAAAGAAGTTTTAAGATACAGATGATAGCAGTGTGTCCACTCATTTGGAAATGTTTTCATCCCCCAAGGAACAACAGCTGCTTTGTGACCTCTTGAGTCTTTGTGTCTATGTACTGGTAGGTCTAAAATTGTGATATGCCATCGTATTTATCCTCCTGCCAAGTCAGCTTATAAACTATGCCACTGCAATCACAGCAGTCTCAGAACTTTACTAGAAAGGCTCTCTTTTTGCAGCTTTAGTCTCAACAGCTGAATAGAAGACTGGATTAGACAGCAGTAAAAATACCATTCCAGAGGGAAAAAAAAGAAGTAAAAAAAAATAAAAATTCACATCAACCAAAACTATTCACGAATATATGACAATTATGGTGATAAGACTCAATCACAGTGTAAACAAAAAATTTTTTTTAATGCTGAAAGGATTAGTTTAGTGAATAAAACAGCGTGACATTTTTACACAGATTCCAAGCAGTGCCTTCCCCCTTCCATTCCACAGGTCCTGCAGTTTGCAGCAGAACCAACCTCTCAGCATGAAACACTAGGGCTACAATTCAGTTGTCTAAACACAGGTATACTGGGGGTGTTCTAGTGCATCTCATCATGCCTCCAGATGCTGGTCCAGGTGAGTGAGGCTGTTCTGCAAATCCTCTGTCATACTTATCTGCTCTGACTGGATATCTCAAGGTCCCAAGAGCATGTCAAATTACGCTCAGCACCTTTTTTAAGATAAAAATATCAAGGCCAAAGCAAAGTATACTAGACGTGTGCCTAAAATTAGGTGGAATAAATCCGGGTCGTATCACTTTCCATGAATTTACATAATAAATGGCCGAGATCCAAGGACAAGGTGCTTGGGCAGAGAAGAAATAGCTCAATGGTTGGCTCTGATAAGTGAGTCTTTCCAGAAGAAATTCAGTCACTTGGATTTTCCTCTAGGATTCAGATCCAACATCAAACAGTATCTCCCGTAACTCAGTTAGTATTAACAGACACATACTACAGTATTTATACCAATTATTTCAACAATGTATGAACTGCAGCACAAAATTTTTGTGCCTAACCATCAGAGAAAGATTCAGATTAACTATTAGCACATGAAAACACATAAAAAAAAATCCAAGTCTGAGTATTCTTATTCTGGAGTTAGGTATCTGAACAAATGATTCTAAGCAAGCTCAAAAGTGCCCTGACTGAAGTGATAGGAGGCAATAAGAAACTTTCTCTGAATGAACAAAAATGAGGCACCAAGGTCAAAATGCAAAGAGTGTTCATGACTTGTTAAAATATAAAGAAATATTGTCATCTAATTCATCTAATATGAAGTACTACCGAAGTTTCTCCTAATCAATGGAAAGAAATGAGCACCTCCAGACTCAATTCAGATAACTGTTTAAGAATGGCATAAGGATGTATCAATTACCCTTTGGTTTCTTTACAGCCAAGGGACAATTAGGTTTTTCTAGGTATCTAACTTTCATAACTGTGGGTATTAAAGATTATGATTAATCTCACTTAATCTCAGTAATTTATAAGTTCTCTACTCCTCAAATCCTAACTAAATATTATCATACTTGTTCAAAAAATATCTGTCCTCTGGCAGCTGAAGATAAATTAAGTGAGAAGAGAAATTAACTGATCTTGTCTCCTAGGCAGCATAGGACATAACTCATCAGCTCTTATGGTAGAATGCATTTGACTACATGAAGATGTTTTCACCAAAGTTAGCCACCTCTAGTTCTATTTGTAGCCACGTATGCTTCAAGGTACCAGTCATCTCACCTGAATTAATAGTGCATGTTCAGTAAGATCAACATTGCTACTACGTAACAAGGGAAGACACCTGAATACAGGAAGAGCTTGTTTTTTTTTTTTTCTAAAGGTGGGAAAAAAAATCGTTTTCCAAGTTAAAATGCATTTGTAATGCCCCTCTGCGGTAGGGGAACATACAGGCTTCAGTATGTTCAACTATCAGCTGTACTTCTATTCTCTTCTCAAGAAAAAGCTATCAAAAAGGGTGTTACCTTTTTTAAAAAAATACATGGGCCTTTTTAGAAAGACTTGGCCAGGATGTCTTTGAATCCCTATCTCAAGTTCTTTTGGTTATTACAATTCTCTAAACTGTAGTAGTATCTATGCAATATGGTACTACAGTATCTGAGGTGATACTAAAATCCTAAAACTCATGTTATCTTTAAATTGCTCCACATGGCTTTAGAAACATGAATCATACAGGTCTTATCTAGGTTTTGCTGAGGAAAAGTAATTCTTGTCTTGCAATCAGATTTACACTACTTTTTTCCTTCAATGTTCTCAGAACATTGAACATGAAGTTTTTAATCAAGTATTCAGTTACTCTTTTTGATCAAGTCATATGCAATTACTTCAAGAACGGCTTAGTGGTGCCCCCAAAAAGTGAATATTCCACAATAAAACATTTACTGTAATTATAAATATTTACAATTATATCCCACTCTGAATTAAAATTAAGAAAATATTTTAAGAGAGATTCACAAAATAAAATTATGTAAGAAACTCAGAAATTTCATTTTAATAACTTCCTAGTTTGTACTAACTTATTCTCTGCCTTGCAATATAAAAAATGATCATCAAGCAAATCTGAAAATACCCATGCCTCACTCAGATTGGAGCTTACTGGCTACATTTCAGTGTTGGATAGTATCACAAAAGTTCTGTTTTATTAAAAGATTACTTGTATAATGTCAAAGTAAATACAAATCTCTGATACAAGTGTCATATTTTCACGAAATATTAAGACAGATATTGGGCATGTGGAACATTTCGTAAAGCAAGTGCAGATAATCCAGTCAATCTGAATATATTAAAATGTGAGGTCAGCCATTCAAAGACAAAGAATGTATGTCACACTTACAAGACTGTGCACAATATCCTAACGCTAAATAACTCTGAAAAAAGTACTTATAGGTCAGAGTATAAAACAGTCTGAACAAGAGCTCCCCAAAATATGCAGTATCTATGAAAACAAGAGCCAAAGTGCTCCCTGAAAGAAAAAAAACAGAAATAGACAAAATTTGGATAAAGAAGCAGTGCTACCTCTAGATACCACACAAGGGAGGCTCACCTACATTCTAAAATGTTATACTCAGTTCTCTTCTGTAGGCATCAAAATTGGCAGTGAAGTAAAACGAGAATTTATGTCAAAGCTGTAACAACAATTTGAGGGCTAATAAACAATAAACAAAACATACAGACAATCAGGAGCAGAAATGAAATGTGGGTCTCAAAATAGCCCAGTTTTGAAAAGGTCCCTTTTCCCCTTGAGAAGTTATCTTCAGAGGATGAGCTATCAAATGTATCCATGTCCATTAAAAAAAAATGAGTTTTATTTTTAGTTTCTATCTGGGCTAGTAAAGTTGTATACTTTGGAAACAAAAACAGTGATTAGTAGTCTGCTGCATAATAGAAATTGTGCCTGTATTCTTAGCGTAAATGTTAGGGTTGATGCTGTCACTATGGCTTTGAGGAATACACTGGATTACAGACTTTGAGACAATATTGCAAGCATAAATTATTCTTATTTTAAGCCTACTGAAATCCTCAAATAAAATTTGACAGTATTTCTAGCTGTTCTGCCTCTCATGATGAGTTGATGATCCTAACTCCATAATTAGTGCATATTAATAGAACACTTCCATTCTAAAACAAGGATAGACACTTTCTCAAGTGAGGTAATATCTAACACTACTTCCGTACCAACCTTTAAATAAATTACTTCAGACTGCAAATTCAGCATCTTTTTGTAACTATAATAACTAGAAACCAAATCTAAAATATTGAATTCTAAGAAAATATTTAATTCTGCAAGTTGTACAACAATCAATTCTTAACACGTGAAATCAACTCCTCCAATAGCACATTTATTAAAATTTGATAACAAGTAGGTGCAATACATAAGAGCCATATTAAAAAAGCACAGAGTATTTCTGAGTGAATAAAAAGAGAATTGTCTGATTTTATATGCATTTATTGCCACAAGGATTTTTAAATAAATACTTCCATCTTGAGGTATGTTTGCAGAGGAGAAATGTTCCAGTCTTAGAGAAAAATATTCTGTTTGAAATGCAACACATGCTTCTAAGTAGAGTATCAAAAATGAGTTTTTCACACTGAAATATAAAAATCATCTTCAGCAGCTGTGTTAGAAAATCCAGTGATATCAGCTTTTGCAAAAACTCCAAGAACTGCTTTGAATTATATAGATACAAAGAAGAGATTCCTTCAAATAAATGAAATCTAGTAGGAAATAACTCCTATGCATGTGTGTGCTCTGAGCACCAAATTTGTACTGCAGCATGAATCTGCTATACATCCTGTCCTTCAAGATGCCACAGTCCATGAAAGGTACTCAGATGGTCATAGCAGTTACAGGTATTTTTTGTTATCAGAATGATATACAAAAGAGAACTGAATCACACTTGTCACTTTCACCATTTCTTCTGGAGCTTTAAAAATTGTATTATTTATGATGGAAACAACAATCCTATCATCTGCAAGCTTCAGTTCATTACTATTTGCCACCCTAAAAGATTTTATATAGAATTTTAATCTCTAGAAATACGAAAAATAAGGATGAGAAAGCTGTATTAATCTTATTAATTAAATCCTGAGCACTATAACATACATCTCTGACACCTCAATGGACATCAAATAAACCTTAATCTACATTAGAAAAAGAAAAAAGCTCATAGTTCAAAACAGCACTGGATGCAGCTCAATCATAGGAAATATAAGCTTTCATTTATTTATAATATTTTGTGCGTGTTTCTGCTGTTAACAGACTACAGTATAGAAGTTCCCTGTAACTGTAATTTGTAACAGTCCATGAGATGCTTTTTATATCTTAAGGACTTCAAAGTCTATTATTTCACTGTGAACCCTTAGGGCAAGGAGAGAGAATTAGGAGAATGGGACAGAACCTGGCCTGTTTCTACGTAAGCAAGAAGTTTGAGATCAGAGTAAAACATTCTATCTGGGGTCTTACTGTAAAATACTTTTTAAAGGTAAAGCGAATATGGTACTGTTGAATGACACATCTTTCTGATTTCCTTGTTTTTTCATATTTTTATCTGGGTATGTTACATGCTTGGGTTTCAAACTTCAATTGGCGCATGACTTTGGGATCCAACACAATAAAGGCTAAAATGTCACTGGTCATAAACAATCAGAAAAACTACAGTGTATCTGCTTCACTATATGTCTTATCATCCACAGACCACGTAAAGGCATTCATCCCGAAGCATGTTATTCTTTGTAATAAATGAACAGCAATTTCATCTTAAAACACTATAAATTACTGCAGCCAATTGCAGATCTGCAGATTTCAGTTGCCAGTTTTTAAAGAGCTGAAGTAGTATTATTGAATGAGAACTCATCTAAGACAAACTCTGAATCTAACCAATATTTCATAGTCTCTGTGAAAGAGGGCTTTTCTCTCTGGAAGGCTCAACTGAATGAGATATGGTTTGAAGCCCTGAATAAAAGCTGAGCTCCTACAGACTGACTCCTTACTAAGCCTCTTAACTCCTAAGTTTATCCACTCAGCTGCTCCTCAGCTTTTTACAGAAGTGAATCTATACAGTGTATCTTCAGCCAGAATGTAAATCAACATCATTTCATTGATTTCAGAGGAGTTATACTGATCTGCAGCAGCTGGAAACTTTACACATTGTATCTCTTTGCTTACTGGGCTTAATGCTGACGTCTCCCAACATCTTCCAATATTACCAAGAAAATACAGAACAAGCTCCATCAAACTGTTTAATCTATTATGTGGTCCTCGTGATTTGAATGAATCTAAAGGAATAGAAATATTAAAAACTGAAGGGAGAAGAAGCTGACTCTCCAGCACATAGAAAAGTGCTCTAAACAAAAGAAAACAAAAGGTTTCAAAAAAGAGATGACTGAAAAGGAGCAAAAAGGGAGAAGTGATCCAGGTTAGGCCATAGAGTAAAATCAAAGAAAGATTACCTTGGCACAACTGCTCCCAGAAAACAGGAAATATTCTAAGAAAATAAGTCTTCTTAAAGGAAGTTACATTCAATTGTCATCCTTCTCAAAGCTATCATGCTTAATCCACAGAAACAGAGCTTGTAATATGCCTTATTCATTGCAAACTAAATATAAACATTAATGAATAGTAGACCAGATGAATGCTGAGAACCTTGTCTAAGTTCACACAGTGCTTCACAGAAGAACCACCTACTGGAAACACTATACTTACGCCCTTGAAGTTTTCCTCCAAGATGAAATCTTACCTCCACTATAGAATACATAAAACAGATACTTCCACTGTAAATGAAACATGGTTTCGAGCACAACAGGATAAAAATTAAACAGGCATCATTCAAGTGACTCTTCAGCCTGAAAGACCAGATAGTCATTTTATCATTTGGTCACCATGGAACTGCTTTCACCTATGTCCCTCATGAGACCTTTGGATTTGTTATGAGCTGTTCTAATGCTGGGATATTTCATGCTACATACCAGTATTTTTATGAAAAGCATGATATAATATAATAAGGAAAACTTACAAGAGCTGAAATAAATGAGCATAGATTTAAAAGCCATCCAAATAATAACAGGAATGAGTTAAAATTTCAACAATGAAAAAACCTACAGAATATACTTCCTGTTTCATAGCTCTTCTCTCTGTGTGTCCTCCTTCAGATACACTGACTTTGTAGAGAAAAAAAAAATCAATTTTTACTGCATTTTATTTCTATGTGCACTATAACACTTAAAGAGCTATGAAAATCTAAACCAGATTAATTTTTGGCTTATGTATCATAGACAAAATTATTAAGCAAATTCCACCTGCAAGCTATTTCAGAAAGCATAAGTTGGTACACTGTAAATGCTTTTCAACTACACATTTAGCATTTCTGAAGTACATCAACATTACCACTGACTTTGTGCCAAACCACAGAAGCACAACTAGATTTTAAAATCCCTCTAAAATGCCCTTTCAAGGTATATGGCTAAAGGGGAAAAGATGCTCTTCAGCTTATAAGTAAAAAGTTTCAGTCTTTTGCACCAGAAAAGAACACCATTCTTACTGAACCACTTTCAAAATCACAATAAAATTGCATATGCTTACTGACAGACTGTATGGCAAAATAAAAACGGAAGGTCAGATTACAGAAGGTTTGTTTTTGTTTAAAACATAATTACTAGATTCTTCCAGCTGACTCATCTTGTTTCAAAACTGGAAAAGAAGTAAATATTATGAAATCCACTTCTACAATGTTTGAGTATGAAAAATGACATGACATTTGCTTATTATTTGCAAAGGTAAAGCTGACAAAAAGAAAATCTTTTGCAATACTAGAGTTCATTAGTTTAACTACTAATGAAAAAACTTTAATGCAGAATTGTTTCAGTAGAAACAGGAGTCCATTCCCTCCTTAAACATACAGTTCCATAAAGGAGTTTTACATATGGCATATAATTTCACAGAACCTTTGTACAAAGCACAGGAAATTCATAAGGCCATTACCATGACTAGAATATACAACATACAAAATGACTCACTGTCAAAGTAACTTGCTGTGACTTCTTTAGTATAGACATAGATTGAACAGATAACCAGAGAGAGGCAGTAAATCAAATAATAAATTTGCCTTTCTCATGTCTTTATTTCCAATTAATTTAAATTTTTAAGTCTTTTTTTTAACTTTTGAAGGGAAAAATATCTGATGCGTTCCCTCTGGCTTTCCTTTACATTCATGCTATGGACTTGATTCAGTTGCCCACAGCTAGTTGCCTCAGCCCATCTGAGATGTCCTTAGGACCACGGCCAAGAAATCCTTAGAAGAACAGCAAATATGGCACAGGACCCATTGGAGATCTGTTGCCTTCCTGAGTGGAAACCAAAGGTCAGTCAGGGTAACTTAGGGCATCTCCAATGGCACTGGATGCCTATGGAGGGAAATCTGAACAGAGCCTCTACACTAGGATTCAGCTCCAGATTCGGACATCCTATATCACAGACATGCATATTCAAGTGAGCAGTTCTGAAGCAGGTGTCAGCAGGACTTATGAAGCTACTGATTTCATCTTAAAGCCAACACCTCCGTCGCCTCATCAGAGTAGCGCCTCAGATTCTCCAGGCTAAAAGTTCCCATTGATTGCATAGGGAACATTGACTCTAACTCACACTGCAGACACCTAAATTCAGGCGTCTGAATCTGAACGGAAATCCCCTTAAATCTGGCTGGGATAATTACCACTATACGAACATCAGTTTGCCCACCTAATTTTAGGCAGATGCTCAGCTGCACATTGCCAGAACAATAATTGTTGTAGGATTCTTCTATAATCAGTTGTAGGATTCTTTTGTAGTCAATGCAGAGAGACAGATACCGTCAGAGGTCAATTGAGTTAAACGTTAATTTTGAATGAGACTAATCCACAACTCTCATATCCTTCAAAGCATATAGTTACATGTTTAATCCCTCTTAATGAAGGCTGTAGCTAAAATATAAAACTGTAAACCCATGTGGCCATTAGTTTTACTTCTTTCTCCTATCCTCCTCCTATATTATTCATTTGCTTTTTTTTTTCCATTGTCACTTATAAATCTTAAGATAATGTTTCCTACCTTAACCAGATTCTTCAACAACACTTATTACAATCTTACTACCTTGGATGGTCAAAGAAAAAAAAAAGTAAAAAAGAATTTAAGGGCCCTGGATGGTTTAAAAAAAATAAAAAAAATAATTCAGAACTAAATTAGAACTAAATTCAGCACTCCCAGACATAAGAGAGACTGCCTCTCTATAGGCTCACTGGCACTGGGCAGCCATCAAATCGATCTCAATACTTCAGGTTACTGAGATCTCAGAAAAGCAGGGCTAGCAATCAAGTTATAGCTCTTCTTTGTCAGTTCTATACTTAGTGCTAAGTCTTGATACTACAGTGAGATGTGGTCAAACATATCTTACAAATTTAGAGCTATGATGATATTTACTGTGATGACACTGGCTTTATCCAAAAACGCAAGTACTGTTTTTCAAATCTCTTTTCAATTCTAAAGCTAGCATCAAAGTTCTCTCCCAAAAGAGTCCCTAATTTCTATTTTAACCAATGTTTAATACTGCTAAGGAATTTAAAACTGAGGAGTTACTCGGGGAGGGAAAGAATAATGAAGAAGGAGAATACTTTAAAAATACATGATCAGAAAAAAATATTTCAATTGTTCATTGTTTTCACGGAGCAGAGGAAGACTTACATACATGAGACAATTGCATGCCTGCCATTTGTGAAATTTGCTGAATTGCCAAAGTTGCTGAGTACTAGCGATATGCTAGGCAAAAAATGCCAACTTCATAGTAGAGAAATTCAAAGAATAAGGTTACCTTGTTCCAATCTAAAGCATAGAGAACGTTTTGCAGCCTCTATCTCAGGACTTGGATGATCCAGAACACGTCTGCACCACTGCAGAGGACTTAGTGATTTCTCTTGAGGGGTGAGAGTCTTGGTAGGCAAAACATATAACCTTAACCAAAACACACACAAATATCAGCAAGATATGCAATACTTTTGTACTCTCAACTTCCTACTAATTTACAACAGTGCATAGCCCTGCAATATGAAATTCTATTAACAAAATGTATTCAGCAGGAAAAGAGTTAACATTGATATTTCCCTTCTCCCTCATAAAATGCAAACTATAACCTCTACAGCTTTGGAACTTCAAATGAAAGTTAGATTAGATTTTTCATGAAAATACTACATCTCATTATTATCATTGTCTGAATTTCAGCACTGCCCAAAGTTCAAATCCATTAGGTGCTTTACACACACCAAAGATGCTATTAGTTTTCCCCTTTATTTTTATCTTTACTGGAGTTTAAATAATTTCAGCATTTTATTTTACATTTAAATTCAAATTTTACTGTGATCTATTTCATATGTATACCTTTTGATTAAATTAATAATGTGTAAGAATCTAGGCTGTAATTTTCATACCCTCTATCTTCCCCAAATGAACCATATGTTTTATAATAATCAAACTTTAAAGATTAGAAAACATCTGCTGAGAAATTAAAATTCAATTTTGGTATTTGATTCCAGTAGAAAAAAACTACACAAGAAAGAAATAGTATAGATATATATCTGCAATTCTCAGAGTACACACTGCTAATCGGATGATCAAACAATACTTAGGAAGCCAGACAGGTACCAAGTAACTTTCATGGGTAAATTCTTGAAGCTAATATCCATGTTGCTACTGTTGTATATTAGTGTACACATGCAGACATCAGTTCACCTGGGAGAGCACAAATCTTCCCAGGAAGTGAACTATTAATAGCTACTGAGGACAGCTCTCAGCTCCTTGGCTAGGCAGCACGCTTTACTGCTTCTGATCAATGTGACCACTGACAAACTCTTACACAGATGTCAGACTCCAGCAAAATATCCACATTCTGCATGGGAATTTGGCATGCAATAGGGGCATGAAGAACAAAACAAAAAAAGGCCTGAACAGGTGCCCACTTCTAATGTCTACTCAATATCTTTTTTGTGAAGTAAATTGGCACTCTCTGTCATAGCTCACAATGAATATATATCCTCATCATATTTGGTATCTCTACTGGCAATCCAAGCATAGTTCAACTACTGAATTCCTCTCAGTAGAGCACTCATTTCCCTTTACTTCATTCAGAGCTTGCTACAGGTTCAAAAACATGATATTAAGAAAAATGGCAAAAAAAAAAAAGCAAAAGCAAAAAAAAAAAAAAAAAAAAAAAAAAAAAAAACTTTAAGGTCTCCTGTTAGCTTGCAGAAGTGTTTTGAAAGGTAAACACCTGACTGATAAATTCTCAATGATCAGACATCTGTATAAAAAGATGATGAGCAAAAAGAAATTTTGGCTTGTCTGCAATAAAGTCAATTCTTGTTTTTGTAACTGCAATTAAAAATAATAGAGAGGTACTTAAGAACCCAAAGTACTAAATTAACAACTGGGAACATACCGGTCTTTGGATTTCCATGTATCACTTAGCTTTAACAATCTAAATTATAAAAACCCCAAAGCAGCTGGCATCATAGAGCTGACCACTAATGGATAACAATGGAAATTCATCCTTGAGAAAGAAAATATACAAGAGCTAACACAACTCACTCCAAGCTGAGTAAGTTAACGAACTCCTATTACCAGATTTTGCCTGTAGACACATACCTGTGTGACATGAGCAGGAATTACAGGTAATGATATGAACATAAGTTTTGGCCGCGAAACTGCACTTAGGACTGCTTCCAGAGTGCAAATCAAACAGGAAAGTGATCAAGAGCATCACTATATTAAGATGCATAAAATAACACTGCCTTTGTGTTGCCCTGAAACTTAGCAGGAAGAATACTGGGTTTAACAAGACTGGGACAAATAAATTCAAAAAAGAGCTAATGCACAGAGAAGTTTAATCACTTCTACTCATTTGCCATAAACAATGGGTTAGGACTGAAGGAAAAATTGATTCAACTCAGAATCAACACTTTCAGAACAGCCTGCACAGATGAATGACACACAGAATGAAACAATACTGATAAAAATTTATATAAAATTTGATGATGACTCTCAAAAGCAATTTTCAAAAACTAAGGCACCATATTACTTTTGTACTATGAAGTACACATAATCAATGTTCAAAAAATATTGATGATATTTAGATTTTTAAATTCCTCCTGTGCTATCAAAATAAGGATGTTTAAATGTATCTCAGCTGCATTATGCTGTATTTTATTCTCAGCTGATGCAAATGCTAGCTTGTTTTAAAAACTGTAACAAGTTAAGAAACTATATAGAGGCTTCAATAGACACTTAAAATGGTTATTGAAATATAGGTACCATTTTACTACTGATAGTTTAATACAATTAAGCATCAATTATGTTTAACATGGTTACACACACAATGATTTCCACAATATTTTTGCAGTATTTAAATAGTCTGTAAGATGTCCATACAAGTTGCTGAGGCAAGTTATGCAACTTCAAACAGTCTTTCATATCTTTAGTCTAAAATCTCTCCTTCTATTTGTTTTTAAAAGGGCACAATTATTCCTCTGGATTTCTGGATCAATTATGTTTTCTATTTTTTTTTTTAAAAAAAAAACTCCACTTCCAAGCACAAAGCCACGCATTTTGGAACTACAAAAGCACCTAAGATACACAAACAACCACATAGATCAATGTCCAAAAGACAAAAGCCCTCCCAAATCCCGGAAGACCAGAGCCCAACTGGGCAGAGATTTTAGGATGGGGAGGAAGCGCTGTCCAGATAAAGGATTACTGCAACAATTCCGCTGTTTTTAATTCCTTATGTAAGCAGTAGGCTGAAATGAGGCTTACACCAAACTTGAGACATATACATATATAAACATATATATTTTTTTTTCAAAGGGAAAAGCAATAGCGAGTCCCTGCCCTTCCCGATGGGAAGCCTGTGCGCTGGTCGCAACCGCGCTCGCCGCCTGCCCGGCCTTTGGCCCTGCCCGGTGCCGGTGCCTCCCTCACGCCGCTGCCTGAGGGAAACCGGCGGGAGCAGCCGGCTGCCGGGCCGGCGGCGCCCGAGGCTGCCGAGCAGCCCAGGGCGGGCACCCCGCGGAGGGGCGCAGGGACGGGCGCGGGCGATAAAGCCCTGACCCGAACTGGGCCACAAAACCCAGTCCCTGTACGCGAGGCCTCTTTTCACCGGTCGGGTTGATCACACCAAAGAGATGACACGTTAAAGGGGGAAAAAATAAAATAAAAGCAGGTTTAAGCTTAAGCAGAACAAGGCCAAGTAGAGTCGAGGGCTAATGCTTCTAAGAGCCTGGAGAGCACCAGCTGGGGGAGCATTAGCGGGAATGCAGGGAGTCGGCGGAGCAGGGCTCTGCTACCTCGCGGAGGGGGGCGGCGGCTGGCCGCGGCCGGGGGAAGCTAGGGCGAGGGGCACCGCGGAGGACCGCCGCCGGGCAGGGCCGCGCTGCGAGCCGCATGTACCATGTATCCTCGTCCTGGCCGCAGTAGCCGTCCTCCAGCTCCAGCACCGCCACCTCGTCCAACACCGTGGCGGCCGCCGCCGCCGGGCCGCCGCCGCCCGCGTCCTGCCCTCCGCCGCAAGACGCCGCCAGGCCGGGCGAGGGCTTGAAATAGGCGAGGGGCTCCGGCGGGCCCAGCGCGGCGGCGCACAGCAGGGTGGGCACCGCGCTGGGCAGGCACGGCGCGGTCCCGCCGCCGCCACCGGCCGCCGCCGAGGGGGGGCCGGCGGGGCCCAGCCCGCCGGCGGCCGGCGGCGGGGCCCGCAGCAGGTGCGGGCTGGGCGGGCCCGCGGCGGCGGCCGTGGCCGTGGCGGCGGTGGCGGCGGCGGCGCGGCTCCGGAGCTGCTCGTTTTGCTTCTCCAGCTTGCGCACCAGCTCCTGCAGCTTCTTCACCTCCAGCTCGGCGCTAACGACCGGGCCCGCCGCGGAGCCGGCGCCGCTCCCTTTCACCTCCGCCATCATCGCCGGCTTCAGCAAGGCAGCCTCCATCCTGCCTCCCCGCCGCCGCCGCGGCTGGCACCTGCGCCGCCGCTGGGCAGCGCCCGCCGCCGCGGGCGGCCGTTGGCGCGCGAGGGCGAGCGGCCGTTGGCGCGCGGGCGGGCGGCCGTTGGCGCGGGCGGCTCGCGCCGCTCGCCGGTCCGCGCCCTGCGCTGCGCTGCGCCGCCGCCCCCCCGCCGCGGCGCCGTAGCAGCCGCCCTCGCTGCTCTTGCGCCTCCTGTCAGCGGCGGCGCGGGCGCCGGTGCGATCCCCTCCCACTCGGCAGCCGGCGCCGCGCACACACACGCGCACACACAGAGGGAACAAAGAGCCGCCCCGCGCCCCTGCCGTCAGCCGGCGGCGGCGGGCAGCAGCGGGCGCCCCTGGGGGGCGGAGGGCGACAGCGGTGGCCCGGCAGCCCCTTCAGCGCCACGGCCGGGGGGCTGCGGCCGGGTCTTCACCCGGAGGTCTGCGCCCGGCCGTGGGTGCGGTGCCCACAGGCCGCCGCCGGGCGCCGAGCTGGATGCGGCCCAGGCTTGTCATCCCGCCTGCGAGCCGCGTAATTAGAGCCTGGTAGTGTCGGGGTTGTAATTATGCAGATTCGGCTGTGATAGGAATGAGAATCACAAATCGAGGCTTTGTTGTGTTCGAAAGAAACGAATTCAGCCCACAGCACGCATTTGTGGCTTTGAAACGTGCTGATTCTGGGACTTCTGATTCACAGCACGGAAAGTGCGTGTATTTTTGGAGGTACGCTGCTGATGAAGCATGAAGACTGAATCAAGTGTAGTAGAAAACCACATAAACAAACCGTTTATATATAGAGTCCCTGAGATTAAAATTGGCCCCATGTTGAAATGAGATCCGTTAACAAAATCCACATATTGGTTTGTACTGTTGAGTCTTTGCTCAAGAGAGATGAACAACATTCAGGCGTAGAAATATTTTTGTATTATCCTTCATTGTCTGGTATTCAGAGGAAACTCTTGTTTGCTTTTCACTCTCCTGCCTAGCAGGTGACCACCTGGCAGCTTGGTCTGTTGGGCATGTGCACAGAGGTGAAAGCAGGAGCCGAGGACATCGCCTCCGGACGTCTGCCACGGTGCCCTTGCTAGGGTCAGAGCAAGTCTGGTGCGAGAACAGCTAAACCACACAGGGGTGCGCTAGGTCTGAATTATTCACACAGGATAATATAGCTGCATTTAACTGCATAATACTGAGCACTCCTATGAGCCTGTTGCTGCAAACATGAGTATCCCAAATGATTAGTGCTGGTAAACATAGTCAGCTCTTCCCTGAGGCAGTAAGATCAACTGCGATTCAGTGATATGCCCAAGGCAACTTGGCCATTGTAGCACCCAGGATTACCTATCTTCTGCTTCATTTCCCCTTGCTAGAATAACAGAGGACAGCTTTCTAAATTATCATCCTGACATTTTCTAAAGTTGCAATACAAAATACACAACAAAATCGCAGGAAGCAGTTAAATTGCTGGATGAGTCACTATTGAGAGCTATCAGGACAGATAGGGTACCTGCCCAGTTACTGAACATCAATTTTGGACAGAGTAGTAGCAACATCAGTCACCACTGCCTATTCACAACCTCTGTTCCCTGTCTCAGATTTCATGTGTGAGAAGGGACAGGCTCTAATTTTCTGTTCAGGGCATAAGTAAACTTTGAAATCATCCAGCCTGTCACAATTTTCTCTCTTTTGTATACACTCTTTGGAAACAGAGTCTCTTTCTTCTACTCATGCACAGGACAATGAAACTATTATTTGTTGGTCTTCTAAGTACTCCTACAGTGCAAACAATAACAACTAGTACTACAAGAATGCTTGGAAAGGAAGATACAACAGGGCATAAAGCTTTTTGACTTCCAGATAATGTAACTTTTATCACCGAGGAGAATAAAAGTAGCCCCCGGTGTATTAGATTGCAACCAGATATCACTTAATCCAAAACATTTGTTTGGTTTCCTCTGACCATTAGGAAGAAATAAGTGAAAAAAATGTTAACAGTGTAGAAAATGGCTGGCTTCAGTTCTGTCGCACATCATCAGAGTGTGTAATATAATCCAGTTTTTGTTACTACAGATAATCTTCATTCCCATGAGAAAAGGAGGAATGACTTTTGCCCCAGGCAAAAGGCCTATCTCTCAGGTTGTTATCACTCATAATGGCAGAAGCCTTAATTCTTAGAACCATGTGTATGTTAATCCAATAAAATTTTAAAATGATAAAAAGATAATTAGCAGCATGTATAATATAGAGTTTATTGGTCATTAGTGATATACATACAATGAAAAAAAGTAGTAATTTGTGATAATGATCCAGTGATGGATAATGCAGTGAAGGCAGAGGAAATATTGAAAGAGGTTCCAGAAAGGAGAGAGAGTGGAGAAATCACTTTTTCTCTTTGAACCAGCAAAGCAAAGTTGTTTACAGGACCAACAAAAACCAGGAATTTGACATCTAATTGTTTCACCTTTCAGGTACATAGCATTTTCCCTAATATTTACTGTTTTACCCTATCAACCTTCAATATTCAATATTAAGTGTGGTTTGGCAACAGTATTTTCATTATATGCCAGCTAGGTTAGCACCAAAGAGTATTGACAGACAAATGTCCTGAAAATACTAGTAATCCAAGCTCCTCTGATTGCCAGAACAAGAACACTACTGCGAGGTCAGGACGTTTGAGAGGTAAAAAAAAGCTAACACAGACACGAGTTCGGAGATACCGTAGAAGATGCATTTGGAGATACAGTACAGGTGTCATGGCACATGACCTTAAGAATCACCATTAATGTACTTATATCCAGTTATGAGTAGAAGTAGTTTGTACGTGAATTTTCAACTACCTTCTACTGTTTACACTGCCTACATGCATGTTGTAGCCAGAAACTTGTTCAGACCTAGTTCCTTAAGGGACAAAGCTTAGGACTGAGCATGGTACCCTCGCCTGGGGATAAAATCTTTTTCAGGCAGTCTGTACAAATTGATCAAGTTTACTACATCCAGTCCCCACAAAAATGGTCAGAAGTTTGGCTCTCCAAGCCTAATCTCCATCCAGCAGTGTAGCTAGAAAACAGCTTAAATTTGTGCATGTTTCAACTAGCATGCTCCCAATCTGTGTGAGAGACCCTATCTTTTTTACCAGGCGTTTCCTGGAAGGGTGGTTCTAGTGAATGGAAAAAATCAATTTCACTATACTTGCTCTATATTAAATGTACAGGTAATTTCACTGACATTGCACCTTCACTCAGAACTGCTGACAGATAATAATGTGTTTACACGAACATGCTATTTCATGGTCTTCGTGCTGGCCTCCAATGAAGATAGTTTTGATATCTTAGTCATTAAAATATTTTGACCTAAATTGTTTTTTTAATACAAATGATTTTTCTCCAGTGTCAACATTACTAATAACTTGCTTAACCAGCTCCATTCAGAATCCTTACATTTGCTGATGTGCTTGTTCAACCCAGAACTTTAACAGCTCTTTAAAACCACAGTGAAGACTATGAAGACTGTATTCCTTTCTTAAGTTATTGATAAAAAGTTTTTTGCACCAATTCAAAACATCCAAACATGCCTATGAAACCTGTTATTCCTGAGAAACTGCAGTAGCATAGAAGACGCTGGTTTAGGCTGCTTATGCGACATACTGTAGCAGAAATTTCTGAATCAGTATAGTTACTGATAGACACCGAGTGCAGAGAACAAAGAAGCAGGAAGCCTGTAAATCCCATCTGCTCTTCTCCGAGAATAAGCGTGTTGCTTTATTCTGTAATAGCTGCAGGCTGGACCTGCCTTTCTGGCAAGCCAGCATAGAATGAACTGCATTTAATCCAGACCAGGCTGTACAAAGCGTGTGCTACAATGAAGTCAGGGTATGGGTGGTAAAGTCCAAGTCTGGTGAGATTTTTAAAGCACAGCTGCATTATGGAAAGTGACTATGAAAGTAGTTTTATAAAAATAGAACGGCTGCCATGTGGAGTCAGAGCAGAAGTCCATCTAACCCAGTATCGTATCTTCCAGAAAAGCTAATAGGAGCTGCTTAGGGAAAAATATGTCAGAAACAAGAAAAATATTGAGGGATTCTCTCCTGTTTTAGTGGTCGGTGGCTGGGACATCTGGACCGTTTATTTTTAATTGCTACCAATGTGTAAGAACCTTAGAGTTGTCAAGCCCCATTTTAAAACCATTCATGTATTAGTACTTTACAACACCCTATGGCAATTAGCACTGCAATTTAATTATGTATTGTATGAAAAACTACTTCCTATTATCCTCTTTAAACCTGCTGCCTAGTAATTTAATTGGGTGTCTCAGTTCTGGTATTCTGAGAAAGACAGAATGATTAATCATTCTCTGTTCAGCTTTTCTTTGTCATTCATGATTTTATAAACATATTTTCCCTCCATTATTTCTCTTCCAGACTGACAAACTCTAATCTATATAATCTTGCCTCCACAGAAGTCAGTCTGTACCTCCCATTTTTTTCCTGTCTTCCTCCATAACAAGAACAGAGTTTTTTTCAACCTTTTATTTCTCTTCTTTTATTGCTCTAAGTTTTCTTATATGATGATACCTTAGGGAAAGATTAACAAAAACTTATTGAAAATCAAATATACTTAATTAAATAATTCACCTTAATTCAAAGCATATTGGCTTATTCGGAAATACTAATATGTTTATGAGCATGCCTTGCTTTCAGAAAAGGTGTATGGTCTCCGTGCCAACGTATTATAAATATCCATATGCCTGTATATTCTGTTTTATACTATAAGTTGTACAAATAGGCTTGATTGAAAAGTCAGATTTACTGATCTGCAGTTCCCCAGGGCAGTTTTCATATTTTTTTTTAGTCTGATGTCACAGCTGATGCTTCCAATTTGCTTGGAACCAAATTTGCTTTGAGTGTCCATAAGAAATTCAACAATGTCACATATAAGTTGCTTTAGAATTTTTTCAAGAATGCTTTCTGGTAGTAGAAATTTGCTATTGTTAGCTTTATAAATTTGTTATAAAATATCTGAGTAGTTAATATTTTCCTTGAGTTATAACATGGATTCTTCACTCCCAAAGTCTCTCACAAATGTTTTGCCGTCTTAGCTCTTTTTTTTTTTTTTTTTTTTTTTTATAATTTTCTGTTAACCGGCTTTCTCATTTTTATAAAATTCCCCCCCCCCCCTTTTTTTACTGTTATGACTATGACTTTTGGGGTTTTTCCTTCCTAAGTTAATAATAAATTGGAGTATATCATAATAATTATTAGAATGGATTTTCTAAGGGATTAAATTAAGAATTGCATAATTTTCTGTGAGTCCCACTTGTTTCAGAAAATCAGCATTTATAGTGTCTAAATGGTGTCTGTATCTTAAGCAGAGTCTGCTACTTTGTAGATCCATCTAGATGGAACTATCCATGACAGTTCTAGCTTAATGGAGTGTTACTTTATTTTGACTCATCAGTTCCATGTCTGGCTTGCAAATGTGTTGATTCCTTACCTTCTTTGTCCTTTCCCTTTGCTAAATTCTGGACAGAAAGTATGAACCTGAGTCATATAAATCAGGATAGGTTGTTTTGTTTTCATGAGTTTTAACCAATTATAACGACTATTTATGCTTTTAAAGACACTTGAACATTTGCTTTGTCTTTGGTATACATGTCTATTGGAGAATATAATTTGGTTCACAGAACCCTATCACCAATGAATAAGAATTCACACTATCTCAGTATGTGCCTTTGAGGGTAGAAGGCTGAGAAGGAGATGTGGGGTTCAATGTTATTGATGAATGATCAGATGATGTTATAGTAGAAGATTCTGAAACAGCAGATAGGCTGCTTGAGTATAAAATACTGAAGACTATAATGACAGATGTACCAAAACAGCTTACCTCCAGGAGGCTAAAAATCTGTAACATATTTTGTCAAGAATTCTGATTTCAGTTTGATTTGTCTTTAGGGTAACTGTTGACACACAAAAAATATTCATGAAGATGTAAATTTACTGGCCAGTTCAACTAATTCTGGTCATTGCTTTTTTTCCTCTTTTTTCCATCTTTTGTCTTCTTTAATTCTACCTACATTCAGTTGGAGAAGCTGATTTAAGAAATTCAGCAGCTTTGCAATAAAGTGGAAAAAACTCCATCATCTATGTTAGTAATTCTATCATATGGATAACAGTAAGTGATTTTTATAATTTGGAATTTTTTAGTAAGTTTAGGCCAACAAACTGAATGCTTCCTGATGCTGTAGTGGTTGGTTTTGAAATTACCATATTAAAAAAACAAACAGCAATATGCTTAGCATTGGTGATATGATACATGTAAAAAAAAATTAAATATCACAAAGCCCCCTCAGTCTAATAGGAGATATGCTTTTAGAAAAGGAAAATCTGATTGGCATAAATCTGTACCTAAATCTGTATTTGTTATCCAGAGCCTTTCTTCCATATGCTCCTTAATTTGCAGAGTACTTAAGACAAATCATTAGAGCAACATAACATTTACCATGGTGCTAGAACTTCCTGGATCTGTTTAGTGATGGATCACTTTTTGGCTCTGATCATTTCCATCCATTTTGCAGGTGTGCAGTGAACATCAGACAGACCTCCAAGGCTGGAGGAGAGCTGCTCTGCAATCAGTCTTTCCAAGACAATTTGGAAATAAAAGAAATACCTGCACTGCAAAGGCATGGAAGAACGTATTCTTCTTTGGTAGGTCTTACCCTTGTGTTCCAATTTCTTTGTGAGAAGTAGTCTCTCCTATCTCCACTGTTTTGTTTCATCTTACGTTCCTACTGAGGAATTCCTGTTCTGAATGAGAAAGTATCTAATTTTTTTAAACAGTCCTGATGATCTCTGAGGTAAAAAAATAGAAAATGCCATCCTCAAAGCATGTGCTCTCCTTTGACTGTCTGTGATGTCTCACACTACAGCTGAATAGGCAGAAAAATATCACTCCTTTCATTTCCCTCCTCCCACTTTCCACAAATGTCATTCATGTCAAAACTGGTGTGCTTGTTCCCATGGAAAATTTTGTCATGAGAGAATTAATATTTTATGAAAAAAAGCTGTTTCATTGGTAAGCTGATAAAAGCAGCATTTAAATGCAGTAACAAATGTATAATTTTGTGGATTTCCCAAATTTTAGTATTTTAAATGCTTAGCTTTTTGAGACTGTAATGCAAGAAGTATGGTTAGCTAGTTTCCCATTCTTAATTTCAAGATTTGAACTACATACAGGGATAACATACTAAGTTCAATAGATGGAAGCTCTCTGGAGGAATCAGAAGATATGAAGATAAAACAAAGTTTTCTGAAGTATTCCTCTTGCAGTCAAGTTTTATTGATTTCAGTGGCACTGTATTTATGGCAACACCACAGTACTGCTGCTTTTTAAATTGCTATCTCATTTTAAAATCAGTGATTCTACTTGTCCTTAATTGGTTTCTTTGTATAATACTCTAATCTTTCTCTTAATCTTTTCTCCTTTTTCTGCTTCTTTTGGATATTCTGATAGTGAGCACTAATCCTGGATTCTTTTGTTTCCTACTAGGAACCATACTGTCTTGAATGCCATTTTTTTTCCAAGAAACAACTCTGTTTTCTTTTTTCTTTCTGAGGAGGTAGTTAAATGTTGGCTGCCCATTGTTTTGACCACACTAGCTGTCTGAGCTCCCTCCCTAAACAGATGTCTGATGACTGCACAGCAATGCCAAGATACAGATGAGGGCTTTTGGCAAAATTATACTCAGATACTGACTCTAAGAGGACAAAACCAGCCAACTAGTTTTAAGTGTTGGCACAGGCTATGAGAGCGTGGTTGTCAATTTGTAACTGACACATTTATCAAAACTCCATGAAAAATTGCAAATTTGTGAGTAGCTTCCTTGGAAAGGGAGGTAAATATCTGAGCTTTTCTTGTGCCAGAGAGGCCACTGCTATTCTGGGCACTGCACAAATGCAGAGTCAGTCCTTGTCCAAGAGCTCACAGACTAGGAAGGCAAGTAAGATACTAAGGCTTGAAAGAGATTACCATGTTCTTTTACAAAAGTGAATGGAGACATTTCTAGGACACTCAAAGGAAACCCAAACTTCCATTTTCAAGGAGTACCCTCACCATCCTGCTCCAACCAAACCTGAGTGCAGGCAACACCTCTAATGTTGCTAGAAAAGAGCACAGAATTAACAGAGATAAATAATCATTACTATTGCTTTTAATGAATTAGACCACTCTAATGAGATGGAGGAATTCCAGGTCTTTGCTTCTGAGATTGTTTCTGTATTTTCTATTCAACTACCTTTCCTGAGAGGTAGATCTAGGCACATAGGTAGCAACTGCACTGGTAGTAAAGCTGTTTTGTTGTTCACAGATCATAAGGATCCAGGCTCTACAGGCCAGAGAACACAGCAACAGCACTAATGGGAACATCTACTTCATTCCATACACCAGAGTCTGTGCCATTGTGTTACACCACTTCACTGAAACATAGAAACATATGTACCTCGAGAGGGGAAACTGAACTCGACCCTTCCGGTTTCTGAGACAGTGATCTATTCAAAGAGAGGAGCAACACCATCTCCATGATTTTAAAAAACAGCAGTCATCACTATATTTTTGTGAGGGTCTGATCTTAGCAGTATGTGCCAAGCATGCTTTGAGAATACCTACGGATTCTTCTCCCTAAAACATATGGAATGTTTCTAAGTCCCATTTTTACTTATGTAGGAGATAAGAACTGAGTTGTTCAGACCAAGCCGATAGCAAAATAGGACAGCAGGCTTCTAGAAACTTTGAAGTCAAAGAAGGAAGTATCTTATGAGGTTAAGACTTCAAGAATTATGCATCAGTTAAGCAACTGAACAGAGCTATTTTGGTTACCAATTTCAGACTTTATGGAATAAAGCATGTCTCTGTTATGCTGCTGTGAAAAAAAAGAGGTGTTTTGGTGCAGCAGAGGGGAGAAAGGAAGGCTACATTTCTTCCTTTTACTTTGATACTGACCTGACTGGAAGGTAAAACCACCTCCTGATGTAACAGAGCAGTTGCAGTGAGCAAGCAAGTATGATTGCAAAGCAAAAACAAACAGGAAAGTAGATATTTTTTGCCCCTAAGTAATATGATTATGTTAATAATATCAAGGAGAGCAACATGGGGAGCAGAGGTCTGACCTACATACATTCTGAATAAATAAAGTGAATGCTCAAAACTGTCCCAACACAACATACATCTACATAGCAGGGAGCAAGTAGAGCTGACCTATTGAATAACAGCTAGGACCCTTTGACGTTGACCAGGCTTTTATAAGCCTGGGTAATGAGGTTTCAGAAAGTAAGACAGTGTGTCCTGTCAAACTCAAGAGACATTTGCTACAAGAAGAAAAGGATGAAAGAACAAACAGTGTTGCAGACGTTCATCACCTTACTTCAAGCGCTGCTGAACGATGCTCGGACTGAGCATGCTGTAAGAACCTACATAGGATACAACAGAATATATTCATTCAGCAACAGTTTTTGTGACCATCTTATTGCAAGTATCAGTACTTTTGAAGCTATCTATATCTTTTAAATGCACCAATATGCATTGTATGTTTTATTTCACCCCTTTCCTCTTATTGCTTGATTCTCCCCCCTCCCTTAAAGCTATGCCTTTGCTTTGTAAAATAAAGAAGTATCCATTGCATATTGAGAAAATGGGTCTGATGAATCACAAAACCCACATAATTTAGTATATTATCTCTCAATACAGCTTTTCAGTCTAATTTAATGCATTATTGAGGATAACATATTCATTAAAACAGCTGCCAGCAAACTGTTCCTTCCGATTGTTTCATGGAAGCACTAGTCTAATAGAAATAAAACACCACATGCTAATGATATGCAAAAAGGACAAAAAACAATCGAGTTTTGATACACTGGTATTGAGATGTTAATATGATTTTTTTTAATGAGTACTGACATCCAGGCTTTTATATGGTAAATATCAAGCATCACAAAACCAGTGTTTCTTTTCAGCAAACTTACAATATATAATAAAAATTTTTTTAAATGGAAAAACACATAGCAAAATTATCAAGTCTGTTCAGCAAGGATGAATTAATGAGCAGAGAATTACTATTTATTGTTTCTGTATTGCTGCTTCTCTGTCAGTGAGCATTTAAGTAGGAGATATTTGGAGTTTGTTCCTGGTTTCTAGAGTAGTGAACTACAGTATCATATCCCGTCAAAAGCTAGAAAATCCTGTATTCTAGTGGTGTGGCTCAAACCAATACCTAATGTATTACATTGTAGCCAACCATGAGCAAATACGATTGGTCTCTAAATAGGACCAGATTTGCAAACCACCATTAAAACTTCTCCACTAATTCTCTTGTACAAATTTCATTGTTGCCTACCGAAATACAGCATAACATTTGGTACAATTTAATGAAAATACATCATCAGCAATAGACACACACCAGGAAAAATATTTATAATGTTTATAATAACATGTTTTATTAAAGCTACTGCCTTAATTTCTTAAGATTTTTCATAAATAATAACAAATCAAATTATCTACTCTTCCACAAGTTCTTTGTGTGCAATACTGAACATAATTTAAGATGGGCAACCTAGATTACATCCTTTCAATTGCTGAAATTACAGACATCCATACCACCTGTCTCCACTACTGCAGGGGCAGAAGAAGAGAGAAACTTTGGCTGGGACAGCCCTTCAGTAGTCTAACATTAATCTGAACCTTTTAAAAGGTTGAAATCTGCTCAGATTCCAGCAGTCTTGGAGTATTCTGGTTTTAGTGCCAGGAAGTCACAATCAGCTAGATCATTGGACTGTAAAGGAAACTTTAAACCCCCTGAGGCCACCACTTTCTAGAATATGTAGCCCCTTCATTCTTTTTATATTTATGTTTGTTATAGATAATTAATTGAATTATCTCCTAAGTAACAAGAGAAGAAATAGATCTATTTACATGTCTGTTTTCCTTTTGAACTAAATCTGCATAACTCTAGGGTTATTTTTTTGGGAGAGAGAATCATTTGACTAATATGTACTTCACTTTTTTCAGCCTTTGGAGGAAAAATAGATTCTGTCAAAAATAGATATCTAAGAAGTTCTTTTCAGCTGAGATAAAAGGGAGAAAAATCAATTCTGAATATCATTATCTAAAATATCCCAAAGCAGAAGATAACAGTAAACACTTCCATTGGTCCAGTAAACCCTGAACTATTGATTATTTTAGGCAAATATGACAAACAACTATTGACTGTAGAGGAAATTTATACTATCACAAAATATGAGCTCTTCTTTGCATTTCTTATCTTAACATATATACTTTGTCCAAAAGAAAAAAAAAAATGCTTTCATTGTAGTTTCCAGGGAAGGAGTTCACCTGCCTAATGTAGATGTCTAGGAATCAGTTATTCACTCCAAGATCATTGGCAGACAGTGGAAAGGAAGACAGACTTTCAGAGCATGGTTTACCACATTGTAAAATAGATGTTTGCAATTTGATCAGATGAATTGCTTCCTAAAAACATCTACTTCTCTGTAATGACTATAAAAATGGAATAGGACAAGTAGCTTAAATGTAGATCTCTACATTGCAGATGTTTAAATTTAGCTGAGATGAATCCAAGGCACTTACAGATTGAGCTTAATAAAATAGAAAAGATTAATACATGCTGTCATGCAAAGTATATATTTCATGATTTCATGGCAGCTATTAAGTGTACATTTTTAAAAAAATGATACTACAATAATTGAGGACTAAAAACGTGGAGTGAGATACTAGTAACTTAAGCTTTCTAACAATTTTTATCTAAATCCCTCTGTAGTCAATAGAGATAGATTTTTTCCTCAAATGACTTGTTTCGTTACTTGGAAACAATCTCCCACTAGAGACTGAAATCTCTCCTCAATATACAGAGGGAATTCACTTCACTCTATAGGAAACCAGTAGTTTAAACTATATAATTGACTTTTAGATGGCTAATCTTAGAGGAGATTAATCCTATCTATGCTATATAAAGATAATAGTTCTTTATATCTGAGGAAACATGGTTTCAGTAAAAAAAATATAGCCAATGCAAAACTTGTGTTAGGTATTTGTATAGGTAATTCCTGCTGTTCAAAACATTTCAATAAATTATTATTAGTTTTACAAACAACTTAGCAGTTTCACATATCTGATGAAGATACTGAACAATATTTTGTTTTGCTTTCTGGAACATCAATATAAAAAGACATTTAAATTCTACTGGAATTCATTCCTTTGGGAACCACACAGTAAGATTACATTTAGAGTATTTTAGTTCTAGTAATAATAATAATTTTCCATAGCAGCTTGAATTAACAGACCAATACACTTAACACCAGTTGAACTTCTTTATCTTGCTTTGTGTAGGTCCAAATTAGTAGATCCATTTTTCTGCAAGAGAAGAAAGATTGGTCAGAAATACCAAATAAATCAGTATTCTATATCATCTGAATCAATATGATCTGAATCAATATTCAGATTTATAACTGTCACTATGCCTTATGGTTTTTTTTAACCTAATTAATTGGCAAATTCACTATTCCCATTAAATGTTGCAATCGCTTAATACATTATATATTCTAACAAAACAATTTGACTAACATAATTTTATTTAACATAATGCTATCTCAAATAGTATATCATTGAACACTAATTTATCAGAATGCTTTATCTAAGTTTCCATTTTCTCTATTCAATTTAGAGGTCCTAATTTTTATGAATTAATAATTGCCATGAATATTTAAGAAAGACTTAAAATCCTGCAACTCCTAGAAAAAATAATGAAAAAAAGCTTAATTTTTTAATTAACAGACCTTACATGTCTGTTCAATCACTATGCTCCACACAAGGAGCATAAAATAGTAAGAATGCTACTCACTACAAAATATTTTCATTTTGATTCATTTAGATTGTGTAAATTCTTTTCATTGGTCAGAATGACTACATAAGGCGAAATGACTTCAGAACCCTGGCTTAATTATTTAAACATAGCAACCTGATTCTCAGATGGCCGTGGAGTATATTCCTGTGACTTTCAGGGCAAGAATCAGTTGCATCACTATACATAATGACTGCACAGGTAGGTGTCTTCAGTGAGAGCTTAGAGCTCTCACTCACAGATACAGAAAAAATCACATATCTAGAGCCTGGAGCTGGATATCATCCAAAGCAACTCAGTCTTATTTAGTATTATATTTTGGAAAAGTTTAAGTATGCAGATATAAGCAAAAGCAATAGCTGTGTTGCAATATATTCAAGTTACTGGAATGAAGTTCTACAGTTTTATTTTTTCTTACTTTGTTCAATATAAAACATCTTCCATCTTACCTCTAGCTTTGGAATAGCAAGGCTCACAGTGCACAGTTTGTCTGTAAATCCAAATGCTGTCTCCTGCTTTCAGATCTTCTAGTGGTCTTTTGCATACTTCGCACTTCAACACACAAATAAAAGTAACAATAAAAATTAAAACCATTCTCTAATATTTGTTCCTAGCATGCTGTCTTCTAGGATGCTAACATTCTCAGATCAGAATGGGATAATGAGTACTGCAGTATCACGAAATCTGATGAAAGAGTGTTTTTCATCAACACTAAACCTAAAAACCTAATCTTTAGACGCCTGAAAGTAAGATATCTAAGTCTGAACTTGTTCCCTAGGTTATCTTCTTTAGAGTCAGCAACCCCTCCTGCCCTGACGCTTATAGAGGGTAATTTCTCTCTCTTAATTTAGAAATGTATTCTAAGGTGAACCACTCTTTGGAGATCGTTTTTAGTTTTCATTGAGGAAAGGAAGCACATTCAGACTTAAACATCCAACTAAGAGTAAATGTTCCCATCTCCAGGAATCTAAAACTGCTAATTTCAAAATGTTTATGGTACTTTATCTTATCCATTAAATATTTCCCCCATAATTGTTGAATCCAGGTACTAATTTAATAAATTTGTGAAAAAGCAAACTTTTGAGATAAAGGAGTATCTCCCATGTTTCAGACAAAAAAATACACAGAGATCACAAGGAAATTCTACAGTGGATCAAGGTGAAAACTTAAATAAGTCATTCAATCTATAGACTAGAATCTTGACCTCCAGATCATCTTTTTTTTTCTAGCCTAATAAGAGAATTGCAGATTCTGATGTCTAAGTATTTTATCCATTGATATGTGAAAACTAACATTGCTTTTACAGTACCATTCATAATCAAATTGTCAGCTAGCCCAGAAAGGCCTTTCCATAATTTTCACATGGTGGCTGTCTAGTCAGAAAATTTTGGATTGAAAATCTTTGTTAAAATACAGATTAACAGTTCTACCCGAAATATCCCTTTGCAGCTAAATGAATAAAGAATTTGCATGATGTCAGTCAGCACTATGGGTTTAAAGACATTTTGTTCTATAAGACCCAGGATTCAACAGACCCAGATAACACACAGTTGCCTTATATTACACATACTTACTAGAACTAGTATGACATTGAAATGTAGCACTCAGTATTGATGAGTGTAACAGAGCACTAGAGAACATTTTCCTTTTTTCTTTGCAGCTTTACAGAAGACCTATATTATTTTTTTCTATAACTTTTCTAAATAAGCTATTAGTATTAAGGTACCTAAACTATTCAAAACAGTCTGCTCTTTCTTCTCTCTCACTTCATTCACGTTCTCTTGTCACAAATGGTGGAGGAGCCTACGAGGAAGGGTGTCCTGCTGGACCTTGTCCTTACCAACAGAGAGGGACTGGTTAGACATGTGAAGGTTGGGGGCAGCCTTGGCTACAGTGACCACGAGATGGTGGAGTTCAGGATCCTGCAGGAAAGACGTAAGGGAACAAGCGGGATTGCAGCCCTGGACTTCAGGAGAGCGGACTTTGGGCTCTTCAGAGACCTAATTGGTGGAGTCTCATGGGATAAGGCCCTAGAAGGAAGGAGGGTCCAGGAGAGCTGACTAATATTCAAACATCGCTTCCTCCAAGCTCAAGAGCGGTGCATCCCTATGAGCAAGAAGTGCAGCAAAAGGGGCAGGAGACCTTCATGGTTGAGCAAGGAGCTCTTGGCCAAATTCAGACAGAAGAAGAAAATACACAGAATGTGGAAGAGGGGACAGGCTACTTGAGAGAATTATAGGAATGCAGTCAGAGTATGTAGAGATGCGCCGAGGAAGGCTAAGGCCCAGCTGGAATTGAGTCTGGCAAGGGATGTCAGGGACAACAGGAAGGGCTTCCTCAAATACATCAGCAGCAAGAGGAGGACTAGGGAAAGTGTGGGCCCGCTACTGAATGGGGCGGGGGCCCTGGTGACAAGGGATACAGAGAAGGCAGAATTACTGAATGCCTTCTTTGCTTCAGTCTTCACTGCTAAGGGCAGCCCTCAGGAATCCTGCAGCCTGGATGTGAGGGAGAAAGTCCAGAGAAGGGAAGACTTTCCTTTGGTTGAGGAGAATAGGATTAGAGACCTTCTGGGCAGGCTAGACATCCACAAATCCATGGGCCCACGGGTACTAAGGGAGCTGGCAGATGTTGTTGCCAAGCCGCTCTCCATCATCTTTGAAAGGTCCTGGAAAACTGGAGAGGTGCCTGAGGACTGGAAGAAAGCCAGTATCACTCCAGTCTTCAAGGCAAGGGCAAGAAGGAGGAGCCAGACAACTATAGGCCGGTCAGCCTCACCTCCATCCCTGGACAGGTGATGGAACAGCTCATTCTGGATGTCATCTCCAGGCATATGGAGGAAAAGAAGGTGATGAGGAGCAGCCAGTATGGATTCACCAAGGGCAAATCCTGCTTAACCAATCTGATAGCCTTCTAGGATGGCATGACTGGCTGGGTAGAGGAGGGAAGAGCAGTGGACGTTGTCTCCCTCGACTTCAGCAAGGCTTTTGATGCTGTCTCCCATAACATCCTCCTAGAGAAGCTCAGGAAGTGTGGGTTAGATGAGTGCACAGTGAGGTGGATTGAGCACTGGCTGAAAGGCAGAGCTCAGAGGGTCGTCATCAGTGGCATGGAGTCTAGTTGGAGGCCTGTGGCTAGTGGCGTCCCCCAGGGCTCAGTACTGGGTCCCATCCTGTTCAACTTCTTCATCAATGACCTGGATGAGGGGACAGAGTGCCTCCTCAGCAAGTTTGCTGATGATACCAAGCTGGGAGGAGTGGCTGATACACCAGAGGGCTGTGCTGACATTCGGAGAGACCTGGACAGGCTGGAGAGCTGGGCAGAGAGGAACCTCCTGAGGTTCAACAAGGGCAAGTGCAGGGTCCTGCACCTAGGGAAAAATAACCCTAGGCACCAGTACAAGCTGGGGGCTGACCTGCTGGAGAGCAGCTCTTCAGAGAAAGACCTGTGAGAGCTGGTGGATGACAAGTTGACCATGTGCCAGCAATGTGCCCTTGTGGCCAAGAAGGCCAATGGTCTCCTGGGGTGCATTGGGAAGAGTGTTGCCAGCAGGTCGAGGGAGGTGATCCTGCCCCTCTCCTCAGCCCTGGGGAGACCTCATCTCGAGTCCTGTGTCCAGTTCTGGGCCCCCCTGGACAAGAGAGAGAGATGGAGCTACTGGTGAGAGTCCAGCATAGGGCTATGAGGATGATCCGAGGGCTGGAGCATCTGCCCTGTGAGGAATGGCTGCGAGAGCTGGCCTCTTCAGCCTGGGGAAGAGAAGACTGAGGGGGGGATCTTATCAATAAGTACCTGAAGGGAGGGTGTCAAGGGGACGGGGACAAACTCTCTTTTCAGTTGTCCCATGTGACAGGACAGGAGGCGATGGGCAGAAATTGAAGCACAGGAAGTTCAGCCTGAGCGTGAGGGGGAATTTCTTCCCTGTGAGAGTGACGGAGCACTGGCACAGGTTGCCCAGAGGGGTTGTGGAGTCTCCTTCTCTGGAGATCTTCAAGGCCCGCCTGGATGCAACCCTGTCTAACATGCTCTACGTGACCCTGCTGGAGGAGGGACGTTGGACTAGATGATCTCCAGAGGTCCCCTCCAACCTTACTGATTCTATGATTCTATGATAAGTCACCAAAATAACCGGAATGTTTTCAAAGCTTAGATCGTCGAGTTTAATTAGTATTTTTATATAGAGCAAACAGTCTACAATGCAGATGATTCCCTCAGTGAGCTTTTGGTATATAGCTTTCAAGGGAAACAAAGACCTTATAGTCTGGTCAAACTATACGCAACTCTCTAATGGATACAAGGGATTTATAAGGAGCTAAATGAATATTAATGATGAGGTACTGTAGTACTTAGCTAAGTACATAACTGTAAGCATGAACCACAGAGCTACACTAGCTGCTATTTTTTTGTAAATGTTTTCATAAATAGGTAGTGACATAAAACTTAAGGCGAGTTTTTCTGACTAGACAAGCTGCCGTTTGGGTATAAGCAGCCAAAAGAATACCATTTAAAAAGTAAACTTCAATATTTGAAATATAGTTCAGCTAATACCAAAAGAATAAGTTAGTGCTCCTAACTGTGTTGTAAAGCCCTTTCTTCTTTATGTGGGCTGATCCATTTAAGAAGAAAGGACTCAAACCAGAATTTGTTTTGACTTGTAATAATGCATTTGAAGAAGTATTACATAGTGATTGTCATGGAAATTACATGTCTAGTGCTCACAGAACCCATACGAGACAGAAAGCATACACAGCTTCAGAGATGTTAAATAAAACCTTGCTGCAGTAAAGCTTGGGATTACTGTTCATGCAATAACTAGGCAAAAGAACTGCTGTCAGAAGCAAAAGTGTAAGCTATGCAAGACTGGGCTGAAAATGAGCTATGCTAATACAGTTTTGCTTAGTATTGTTTGCTACATCAATGAACTTTGTGCATGAGACACAAGAACCAAGACAAGCGGATCAGCAAGAAAACACAAAATGATTTCATCTCTGTTACCTTAAATATTTCTTATTAATGACTTTGAATATAGCTCCTTCATAAGCCATGATTTTAGGTGTCACTTGCTACAGAGCAAAACACTTTATATAAAATAAGCGGAACAAAATTTTATAATATAAAGAAAGTGTAAGTAGTTATACCAGATATATCAGACTGGGAGTGAACATAACTGAAGGCTTATAAACATGTAGTAGATTCAGGATAAGTGTCACCACATCCTTTATCCTCCTTGTGGTTGGAGGAGGAGATAGAAAAAGACAAAGAGAGAAAAAGGGGGGGAGAGAGGGAAAGAAAGAGAGGAGGAGTGAGAAGGAGAGAGAGAGAGAGAGAGAGAGAAAGACAAAAGATATGATATTACCTAGATTAATCTTCCCCTCCAGTGTACAAGCCTTCCTCTTTTCCCAGGTGGAGAAGGCCTAATTCTATTATCATATGTGTAATATAATGTAGGTCTTACATTTAAATTAGATTTCTTAGTAGCAGGTTTAATCTTCTTACCTTGAAGCAGGTTGAATGACAGCAAATTTGCAAGGCATCTAAGATCATTTTGGCATCTATGCCCAAGGGCTTCCTGCAGTATGTACATATATCTTTTCCAATTATACTCCTGTGTATATAATATAACATCAGCTGTCAGAAAAAAAAGCTACCACTGAAATCTCAAGGAGAAAATTGGCTACCTTAGTGTATTACATGGGAAAGATTAGTATACAGTACAATGGTCACAAATGGAAACATGTCACGTGTATAGTCCCACCACTCTAGTTGACAGGCATAATATATATGTGCTCGTGACAGGCAAATTGATGAATATAATTGTCAAGTAGCAAAAATACCTCATAAAAAGAAAGATCTTCTATGGTGAATGGAATGATTTCAAACAGTAATGAGACTGTATTAAATTGCCGCATGTATGGGAGCATGTACACAAAATGGGGATGAAGTGGAATGTAATGATGAGAACATTTTAATCACAAAAGCAAATGGGTAGTTGAATTTAAACTGCCATCATGTGATCAGTCTGGTACAGAATTATCCTCTGTGTTGCACAGGTAACTGCATTTTTTATTTTCTGTACTGCAGACAGAAATACTACTTTCACAGCAATTATAATGAACGTATGAAATGTATAAAACTATCCACTTAGTATTCATAACAATAATCTTTTCTTTTTATCTTCCTCACTTTTTTACACTTTCATGTGATATTGATTTATGCTTTCTCTAGACACAACTGCTGGTGTTGTTTTTGCAGTGTAAAATCAATTGATCTTGCTTCTTTCCACACACTGATAAACCATTGTATTCATAGTTTAACCATTTCGAGAGTTTGTTTTTCATACTTTAGAAAAGATATATGTTTTTATGATTCTGTATATTTCCAAATAATGAGAATATCCATATTATCTGAACTGAAAATGGTGAGGACAGTTAAAAATTTTCTTTGTAAGAAAGTAAGATATTACCGATTTGAGCAAATATACTAAACATAAGGATGTCTTAACTTGTGTGAAAAAATAAAGCTTTTAACAGCATTATCATGCCAACTTATCCATCCATATCTATACTTAAACTTGATCATCACAGAGAGTATTTTCACACAGGAAGGAAATTTTAGATTAAACAGTTACCAAAGGTAGAAAACTACAGAATGACATAGCCAACTCTATCACTTAAGGCATTGGCCATTGTTTCTATAGATATTTTAAACATCTGTGACAAACCAAATGTAAGATTAAGCTGCAGAATTATGTAAAGGATGGTCTGATGGTAAGATCCCACTGAAAGGGAGCTTTTTATGAAAAGCTCCCTGACTAGCCTGACTTCCACTGCTCTCTTTGTCTAAACACATGAAAGCTTATGCAAAATGTCTATGCCCTTTGATTCTGTACAGCATTATTAATGTGTACTTACTGATCAGAAGTAGAGTAAACAGTTTTGATAGTATTTCCGGTTATATTTTCTTCATAGCCACCATGTGATGATTTGCTGTGAGGCAGTCAGGATATAACAATTATTAAACAGCACTTCTGATTTTAAAAGGTTTCACTACATTAATAATAATATGCAAATTAAACAAATGTAACACATTTGTATAAATACACTGAGTGATGAGCTTTTTGTCTTTTATTTTCATGACTATCAAGAAAAATATATCAAATAAAAATTTATAAAGTAGAAGTATAATGTGTCCTGTCTTAGACTGTGTTCTGCTACTGTATGATTCTCTAGCGTCTCAAAATGAAATCTATAAACCCATTGAGGAAGGTCTAAAAATATGGTACTGGACTTGCCTGAGCTCATATCTTAGTTTAAATGATACATGTCAGGAAACGGTAACAGGCTTTGTTTTTTTCCTTTTGTTGTTCTTTCATGAGTCCTCAAATAGCTGTCAAATAACCAAACAAAATTGCAGTGTGTCCCTAGAAGCAGAGTAAGGTCTTTAGAGTACAGACTATTCAGTGTGTGGTTTGTGTTTACTGCAGTAACTGTGTTGTTCCTTACACTCAGAGTTGAAGGATTATGCTGAATTTAACTACTAGGGAACTTAAATCTTCCTTTTTTAACAGTTCCAGTCGCTTAACTGTCAGATTTGTTTGACATGCAAGGGATGAGCAAGTATGTGACAGCTGTGGAAGCCATCTTGCCATACAAGTTTTGAACAGTTCTGAGTTGATTTAATTATTCTATTTCTCCAGAAATGCATAAGGTATATGGTAATCATTACACATTTCATATCCCTGTTGAATGATATTTAGCAATGCTAAGCTATAAAGATATTTATTTTTTTTATGATCATGTGTGTTTGCAGAAGGTACCTTTTTTTTCAGGAAGAGTGTAATAGAGTTCCCTACAACTGATAACATGTGGCCCAGATACAGTATTTCATATATCTGTTTTCTGTAATGAATATGTCATATCTGATTTCTATGCAACAACAGAAATGTATTAAAAATGCACAGTTAGTGAGAAGTTTAAATGATAAATGCTTATATATGTTTCATAAAACCTAGCTGTGTATTTATTATTTAATAACAATATAACACGCCTGGATTTGCTCATTACAGAAGTAGCTTCTCACAGTTGAACACCCAGTGCTTCATTTACATTGCAGGCAGTATGAAAGTAAGCTTCCTAAGTAGGAAAGCAAATTTAAGTTAACTGACTTCCTTAGTTTTGCCCTGGCCAAGCTAGATACATGCGCAAAACACATGTTACTGTATGGAGTATATTGGCAGATGCAACTAAAGTGCCTAAAGTTTCTTAATGCAAACAGAAACGGCATAGTAATATCAACTCTGTACTCCTAAAATGTACTGTCCTCTCTGAGCTTCTTTCTGTTGTTAAACTTATTTCTCTCAAATCTTCTTTTTAACTCACTGTATTTAGCTGCAGAATCTGATCCTGGGACATGTTGATGTCATCTAGCTATGTCAAGGTTGAGAATGGCAATGTGTGTATTGTGCATGGCATACTCATGGTATCTGGTGCAGTGTGCCTGAAAATAACACTGTATATCTCAAGCATATATTTTCAGAATCACTGTATAAAAAGCTGTATAGAGAAAAATATTTGAGATATCTCTCCAGTACCTATTTTCCTCAAAAGTCCTTGAGTATACACCAATGTCCCTTGGATTTGAATAACTGGCTGAAGTATTATAGCTGAAATACAAACAAACATGAATAATTGCATCTTTAAACAACAACAAAAAAAATTGTACTATATAGGACAAAAAGCTACAAAACCACAGCAAAAATATTTTTAACCATTAGTTACCAGTTTTGCCCACCCAAAATATGAGGAAGCTCAGAACCGTATCAAATAAATGCATAGCGTGACACTGTGACAAGACATTAAGTTAACATTGAGTCACAGTGCAGCCTGAAAACTCCCAACCTGACCAAGTCCTTTCTTTCAGTCTCTATCACCCACTCCTTTACTTGTTATAGTGTGATTTGTTTCTACAGCCAAATACTCTGTTGAACCCATTGCATAAAAAATGCAAGAACGAACTGTTCATTTAATAAGCTTTCATGAATTAAATATGAATTTCAATTACAGTTCTTGGTAGGGTATATATATTTTGTCACATGTAAGGTAATACTGCACACTAAAGCATGTTCTTTGCCCTGCCATTCTTGTGTTATCTTTCCCTTTCAATTTTCAAAGCTAATCAGAACATTACAGCTGAGAAACTGTATGTCTGCAAAATGCTGTAAAGTGTTAATTAATTCACATGCTGAATACTCATATGAGTTTTAAACATATATGCTGTTTGGCTTCTTTTATTCTCATGGCCTTGATGGCCATGCAGAAATTTCAGAATATGCAAATCCCAACCATGCTATCTCATCCCAGCTTCCTGCAGCAAATATAAGAAAACAAGAGACCAAAGACTTTGTGCCTAGCCATATCCCATCCACACCAAGGACAAGGTGTGGATAAAGACAGGGAAAGGGATCTTGGATAAAGTAGCAGACTAAGAGACATTTTCTCTATTACTAAGGGTCAATAGAAGATTTCTCCTTCCCCTTCCATATCCTCAGCTTTGAATCCCCAGTTCATCACCTCTGTATAACCTGAGGCACCACTGTGTCCCTTACACATAAGACTGTATCTTCAAACAATCCTGACTACGTGGATGGGTTGCTTGATATTACACAGTGATTTTCCTAATCCAAAAAAGTCTTTCATTCAAGAATGATACATTTTTTGTTGTCATATTGCTTGAAAATACATTTTTTAATTGTGAACAAAAATATACTGTTTCCTTTACACCAACAGTTTCCCCTTACTAACAGACCTGAAGTTTATTCAGTTCTATCAAATATTCATATATTGCATTTTACACTCAGATTTGCAATGTATGCGCTTCTAGGGACAGAGTCCAGATAGATCAAGAGTACTGCAGGAGAAACGCATTTAAACATAGTCTGTATGCAGCCCCCCTAAAAAGCCAGAAACCCACGTTACAATTTTAGTTTTTAGGATGAGAGATGATGCACGGGTTCAGGTTCATCCTGTATACTGTCAGAAATTTAATGAAGCATCTGAGTGAAGAACATGTTTTCCTTATAGCTACGGAAAGAAATAAGCTACCCTAGAGCACAGTGCATCTAATATCTGAATAACGTGCTGGAGATGCCTTTTCTCTATTAATTATATTAATTCTGGCTTAATGACTCCCCTAAATTTCCTGCCTCATATACACCTCTGCAGTTACGTAGGGCATGATAGGACTGCCCACTCTATGCACTAGAGCTGTGCTTCTGTGGGCTTCTATTCATGGGATCCTGGAAGCAGATTTGGAAGAGGGCTGACTATAAAAGCATGATCCCAGGGACCAGCGGGAGGTTTTCAAACATCACTGAACTTTCGTGTATAAAGATGGTTTCTCTCATTTTTTTGCAAGAAATGGCACTTTAGACATTCTGGTTTATTGTGCACAGTATCTGGATTTTCTTTCACTGTTGCTAGAATAGTTTGTAGGAAGATTACTTGGAGTACTTGGAGCATTTTCATACACTTGCTCAGCTACCCTAAGAAAGCAACAAGAAAACACACACTTTTTAAAAATCACTTTCAGCTATGCAGCTTTCAGTTACAGCTATAACTATAAATGTAGAAGCTTCTGTTAGTAACAGTGAGTAAAAGACTTTTTTTCTTTTTTCTAACAGTGTTAAATTAGTGCTTGTGAAAAGTAACAGAGTCACAGCCCTATACTTTAAAGTGCTCCAATTTATGCTGGTGGATATATTTGTATTAGAAACTTCAGTTAACATTAATTGACCCCTCGTTTCCTCAAAGTTTCCACTGAGGCTTTCTTCTACCCACTAATGCTGCTCCAGTGATTGAAAGCATTCTGCACTTTCTTGGTAGTATTCTGTACTGTCAGAGTCGTACCCTTTGGAAAAGAGAACGTAAAACAAGTTTGAACAGAACAGATCCAGATATCTCAGGAATTGTAACATGGATCATAATGTTTTATTCTTGGTTTTAGTACATTTTAGTTTCAACTGAGAAATAAGATGAGCTTGTTTCTTGCTTTCATGTACTACAGTGATGGCTTTATTAGAAACAACCAGCTGAACAGATACATGGACTATTATTTCAAAGAACAGAATTATGATTCAAGCAGGAGAAACTCTGTCTCCTGTAGTTTTCTCTGCCATAAACATGCCATGCTACCAAATATAAAAATAAACCTTGTCAGACAAATTATAGGATTTAAGTAATAAGTGCTAATAATTTTCTTGATGATACTACAAAGCAGCTCAAACAAAGGCTGCTCTTCTTTGGTTTTGCTAAAAGTTATATTCTGAAACAGTTTGATTATTATAAGTCTTAACTCTGGATGCTTGGCCTGCAGTTTGATTTATTTCAGTGAGCTTCCAAGGTCTGAAGCTTCACTAAATGAACCTTGCTCAGTGCCAGTCACTGTTTTATATGCATGGCATGTCACATGAAGCAGCACCCTCTATTGTGCTCGAGTCGTAATCTGGAAGGCCTCCTTTCAGAACTAAGAAAAACTCATTCACTGTACATGTGCAGTATTTGCTTCTCTGGTCAGACTGTCAAGTGACATTGCTAGAATTAAAATATTTTATATTAAAAATAGCAGAAGCATTTATTTAAATAGCTAAGCTCTTCCTCATCATTTACATATTTAAATGCAAGATTCCAAAAAATACCACGTGAATTCTAGCTGAAAATATAATAATAGCTTTGCTTTAATTAACCACATTGGGTCCTAGAGTCTACAAATACTATGGATCCTAGTAGCAGTGATTTGTGTTTCTTTGAGATACTAGGGCTGAGTTCACAAAATGTCTAGATAAGCACAAAAATACTTTTATGGGTCTTGTCACTAGGCATCTTCATTCACTAAAAGATTATGGGTTTCAGTTATTATTTATCATTATCAAAATATATGCAGCTATATTGCAAATGTTATGAATAACTCAGAATTCTTACTCAAGCTATGCCAATTCTGTTTGTTTGTATTAGGAATAAACATTGTTAGGTACCACACTAAACAACTATGACTCAATATTTGGTAAATATTAGAGAGAACTATGAACTGAGTCTCACCTCTTTTTACTTTGAGCACCAGCAGGTTTTATTTCTATATGATCACCATGGTCCTGATCTCTGTGAAAGTGAGAAATACCTCAAAATTAATCAAATCATGTGATTCTATTTCAGCATGTTTAATAGGTTGAATTATGTTAAAGAAGAAAAAACTATATGCATTTCACAAGGGAGATTCCTGACACACTGAATACATATCACAATTGTTTCATACAATGTTTTTAGTCATTTATGAAGTTAGAGTTATCAGTTCAAACCTTAATATTTTTCAGTTGCTCTCCAGTAAATACACAACATTACAAAGGAATGACAAGATACTCAAAAATGTTCATGGGATCATAGAGATCATTCAAGCCAGGAGGGACATCAGGAGGTCTCTAGTCCAAGCTCCTGCTCAAAGAAGGTGCAGCTCTGAGTTCAGACCAGCTGGCTCATGGCTTTGTCCAGCTGGTTCTTGAAAACTTCTAAGGACGTAGACTACACAAACTCTTTGGGCAACCTGCTCCACTGCCTGATTGTCCTCATTGGGGAAAAGTTTCTCCTTATATTCAGTCTGAATATTACGTGCTTCAATTTATGCCCATTGTCGCTCATCCTCTCACCACGCACCGCTGTGGCAAGCCTGGCTCTGTCTCCTTGCTGACTCCTGTGGTCATCCCTTCACCAGGCTGAACCAGCCCCAGTCCCTCAGCCTCTCCTCACAGGGCAAGTGCTCTAGCCCCAACCATCCTGGTGGCACTTATCCAAGTTTATTAATGTCTTTCTTGAAGCATGGGGGCGGAGGAGAGTAGAGGAGCAAAACTGAATGCAGAATTAATGATGTGGTCTCACAAGCACTGAGTAAAGGGGATAATCACTTCCCTTAATCAGCTGCTTGTGTGGAGGGGGTTCATACAGCCCTGATGCTGCTGGCCATCTTCGCTGCCAGAGTGCACTGCTGGCTCACACACAGCTCACTGTCTCCCAAAGGCCCCAAGGCCTTTCCACAGAGCTGCTCCCCAGCCCATCAGCCCCTAGACTGTATCACTGCAAGAGGGTCTTCCCTCTCCAGGAGCAGGACTTTGCTTTTGTCCTTACTGAATTTTTTTAAGCCCTCCTGCCCAGTTCTCCCGCCTGTTTAGGTCCTTCTGAATGACATCTCTGCCCCTGAGCATATCAACTGGTTCTCCCAGTTTATAAATCTACTTTGTTCAATCTAACTCAAATACCTGGTGGACTTGTAAGATATAAGCATTTTAGCACCTCAGCCAAGCATGCTTTCTTCCATCACACTAGATCAAATTATTTGAAACTTACATAGTACTTCTGCTATTAATATAGTAATACCTATTAATATTAGTAATACTGTAGTACTGTAGTAGTGTGGGTTTCAGACTCTAGCATGTGTTTATAGAAATTTTTCCATTGTTACATTCATTAATGTGATAGTTAGACATCAGCATACATACTAAAGTTTATGGGAGCATAAAATCAAAAAGGAATCACTGGGATAATCTAGCCTAATTTGTAAAACCAAGCCACTTGGTTTTCTTTTCTTAATAAATTCCTGTTTGAATTGGAGTATATTTTTTAGATAAGGATGCAATCTTGAAAAAAAGAAACAAATTGAATAAGATAGGAAACTGCTCATAAGCCTTTTAAACCTATTCCAAAAGATAATTAGTCTTACCATTAAAAATGATACTTTGGCTGTGATTTCCTTTAGGAATCTAAAGTTAGACAACCCATCTAATCAGATATCTTGTCTCCTTCCAAAGTAAAAAAGAGACAGAGACATTAACAGAAATTTACTTCAACCATTCTGGACATCTATAAATGGAACTACACAATTGTGATGGTGCAAAAAGTGATGAAAAGGTCTAAATAGACTGTGGCTCTACCATTATAACCTGATAACATCATTCCTTTCAGTACATGCACCTGTATTATGAGTTATATAAATGGCCGCCAAGCTGTGAAGTGCTTTTATTTGATTTGTCTGTATATCTAGATCAGATTCCTCTTACAAATGCTGTTATTGGGACTTTATAAGGCTTTACAGTCTCCAGGACCATATTACTGCATCTATACTAGTAAGCAAATCCATTGTTTCTGAAAAAGCTAATTCTGTATTAACCAATCTATAATTAAAATAATAGCATTAATCACTGAAAAATTGTGTAAGATAAGAAAGGACAAACTGGTTCTCATCTGAAAGTGAAGAATGGCACTAAGAAGAAAGAGGACTTTTTTTAGTGATCCATCTTTACGGCACTCCTCTCATATTTAAAGGAAAAGTTTTAGTAATAGGACATTACATATGAATTTATAGAATTTTGATGATCACACACTGACTATTTAGAGTTTCAGTAAGATAAAATCACTTTCTTGCACATGAAGTTATTTATATTTACTAGCATTTATTTAATAAAGAGTTAAAATAGAGTTTTTCTGACTTAAATCATAGAATCATAGAATCAGTAAGGTTGGAGGGGACCTCTGGAGATCATCTAGTCCAACCCCACTGCTCATCAGGGTCACCTAGAGCATGTTAGACAGGGTTGCAGCCAGGCGAGCCTTGAAGATCTCCAGAGAAGGAGACTCCACAACCTCTCTGGGCAACCTGTGCCAGGGCTCCGTCACTCTCACAGGGAAGAAATTCCCCCTCACGGTCAGGAGGAACTTCCTGTGCTTCAATTTCTGCCCATTGCCTCCTGTCCTGTCACATGGGACAACTGAAAAGAGTTTGTCCCCATCCCCTTGACACCCTCCCTTCAGGTACTTGTACACATTGATCAGATCCCCCCTCAGTCTTCTCTTCCCCAGGCTGAACAGGCCCAGCTCTCGCAGCCGTTCCTCATAGGGCAGATGCTCCAGCCCTTTGATCATCTTCGTAGCCCTACGCTGGACTCTCTCCAGTAGCTCCATGTCTCTCTCTTGTCCTGGAGGGCCCAGAACTGGACACAGGACTTGAGATGAGGCCTCCCCAGGGCTGAGGAGAGGGGCAGGATCACCTCCCTCGACCTGCTGGCAACACTCTTCCCAATGCACCCCAGGAGACCATTGGCCTTCTTGGCCACAAGGGCACATTGCTGGCACATGGTCAACTTGTCACCCACCAGCACGCACAGGTCCTTCTTTGCAAAGCTGCTCTCCAGAATGTCAGCCCCCAGCCTGTCCTAGTGCCTAGGGTTATTTTTCCCTAGGTGCAGGACCCTGCACTTGCCCTTGTTGAACCTCAGGAGGTTCCTCTCTGCCCAACTCTCCAGCCTGTCCAGGTCCCTCTGAATGTCAACACAGCCCTCAGGTGTGAGGGTCACTAGCCACAGGCTTCCAGCTAAACTCCACGCCACTGATGACGACCCTCTGAGCTCTGCCTTTCAGCCACTTCTCAATCCACCTCACTGTCCACTCGTCTAACCTGCACTTCCAGAGCTTCTCTAGGAGGATGTTATGGGAGACAGCATCAAAAGCCTTGCTGAAGTCGAGGGAGACAACGTCCACTGCTCTCCCCTCATCTACCCAGCCAGTCATGCCATCCTAGAAGGCTATCAGATTGGTTAAGCAGGATTTGCCCTTGGCTAATCCATGCTGGCTGCTCCAGATCAGCTTCTTTTCCTCCATATGCCTGGAGATGACAACCAGAATGAGCTGTTCCATCACCTGTCCAGGGATGGAGGTGAGGCTGACAGGCCGATAGTTGCTTGGGTCGTCCTTTTTGCCCTTGCCTTGAAGACTGGAGTGATACTGGCTTTCTTCCAGTCCTCAGGTACCTCTCCAGTTCTCCAGGACCTTTCAAAGATGATGGAGAGTGGCCTGGCAACAACATCCGCCAGCTCCCTCAGTACCTGTGGGTGCATCCCATCCGGGCCTATGGATTTGTGGATGTCTAGCCTGCCCAGAAGGTCTCTAATCCTATTCTCCTCAACCAAAGGAAAGTCTTCCCTTCTCTGGACTTTCTCCCTCACATCCAGGCTGCAGGATTCCTGAGGGCTGCCCTTAGCAGTGAAGACTGAAGCAAAGAAGGCATTCAGTAATTCTGCCTTCTCTGTATCCCTTGTCACCAGGGCCCCCGCCCCATTCAGTAGCGGGCCCACACTTTCCCTAGTCCTCCTCTTGCTGCTGATGTATTTGAGGAAGCCCTTCCTGTTGTCCCTGACATCCCTTGCCAGACTCAATTCCAGCTGGGCCTTAGCCTTCCTCGGCGCATCTCTACATACTCTGACTGCATTCCTATAATTCTCTCAAGTAGCCTGTCCCCTCTTCCACATTCAAATCAAAGTATTAACTTTTACTCTCTTAATTATCCTTACAGAACTGAACCTATTTGCACCAAGATACAATTAACTATAAATATTTTAAAAGTGTGTAGGAGAAGATTATGGCAGTCTTGCCTCTCATTTTTCTGAGTAGCAGTGTTTATTTCCATAAGATCCTCAGTCTTTTCCTCCCCCAAAAAACAACAAAATATAACAGTGTTATAATATTCCCCCTAACTGCAAAGAGGTAAAGTGTACTAAAAATAAATAAATATATTTATGCATACATTTTAGAGGAAAAAAGTGAATTATTGTATAAGTTTATAGTCAGAGTCTTCAAACATTGATGTTATTGACCAACATAGGAAAATATGTTTATATTTTTCTACCAGCAAGGTAAAATTCTGTAAAATTAAATAAAAATATTATCTAGTACAGCTATGAAAATAGTTTGTGTGTTCAATCATATCAATACCATAGTTTCAGAGTCTTCTTTGCAAGCGAAGACAGTGAAGGAAAAATATGAACTTTCCAAAGAATTCAATATTAATTCACAGGTTCCAGCTTACAGCTGCTCCCCTGTAGGGCCTGCTTTGTAAAATGGTACTCAGTAATACTGCGTATGTGTCATTATTGACATTTCATTCTGAACAGTTCTGTCATGAAACATCTTAGTGAAAGGTAAAGACAGAGCTTTGGAAGATGTCTTCTTGTCATGTTTGTCAGCTTTGGGACTCTGATGAGATTATCAAGATCTTTGTTTCTTTAAGAAGGAAATAAAAACAGTTCAATGCAAGGGGACATCAATGAAACATCAATAACTAGAATTCCATTTTTGTCATTAATAAATGAATAATGTATTATTAATTATTATATATATATAAAAAAGTAATATTAAATAGCGTTATGGATTCTCTTTACATTTTTCAGTTTTTCTCCAGAACTGAGGCTAACAAGTTTATCCAAGAATTTCAGCAGCCATTTATGAACTGGTCAGCAGATTGCTTCCTCAGTGTTTAAAGGTAGCAATAATAAAACCACTAGCTAAATAAAATCTTTAGATAGTTTACTTTATTCACCTATATTTTTACAAATTTTCATTAAGAAAAAGCATCCAGCTGTTCATGCATCTGGCTTCAGTAGAAAATATATGATTATTCTTGTTTTCTGCATCCCTCCCCTTTATATTCTCACAACTATTTAAAATGCATCCCTCAAGTCCACCATAAAGCCTACTGAAGCTTTACAATTGCAGCTATTCAGATTAAAACCTCTATGTATTATGTGACCTTCACATATATATCAGCTTCAATATTGCATATTCACCCAAAACACAGAAGGCAATATATTTTCGACTCCTGTTCATTCTGGCCACTATCATGGGATTATATGCTATTCACTCAGCAGGGTTATCTATCAGGAGCCTTTCTGCTTACTTCTGCTGACTTTCACAGCACGGAGCAACAGAAAGCCTGTGACATTAGCAAATCCATGCCTTGCAGGTCACTGAAGTAAATGAGCCCAGGTCCAAAGCTCTTACGTCCCATTTTCAAAATCATACAGGCACTTAGGGAACCAAATTACAACTGGCTTTTTATGAGACATAGTTCAGTAGAGTAGATACATTTGAAAATATTACTAAATATACACATAAAATGTTGTATTTAATTTGTTACAATTTTCAGTATAGCATTCTTTATATTTTAGTGTTTCTATATCAGATGCTACAGGATTGAATTAATAATACTCTAGAAATTGATTGTAGATCACTGGGAAGTTTTATCACTTAAATACTTGTTCTTACTGCAGATAATATTTTCCTATTTCCAGAGAAGGAAGAAACTGCATCAAGACAGCAGGAAATACTCTGGAGGGTTTTTTTTTTTTTTTAATATCTTTTTAAATTTTTATATGTATTTTAATACGCTTCCTAGGTATTTCAGTTTTGCTTTACCTTAAATTGTTCTGCTCACTTTTGCACAGAGATTTCAAAGTAGATGAGTTTTCTAAAACAGTTCATCCTTTACCTATTGCCTACTGGAAATCATGAACAAAAAAGTAGATTCACAGACATCTAATAATTTAAGAATCACTCCTTCAAAAATGTGTTTACTGGCCTATATTAATACTTGGTGTAACTCAAGGAATAGATGAACTTGTCTCATTCTGAAACGTTAAATGATCATGACTTCACAACAACAGCATTTTTTACTTCTGTGTACATGACTTTCAACATTTTGAGTACCAGAAAGCATTGACTAGCTTGTGAGGAAGATTTTATTTCCTGTCCAAAGGGATACTAAGAAAAGCACTAAAGTGAAGGCTGCATGTGCACACACTGTCAACTAGCAGCCTGATTTATAGAACACTAACATTGAACAGCCCTAATAAGTGAACAAAAACAGTTGCAGCTGCAGCTTTCAGTATAAAAATGCACGCTGAGTTGCTTTTCTGACTGACTGACCTGTTCAGCTATACTTTACGGCTCCTGAGGAGCCATAAAGCACCACATTTTCTGTGAAATATAACCCCCAGGAGATATTAATGGACTGCACTTGAAACACTTCTCTAACTTTCACCCTCATTAAACATCTGCTTGGCATGACTGCAGCAAGTAATCAGGGCTGACACCTTGCATGTTCTTCTTGAAGCACCTGGCTAGTTCAAGGGACAGGCTATAGGAGACGCAATTTTTGGCTTCCGATTCAAGTACAGCCCAGATTATTAACAACTAAAAGTTTGAGAGCCTTTATTTATTGAAGGACATAGCATAAAATAGGGGAAACTGCAGGACTTAGTGGGTAAGTCAGAATTTATCTGATCAGATACAAGACATAGCTTTTGTGAGGTTTTTAAATCTCTACTTGTTGGTGGCAAAACTACAATTACTTTAGCACACAGCAGCCATCAGTGCTCATATCACCATATAACCCTATTCCTCATTTAAAATAAGACCAGATGTACAACACAGCTTCTAACTAGAATCTTAGTTTAGGTTCCATTTGAGAGTTGTTTATATGCTAAAAATCAAAAGTACAATTCATAGCTTTTCTAACACTTTTAAAAGATAAGTCTAGTACTAAAGAGGGAAAGAGACTAATGTATGCATTCATACTTAAAGAAGCTTGTTTAATATTAGAATATAGATGTAGTGAAAGGCAGTAATTGTGGAGAAGTCTTTCTAATTGCTAGTATAACTGTCATTTGGAAAAATATTTTAGTGTCTAAGGCTGATAGAATTGAATTCTTTAAATTTGAAAACAATTTTTTAAATATAGATAATGGAAAATAGAAAGCAGCATAAATTTCTGGGGTATACAAAGGAATTCAGACTAACTTGGAGAAATATCTTTCACATATGGTAGGTGGCTGTGTAATGGATGCTGATATTTTTCATAGGTCATTCAAAGTGATGTCACCTCCAAATATAATCTTTTCAGAGACAGACAATACATCTCTGTGGACATTATGTCTGGGGTGAGTATTTTTAGAAATGGAAGAGAATGGAACAGGTTGCCCAGAGAGGTTGTGGAATCTCCTTCTCTGGAGGTATTCAAGGCCTGCCTGGATGCAACCCTGTCTACCATGCTCTAGGTGACCCTGCTGAGCAGGGAGGTTGGACTAGATGATCTCCAGAGGTCCCCTCCAACCTTACTGATTCTATGATTCTATGAATAGCACAGGTCAAACAGCCTGTCATGAGGAGGATATGTTGTTTGTTGGCAAATTCAAGAAGATGAAACATTTTAAACGCAACCTCAGGACAAGACTGTAATTTGTACAAGTAACTCATAATAGCAAATATATCCTTTTCTAAAATTTTTGTGCATATATATATATATGTATATATACACATTTGTATGTCTGTGTATATACATATGTATTTGTATATATATATATATGTAAAACAACTGAACAACAGTAGAGGCTTTCCTTATCACATTTTACACAAAAGAATCTGTTTAAATCCACTATTTTCAAAATAAGTGAATTTATTATAAAATAAAAGCATTAAGTCTTAGATCTTTAGCCAGAAATGTGCTTGTTATTATCACTGAAGTATGAAAGCCAATTTTTTCGATCCAGTTATTTTTCTGTTTTTAAGTGACCACATCCAGTGAAAAAATCTACTTCTACCTTTAACATCCAATTCCAGAAAAATGTTTAAAGTAACAGTATAAATTTATAAGAAATTCCTACTTTGAGGGCAGAAAAACTTATGCTTATATATATATATATATATATATATATATATATATATAAAATATATAATAAATATACTAATGTTCCATTGTGGGCCTCAAGCTATAAACGTTCTAACCATGAATTTTGATGCTCCCGCCTGCTATATTGCCTCTAGCTCCTTATGTAAAACAAGATTAGAAACTTGACAGCTAATGAAGACAGTCCAGCAAAAGAAAAGGCTAGCAAAGAAGATAAGTAAAATACTTCTGAAAAAGCTGTCAAGGCAGGCTACATACAAAATTAATGTCGTAGTGCAACCCGAAAGTCCTGTTCTGTCACAGCTTGGACTTCTCTGGCTCTCAGACACAAACAGATAGGGAGGGAATTTATTCTGTGCTTGTGTGACAGCCTCTCTAGAAATGAGCTAATTTCTGAAAGCTTAATCTCTCTCACCCTGAATCAACATCAGCAAAATTTCATTCACAGAACAGTTCTGTTTGTTTGTGGTTATTTCATTTTATTAATGCTAGGTATTTAATGCCTTTTTTGATTTAACACAAAAAAAAAACCTTAATAAACATATTCATGAACCTTTAAAAGTGTCAGGATGAAAGTATGATGTAAGCAAAGGTATGAAAACTTGCCTTTTATATTCTATATTAAAAACTCAGTGAAACTCAGTGAAACTGAGTTGTGTACATTTTGCTTTGACTTTCAGTCTGAATTTGATTTCTAACTCAGTTCACTTGAGAAAAACCCTAACACTTTCCAATCATTCTGCTCTGTCAGTTACATCTGCGAGTCTCACATATTTCAGTGGATAATAGTTCTGTAATTCTGGTTTAACTGGTGACAATTCAGATCACCATCAAAAAGGAAAACACAAATGAATCCTATCCAGACATTCAAGCACAGCTAATACATTTTTTGTCTCGAAAACATTCAGATAAAGCTTTTAATGTCACAGAAACAGGAAATATGTGAAGCATTCCTACAAAAACAGCTATAGGGAAGTCATTGGTTGTCTGATAAAAGCAACAAAAACCTTTCTAGTGTTCATATTTGCAAATTCTAAAGACAATGAATAAAACAATCAGCAAAAAAAAAAATTAATTATTCTAACTGTCCAGCTGGAGCCAAACTGCTGTTGATTTTGCACATGCGTGATGAGAAAGAGCATGAGAAAAGAAATTTTAAAAGTGTCTCTTCCCTTTCATTTTAAATAGAGCCCAACCATGCTTTTGAACTAAGCTTCCTCTGAGCACAAGACTTCGTTAGACTCTTCAGGGAAGGAAGGTGAGTATGAGGTACAACTCCCAGCTCACCTCAGCTAATGCTTACTTAAGCTGTGAAAGTCTTGCTGAGGCCAATTCTAGTACCAGATGTCCCTAAATGCCGCAGGCTTTTTTGCTTTGTTACCTAGAATTCCACCATCACTCTTTGCTGATACAGGGACTGTTCACATAACATCAAAGTCACCAATCTCATAGGTGCTGTTTCTGGACCAGAAATTGAAAGACCACAGTAATTTTAGAGGATGTGCTGTAATGTCTTGATCAGTGGGACACTTTTTGTCACATCTCAGGATACTCTATGAGCCTTTACATCTACTCATTTTGCCATCATAAAGCAAATTAAAGATAGATATATTCAGTAAGTCACACACAAGAGTTATTACAGATCTCAATCTTTTTTTCCTGATTCAAAGCCCTGAGCATGATTATAAAAACTGATGAGGTTATCTCCTATTTTTAAGAAGATAGTGCTAGTAGCAGAAGAGTTGTATACAGCTTGAGCTCTAAAAAGAGCTTGCATTCAAATTAATGGTAGCTACATTGTATGGTTTCCTATGAATTAATGGGAATGTACCAAGACTGTATCTTGTCACCATCACTGTTGATACTATCCTCAGCTGATTGTTGAATATGCTAAAGAAAATAGCTCTCCAAGAAATTTAATTAAATACCATTCTGCCTCAAGATCTGTGGATGATATGGCTCTCATGGCTCCCTCTTTGAATCAATACAACTGATGGCAAGCCAAACTGAGCAAGAAGTAATATGCATTCATCTGGGTATCAGTTCCAGACAAAATCAGGAATCTGCCAGTAATTATCAAGCAGCTTCCATCTCTAGACTCAGCATTAATTTTTCTAAATGTAATACCATACAAGCAGCATCTGTTGTTGTCTTTTCTTCAGTGATCTTTCCCAGTCCACCTCCTACAAAACATTTTGATGGAACAGTTTCATCCTCTGTCATAATTGAATATGCCAAGACCACACTAATGTAGTCTGGCTAAAACCGTAGGGCATTTCTGACCTAGTAATATCAGCACAGAAAAGGACAGTTTAAAATTACAGAAACAATTGGATGCCAACTGGACCTTCCAAACCTGAAACAAGAGTTCATCTGGAATATAGTAAGTATTTTAGGCGTCACAATCAACAAAGTTTAACATCACAGGCCTGTCTGAGTTTTGATTAGCTATCTGTGGGTCCTTTAATGTCCTCATATCAGACTTTGTTGTGTATGAATGAGAAAGAATAAAGAAGTTCTTTGAGAAAAGAGTTCTTCGGCATTTCCTTCCACATCACTATTCTCCACTAATCAATGCCAAAAGCCCTCATTTAGACCTTTCATCAATAATAGCCAAGGATAAGAGAACAGAAGAGCTCTGCAGTCAACTGTGAAAAACCAATTTATACTCTGCCAAAACCACAGTGTAATGCTTAGCCCAGAGGATTTCAGAGTTAAATACAGAGGAAGAAGCTGTTGACCAGAACGTTTTGCAGGAGGTAGACTGGGAAAGATCGCTGAAGAAAGGAAAACAACTTATTCAGTTTTGCTTGGAGGATATGTATGACCCTGTAAACACTGTTTTAACTCTTCAGTTAGGAATAATTGGCTTGGGTCTCTTTACACAAGCTCTTCAACAGTAAGTCATTTATATTAACATGAAGAAGAGCTCTAAACCAGCACTCCATTGAGAGCCAAATCTGTCAAAACTGGAAGGCAAAAGGTCTTTGTCACTAGAAAGTAAATTAGTATTTTTTTGCACCTTTCTGCCTAGGTGCAAAAATGTATCATCAAAAATGAGTGTATTAATTTTTTATTTGAAAAAATATCTAGAAAATTTTAAGCTACTTTTCCTAACCAAATAAAATAGCCATTATAGTCAGAGCCAGATCTGGCTGTAATTATGACCATTAAATTATGACTATGCCTAAACTGGTTCTGTTTTAATATCTTTGATTCCAATACTTTGGGGGTTACACAGGTGTCCTCCAGAACAGTTTAGAGGTCTGCTGAATCATTATATAGTCTATAAAAAGTAAAGATAGATCAAAGAGATTTCACAATGGAAAAGCCACACAGGAATACTTGGTATGGGAATCATGCCTTACAATTTTGGTCATCTAAACTTTAGTCTAACCTGAGATAATTTTCTAGGGTGTTTCTCTATCTAAGGAGAGAGACAGGCAACTCCAAAGGACCACTGACTCAGCTTATTTTAGATATCTATCTTCAGATGAAACAATGCCCCTTCTGGAGACACTGCAGAACATTTAAACTAAATTCCTAACTTCTAGAAGACTGAAGTGAAATTAACCCCTCCTTCTACGATAAACATTTGGGGTGCCTTAACACAGTAAAAAGTTTAAAGAGAAACAAATGGAAGTTATATGTAATAATAAGGACAGACTTAGGCCAGAAATGGATAAAATAAAGTTAGCAAAAGTAGGAAAAAACAGAGGAAAAGGAAGAAATTTAAGGAAAATACTGAAATTATCTGTAGGTAAGTCTGATGGTGCATAATTAAAGTTTGTTACTGGTATAATTTTGTTGGTTAGAAGGGAGCACTTCTTAATCTGAAGAACTACACAGCTTCAACTCTTTGAGTAGATAAGGCAGTACTTTATACTACATTTTATATGCTTTTATATTCCCTTCTCTTTTGCTGTATGGGTAACAGTTATATTAGTACATCCAACAGCAGTGAGGAGAATCCCTCTTTAGTTACACTGATATGGCTAATGCAATTTTTGAGTATCTCCATGTCCTTCAGACTAGTACAGCCACTGAATTTTCAGGCTGTTCTTTATTATCACACCTTCTACACATTTACTCAGCTTTAGTGTCAGTAAAATGTTGACTGCTTATCAATCTACGTGAATAAAGTTCTCTTTCCAAATTGTTCCAAGACATCACTGCTTTACTTAGCAAAAAACAAAAAAGGGAGGCAGCAGGCAGAAGAAAAACGGTATCACTCAACAGCTATTTCACAGTAAAGCATCACTGCAGCCATGATTACTCTGATGTGGTTTTAATCCTGTTGCTTAAAAGGTCACAGTGATCTAAAGTTTGTCTTATCCTCTTTAAAAATCACAAGCCTAGCCTATCTTGGAAAGCTCAGTTTTCCTACAAATACATCATAGAAAAGAGATCAAAAAAGAGGTTTTGCACAGAAGTATGACTAGTACTGCTCCAGCTAAACTTTCAGCTGCACTTCCCTAAGTCAAAATCCATAATTCCCCTGGTTTTAAAGAGATGAGATAGTACCCACAAAACTGAGCAATAAGCATAGAAATGGAGACGTCAATTCAGTTGCTGCATAAGGAGACAGAAGACAGAAGGTACAATGTGGACTAGCAGCAACGCCAAGCAAATCTGAGGCATCCCTTCCTGCTATTGTCGGCAGAGGCACAGCCTATGCTTGGCAGGGATCTGCTATGACCTAGTGCCTGGCAACAGCCAGCCCATTTGACCCACAGGAAAAAAAAAAAAAAAAAAAAAAAAAAAGAAAGAAAGAAAGAAAGAAAGAAAGAAAGAAAGAAATTTGGTGGTGCTGTGAGGTAAGTGGCCTGGAAAGGGAATTCAGGCACAGAAACATTTTGCATTGCAATGGAACAGCCTTCAAGGTTGTCCTAGTAATACGTCCCACAAAGGGTGATACTTTGAATGTCCCCACACCAGACCGCTGTCAACTGTACCTTGCTTCCCTTGACAAAACTTTTTCTTCTAATAGGAGTTCACATAATTGGCAAATGTCTGAAAATGTGTCTACACGTTCTTTCAACCTTACGCTCTTGGTAGTTTTATAGCAATATAGATTTTATCAACAAACCTTTGTTTAGGAGACCTGACATTATAATTTTTGTTCCATTGGTTTGGAAATATCAATTTATTCATTAAAAAAAAAAAGAGAGAGAGAGAGAGAGGGGAAAAATTTCTATCTCCTTTTTTAACCATCTACTTTTCAAAGTTGCCAAATATTGAATATACAGAAAAATGTGTCATTATTGCAAAAGGTGATTTAAGGTAATTAATTTGTTGTCCTTTCATGATCTTTTAAAATGAAAACTGGCAACACCTCTCAGTTCAAATAGGAATATCACTAAAAAGGAGCATTATAAAAATATATATACAGCATCATCTAAAGTTGCTACTATCTGATAGAAGTAATTATAGTGAATTACCCTCTACAGTACTAATATTCAAGGAACTGTAACTTTATAGTTACAGATATAAACTTTATAGTTTATAACTCTAAAGAGTCAAGAACTGCAGCAGAAAATTTGCAGTCAGTACTGATGGTGAAACATCGAAACATATAGAAAGAACATTAACCTTTCTTATCTACCTCATTTACATCAGATAAGAGAAATCTTGTCATATGTAATCAAAAACGTTTCATCACATACTACTAAACAAAATATATCTACTCAAATATACGTCATTTGCTCATAAATCATACCTCAGACCCATCATTCACCAGATAAATAAATCTATAATTGAAAAAAAACTAATAGGTAAAACGCACACATTATTTTGGACAAGTATTCTAGTTCTTTGATTCTATTCCCTAGAAATTGCCTGTCCACTCCACATACATACAAACAGACAGCTGAAACATTTTCTTCAACCTCTCTCTCTGCTATGGATTGGAAAAAAGTTTCCTTTGTGCATAATGCTCCTTTAATATAGTCCTGTGCCCCTATAGACTTATAATCATTCACTGATAGCAGACAGTCTCATAGAGATGCTTTCAGAGCCGAGAACTCTCTCCAGCTTTTTATATGGCTTGTTACTATTACCTCAAAAGCTTCTCAAATATTTCCAACACAAATTCTAATATATGTAGCAAAATACAATACATATTCTTTAATTCTACAATTTATAAACTGTGGTAAATGTCACTTTATAACCATTCTGCATCTTTTAGCAGTAATTTTGTTACTGCAGTGGTAAATGTGGCCAACTGTGACAAATACTGTTGCTGTCTCTAGAGATCATAAGCAAAGAAAAGACATAGTCCAATACAAGTGAACCCTGTCTAAAAGCATTGCCTGGAAATATACATTTTGCTTCCTAACTATAATCACTAATGACAGATTGACTAAAGCTCTGTTGAATATCCTAAGGATGTTTGATGTGGTTTAACAAGACTGCCCACAGAACATGGTTCTTAACGTAGGTTTTTAAACACTTGCGTTTAATTACTACAGTAGCTACAGTTCTGTAACGTAAAAACACAGAGTGAGAAATACTCTCTCTGGATCTCCATTGAAATGGAAATAAAACACACAAAGAACTTCATAAGCAATGAATAGAAGACCTATTGTGCAAATTAGGAAAATGTTTTTTTATGTATCCACTGAAGTGTTCATATGTTGCCATATATATAGGTTATGAAGGGACATGATTTGAAGGTTAGTTTTTAAGCTCTGAATAATGCATGACAACTATTATTAGACAGTCATTATCTTCACTTTCACTAGCTCCTAGACTGCTTATTTCTGTTTCGCTAGGGTACCTACAGATGCTCTGAATATTTGTGAGATGCCTATTTCTTTCTGTAAATATACTAAGTTCTTGCCACCCATTATATCTAAGGCGGAGGTCCATATGTTAAATATGTCTTTGGTATGCTATATATATATCATAGGATATTCTATATAGATTCATAAAATATATGGATATATATTTCTTCCAGATATGGAAGATAGATGCCACATCCAAGTGTTCTAATTGAAAACAATGCAAAATTTGCTTTTGCATTAATAGAAGCAGGCTTTGCATGGAACAATGCACAGTGAAGCTTAGATTTTTCTACCCAAAAGACATACAGTATCTGACATCCTTTTCAGGTGAATTCCTTCCAAAAGATTTACCTTGTATTACTGAACAGTTTGATAGAGAATCAGTTGCCATATTCCATCTATTTTATGGTGGAATTAATTCACTATACCATTAACATGCCTACCAGGGTACAAATAATCAAGTAAGTATGGCTTTAAAAAACATTACTTGAAAATCTTTCAATTCCAAGTAAAGCTACATAAAATTACATGATTTCACAGAAGACAAAATGTTGTTCTAATACATGGCAGTGTTACTAAAAATATTTTTCATGTAACTCTTAACTTTCATTGTGTGGTACAAACATTCTTGCCAGAAGTATATTTATATGGCATCTTTAACAGAAGAAAGTCACTTCTTATGACAGCTGCTTAATACATTTTTGGTTAGCATAAATTTAGCAAAATTGGTAGTTTCGTGAAATTGGCACCTCAGTAGCAGATGGATGACATATGAAGCACGAACTAAATGTAAAGGAATCAGCAGGAGGTGGCTGAATTTTGCCCACTAATATTACAAGCTCCTTATAGTTTACTTATTGACACAAATAACTGCAGTGCAATGTTACCATAGTAACTTGTAGACCAGTCAAATATCATTCCTATAGCTCTCTATTAATGCAGGAACTAGTATACAAAGCTTGATATGCTAATGACAGCCACTGGGGGATGTTGAATGTGAAATGATTGAGGATGGGAATTAAATAAGACTTTATCAAGCCTTTATGAATGAAGAATGGCTGTGACTTCTCTAGCTAATATACTGCTGCATTAATTTTATAAAATCTCCCATATTTGTCGACAGGAAAATGTTTCACTGAAACATTGTTTTTTTCCTAGGGATTACAAAGTTTTCTTTTGGATATATTCCTTTATTACTTTGTATTTGTTCTGGGAGGTTGCAGGCTCAAAGTAATACTCTCAAAGTATTGCAGACTGTGGCTACAAACCTCAGAAAACTATACCTTGTGAATCAAGTGAAATAAAATTAGTTAATATAAATTGATTTTAATATTTTCACCTTTTAATATCTCAAAGTAAAAATGAAAATTGAACTATTGTAATTCTCAGTGCATATCTAGAATTATCTAATTCATTCATTTTTAATTGCATATTCCGGCATTTTATTTTGGTCAAGATAATCTAGTAGAATTTTGTACATGGATGTTAAAGATTGTTTTGAAAAATTTATCATTTCCTTTAGTATAAGACCTTGCAATTTGCTGGAACTTCAATAATCACCATTTCTATGTCACTTTCCCCCAAGACTTTTCATGGAATTCTGTACACTTTCCAAGGTACAGTATGACATATGCTGTCTAACTTATACCACAAGAACAAGCCCATCTGTTTAAATGCACTAATTTTGTCACACAAAGTGGTGTATTTTTTTTCTATTTTGAATGTTAAGAGTACTACGCACAAAAAGGAACTTTTTCTATATGTAGTAACACGTAGATACTCCCTTTCACCCAAACTGAAGAACAAAGAAAATACACTGTATAATCCATACTACTGCTATTAATCTACTTTCATTCACTTGTAGCAAGTATCTATATACTGCTTAGTAGGATGCAGGCTAGACATATTGAAAGGAAAAGAAAAAAAGAAATATCCAAGATGATAACTCAGTAAGCCAGTGAGATGAGACTCAAAAGTTTGTACTTCTAGGCCAATAGATAGAACTAGATAAATCCTGCATTAATCTCATACCCAAATGGGCTATATGTAAATCAAATAAATTAGAATTTAAAATCACATTTATCATATACAGTAACATCATTTTGATTATATCTGTTTATGTTACCTTGTTATAGCTTGATCATCCATGTCAGTCTTTGAATTCTGAGGGGTCACCTGTTCTGATGAAAAGGTAGCACTGCAAGAAAATGATGAAAACATGCTTAATGCATAGGAAGATACGTAGATATACTTGATATCATTTAGATGGGTTATTATTGCAGCTTTTATTTTATTTCTTGCAAGTGTAACCACAATGAGTTGGGATTTTTTTAGAAACTTTTTCCTACATCTTTTTCTTTAAATGTGTATCTGAAGAGTTCCATAATGTTTCAGTGTACTAGATTACTGCATCCACTGAGTTTTTTGAGTAGTTGGTATTCCAAGACTCTTTTTATTCCAAGACTGTTTTACTAGTATTTGTATAATAATAACATGGAATTCCTTTATTGTTTCATGAGATTTCAATAACAAAAGAATTTCCAAAGAGGTCTGATTGTCTCATATGAAGGATACTGTGTGAACAAGCTAAAATAAGTTTTTTTGTTCTGGTTTCCTAAGGAAATGAGACTCTGTGCACATTTTTGTCTCTCTGACATATATTTGTCTCCTGCCATCCTTATTTTTAATCCTCTGGCTAACAGCAAGCAAGTGGATTAGAAATCTTCAGGATATTGGCTTCCACAAATTCCATGAAAATCAGTGACCCGATAAAGAGGAAAGACTTAAATGTGGCATTTCATCCTAAGCTCAGCTGTTATCTGGCATAACTTCTGGCCAATTAATGTGTTTTTACCAGCCAGCCAGCAAGCTGTACATAGATCTATTGCTTTACACAGCCACAATACATGCTGCCTCTTGCTCAAGCACTAATTCAGGGAAGTGAGAGGGAGCTGAAGATATTGTAAGAGTTATTTAAGGATTATAGTGAAGGATTGGAAACTGGTGGGAGTCTGAAGGCTTAGGACACGGCAAAGACCTGAGAGTACTGCAGTAGAATGCTGCAAGGAAAGAAACAGAAAATCAAAGACATTGCTACAAAGGAGCACATGGTGATACGGTTGAGGTATTCTAGAGGGTGATAAACAAAGAGATGGAGATTATAAACCCAGAAAAAAATAGGATATATTAGTTCTGTTCAAGGAACAACTTGTTATATTAAGATCATACTGTACTACCCTTAGACACAGTAACTATAATAAATAGGTAGCAAAATTACATTCTTCTATTTAGATACTTGCAAAACATTTACATTTTTGAATCATTTTATTCCTATAAATGTTCCCACAGAAGTCACTATAACTGTTCATTGAGAGAGAGTTAGGTATGTACAAGTTTTGAGAGGGCAAGGTAATTTTTATGTAGAAGTTGCTAGAGATAATAAGAATGTAACAAAGACCATAGATTTAAGAATAGTTTGGGGGCTTGCTTTCCACTGAGCCATAAATTACTAGCTGCTCACAGTGTCTTAACTACCAACATAGCTAAAGATAGCTAAAATCCCTGAAACACTTTCCTAGGATTGCTTATTCATATGAACATTCAGGTCTGTCACTACAGGAATAATTTTATATCATGAGAAAGGGAGAAGGTGGCCAATACAACAGAAAATGAGCATATGCTCCATGATCTGATCTTCCTACGAGGATGGCAATAACACCAAGACAAGTTTTGCAGCTCTCTTAATCATAAACCATGAAATTAAAGGTTGGTTAAGTAATATTTTTCTAATTTAGGCCATGTGAAATGCACATTAAACTAATTAAGTTTATAAAGTTATTTTCTAAAATTAGAGCAGCCTTTCAGATGTACACTCAAATCAGTTTAGAATTTTATATTAATTCAGTCCATGTTTATGCCTTCTATTACAAGCCTTCACATGTGTATAGCTCTTTAATTTACCAGTTTCTCTCTTCTTTGTTATCCACTTTTTCATTCACTATCTCCCCTCTCGAACACTAGTTTGGCATAAAGTTTGGCATTTGCATTAGCAATATGCTATATAGCAATAAACTGTGGAATTAAAATTGTGAAAGTTTTTAACTTTTTAAGTAGTTACAGCTGTTTTTTCAATGTGAATAAATATACAAAGAAATATGTTAAGTTATATGAAAATAATTGTGTTTACAATCCAGGATGTTTTCTTTTTGTGCTTCTGTGAGATTGACTATTCAAGGAAGTGTCCCAGATAAATGTTGTAATTTTTGTACTATAAATAAATGTAAAATAATACTCAAGGTTTATGCATGGAGTATGTTGTATTTCTAAAATTACTATGAAGTAAAGTAAGCAAGACATACCCTGTGGGAGCTTCTGAATTTTCTGAAGAGGTCCTGTAGAAAGAGAAGAGTAAACATTTCAGAAACAAAGTAGCAAAATACTAGAATTGAAACGTTTTGCAATTAATTTTTCTTGCTTCCAAGACAAAGCTTAATAAAGGGTTTTCTTTGTTTCTTACTGTAGATAAAAATAAGCATAACTCTTATTACCAAAATAACATAATATTTAGTTTTAATTTCATTCTTTATATGTTACTAAGACGATCATTTTTCAGTTAACTGTTCTCCAGGAAAATACTCTGATCAATGACATATTGTTTTCAATACTCAATTCACAACCAAAAAGCGCAACTACATGTGTTTAGAAACAACTGAAGTGTGCTTAATGAGCATGGAAGTGAGATAAGGCACTACAGAAGTTTACATGTCATGCTTTAATATAGCTGCCTAGAATCAGGTCTCAGAATCAAAAACGGTAAATAAATAATAAACTCAGAGAAAAAAAATCTTAGTAGATGATGCATGCTTAAAAAATTCCCTTCCAGAAGATTGCAGGATAAACGGCTGCTCTTATAAATGAAGAAAAGATATGGCTCTTTGCTTTAGCTGTCTTTAAGACTGATGGTGACCTTTTCAAACTGTGGTTATTAGCATCTATACTTGTCACTTTATTTCCTGACACTCACTTCAGGCAAACAAAAGTGTATCCTTTTGTGGCTATTGTAAGTTATAGTAATACTCAGAACTTCAAACAGCTCTTCCACTTTCAAAGCACTTTTCAAGGATCAACAAATTAATCATTAAAAGCTCATCACTGTTTAACCAAGTATCTTTGGTGATATCATTCTTGATAAATGACACAGAATGGCAAGGGTCAGGAAAGATTAATAAAAAATATGCCTCTATTCCAATTATACCTACATTATCAGGGTAGAGAAGTGATTTGGTAGTTAGTGATGAGAATATCAGCATCCTGTAAGATGCTGGGCAGGCATCATACAGAGGATGCAGCCTATGCTTTCAAATTATCATGACCATAATGAGATACTGAAATGAAATCACATAAATTCATTGCAGTCAACATGCAAAAAATATCTAGTAAGCACTGACTTAAAATAAAATAAAATTCCAGGATCCAGGAGCTAACTTTCTCTTGGGTGCTAAGTGATTCTGATTCTTCACCAAACAGATGGACAGTAACAAACACAAGCTAAGATTAAAAGGTACTGCTAAGCTTGGTTTTTGATTTTTATATGGCTCAAAACTAGTTGCATTATAAGTTGAATAAAACTACGAAAGTAATGTAACATGTCAAGGTACATAGTTTAAAAAACTCACTGCCTTTAAAGATTAAAATTTATTACGGCAAAAGAAAAGATAATAGTAGCCATGTGAATTGTAGTGGTTTTGCTCTTATTTTGCCTGTAAGCCTAATCAAAACCAGCTGAAATGTCTGTACTAAGCTTCAGCCAAATGTGAGAATGACAATGGTAGAAAGCTAAGTCAGCAGGCCAGGCAGGCAAAGATAGAACTTCTCTTAAAATTCCACAAATTGTTTGCAGTTTTGTTCTAGTGTACATTGTAATATTAAAGTCATAATCAAATGTTCTCCTCTGTAAAAGAAAGTGTTAACATCTTTCCTACCATCAGGGAAGTACCAAGGCACTATCACAAAGAGCTCCAGTGGAGAGGGCTGTTGATAGAGCCCACACAATCCAGATGTGAAAATTGGTAAGTTAAAGGGCATATTCAACATACCATCTCCCAGATCCTAGATGGGAGATGGCAGACACACATGGTGCTTCAGCTGAGAAAAGCAATAAAATGATCCCAGCACCATGGACTCTCAAGTCTCTGCTGGACTCCCACATGCTTATTAGGATAATTGCCACAATTTATGCCTTTAACTGCATTTCTGCTGTCTTGTTCTTCTGTATTTGTCTTGAAGCCTTAGATGTTCTACATCAAAAGCAAATAAAGTGAATCATATAGAGAAGTATGGTATTTCTGGAAATTATATTACAAGCATAGCTCTCAACGTCAGATATTAAGGGATGTTAACTTCAGACCTTTTGCTTCTTGTTTCCTGCCACTGCTCACTCATTGGTCTTTTGGTGTAGAAATTGCAAAGAAAAATGAAACAGTACAAAAGCTGAAAACAGATTTCTAAAGTATTTTTTTAATTAGCATTTTAAAAAAAATTGTATCCATGTTTCTATCTGGAAGCTTATCAATTAGGAAAATGTCTCAATAATAATATATCTCATAATATTTCTAATACTAATGCATATAAATATTAGAAGGATATATTTGTATTCTATAGTAAGCAGAATGGCTGAAGTATACTAGAGTACAGGAAAAATGCTTCTATAGTAAATCGCAAATGAGTAAGTTGTGGCCACTGAACTTGGTGGAACCCAGTATGGCCTATAAAGACAGAGATATTTTTCTTTGCAAATGGCACTCTGTGCAAGAAAAATCACATACATTTATTAACTAGAAGAAAGCCTGGGAATATCAAGAAGAACAATGAAAATGCAGAAGTCAGCAGAAGAATATGATTATAATTACAGTAAAAGGTTATTTCTTTATACTCCAAGCAAATCGATGAAACCAAGACCAAATCAGCTGAATGTGCACAGGTTGGCTACCGCCACGATAAAGATTTATTTCTATTTTTTAGCAGATTTGAAAAGATAGTTTCAAGACTCAAGACTAGAATTTATGTCAAATTTATAAAAGCGTACAAGCTTCCTGTTATTACTTCTTTAATTATCTATAAAATCAAAATTATGTCAGAGAGATGGAATGAAACATGTGCATGCGGATAGCATAGTCCTTCCATGACCCAATTCAGTCCAGTTTTGAAGACAGTCTTTGCTGTTATTTCTGGTTTGCCTAAATTGGCATATTGAATAGCTCATTTTGCAGTAATCTGGTATGATATAATATTCAGACATCTATGTGTAATTCACTAACAGCCTCATACATAATTACACATGTAAAAGCATAAACTAATATTAATAAATAGCCTATTAGAATTTTTCAGAAAAAAAATGTAATTAAGTTAGCCTGATACATTCTGCTATAAGTCCTTTACCAAAGGACTTGGCTCAATCAAGCAACTTTAAGCACAATTGAGAGTAGTAGCTTTGTTTCTTTCAGCAGTACTCAGCTGAAGAGGAAGACAGAAAGTTCTCTCTCTCTCTCTCTCTCTCTCTCTAGAATGCAAAAGAAAAAAAAATGAAGAGCTGGTCCTGCATGGGCAGTGGAAGGAAAGACGGAAGAGAAGCAGGGGTAACTGAAGGAAGTAAAAGTCCCATGGAAGCAATATAACTTGACACCTCTTAAAATACAACTTGATAATGTAGAAAATTACAAAGGATCTCATCTAGACAAACCTCGTATCTCAAGGCAGAATCAACATTACTTAATGTTGGTCTAACATATTCTTAAAGTGACAGAAATTTCTTAGGCCATGACCAACCAAGGAATCCTACCTAGCACCACAACGTATCCTTTTTTTTCTTTTTTTTTTTCTGTCTAATTTCGATCATTGATATGCATGAAACTCATGTAGGAGCTTCCCAGATTAAGACTAGGGAAGCACAAGGCCATGCTGCACCCATCAGGGGACCTAAGAAAAGAGTATCATGAAAGCTCATTCATGAATCTTTTAAACTATTCATATTCTGCTTTTAGACAAGAAATATTTTCCATTCTTTTTCTGATCTGCCAGTAAACAATTACAATTTTAGAGATAAACATTAAACATTCATCTGAAAGTAATTTTAGCTTGAGATATTTTTCTAAACTATCTCTAAACTATTACTGAAAGCTGACTAAGCTTTGATTTGGACTACTCCAAGAACAAAGCTAACAAGCATTGTAGAAACTCCTTAGTTCAATGCCTTAGTTCAGTCCCTTACCTTCTTTCATTCTGGTAGCACTGATGCAATTTCAGGTTGCCAGCACCTCACATACTCAAACCCCAGTTAATGCTGGGCATCAAGCTAAGAAGTATTTAGGCATGGGATGCTCCCTCTTCCTGTGCTATCTTATTCAGTAAATTCATTTTCTCCAATAATTGCTCTGTTTTCTCACTCCTGAAATCAGCTCAAGCCTAGAATTATAATAAATAAATAGCTATCGTCAGTACTTACTTTTTGGTTTCCACTGTATCTGTGGCAGTCTTACAACTCGAAACTGGTGGAGGCATCCAAGATTGCCTGTCAGTGTTAATAAATAAATTCTTGAGTTTGAGTATACAATGTTATAGGGCTGGACAGCAGGTCGAATCTCTTTCTCTTCAAACACTATGAATGATAGAAACTCAGAAATGGTGTGGAAATGTTTGTAAGATTTCCTAAATTATTAGTATTTTGAAAAACCACATAATGACACTTTTTAGATGATTTTTTTCCAGATATCTGAATGGAATTGGAAATTAAATGATAGTTTTAATTACTATTGTGAAAAATATACTGTTTGACCCAAGATGATGCTTTGTGCAACCTGAATGATACAAGCACGTAGATTATTCTTGGGAGAGACAACCAAACAGAATGTACAAAGGAAAGGGTGCCAAATATCAGCTCAAAAAACAAATTCAGGATAGTATTAGAGGTCATAAACATCACAAGCACTTTCAGTTCTCTTTTTTCCCCTCTTTCAAAAGCATCAATCTAACAATTGTTTGTTGGTAAAAAAACAACTGCACTATAAACAGTGCAGTTCAGTGTTGGCCTTTCACATCTTCAAAGGGCCTAAAGAAAACTATTGAGCAAAAAAACCACCACAAACTCCCACTGAACAAGCAGGGTTGTTATATGAGAATGATGACATTTTAATTTCTATTTTTGTAATTCTACTGATCATAACTTTTGTGCATGGATTGTGGAAGATAAAATCACAAACAGGCAGAATGTACAAGTTGTTACCGGAAAGTTGTATAAAAAAAGATGGGTATTCCCAGCAGTACTTTTTAAATTTAAAATGCAGTTTTATGTTCTACAGACAGTTCTTTCTCTCATTCAGATAATACTATATAAAATCCAAATTTTTAAAGCTAGCTCTGTAAATGCAGAAAACCATACTGCGGTTCATATGTACTGAAACAGCACAAGGACATGAGAGAGTTCAACTGGTCCCCAATAAAATGAGCTGAAATGCTTTAATATTGGTACTAGACACTGGAAAAGCATATGGTTGCTGAGTTAGAGACTGTGGCAAAGAATTAGTATCTATTGTATTATGTCCACAGGGCCCACGAACTGGCTGTAAAAAAGATGATTTTGCACCACGGTGCTCTCATGGAAAAATGCCAGAGTATGCAAAAGCTTATTGAAGTTTGTTGAAGAGTTAAAGGTTGTTAGATGGAAAAATTGATAACGTTTTTTAATATAATCATGAGACATTACTGAGGCATAACAGAGTGCTATATATTCTCTAGCAGTCAAGCAAAGGTGGCAGTGAATACCTTTTTTTTTTGATAGGAGAAGTGGCAGCAGTGTTTGTGGATGATGCAGCAGGAGTCCAAGATTGTCTATTAAGGAAATATACTTAATTTACTCATTCATCATCTTCAGTAAGTGAAATGGGAAAACAAGAATAAGAAATAAGATTTCTACTACCAGAAATACACAAATATATACTGTAATTGCTATATTTATGGTTAATAATTCTGACAAAAGAAAAACTTTTAATTAAGCCATGCATTTTCTGTTTGCTTTCCACTGGAAAAATCAGTTCTCCTTCCTATCAAAGAAGAGTATCTTTTACACTTTGGTTCCCAGCTTTTCCTGGGAACATACCTGCACTGAACTATGTTTTCAAAACATGCCTGTTCTTTCTTTTTTGGTTTTAAAAAGTTATGTTTCTTAAATAATTGCTACAATGATTAGCTATGCAAATCTGAGCAGGTCTTTCTTTCAACCTATGTAGAGAAATATGCATTCCTAGAGAACAATTCCTGTTATTTTAAGGAAAACATCTTAAAAATATGAGATGAATTGTGCTCTGAAAGACCTTTTTTCTCCCCATGGACTGTGAGAAGAGCTTACGCTAACTCAGACATAGATGCCTACATTCCAGACGTCAGACAGTGAAATGAAGCCAATTATTAAGCCATATAACATGTACATTTCCCTATATCATCTTGAAATATATAAAAGTAACTAATAATGGTAATACATAATATTCAGATGACAAGAAAGCTTCCAAAGCTCATACCTGTTGCTTTGTTTATTATCCAGAGTTGTGAATTTATTTATTTTATCATCACTTCTAGCTGGAATTCTGTAAAAATATGGAATTATTTTTTATGCACAGTATAGATCTTTTTTTTTAAATACTTTGAATGAAATTAAAAGATGAAGTATCACTTTGTCTTCTGTACAGATAATAAATTACTCAGCATTACAATAAATATAGAACAGGAGCAAAAATAATGCAAATTTAGTGCATTATTATTTGAAAAGCCTAAGTAACTCACTCAAAAATAAATGTTTTAAAAAGTTACGTTCAAACACTAACTGACAAGCCTTTCAGTGAAATAATACCATAAATTTAGAAGATAAGCCATCCCCCTTCCCTCCTCCTTGCCATTTCTTGAGAGATGTAATAGTTTATTTATCTTTATGACTTTTAGAGACCAATGTGATTCGAAAACACTATGCTATAAAATCCCTGATAATGCATAGTAGTGACTTATACAAATAAAATCTATCACATAAATTACTTTATTTGTAGTTAAGCTGATATTATTAAACTATTAGATTTACAAATAGAAACAGCTATGTGATTTTTCAAACCCTTTTTAGAGATTATAGTTGTTCCCTAAAACCCTTCCAAAATTTTACAGAAAGCACTATGTAGCAATAATAATTGGCACATAGCCTAGGTACTCACATACTATGAGTTTCATTGCATATATGGACTTCCTTTAATAAAAAGATAAAGACTACAAAAAGCTTCATTATAAACTACTGTAAATTAAGACAGATTACTAAATTGGGAGGTTTATCTTAAATATATAGCTAGAATAGCTGAAAAATATTTTGAACTATAACTTATTTAAATATAGAAATTACTTAATTTTAGCTATTTATTCCCTTTCATAAACTGAAGCTACAGATACAAAGCAATTAATCCTAGAACCACTAATCTAATATCAAGTGCTGAAACACAACATTTTTTATTTTGTTTTCAGTCAAGTATCACAGATTACTATTGTATTTAATGGAACCCTACAAAGGGGTTTTATGATACAATGTCTGCCAGCATGTACTCTGTGTTTTTTTCATATCTTGAATGTACTTGTGCAAATAGCTATCTCATATTTCTGGCAACTTGTAACTGTGACCAGTAGTTACTCAAAAGATCACTAGAGGTCTCACTAAACTCAGTAACATTACTGCAGCAGCAAACATGAACATTTCTTCTACTCTGTAATTATCCAGTGAACTATTTGCTTTCATTTCATATTTTCAATATTTAAGCACAGTAATTAAAGCAATACTGTATTTGGTCATTTTAGACAAGACTTAAAGGGTATATCTGGCATCTTACTCTACTACTGAACAATGTAGCAGATACTTTGAAAAAAGGTAAAAGAAAACACTAAGTAAAACATTATCTTTTCCTTGGACAACTTTTCAGCTTTTGCTAATCAATACTCCAAGAATTTTCTGATGAGGATTTTGCACCCAAAATGCTGTCTCCAAAAGAAATCTTTGGATCAATGATTCATTAATTCAGCTAACCTTTCTCTGAATCAGTTCAAACTTTTAACTTCCACAATATGCTACAATGCTGAGTTCTACAACTAATGAACGTGTTAAGGGAAAACAAGTTTTTGTTTTGTTTTGTTTTAAATCACTACCTAACCATTTCTTAGAATGTTTCAAAGAAAATTAAAAGAAATATTAAATATTACAAAGTAAATATTACACAGAACAGTAAATATTAATTTCTTCTTTATTCATTTTCCCTATATAATTCTCTTTTCTGCGGTGAGGAAACTTTGTCTCTTTAAATGGAAAATTGCACTTGTATTCCTTCTGCTTGCAGTCAACGGTGCAAATGGATGTAGTCACCCACAATTCTGAAACTGCTGTTCAAATTTTGTAGATACATACAGTATCTACAGTATATACAGTACAGCCTAACATACAGTTTGGCACAACTCATATCTAACTACCTCCTTTGAAAATGGAAATGGCCGTAGCCAAGAAGCAAGAAGCTGAAACAGCAGCTCTTAAAATGGCTTGTAGAGAACTTTTTGCTGGGCAGATGTCCACTTGCAATGAGGAATTCAAAATTACTCCTGTACTCCTCAAACTATTCATTCATTTATTTATTTATTTAGAACTTCAGTGAGTATTTTGCCAGTTTAAAAACTGGCTACTGAAGAGACTTTAATCCAAACAGACCCAGATTCTTAAAATCCTTGTATTTTGGAAAATTACAGTTATGGCCACAAGGGATACAAAGCAGAAATGTGTAAAGATGTTCCAATCTCTTTCTTGAAATGTGGTAACTCCTACAGGCCTTTTGCAGGATAGAAACAAACTGCCACAACCATTTGCCGTAACATCTTAGCTAGATAAAAATTATTCTCCTTATAAACAACGTGACTTATAACAACTCTCTGTAAACAGCTCAGATCTCCAATATGAAAGTCATTCTTCTCAAGAAGAAATAATCCTTTAGATTTTATGCTACATTCAAGAGACAGTGTTGTATTTTTCAACTCTGCCTTTTATGTTTGAACAGAAAGACCCTGAATGCTTCTTTTTTTATATAAGCGGTCAAAAAATATAGCTGTTCTGCAAGAAGCCCAAATTTCCAAGCCTGGAGATTTCTGTACTATGCTTATGTTTCCAGAAATCATTTGTAAGAAAACAAAGGAATTGTACCTATTCAAAAATCTTCCTTTGTAGAGGAAGAGGAAGCTCCAAATTTGACTGCAGGCTATGCAAAGGTGTTGGGATAAAATGAATCACCATAACTTTTTATGCCTTAGTTTGCAATTTTGAGGAGATGCAGAACATGTGGTCCACCCTTGTAGATGTGCCTTCCGGCAATGGGTGTGCACAAATTGATCTTGGAATGGCTATATGCTAAGGTTTTGTGAAGACCAGTGGTGAATGTGGAAAAACAAACAACTTGACTGCAACTTCCTCATTTTAATCATTTTAAGATCACACCATGATTTTTTCCACACATTTATGGGCATATTCTGTATTAGCTATCAAAAATGCATATTCACACATATAATCCTTCCTTTGTATATTCTGCCATATCTGGTGCATATTAAGAATTCTTTATGTTAGATATTTGTACATACTAGAACACAAAGATAGTCATCTTACAACCTAAAATAATTTGGACATGTTAATATACCAGCGTAAAACAAAAAAATCATCAGTAGATGCAGATGTATGTATCTCAAAGGACAATGCTCTTCAGCAACATTGTAGGAACTGTAACTGACCTATGACTTCTGACATAGAAGTCAGGGCTTCTATGCTTGGAAAAAATCAAGCCTTGTTTTTTTTTTTTTTTTTTTTTTAAGTCAGTGAGTGTGTGGTTAACAGCAACATAATTGGTATATTCTACTTGGATTTCCAAAGAACTTTATAGAAATTTCCTCTTTAAAGGCTTTTAAGTTGGTCTGCTGTGTCACAATAGAGACGGTCTCTTCAAATATAAATAACTAGTTAAAAGGTAGGAAACAAAGGTTTGGAATAAATGACATTTTTTCAGATTGAAGGGAGGGATATCTGCAAGACTTGTGCATTTCTATTTGTTCATGAATTATCTGGAAAAAGAAGAGTGAAATGGTGTTGCTTGCCAATGACACTAACTTATGGTAGTCAAAAAAATGCTACCTCACAAGGCTTTCAGAGATCATCTGCTAAAATGTCAGACTTCTAAAATGGCAGAAAACATTCACTTTTCTAAGATGCAAAGTAATGCCTGCCAAGAAAAACAACTGGTCTCTGAACCAGTTATTTCACTCAGGAAAGAGGTCTTTGAGTTATAATAGATAATGTTATGAAAATGACATCTCAATTCTCAGCTGCATTCAAAAGAGTGAAGTCAATATTATGAAATATGATAGAGTAGAGAATGAACCCAAAGCCACTGATACACTATTTTATATACACACGGTGTGCTCACATCTTAAATATCTGTATAAAAATTTGGTTCCCCAGATCAAAAAAAAAAAAAATGTTATGGGAGTAGAAAAGATAGGGAGAAGAGCAATAGGGATATAAAAGATGGTTTAGAAATGGCTGACTTGTGACAAGAGAACACAGAGGAGGGTTCATCACCCTGGGAAGAATCAACAGAGAGGTGATACCATACAGTTCTACAACTACAAAATTCCCAAAAGTAAATTTTAAGTACCAATCTTTAATTGTTGCTTACAATACGAGAAGGATCATCAAATGAAAATATCCAGTGCCAAGATCTGAACAAATATATTTTTTCCAAATAGTGTAAATTCTGGTGCCTTAGCATGTTGTGAATACCATACGCTAATGTGGGCTGAATTTTGAAGATTTTAACAATGTTGAGATTAACTATTGGAGAAAGGACTTTGATTTATGGCTGTAAAATAGGAAACAGGAGTGGGTGGGTCATCTGCACAGATGTATTTACATATATGAACAAAAGAATAGAGAGACATGGATGCAGAGAAAGAAGAGAAAGATGTCTGAAGAACCACTTCTCAAATCATACTTACCTTTATGTCATTGACAACTCATGCAAAAACATTCAAAGTCTTGCTATTTAGATGCTTAGTAAACATAAATATTAATTTACAAACCACTTTCATCCATTTTTTCATTTTTAAGACAAGACTAAAACAACCTATCACAAGTATGACAATCACAAAATACAATCTAGAAGGAAAAAAGCCCTACCTGTCCAAGGTAGTATCAGACTTGTATCGTCCAAGCATAGATTTCTGGTCTTCCTTTTCATTTGTGCTACTGCTGTAAAAAGGGTTAGAAATGCCATTTTGGTCACTGTCTTTATTAAACAACTCATCACCAATAAAACACTGTATAAATCTTGAATTAAGCCATCATACAGGATTGCAGACCATTTAGGTGTTAGCACCCATTGTAATTATCAGCTTAACAGTTATTGATATGAAAGTCTGATTAAAATGGTAACATGACTAAGTTAAAATAGAATAAAGAAACCTTTTGCTTTAAACAGGATTTAATAAAAAGATATTCAACTTTCTTTAGTGAGAAAGGTATTAGAAAGCATTAGAGAGATGTTCAGAGACTACTTACTATACCTGTGTAGGCTATCTTGGGATTTGTATTGGTTAAGCACTGCCCTTCCATAGTTTTCATCAGCGCTTTAATCAAAAGAAATACAATATTTAGTTAAAATTAAAAGAGAATATTTTATTCTATTGAATATTAAATATATTGAAATTTTAAAAATATTAAAAATTAGAAATTAATATTAAAAATATTAATTTCCTGGCAAAAGATCTCTGCCCTCAATCAGACTTCACAGCTGTCTACCACCTCAGTAGCCATGCCAACTGAAGATGTCTGCATTAGATTACTTCCATCACTTTGGGGTAAGAATTTTTTCTTCCTATGCGCTGTTCATGGTGCAAATAATTAGGACCTGCTCTCAAGGTGAAGTTGCTACTGTAATATAAGCCCTAGTCTGCATTACAGTAAATTTTAAATGACATCATTAAACTCCTTAAAGGAATGTGTCAAAATTTATAATGTTCATGCCTGTAAAAAAGTCAGATGGTATTACTGTAACCTAAATACATAAAATGTGCAATTTCTCAAGTTGAGCAGAAGCCTGAGGTTCTCAGTACATCCAATAAAATCTTCAGTGCACAAATACACTATTGAAAAGCAGTCAGTTAAAATCAGATTAAGACTTCCAAAGGGCAATCAATACTTTATCAAGGTGAGCAAATAACAGTTATTGATGGCAATTATTTAATTCTATATGGCAAGAGATCATCCATAAAAATCAGACATTCAAATAAAATATACAGAGCATATTAAAATAAAGAATGAAAGAATGTACTTCATATCTTTCCTACCTTTCCTCTTCAGATCTCTTCTTTATCCAGCTGTTATCTTGTAAAAGGGTCCGTCGCTTGTTAATATCCTGAATAACCTGTAGTCTGCTTTTAATTGCAACAGACGGGCTTTTGTTATCTACAAATGCAGAGAAACATGTCTTGAAAATGAAAGTATGGGATAGCTTTGGAAACTTAAAGTTCTATTAAAAAGGCTGAAATCTGTAGTCGTTTACCACAGATCAAATTTTCAGCTATCAGACACAGCCACAATGCTTTTTTAACATCAAAACCAGTCACAAGGATTATATTTGAAGCTCATGTTTAGTGCAGCCAATTGCAATGTTTGTGGCTTGTTCCCATAAACATTGAAAGGACTGCTGGTGCCCAGTTTACCAAACTGAATCCAGTTTCATTCCTAATATGAAACAGCTTGGTATATTCTTTAATATAACAAGTATCACAGATTTGATAAAGGAATTATGAAACACACACACAAGAGTAATTCCCTGAAAGCAGAACTAACGAATCCCTGTTTCCTACAGGTTTGCCTGTGGTTGTTGCATTTTCAAGCATCTAACAAAATTCCAGCTGGAAGCTAATCTTGAGATGATCACATGATCCTCCATCCACCTGCTGCCCAACATGTGCCAACTTCAAGCTTTTTCCTCAACGGGTAAACTATCAGGGTCGCCTTATAACCAGTTACGTAGTTTTATCTAACTGTTTATAAACATAATACTTTTAAGATCTCTCAGATTTAACTAAAATTGGCTGACGGTTTCAAATATTATTCATCAACAGATGAACAGACACACATGCATAGTCACACTGTATGATCACAGAAGTCTTATTTACTTACAAAACCAACCTAAAATACCTTTGCTCAACAGTGCTAGTGTCCAGTATACTGAGGAATGTAACAAGAGCATGGTCTCTTGATTTGCGAGAACATTCCTTATTGTATTAGAAAAATGATGAATATCTCATTTGGTTTCACTTTATGGAGAGTTTGGCCCAGAAGCAAACAAAAGTTTCAAAGACTGCTTTTCATTATTTTTATTTCTTCTTCTCCTCACCTACATTTTCTATCATCAGTCTGAATTTTGGCAGGAGGGAGGATACAGGAGGGAGCAATATGGAGGGAGGAATTTTGGCAGGAGGGCAGGGACCCTGGTGACAAGGGATACAGAGAAGGCAGAATTACTGAATGCCTTCTTTGCTTCAGTCTTCACTGCTAAGGGCAGCCCTCAGGAATCCTGAAGCCTGGAGGCAAGGGAGAAAGTCCAGAGAAGGGAAGACTTTCCTTTGGTTGAGGAGAATAGGATTAGAGACCTTCTGGGCAGGCTAGACATCCACAAATCCATGGGCCCAGATGGGATGCACTCACGGGTACTGAGGGAGCTGGCGGATGTTATTGCCAAGCCGCTCTCCATCATCTTTGAAAGGTCCTGGAGAACTGGAGAGGTGCCTGAGGACTGGAAGAAAGCCAGTATCACTCCAGTCTTCAAGGCAAGGGCAAGGAGGAGGACCCAGACAACTATAGGCCAGTCAGCCTCACCTCCATCCCTGGACAGGTGATGGAACAGCTCATTCTGGTTGTCATCTCCAGACACATGGAGGAAAAGAAGGTGATCAGGAGTAGCCAGCATGGATTCACCATGGGCAAATCCTGCTTAACCAATCTGATAGCCTTCTAGGATGGCATGACTGGCTGGGTAGATGAGGGGAGAGCAGTGAATGTTGTCTCCCTCGACTTCAGCAAGGCTTTTGACACTGTCTCCCATAACATCCTCCTACATAAGCTCAGGAAGTGCAGGTTAGACGAGTGGACAGGGAGGTGGATTGAGAACTGGCTGAAAGGCAGAGCTCAGAGGGTCGTCATCAGTGGCATGGAGTCTAGTTGGAGGCCTGTGGCTAGTGGCGTCCCCCAGGGCTCAGTACTGGGTCCCATCCAACTTCTTCATCAACAACCTGGATGAGGGGACAGAGTGCCTCCTCAGCAAGTTTGCTGATGATACCAAGCTGGGAGGAGTGGCTGATACAGCTGAGGGCTGTGCTGCCATTCAGAGAGACCTGGACAGGCTGGAGAATTGCACGGAGAGGAACCTCCTGAGGTTCAACAAGGGCAAGTGCAGGGTCCTGCACCTAGGGAGGAATAACTCCATGCACCAGTACAGGCTGGGAGCTGACCTTCTGGAGAGCAGCTGTGCAGAGAAGGACCTGTGCGTGCTGGTGGATGACAAGTTGACCATGTGCCAGCAATGTGCCCCTGTGGCCAAGAAGGCCAATGGTCTCCTGGGGTGCATTGGGAGGAATGTTGCCAGCAGGTCAAGGGAGATGATCCTGCCACTCTCCTCAGCCCTGGTGAGGCCTCATCTCGAGTCCTGTGTCCAGTTCTGGGCTCCCCTGGACAAGAGAGACATGGAGCTACTGGAGAGAGTCCAGCATAGGGCTATGAGGATGATCCGAGGGCTGAAGCATCTGCCCTGTGAGGAACAGCTGCGAGAGCTGGGTCTCTTCAGCCTGGGGAAGAGAAGACTGAGGGGGGATCTGATCAATGTGTACAAGTACCTGAAGGGAGGGTGTCAAGGGGACGGGGACAAACTCTTTTCAGCTGTCCCGTGTGACAGGACAAGAGGCAACGGGCAGAAATTGAAGCACAGGAAGTTCTGCCTGAGCGTGAGGGGGAATTTCTTCCCTGTGAGAGTGACGGAGCACTGGCACAGGTTGCCCGGAGAGGTTGTGGAGTCTCCTTCTCTGAAGATATTCAAGGCTCGCCTGGATGCAACCCTGTCTAACATGCTCTAGGTGACCCTGCTGAGCAGGGAGGTTGGACTAGATGATCTCCAGAGGTCCCTTCCAACCTTACTGATTCTATGATATTTTTGTGCCATAATACTATCTCCCTTTAAAACAGCAATCTAGAAGTTAAGCCCTAATAGGAACTCAGTTTTTGAGCTGCAATACTTCCACTAATCTTTTCAAGACAAGGGAAGGTAAAAAATTAAATATATAGAACCCTTATCAATAGCATCCAACTAATCAGCTAACTGACTGCTGAAGCACACTGAGTTTTGCATATTTTCCTTTAGAGACCTTTACGATTTTCTCCATAATGTCCTCTCTATCTGAGCATCCAGACAAAAGGAGTCCGACATAGCTGGATATCAGGAGACAATGATGTTAGGACATTTCACCATACAGCCTGAGTACAGGAAGAGCACGCTCCGCAAAAAATATATGCAGTCAGTATTGCATCGTTTGTTGGAGCTGCATTTTTACATTCTGTTCTGATTTACAAGCAAACAGAACTCTTGCTTTTACTCCAAGTACTTCAGCTCTAGTGACAACCATGAGAAAAGGCAAATAATTAAAGTCAATGGCAGACCAAATCATGACAAAGCGATCGAGCATTTATTTTAAGTGAGAATAGCAAAGACTCATCTTTCAAATCAAATACATTTTTGCTCATGAAAAAAAAAAAAGAAAAAGAAAAAGAAAGAAAACCCCACTGGAATACAAAGATAAAATTCAATCTAAAAATCTATACCTAACTACAAGCTATATTGTCCCTGCTCTCATCTGTTGCAGTTCACTGTCCATACTGCCAAATGGGGAGGACAACGAGTGAATTCAAGGACTGCATGTCCATATCAATCTATATTTGCTTAGATGCAAATTCATTATCTGGCTCTGTGTTGGGCTACCTCTCTCCATGACTAAGCTGCTACAGAAGGGAAAAACATTTAGAAAATACTGATGTGGACAGATATGACAATATATGCCTTGCTGTCTCTGGGCCCTCATGCCAAGTTTGGGCTTTGGTTTTCTCTTTTTGAGCTGCATAAATGTAGCCTTTTGAGACCATGAAGAAATGAACAGTACATCAAAGATGAGATTTGTAAGAACACACTTAGACTTAGAGCAGTAAGTCATCTATCCTTGTTGCACAGTTTCTGCACCACGCCTGTCCACTTGAGCTTTAGTTTGTCTTTTAAATCCCGTATTAAAAACTAACGTAAAGACTTCAGATAATGGAGATATTGCAGCCTCATCTGCATCGTGCCAATGGTGATAACTGCCAGCACTGTTAAAATACCCACTTTATTTCTTGCAAACTGAAGATAGTAAGGAACTACATCGGTTTAAACAGCAGTTGTGCCATTTCTTGACCGTCAAGAAAGGAGATAGTTGTAATTAGCAAGTTATATTAAGTGCATTTGCTCTAAATATTTACAGTTTTGTATATATTGATATTACCAGCAATGACTGGAATGCAAGAGGGACCCAGACAAACATAGAGGTGGAAAAAAAATTGTATCACTCAAAATTCAAGGGTGGGGAATGAAGGTGCAACAGCAAGAACTGCTGCTTTTCATTGTCATAAACACTTAAATATTTTTAACTGGGTGCAATCACATACGTTGAAAAACAACAACATTGTCAGTTCTCAAAAGTAGGAAAAAACATGAGCTCAAATATATGCATTCCAGAGATAAAAGTCCTCTTCAGCAAGAATAGCTGGCAGCATTTAAAGGGGTGGATATTATTCCCGCATTCCTTTCATACCAGTAGTTTTGGCCAAAGATGCTTTCAGGTCCCTGCCATAAATTTAAATCTACACCCTACTCACAGCTGTAATCTCCTGCGAATGCGGCAAAGAGCAGCTCTTCACTGACACGTACGTACGCACACCAGCACGTCCAAGTGGTGCTCAACGATTAAAATTAACCTTGTACACGGAACACTGATTTTCTTCCAGTGATGTTTTAGTAAAAACCTGCCTAAAAATCATTTGGATTTCATAGAAATCATGGATTTGTTAAAGCACACAAGTTTTCAGCAAGTCACCTATAAAGGCAGAGGCAAAATTAATGTATATTGTATTTTTTTTCAAGAAACAACACAAAGCAATTTGCTAAATTAAGAGGCCTAAGTTTTGCTGAGCCATACTTATATCTTGTCAAATAATCATCTCTCAAGTGTAGTCAAAAACTTAAATATGCGTATGATACAACAGTTTAGGTCAGCTCTTGAGCAGCAAATCATCCCACATGACAATGATTCAACAGCATTTCCTCCTCCCCAGCTCCCTACTTAATCTTCGCAAGCTCTTTTTCCTCCGTTTCTCCCGGTCTGGCCGATGTGGGTGAGGCAACGGCAGGATGCCGTAGGCTCCCTGCAGCCCCTTCCCTGCCGCCTCAGAGCCAGCGGCCATGTTGCTGCAGTGTTGCCGCGGCAACCACAGGGGCCTCGGGCAGGGGGAACCGCCATTTTGTGCCCCCAGTGCTTTTGCTCCCCGGCTCTGCCTCACCACACTGCTGGGCACTGCCATTCAGCCAGAGTCTGCTCTGGTTAAAACCATACGCAACTTTGCTACCTTTGCCTGCAGAGCTTGTCCTACTGCTGAATCAAATAACTAGGGTGTCACTGCTGAAGCGTGGCAGTGTGCCCCAGGGAGGTGAGTGCATAACAGCCACGGCAACACTTGGAAATGGTCCCTGGGAAAGGAAGGATGCAGTGCTCAACCTCTGCTCTAGTGTCCCAAGAGTAGAAAATGAAAGAGAATCAGCATTACCGCTTTGTTTAGGAGGCTGTTTTCGTATGCTGAAAGCTGACATTTTGTCTGGAGAGATGTCCTCCTGTGGGATCCAAAAGAAAACGTTTTAAAATAGAAGGCAATTAGCAATTAAGAATCAGCCACAAAAACAGTTTAAGTTCATTTGCCACCTTCATCCCTTACTTGCCCATGTTTAGTAAGCTCTAGTAGCATTACCTAAAGCTAACTGTAGCCCTCTTTGAACTGAAGCACAAACACACCATTCCCTTTTCCCTCCCTGATTATGGCTATAGATACGCCTGCCCTGCGTCTGTGTCTGTCATATGGTCTGTCAACCTTTTCCCTGGGTCTCCTTCCCTGAGAATATGTGGGGAAAAGATAGTAATGAAGTGTTGGATGAGATGATTAGCTTATGTGAAGATTAGATCATCTGGTGGCTCGGATTGATGCCTAAGGTGCTCACCCAGCCAGCTGACAGGTTTCACGGCTCTAGTGGCCTGCAGCTGACTCAGGGGCCCAGAACAGAGCAACACCAAGTGGGTGTTTCTTCTTTGTAACAGTTTACTCATTTCAAATTTTTTTCTCCTTTCAAATAAGGTTAAAAATCAAGCCTCCAGAAGAGCTGATCTCAAAAAAAATGTTTGACAGTTGAGCCACTAAAATGATTTCATGTTATGTTTTGAAACATTGGATTTTGATTTTAAGGAATACAATGTTTGTATATAAACTTTCATATGGAAAGCGTTAAGCAGAACATAATGATTTTAATGACAAAAAATTCTTCTTTCAAAAAAAAAAAAGGGAATAAAGCAATCCTAACTTTGACTTAAGAGTGTTGACAAAACCAACTCTATTTAGCAAATGGAGTTCTTTCTGAAAAGCAACATTTTCCAGGAAAACAATGTCAAGCTGGAATGCTCCCAACTAGCTTCAGTGGTCAGGCTGCTAAATTTACAGAAGCCAAAGAAAACAGCTCTTGTGACAGCTTTTTTTAGAAATCAAAAACATTCCTGGTTTTCTGGGTGACACAGTTATCCTGATTTCCTACAGAAATCAAGAATGTCTCACTCACCTAATAGAGTGGAATAACAGATTGGAGTCTGCAGCTGTTTCTTTACTGATGGAAGGGAAAAATTTTGAATTTTATCAAAAGATTAGCAAAAGTACTAAAAGCAACTCTGACAATATAGCATATTGGAAATTTTTATTCGCCATGATAAATTGCACTTACAGCAGATCTTTCTTGTTTATGTTTATACTGCCAAACCATTTGATAAAAGAGCTTATGATAATTGAGAAATAAGAAAAAAAAAGCAGGAAACTAAAATATGAATGTAGACAAAAACAAATCTTTTTATAAAGTGAAGATATAAAGACAAAAATAATATCTGAGTCCAAAAGTCTGCATATTTCTAATCCAGTTGTGAAATTCCAGATGTTTATGAAAGTATAGAGTTCCGGCATGTTGATTCAAAGGCACTGACCAAAACTCCTTCCTTTTAGCATTATTTGTTGGTACCAAGCTCTAATTAGCACGGAGCATGTAGAAAACATGTGACTGTTGAATCTGGTTCCCACCCAATAAAAATATGCTCAGGGCTATGGCAAACTGTACTTATTTTGCAGTATGTTAGAAAATATCTTTCAAAAATACTGACATAGGATTTTAAGCAGATATTCACTTAATTTCCTAGAAAATATTCAGAGAAGTTACCAAGCAGTCGGTTTTAGATAGTAACGACTCTGTGTGTTTTCCTAAACTGTCACAGTCACATGAGAAACAAGATGATAGAAAGGGTTCCAATTTTTTTATGTTTTCAGTTTAGCAACAGCTGGACATCTGATACTGCTCTTCATTTCACTAAGTCCCTGGGTAATAGGGAGCTTGACATTTCAGTGTTTTACAAGCAGTGAGTGCTGGCACTTCTTCGTCTGGAGAAAAATAGTAGTTTGCATGGAAGGAACTTGACATTTTTAAAGCAGTTTCCTAAGCGAAGTGAATCACAAAACTTTGAAAACTTAGCCTTCTTTCATGAAAAATTAAACCAAATTCTGTCAGGCTTAAAATATCTTATTAAAAACCCACATTTTGCAATTTTAATATTTTTCATTAAAAATAACAGGAAACTGCTAAGTAGTCTTCATGGCATCCTATAGCCTTTCTTTTCATACATTCATGATGGGAACTGAAATTTTGCACAGAACTGTCAGAAAGTATCACACATCTTTGTTAAAAATAAACATGGAAGGCTCAGACAATCAATCTGATATATAAATTATATCCAGACTCAAAAATCCATCACTGTATTGGTTATAATCATGTTACGTTTTGAAACTTGTCTGTAAAATTTACAGAATACCTAAAGAATGCATCAATGACACTGAGATCCTGAATAGTGACTGAAAGACAGGTTTGCAACTCCCCATTGTACCCTCACATGACAAGAGGAAGTCCAGTGGAGAATTAAAACCAGTCCAGAGCAAAAGTATTTCATTCATCCTCAATCAGTTAGCTGGAACGACATGTTTTCTCTTGCTCTGTATTTTTCTTAAACTTTTCTAGGGCAAAACCAATATTTCTGTTGCACATGTGTACAGCATCCAGAATAAACTACTACCAAGTCTCTAAGCCCAAAGGTGGTATGCATAAATGAATATAAGAAATAGCTGTACTCCCTTTTACAATCAACATACTTAAAATGTACCAGGTACTCTAAAATTTTAAAACCATGCATTTTAGTCTTAGAGAATGATGTTGTGTTGTCCTCAAGATCTATTTCTTGCTGTTGTACTTTCAAATTATTCAGACAGTCCAATGAGCTGTTTATTTTCAGACCGTAATTTAGGAGACAAGAAAATGTTTTTAACTTTGAAAATGAAATTGTGAGAAAGAGAAGTTAGTCTTCTACAGTAAAGTGTTAAATTGTGCGCAGGCATTCTTAGTAAGATCTCAACCACTGAAGCAAAACAACTCAGCTGGAATGCAAAACAAAAACAAACAGGAATGCGGCCACAGTGTAATTTGAATTTAAAAACAGCATCAGGCAACTTTAAAAGAAAATGAAAACTGCCCCAGCCAGTCCAATGAGCAGTACCCATAGAGTTTTAAGATGTGCCAATCCTGGATTCAGACCCCCGCAATGCACATACATTCCTAGGGAAATCTAAATACAATCCCAAAGAAATTCAGAAAAAACTTCAGATGACCTCAGAGAAAGTCAAATGCCTCTTTAAGCCTGTAGCAAGTCATTCATAAACCAGCAGAGGTCTATGATTCTGTTTTTATCCTAAATAGCTACCTTCAAAGTTCTCCCTTCTGCTACCAGTTCAGGTAGAATGTAGAAGACCCCAGGCTGCCATAAATTCTCGAAGCTAAAGCTTCTAGTTTTAAGCTAATCTGAACACACCTAGTCTTCCAACACAAAGTCCTATTGCCTTCCTTGAGCTCTTGCTGGCAGTAGCTTTTTACATAGTTAGGTTTCACAGGTATGCATTGCTTTATTATGCCAAAAAAAAGGCATAAGAATAATACAAGCATTCCCTGTAAGGATCATTTTTTCCACATCAGATTGAACTAGTTACAGCCAGAAAAGAAGTCTTTGTTCTTTAACTTCTAGCTATGATAGTGATTAAGACCTTACATGTAAATATTCAGATAATATGCATATTTGCTTTTAATACATAATACTTCCTTCCCCATCTTAAACATACTGCCTATCATCTCACTGTATAATAAAGAATTCAAAATACTGAATGTTAAAGTGTAGAGTGAGGTGTACTCTTTTCTAATTAAAAGTCAAGTAATTTGTCTTCATAGTGCAGTTTTTCAGATAAAGCCTTGCCAAATGTGAATGCCTAAAAATATTGAACTTCATACTATTATTTATGTACTGGATTATAAAAATATATCTATAGATTAAAATAAAAATATATATAGATTTAATTTTAAATTTCCTGTCTTCATGCTTCCTGTGCTACATTGTTAAAACAACCAAGTGAGTACAGGAACAATGAAGTCTGATATTTCCACAAAAAAAATGCCATCTGGAACAAACAGGTTTCTTCTACATGGCTCTATAGAGCCATAGTTAGCTGGCTACTGTTTTCTTCACCTACTGTTTTCCTGCTTTTCAAAAATGTGAAATATCTGCTATATAAAAAAGTAAACAAACAGATCTATTGTTCTTTTTCTGCCTCAAATATGGAACTTTTCACCAAAATTTCACCTTCCTGAAGCACTATTCTGCTGTAAAATAAGTTGAACAATCAATATCTTGTGACTAATCAGTGATCAAAATTTTAGAATTATGGCATTAGAAAGTGGTTAAGAAATTAGTGTTCCACATCCTTTCTATTTTAGAATATTTGCATTTTTTCACTGCAGTCTAAGAGAAATTTTTCAATAGAATAACTTTGTTTCTTGATGAGTGAACGAAATGAAGGTTACCTTGAGTTTATTTTGTTTTGTTTCTTTTTGTTCATTGGAACTGCCAGCATTAATTATATCCTATATGGCTTATCTTTCATTCGTATGAGATGAATGTGGATGATATGACCTTTTAAACAAAAAGCACATTTGTTACTTATTCACAGTTTCGGAACAAACTGCAGTATTTCCTTGCCTTCAGTTAACAACTTTTATGTCAGGTCAGGAAACTATGTTATTTTCTGCATCATTTCCTTTGAAAACAATAGGACCTAGATGTGTGAATGAGCAAATGACTAAGGTCACTTTGACCTCCTAAAGGATCAAGATCTCCAAGCATTGTAAGTAAAAGATTAGGAGATAAAATAACTTATCATTTTTACCCCTTCTTATGACAATTGTTCTTCTAAATAGACATCCATAAGTGTGAGATCTGAAATCTTGCTGTTGTGGGAATTCAATAGCAATTTTGCTTTTACTTCCATACAGCCAGCGTTTCTCCCTTGAAATGAAGATCTATCAGACTCCCAACAGAAATATTGTGACTGTGCTGTCAGATCTAGCTACCTCAATTCAAAAAAGCATTTGCATTTCTAGCCATGGCTTCACTTCAGGTGAAGGCTGTTTTTCAAATCACCATTGCAGCTAGAACCTGCTTACTGCAACCAAAGCTATGCCATCCTTCACAGTTCCAAGCCTGCTATTTTGGTCAAGGATATCAGTAGAAGAGCAAACATCTCCTAAATAGTTTCAAGGGTCCAGTCTGTTAGCTTCAGATCTCTGTAACAGATGTTGCACTTTCATGCCCCCAAAGTTGTTACGAGCATCAACTGATCAACTGCCGCTTTTCAAAACTGGAGATTAGGACATGAAATAGAAAGAGTCATACTGTGGCTAACTCAGCAGAGCACCATGGTTATAGCACTTGAGTGTCATTCATATATTTCAAAATCACAGATTGAATGATTTTTCTTTATTTGTCCACTACTTAGTCTATATGTCATTTTCCTGAAAGCTACACGAAGAAATAACTAAATGTATTTTATAAACATTAAAAATAAACAAAAAAGAACACTCCTATAATGATTTTTTTTCTTGAATCTCAAATCAGAGTAATAGTGGTATAATAGATCTGTAAACTTTGGGAAATAACAACATCTGTTTAAATGAATATTTCACTATATGGTTTAGGCCACAGAATTGACAACAACCCTCATAAAGAATATGAATAACCTGTACACATACATGTGAATAAAAGGGAAACTAGACAAGATTAGAACAGGCAAGATTGGATTAGAGAACATGTGGATGTAAGACAGAAATCATTCATCTATTCATAGCAGAAAGAGCACTCAAAACTGGTTTTTCAGGACGTGGGCGTATGAGATTCTGTTTTGAAAAGAAATTCAGCTTTGGAACTGTCACTAATATAAAATAAGCTGCTAAGTCAGAAACCAAACTGTATGTGTTTTTAAATGAGAAATATATGATCAATTTTAAATGTTTTTTTTTTTTTGTATAGAGTATACAAAGGATGTTAATTTTAGTCTTTCTTATTCATTACATTCCTTTCACTTTTAAGTATTTTTAATGAAGAACTCTTCCTGTTTATAAATGAGTTCAGTTCATGGTGCACAATAATGATTATATCAAAGTAAAATATTTTTATATATACCGTTTTCAAATGTCGAAATGATTTACAAATAGTTCACAAGTAGTTTGTTATTAAAAGGCAAGCTATTGATAATTTTTTTTCAAAAATCATACACTTGAAGCAAATTCAAGTAAATTAGATTTTTTTTCTTTTCATTTCATTTTAGATAAAAATATCAAAGGAAGTATAAAGAAACAGTAAAATAAACCTTAGAGCAAAAGAGACATTAAAACAGCCATTCATGGAAAACTATGTGAACAATGAGTTTGTCATCAGAGAAATATCAGTAAAATAAAATACAATTATACTGGCAATCTATAATGTAAATAATCAATTGATAGTTTGGCCGAGATAAGATTTCCGAAATGATTTGAACACCTAAACTGAGACACTTTAAGAAATGGACTTTCATAAGCGAGTTCTTGACGCCTATTGAAAATCAGATCCCTTAAAGTGTCCTAAACTGGACATTCAGATATCAATGAATGTTTGAAAATATAGGACTTTAGATGAAAAGCAGACAAGTAAATCTCCTTACCTATGTATGTTAGAAGGTAGTGTCCTATAGTGGCCCAATGTGGTACAGCGACCTGGGATACCTGGAAGTGAGGTACAATTAGAGCAGACAGAGAGCTGTACTGTTGTTTTCCATCCAACTGTCTGCAAAATCAAAAGGCTTCTCCTTCAGAGGCTGAGTCACTTAAGGAGGAGGTAGGAGGTGTGGAAAAGGGTGGCACCTGGTAGAAATACCAGATCAATTAAAAATACCAGTGAGTTGTTATACTTCTGTGATTTCAAGTGCAATAGGCCTGGGTTCACCAAATAAAATGCTTTCACAGACGTTGAAACCAAGCAACTATTTGGATGAACATACTATCTTCATTTGGATTTTCCACATAAATATATATTAAAGAGATATATGGCTGTCTCTCAACTAGAGAATTTAAAGAATAGAATACAGGTATTTAGTATTTACACAGAAGAATATGGAGAAACACTGTCTTTCATCAAAGGAAAGTCTGCAAGAAGTGTTATGTGGGGAATGCACACTGGAATCTGACCCATATTAAGTACTTGCTCTGAGTATGTAGGCAGAGGCAAAACATCCGTGGGGGACAACCCTCCCACAAGAGATCTTGTTGCAAGTGCCTCTTGTCTGTGCACATTCGATTTACCTTCAGTACAGACCATCGTAAACAAAAAGAAGAGACTGCCTTCACTTTTTTTTTTTACAATGGCTTTAGCTAAGAACTACCCTATTATTAATAAAGAGGAGAGAGAGGAAAAATCAATTTCCTATAGGAATATATAGACCATATGCTTCTGTTAAAGATATAGGGTCTGCTTATAATGTGCCTTACATTAGCCCAACTGTTGTAATGACATATATGAGATGAGTTTATACAAGATGCTGAGTGTCCTTTAGTGCTATTGACTTCCATGAAAGTTAAGACTTTCTACACAAAACATCAAATTCTGAGAGAAACTAACATAGCAAATGTTCCCTCAATCATGTTTCTAACCCTTATTTTTGCTGATGGTTGGTACTGATGGTTGCTTCATAGGCTTGGTACTTAATCACATGAATTTATTGTCTGAACATTGCCTACATCTGATGAAATGCAACCGATGAAACACAGTAGCCATCCAAAAACTGCAGATATAAACCACCAGCTACCACAAATTTAAGAATTAATTAATGCAAGCAAGCATACCTTTTGAACCTTGTACATCTCAACTTCCTGGTTCCTGAAAGTGAAAATATTTACTGCAGCTGGGGCATGTTCAGGTACACTGTGCTATAGGTTTATCTTTTTAGAATCAAGAAGAGAATTTTGTGAATGCACCTCTCTACATACATACTGCATTTTTACAGTTTTAACCCAGATGTCTCAAAAATGGAACAGGTCTTTCTTCATAAGCAATACAGGCTGTGAACGAGATTTAAAAAATTGTACATAGCCCTTGAATTGGAGAAGCACCCAATGGAGTCTGGAGAAATTAAATTGATACTTTCTGGTATTTTGAACTTAGAGAGGAAACTAAGGGGCGCAGCAAGCCAGCTCTGCTACCTAAAGTAAGCTTCTGTTAAGACAGTCTTTGCTAAATCTTTACTGGATGACATGACAGCATGGAACCTGAACAGTAAAATGTATGGTAAAATGTGTCCAAGAATGGTTCTGAGGTCAGCTTAAGAATAAAGCAGGCCAGCCTCCTTTATTGACTGATATATCTCATTAAGTAGATTCAAGAGATGGTAAATTTTTGATGTTAGCTATGCTGTTTACTTGCTATTTCAAACCTGAAAAAAATCAAAAAGGAAACAGCATTATACAGACTAAAGCAATTACCACTTACTGCTATCTGTTTTTCTCTGTGGTAGTCACATACAAATATTGGATCTTGCCAGTAAGGAGTATATGATGCAATAATACATATCAAGAATTGAATATTTTCAGAATAAGCATACAGTGAAAGTGACCTATGACTGTTCTCCAAGAACAAACTTCCCATACTTTGAAGTTATAGCACAGCCAGATAGCATTCTGTATTATGGGATCTATGATCTGCCTGTTGAGAGTTAGGCAAATAGTCTGCTTTTTCTTCCCATTCTCTCAAGATGAAGGACAAGATTTTCCAAGAAATAAATATATATATATATATGTATATATATATAAATGGTGATATCCTCAGCTGATAAAAAGAGCTGTAACTCCACCAAAAGCTAACACAATTGACATTAGCAGAGGATATGGCCTGAGAGAGCCTTAGAGTTCCTCCCTACAAATATCTATTTATTGACCCCAAGTTTTAGTTTATTAATAACAAGCAATAGTGACACATTACTGACTAGTACCAGAGGTCATAATATATTGCTGCTCAGATGGCCAGCAAATTCTGGAGATCATTTCTAGCAAGCTAATTTTAAATACTTTGTCAACAATAGAGCTTAGGCTTATTAGTCATTCAAAGAATTCTTTAAATGCTTCCTAAGAAACATCCAGTAGGGAAACTTGACTTTTAAAATAGAGTAGAGCTGGCAGAAAGGGAGCATAACTAGTTCAGAAATACCATAATTTAGATTTGAATAGCTTATTCAGTCTTATTAAAGTCAAATGCATGTAGCACCCTACAGTGGTAATGCATTAGCATGCTTCCTGATTCTTGTCTTTCTCTGAACAAGATAGTTGTGTTCTGTGCTTTTAGCTTTAGCTTATATTTTCTTCTACAAAGTATTTTCTTTGATAGTAAGATCTTTTTCTTGATTACTAGTAAGATTCATGATTTTCTTGTCATTTTGTTGAGTTTCCATTTTTAACTACAAAACTTATTGCAAAGTATTGTTCTACCTCCACATTCTTACTAAAGTTTATAGGGTGGTCATCATTTGAAAACAGCATAATGTAGTGTGGTCCTATTGAGCTTTTATGCAGATACACAAGTGCGAATGAGCAGTAACTCAGCAGGCGACTTTTTAAACAAATACCATTACTTGACTCCTCCCAAAAAGGGAGGAATGCATTACTAAATACAGTTTTCATACATACGGTCCTCCAAAAGAAAAAAATCCTTTAATACTGTGAACCTTCAGATGGGATTGGTAAACTATCTTCAGGGATATCAGATGTTATCATCATTGTTGCATTCAAAAGACTTGTTCAACTTATTCATCAGTGACCTTGATGAAGGGACAGAGTGCCTCCTCAGCAAGTTTGCTGATGACACCAAGCTGGGAGGAGTGGCTGATACACCAGAGGGCTGTGCTACCATTCAGAGGGACCTGGACAGGCTGGAGAGCTGGGCGGAGAGGAACCTCATGAAGTTCAACAAAGTCGAGTGCAGAGTCCTGCACCTAGGGAGGAATAACCTCATGTACCAGTACAGGCTGGGGGCTGACCAGCCTGCAGAAAAGGACCTGGAAAGCAGCTCTGCAGAGAAGGACCTGGGAGCGCTGGTGGACAACAAACTGACCATAAGCCAGAAATGTGCCCTCATGGCCAAGAAGGCCAATGGTATCCTGGGGTGCATTAGGAGGAATGTTGCCAGCAGGTGGAGGGAGGTGATCCTGCCCCTCTCCTGAGCCCTGGGGAAGCCTCATCTCGAGTCCTGTGTCCAGTTCTGGGCTCCCCAGGACAAGAGAGACATGGAGCTACTGGAAAGATAGGGCTGCAAAGATGATCAGTGGACTGGAGTACCTGCCCTATGAGGAACGGCTGCGAGAGCTGGACCTGTTCCGCCTGGAGAAGAGAAGGCTGAGAGGAGATCTTATCAATGTCTATTAAATATGTGAAGGGAGGGGTGTCAAGAGGATGGGGCTAACCTGTTTTCAGTGGTGCCAAGCAACAGGAGAAGAGAAAACAGGCACAAACTGAAACACAGGAGCTTTACTGTGAGAGTGATGGAGCACTGGCACAGGTTGCCCAGAAAGGTTGTGGAGTCTCCTTCTCTGGAGATATTCAAGGCCCATCTAGATGCAACCCTGTCTAACGAGCTAAAGGTGATCCTGCTTGAGCAGGGGAGTTGGACTAGATCATCTCCAGAGGCCCCTTCCAACCTCAGCCAAACGGTGATTCTGAGTGACTTAAAGACATCTAGAAAATGGTGTCCTAATTTTGAATTTCAAGATGCAGATAAAATAGCTGCATCTCTCCTAGTAAGACAGACACTAGAGACTAGTCATTGGCCAAAGGGCAAATGGCACAGCATGGTTTGCATCCATATGGCCAAACTTGCTTTCCAAAAAAATTCCAGAAAACCTGTGTGGCCTCATCCACACTTGTACTGGAAATTGGCAGATACTAGAGAGATCTCTGCCCAAGTTTTGTTTCAGAAAGTACTAACTGGCAGGGGTAAAACTATGTCAAGGATTATCCTAACAGATAATAGTACGGACAAACATAGGATATTGCTCAAGCTCAGGCCCTGCCCCTCTTTAGTTAACTAATGTGGCCCTACCTACCCACTGAACCTGTTTTTCCCAAAGGAAATAGTGTTAAATGTAACTAGTGTCAAAAGAATGCCAAAAATAAATATTCTAATATATAGAGAGGTGTCTGCAGTGGATGCTGGCCAGCTGCCAGCCAGAGTGGGTTAGCAGGTAAACACAGCTTGTTAAGGTGACTTTTATTTGGGAGGTAGGTTCCACGTTTGTGCTATCAACATGTTTTTCTTACTACATCTTACTCTAGGATCACCTACATATGTAGGCAGCAGCTCTAATCAGTAAATCAAAAGGAGAGGGATTATTTAGGGAAAAAAGACCCCATCTAGCAAACATAAAACTATTTACTTAGAAAAGTGGCGCTCATGCTTAACATGACACCTTCCTCTTGAAGATGGCTAACTCAAGGACCATTCCTCCCTCAATTCCAACTCTACCTCTTCATAAACTGAGGGGTTGCTGGAATTTGTACTACTTCTCTCTATATATAGAAGTGCTTTTCACCCACAAGTGAAAATATTTTATTAACCAAAGGAACGTGTTGCCTCTGGGCACACCCTTATCAAGAGGTATGTGTGACTCAGATCCAGGCTAGAAACAGCTGTGTGAATCCCAGGAGTATTTATAGGTATAACATGTACAGGTACAATAAGGAGAATATTTTTTTTCTACAGGCAGATCATTCCATCATAAGACACCCATGAGGTCTCTGTTTGCAGGTTTCAAAGGCAGATAAGCAGAGTCCTGTGCAATTTTGCAAAGCCTAACTACTGGCAGTACCAAACAGCTGGGCTCCTTTTCAACAGCTCTGTTCCTCCTTTGGTCCTCACAAAGCCAGAAATCCTCTGCCTAACCCACCCGCCAGGCTCAGCTCAGAGCATGCTTAGCCCTTTCAAAGCACAGAAAGAGAAAGCGACAGCCTACAAGTTGAGAAAGTCACTTAGACTGTGGTTAAAGCCAGGTTAACATTGCTCCTGCTTTTGACAGGAGTCCACTTTTCCCAGCAGACTACCTTGTCCACCAAGGACATAACGTATTTTTTTGTGGGAGGGAACACAGTTACCACAATAATTCCATCCTTCTGTGGTTCAAATAGTCACTGGAGAGAGAACAGCTCCACAGCCTTTTTATTAAGGCCTACAGATACTGGTTCCACTACTGTTTAAATGAATATTTAGACATGATATAAGGAATTGTCTTCTATCTTTTTGCATTGTATTTGCAGAAGTTTATCGCTCATGTGGTTAAAATGGGTGGAGAGGAGAATCATTTTGTAATACGTAGGAACAGCAGTTCACAGAGGCAAAGTGGCTTAAAGCTACTTTAAATTTTTATGTTACTGTTAAAATGAGTATGATATTTCAGTAAGTCACAAGCTGATCTGAGACACCAAAATACACCCAGAGATAGTGCTATGTTTTATGGATTGATTTTTGCCAGCCTAGTTTACATTTGCTACTGCTTTTGCAGGTTGCCATTCTCGGGGAAGACCTTTCAGCTGGTGAGTGCAAGGTATGCAGACTGGCCGTTTAGTTACGCTTTCCTGAGTACAGGATAGAGCACTGTTAGAGCTTTTTCGAATGCTATCAAGTGCTAAGAAATCCTTCAAGACAATGAAGATGTATTTGGCAGCCCATTGTTCTCCTAGAAGATGTAGCAAAGTTCATAAGCCAAAGAGGGAATAAAAAATTGCTATAAATAGTATACAGAGTCTCTTAACCATTTCTCTGCTTCTAGTCACCACAAAAATGGGCAGAGCAGTCTCTTCTGTTTCCCTCTCTAAAACTGGGTGGTAAAGAAAATATGCTAATCATAGCAGGTGCCAGCATATTTCATGGAGGTTTACAATCTCCAATGTAAATGGGCCTGCTTTTCCCACCATTTGAATACCTCCCTACTCTGTGAGTGAATGGAACGTCTTGCAGAAATCCTTGAAAGTCTGGTCCATAGTATACCAAACTTGTATATCTTAACCTTGCACTATTATTACCCTAGCTAAAATAACACAAAGAATTACTGATAAAATCAGTTGTCTAAGGAAAATTATGCTGAAAATCTGACGAAGTCAAATGACATCTGTGTGGTACCAGCTGAATGGCTGTAACCAGTTTTGCAGCTTATGTTTTGATAAATAACTTATTTGTAAATGTGTTATCATCATCTGAATTAACGAGGAACATTGATATGTGTGGCTAAAAAAATGAAAATCGGACTCAGACCAAGAACAGTGGGAGTGTAAGAATTATGATTAGATCTGTTCTTTTCACTTAAGAATAGACGAGACTTGATAAATATCCACCTCACCTACTCTCACTGGGAGGTCTGGGAAAAAAGCCACAGTACCAGCTTCCAGGAAAGTGAGAGTGACAGAGCACTGGCCCAGGTTGCCCAGAGAGGTTGTGGAGTCTCCTTCTCTGAAGATATTCAAGGCTGGCCTGGATGCAACCCTGTCTACCATGCTCTAGGTGACCCTGCTGAGCAGGGAGGTTGGACTAGATGATCTCCAGAGGTCCCTTCCAACCTTACTGATTCTATGATTCTATGAAAGCCATCTTGTTAAAAGATGTTAAAGGAGACAATATTAAAGGGAGGGAAGTTTCTGCATGTAACCTATTCAAAATTTTGTTACAGGAATTGATCATATTCCCACAGTGTCTTGTTTGTATGGAGTCAATACTGTGAATCAGATGATAACCATGTGAAAAGATTCAAATTATACTTATCTGATATACTGAGTTTCTCTCCTTGTTCTGGTATCATGCAGGGATTATCTGTCAGCAGCCTTTGCTATTATAATAATTCTTTCTTTTACTCTTTGGATCAAACTAGTCAATTGACAAATTAACAAATACTTGTAATTTGAAAACTCATATGGAATTTTTTTATCAGTCAAAATAGTGAACCAATATCCTATGTCATTAATGAAACCTTCTTTTGATAGGTGTTTCACATTTTTGTTACTGGCACCCATAACTGACATGCATGTCGTCCAGATGTTACGGATTTTGATCCCATGTGCTATCAACATCAAACCCAAATGGTTTGGAATGGTAAAAAGATTGTTTTCTTGCTCAATCCTGGAACATGCCAACTCTGGAACTACTAGCACAGCTTCTACGACAAGGACAAGACAAGGCAGGTAATGCATTCCAACATTAATAATCACAGAAATAAGTCAAAAACTTAATATAGTCCGACTCCCAAAAATGGGAATCAGAAAGGATGCAATTGAACTTTAAAAGATTCAGAAGAGGAGAATAAGGATCACCAAAGACAGAATTATTCCCACAAGAGGAACAAATATATCAGTTACGATCCTTTTAGTGGGGTGAAGGGACATCTGAAGGGAGATATAAAAGGAGATCTAAAAATCATGAGTGGTATGGAGGGGGGGAATTTTAATTATTCTCCAGTATAAGAGCTATTATGCATCTAAAATTAAACTAGAAGGAAGCAAAAAAAAAAAAAAAAAAAAAAAAAAAAAAAAGTTGTTTCTTTACACAATATGTGTGTTAGCCATCCTTGCTGTAAGATGCTGTGTTTACAATAGTTTATGAACTACAGCAGTTGGTTTATATATATGTATGTACGTGCATGCATGTGTGTGTGTGTGGGCACATGCACGCACTCATATATAGATATACATGTATGTATATATATATATATATATATATATATGCATGTGTGTGTACATAAAAATAAAACAGTTCAATGAGAAACAAGACAGTTTCATGGAAGAGAAATCCACTGATGGTTACTAGGTACACAGGAAACACATTTGGCTAAGAAAGAGCCTAACATGCACACAGTTAGTCTATGAGGGCACTCAGAGAAAACAACATATATGCTTTCCCTATTCTTCTGCTTTCCCTAAGCATCTGCTTTTGGCTGTTACAGGAGACAGAACATCGGCCTAAAAGACCTTTGGGCTGACCAAGGACTGCCACTCCTGTTATGCCCCTGTGTGAAAAATTGTATAGTGTACATAAATAAAATATTGCATTAAAATTGATATCTGATGTGAAATCAGTTTCCTAATTCATTGATGCTAACGTAAACAATTAGCAATAAAATCAAGCTGATACCAAATTTATGTATAATATTGTTGCTTTAATTGTTAAAGACAGTCTCCTTAGTGAAGGAGCCGATTGAGAGTCATTCAGCATAACCATTTTAGTTTATTGGAAATTATTTTCTTCTTTAGTTGGATGGCGAATGTTTAAGACCCTTTCCTTATTAATATATACCTTTGTGGTCAAATAAAGTAGCTCATCCTTTCAAAGAACAGATAAAATAACAAGGCAGATTTGTGATACATGTTGAAATGTAGGTCATCTGATGGAGTGAAATAGAAAATGATAGCACAGAAATAGTGTCTTCCTTCCACGTTCCCCTCCCAGCTTCTCCAGAGAAGAATTTTGCTGTCTTAACATCCTTCCTTGCCCACAGATATAGAAGGATTAATAGCATTTTCTAGGCGTTGAAGTACAGGTGCAGATTTCAATCATGAACAGAACTATGTAAAAGAAAGGACAATAAATTTCCTTAGTTAGTACATCTGCAAATAGAATTTAATGGACTGAGAACCTGAAGAACCAACTGAACTCTCTTCTTAATTTTACAGAATTCCTGTTCTACGATATAAACTGGTCAATAACTGTTGCAGTTATGAGGAAGCTAATATATTTTAAATATCAACTTCTCCTTCCTTTTTATTATGAATAAATTATATTCCTCTGAATAGCTGCTTTCAAAATTGTAAGTATTTTGGAAAGAGAGTTGATAGAAACACCGTTCAAATGAGCTCCAATGTTCAGTACACCAAGAATTTTTCTGGAATTTTTTTAGTATTGTTGTGGTTGTTATTTTTTTAGTGCAATGAGAACAAAATCTCTCTTGTGTTTTAAACCTAGACTATAAAACAGGATGATTTCAAAGTAATTTGGGTGACATTAAAAGAGGAAAGAATCAGGTCAGGTCAGAGTAGTTATAATTATCTGAACTTAATCATGGAGTCCCAGATCAGTTCCTGAAGTTCCAGACCCTGCCATCATACTGTTGTAGCATACCATGAAGAAGCCAATAATTTCAAGTGAAGGTTGCTCTGGATCCCTGTGCAACTTGAGAAAACTAAATGTCAGTTAATATCTAAGTAAATAATCCAAATTCTAGTTAATGAAAGGAGAAGCCAAACTGATGACAGTTATTTTCAAACACTTGTGTTTTCAGAGCAGGGCAAAACTTTCTATTAAGGGCATTAGTCAATAAAAAAGCTAGCCTACATCAAAAGTCAGGCACTTAGTTCTACATTTGTCACCTAAGATCCCCTAATGTAATTCATCTCACTCTGATGCGGATGACTAAAGTAGGTCAGAGCACTGAGCTCTAAAAGTGACTGTTTCTTTCCACTGTCTTGCAAGGGAACCTAAGATGACAAGGCAGATGTAGGCATCCGTGTTGTAAACACCTTGACAGGCCCAATGAATCCCGTGTAATGAAAGGGTTTCAAATAAAAATTTTTCTCTTGTAGAAAGCAAACTAAAAACAAGTATGCAAAAAAAGTTTTTTCTCTATTTCTGGCCAAAATTCAAGTTGCAAAGTTCATTCCGCAGCCTCGAAAGTACAGCTGCTATACTATACCTCTTTGGCAATCAAACTATATCTTTTGTGATGCATGGTAGAAAATTCCTTCCCTGCCACACTGTGGCCTCTTACATAGAAAGTGTGACAAGGAAACTATAATCTGGCCATGTGGGAGTCTGACCCACACAGAAATAACAAGGTGAGAGGCCATATGTTACAATTCCTTTAAGGCACTCCCAGAAGCATTTCCCATAATCAAAATTGTCAGTTTTCAGGCAAAAGACTTTATGAGTTTTTTTTTTTTTTTTAACTACTAATGTCTTTTCTAGATACTGAATCTTCTGGCGCTAAAAATAATTAAGAATGTTTAATTATATACTCACAACCATAGACAGAAAAAATGTTCTGGATTGAAGGACGAGTACATTACTTAAAACAACTGTGATATGAGTTAATCGGTGAATATTAAAGCAGTACTTTCAAAATATATAGCAGCAAAGTATTTGTAATTAGCAAGTATAATTCAGCTAAGTAGCCTTGGCTAATCTGTTTGGATAAGACCAACATTTCCAAACTTCTAAAGTGGTTGCTAAAGTGAAATACCCCAAATTTGCCAGATTTAGACATCTAACCAAAGGCAGAGAAGTCAGATGCCAGTAACTGATGTCAACAAAAATTTTCCATGCATACTTCAGAGTGGAACTTAAGGTTTTTTAAACGTTGCAGTTCATTAAAACTGTTACTAGGCTAGCTATTTTCACATGGTTTAAAGAAGACAAGAAGCATCAAGAGTTCCCTAAGGAAGCTACAGTGAAAATACAGACAGGAAATACAGACAGATGACATGCTCTACTCCGGTCTGAGCGGTAGCCCTTTGTGGAAGTAATACAACACACATATGCTGAAAAAGCCTTGCTAAAAGCAGGGATTAGTTAGGCAACAGTTAGGATGCAGGAAAAATACTCTTTATGGAGCAGCAAAGTTTTATTCTAGAAGTTCCCAGGGTGTGCTGTGATCTTGGCACACACTCCCCCAAAGCTGGCTCCTGTAGCTGTGGCTGGTAGTAAAAAAAGAGAATAGGACAGACCTAAGAAAGGCTGCTTGTATGTGAAATCTGTCAAACTGATTTGCTTGGGGACTTTTTATTTTGTGTATGTCTTGGGCCCCAGCACCTGTGCAGGTCTGCACCACTGCATTCCTCATTGCTCGTAAGAAGGGGGAGAAGGCAAGAAACCCAGAAATCACTGTGCTTTTCTGGCATTTGCTTGCCTTTCAACCCTACATACAGAAGGAAAAAGTCCTTCCATTCCTGGAAGGACTGTGTCAGATCTTTCTGGATTTGAACCCTCTAGCTATAACCACAGCAATACTTGAATTTATAAACTTTGATTTCCTAGCTGTAGTTAACTATATTCACTCAGTTCAGATGTCTGAGCCGCAGACAAACCAGTATAAATAGGGCTTGACCTCTTCTATGGATCAGTGAGCCAAACCTCTACAGTATTATGCCTAAATCAGAGTCTTTGAATTCTTTGCCTTTTTCTTAATTTTCATTTTCAAATGTGTAATTCTGCTCCAGAGAATCTGAAGCCTTTAGACTTATAGTAATTTTACAATTTTAGATGGAATCAGAAAGCTCCAAGTCAGCCAACTGTACTGTAGCTTAATTATATGGCCAGGTTGGGTGTGTGTTAAAATAGCTACCACATACAGGAGGATAAATTGCCGGGTTTGGTTTTTCTTGATTTACAAGTTGCTATAAGAGGTGTGTGTTCCCAGGGAGTGGTGAAAAGTAGGGGTGTGTTAAACAGGTTTAAGTACATTTTAAAGAGGCACTGTCATGTTTGAGACATAGTAGATTTGGTGTACTTCCTCCTTCCTTCCAAGTAACATTTTCTATTTCTGCAGCTAGAAAAACAGCTGAGCTTCACTCCGCCTCTCTGTTTAAGTGATGCCACAAAATCCCATGTAGCAGTATGTGTCACACTGATCTCTCTCTCTCTCTCTCTCTTTCTCTCTCCCTTCCCCCCCCCCCCTTTTTTTTTTTCTAGATTGCTAGCAGGCAGGAATTGAAACTGCCAAAACTGCTCTTTGCACTTGTTGGAGAGCAGAATTGACTTGCCATTGAATCAAGCCAGTAAAATCTTAAGGTTGTCTGTAAAAATAGCTATAGTGAGGACAAAAAGCTCTTAAATCAAACTACTCAGAGGTATGCAGAAGTTATTTGCTAGTGTTCCTAAAGCCATCACTCTAGCATCTGAAATACCCCAATCTGGAGCCTAGATTGCAAATTCCCAGGAAATCTGCAAAAATCACATGATTATGTGTCTGGATTTTTTAGTTTTTCTGAAGTTTTGCCGGGAGAACAGGCATCATATCAAAGTTTTTCTATACATTGCATTGGCCTTGAGCCAATGAGTATTTTTCTACTTCTAGGCAAAGACCTCTACTGGAACTAAGAATAATTTCCATTGGAAATGAGTGCAGTCTTTCTTAAATGGCTTTCACAAGGAATGACTGGAATATCGATTTCAAATCCTTGCCTAGCATAGGAGAAGGGAATTAGCAGAGCCCAAAGCTGAGGCTGCCTATGTCAGAAATAACACTAATGTCTTCATTTGGAAGGATTAAACCTCACTTTCTAGGGAACATTAAAAAATCACCTTCCTTCTCACCCTGCTGGTAAATATCCTACATTTTAGATCTTTGCAATGGCATTATACTACAATACCACTTACAGTTGTACCTGACTCTCTGTATAATACAAACATTACACACCTAAATATCCAGTGTTATTTGAGAAAATACGTTTTTTGCATTCTACCTTCCAAAAATAATAAGTGAGCACCATGATACACACAAAAATCAGACCAAAATGTGATTCATTATAAAAGCACAGTGGGGATGTGACTTGAGAGTGCTATTATTTGGGAGAAACAGAACAGATGGAGCCTGAAGTTTGGAAATATGTAGCAAAGTAACTGAAAAGGAATGAAGAGGATGTCAAAAAGAAAACTTTAGCAAGCAGAAAATGACCTAGAAGGATGAAGACAGTCTGTTCTCATATACTGACAATACAAATCCTACAGAGTCATGATCATGGGGGGTTTCAGGAACTGGAGTCTTATATATATAAAGATTTATGTCCTCTATTGTTTTTAAGTAGTGATAAAAGAAGTGTTTTATATATATATAAAAGGACAATTATTTTCCTAGATAATTTGAGATTTTCCTATAATCTCAAAAAATGCAATCAAATAAAGGAGAGCGAGGTTGAACAGTGACGTTGTATGAGAATTATGTCAGGAACAATGTGTGGCATGTTAGCTGTTCCTTCCACATGACTTGTAAACTGAAGAGATTAACAGCCAAATTATCGTGCAGAAGGAGCAAACACATCCAGGCAAACACATAGACCAAGAAAGGCTGGTTGTTCAGCTGAAAGAGATGAGCTGAGGGATATGAAGGGATATGGCCACAAACAAGCAATCCTTGGAGTTTCATGCAGAAGGCCAAGTTCAGTAATAACCTCTTGGTACAATTTTTCTCAGGCTTTCCTAAAATGGGCCTCCTGAACACTCAAAGGTCTATCCGCAGTGACTGTCCATTCAAAAATACCACACAGATGTTCTTCAATATCTCTATCACTTATCTAACTGTACTGTGCAGTGATCCAGTAAATGGGTGTGACAGTAAGTTTTGTAGTTAACAACAAGGGTGCAATTTCATTATCAGTTTAAACTGATCTAAAACCACACTACCACCAAAAGGAGCAGTGAGCAGTTCTCCTTCCCTGTCCTGCCCCTGGCCATGCTCTCCCACTACTTCCTTAGACTGCACAGTCAGATCTGTAAACTGATCCACCTCACTGCCTGTCTTGTGATCAAAAGGACTGAAACAAAGCATAGGGCAAAAAAGAGAGATACTACCACCCTTAAGTGGTAGTGTGCTATTAGGTGGGTTCACACCAACCATGCGACCAGTGCCAAAAACTGGCATCTTAATTTAGCAACTGCTGAAAAAAAAAGGACAGTTCACACCTCAGAATTACTATCTACTCTGTAAATTCAGGTATGTCATTACTAGTCATAGCTCTTCTTTAGAGTATTTTCCCATGCCCTAACAGATACAGATTTTTTAATACAAGAGAAATGTCCCACAGGATTTCAATTAGAAAGACTTGCCAACACTTGCAGTGAACCATTTATGGTCTTTCAGAGGTATATCCTAAGTTCACTGATGTACTGTACTAGCTCTCCTCTCATCTACAAGTCACACCATGCTGAAATCCTCACATGTATACATATGACAAAATCTATGTAAACATCAGCATTTGCCAAGTATTACCCATACATCTCCTTTTCTATTTGGAAGAAATTTTGCTGATTTCAAAATTTGTTTTGATATTAGTGATCTTTGATATCTGCCAGGAATTACTGAGAAGGGCAAAACTTGATGATGGGATTTGAACCAGGGGAACCATTATCAATTTAGTTGTTAATGAAGTCATCTGACATCCAAAGTAATCAACAATGTAAAAATGAGAGCGCTGTAATTTTCTCATGTTTCCCTACACATGAAGACAAACTTTAAACAAATAATAAAAGCAATTCAATCATCTAAAGCATGACCTTCCTTCCTCTTACAATGAGTGACAATTTCTCTTCTCCCTTAGTTGTATGTACACTGTATAAATTGTTATTTCCACATAGGAAGACCAAGCCAAAATTAATAACTTCGAAAAGTAATCTACACTCTCTGTAATTATGTGCATTTTCTCTTCCTGGGACATTACTAACCTCTTTCCTTCCTTTTTTTTCCTCCTATCCTTGCCACATCCTGTGTCTGACAACTATGGTAGAGATTAAGTGCTTTCTTGAATTCCTAGTATAATAACAAACAAGAAGGAAGGAGATAATCATACAAACATTGGCAACTCTATTATTATGAAGTCAGTGAAATGTCAACTATCTCCACTTCTGCCTTATAATTAATTTATTATAATTACTGTAATGTACTGATTTAGTTCCATTCCTTAGTTGAAGCAGAGGTTACTATAGAGATGTCTGCAGGCAGAAAGAATAGTACAAACTAAAAAATGAAATTCATACACAAGAGGATTTTTAAAACTAAATAAAAATGTGTGTGAGAAGCAAAGAGGATGAGCATAATAAGCAGACATATTAAATGATCACAGCTCTCCCTCCTGCATCAAATGGTATTTAAAGATTTTTAGTTTTACCTGAGTAGGGGCTAAAACTGTTAGTCTATGAGAAACGTCCAAGCAAGTCCGAATACACAGGCACAGTACTTCCTAAGCAGTAGTAGTACTGTCATAGAAAAAATACATAACAGCTTTGATTTATTCAACAAGGTGCAAAATATGCATCCAGGCAAGCATAATATGACCAACCAGTAGAAGCAGACATCACAAATGAGAGAAACTTTAACCATTATTTTGTGAATTTTCTTTACACAGTAAATTTTATGTTTGTGAAAATTAAATATTGGTTTACTGAGCTTAGTTAGGGTCATGTACAAAATTTATGTTCCAGATGACAAGTTTTCTCTGTAGCTCTCATGAGCAGTGTGCCGTACAAACAGGAGGAGTCCCAGCCCCCATGGGCTGCTTGTACAGATCTCTGAAAACAGTGTGACAGTGTATCTTTTGTATTACATTCTCTTTAATTTCTATTTAAAAGTGATCCTTAATCAGTTTTTGAAACAAAGACAGTTGTTACCAATGGAATGGCAATCTGGATGGACAGATCCAAATGGATCTGTCAAATCCATTGTGGAATAAATCTGGTAAATACAGATGGACAGAGCTCAGAATAAGGCTCCTGCAGGCCAGATGTGAGACTTTCCCTACCCAAAATATGTTTGTATTGAAAACGTTTATGTGTCGCTACAAAGGCATCTCCCTGCATGCTCCTTGCAGACACCTTGCATGTTCCTGCCCCATCTGACCTTCCCTGAACTGCTCTGATGTCCTTGCTGAGACCTTGATAAATTCTCCGTGTAAATCCAAGGTCAAACTCAGGACTAAGACTAAGGATGAACAAAATTCTGAAATCACAGGATCGAGTGTAAGGGGTTTCCCTTGACAAACAAAGGCTTAGCTCTGAGAGCAGGTAGGGGTTTTCAGTACACTTGCTTAGACTCATCCAGATATTAATTCTTACAGGTCTCAGACTGGGGCTCTACACCTGCCTCCCAGCCCGGTGCAGTACCACTGCATCACAGCAGCTGTTACATGTTGGTACACTGAGGCTTCAAGATAAGCAAGGAGCACATTAGAAAGCGTTTGCTGTAGTTCAGCATCACTCAATACAATAGACAGAAAAGTCTGGGAAGGGTTTATTCATTATTTCTGGCATCACAAGATTAGTTTTCAGCAGGCTGCTTGCTGTGTGTGAATAGCTTTATTATCTTCATGGTACAGGGAGGGCAGTGCCCCAATTTCTGGCTGCAGCTCCTTGCACCCTCCTCCGAGGCATCTGACTGAGCTGTCAGAAACAAATTACTAGGCTGGATGGTGAGGGGTCTGATCTAGTATGTCTGTTCCTCTGTAATGGAAAGTATTAAAACCAGCACATTAATCAAAAGTACCTTTCTTTCTACCATCCTTCACAGTAGACAGGAGTGATTCAAAACATGGTATTGGTATAAAACTGTTACAAAAGTCAAAGTCAGCTTCATCCTCACTTTTAACTCCAGTAATTGATTTATTTTTTCACAGTATCGCCCATAAAACATGAATAATTTCATCCCAATTCTCATTAGCTCAAAAATCACAGAGCACAACAATTTACACATATCTAAAGAGGAAACACAGGGCTTTTTTAATTTAGTCACAGTCAATTAAGTATTTGTATAAATACAATCCTCCAAAGAAATCTGGTGGGTTTTGTTTTGTTTTGTTTTGTTTTTGCCAAAAGCAGTTCCTTGAAGGATGATGAGGTAAGAAATAGTCCACATATTATTACAAATGATATATTAGAGGTGAACATAAGCTTTTAATTACGGCAGGTATTTTTAAGGCTTCCTATTCTTTCAAAAATCATTTATTCTGCCTGCACTAGTTTATAATTGGATTTAAATACTGACAGTACTTTGTTTCTCCTTTAAAAAAGTCCTGCCTTCTTTCCTTTGGAAGGTCGCTGCCTCAGTCCCACTGCCGAATGTAACATAAAGGCTGAGGTTAACCTCATCCAATGAGGTCACTATGGAGAATAAAACAGCTCCTCACTATACCATGATCCAAAAGAAAAGCAGCTGTTCCAGGATGGGTGGGATTACCCCACAGATCCCGCCCACAGGCCTCTTCGGAGGCTGCCTTCTGTAGTGCATCCATTGACCCCCTCCCTAAAGTGAGTTTATGTGTCCTGCTGGATGATTTTGCTGTAGGACTCAAAATGAAGCAAATCCTTTCTTCAACATTTGGGTAGTAGAAACTGGTCTAGATTTGAGCCATTCTGTAGCTCAGAGTTCACAGTAATGCTCACAGTGATAAAAATAATTCAATGTTTTAACATCCAAGCTCTGGTAGACAACTGTTGACTTGCAGAGTCTTACATGTTTACTCTTTCAAAAGTCTAAACAAATTGTTCTGTTACTGTCACTGTGAGCAGTCTGTAAATCAAAACAGAAACAGATTTCAGTAGAAAGGGCTTTTTCATATAAAACTATGATGTTGGGACATCATTTGTCAAATATAGAAAAAAGACTGGCTAGTAAAATGGAATGTATATCCAAAGTGGCAACTCTGAAAATCTCAGCCCACCTCTTGCCTATCCCTAGAACAATGTAAATTCCATAGACAAATCATTTTATTCAGAGTTCTCCAGCCACATACATGTATACCTCTGTGTGTGTATGCCTGGTTTGGAGCAAGTACCTTCATGCCTAGCTTACACCTAAGCTGGGTAAGGAGCATCCAGAGATTACGCTTATACTCCCCTGAGGAACACCTGCAAAGAGTTCAGTGCAATAGATGTTTTCAGGGGATGCCTAACCCAACAGCCAATGATGGACACTTCACAAAATAGAATTGCTGCAGATCCTTTTTTTTAAAACAGAGGTGGAGAAGAGGGTGAACACAGCTGTGCTGCCTGCATCTAATAGACCACTAGTTAGTATACTGGAAGTGGAAGATTTGAAGGATCAAGAAACTGCAACTTAGAGATAGTATAGTTTCTTGTTCTGGGCATTATCTCATTTCTATCTTCCATCCTCTTCCACATCTAAAGATGGAGTGGAAGAGAAAAACAGGCGTTGAAGTCTTTTTCCTAAAGGAAACTTCAAAATTACAAATCTTGAAGGCAGGAGACTCTGCCTCCCTACAAATCAGAAGCTGGAAAAATAGTCATCCTGAATTTTTCAGATGATGGCTATGGTGCAACTAGGAGTTATTTAGATATTTTGTTCTGTTTACAAGAACAGGTGAATAAACAGAGTTCCTCTATCTAGATTTTTCTAAAAAATACATGAATTAAAAAATTTGTATAAGAATAGATAACCCTTTACAAAGTATGAGACTGAGGCCCAATTTATTTTTTCTTAGAACCTGAAAGCAATTTAAAACTATCCTTTGCATATAAAAATATCCCTTCCTTTAGCTCAGGAAGTGTGGATTAGATGAGTGGACAGTGAGGTGGATTGAGAAGTGGCTGAAAGGCAGGGCTCAGAGAGTTGTCATCAGTAGCACAGAGTCTAGTTGGAGGCCTGTGGCTAGTGGCGTCCCCCAGGGCTCAGTACTGGGTCCCATCCTGTTCTACTTCTTCATCAGTGACCTGGATGAGAGGACAGAGTGCCTCCTCAGCAAGTTTGCTGATGATACCATGCTGGGAGGAGTGGCTGATACACCAGAGGGCTGTGCTGACATTCGGAGAGACCTGGACAGGCTGGAGAGCTGGGCAGAGAGGAACCTCCTGAGGTTCAACAAGGGCAAGTGCAGAGTCCTGCACCTAGGGAAAAATAACCCCAGGTACCAGTACAAGCTGGGGACTGGCCTTCTGGAGAGAAGCTTTGCAAAGAAGGACCTGGGGGTGCTGGTGGATGAGAAGTTGACTCAGGAGCCAGCAATGTGCCCTTGTGGCCAAGAAGGCCAATGGTATCCTGGGGGTATGTTAGGAGGAATGTTGCCAGCAGGTAGAGGGAGGTGATCCTGCCACTCTCCTCAGCCCTGGTGAGGCCTCATCTCGAGTCCTGTGTCCAGTTCTGGGCTTCCCAGGACAAGAGAGACATGGAGCTACTGGAGAGAGTCTAGCGTAGGGCTACAAAGATGATCAGAGGGCTGGAGCATCGGCCCTATGAGGAATGGCTGCAAGAGCTAGGCCTGTTTAGCCTAGAGAATAAAAGACTGAGAGGGGATCTTATCAATGTATCTTAAGGGAGGGTGTCAAGTGAACAGGGCTTTTCAATAGTCCTATCCGACAGGACTAGAGGCAACGGGCAAAAACTGAAACCACAGAAAGTTCCGCCTGAATATGAGGAGGAATTTCTTTACTGTGACAGTGTCAGAGCACTGGCACAGGTTGCCCAGAGAGGTTGTGGAGTCTCCTTCTCTGGAGATATTCAGAACCTGCCTGGATGAGGCACCATGTGGGTGGATGCGCCTGGTCCCTTCCAACCTTACCGATTCTGTGATTCTGTGATTCTGTGCATGTCTATAAGTGCATTGTATCTGTTCATATGCTTCCTGCTGCTTTTCACAACATAGCATACTACCCACAAAATGTGGGTCTTCTAGCTACACTGTAGTCAGCCTGCTGAAAAACCCGTTTTCCTCATCTTTTTTTTTTTTTTTTTTTTTTTTTTTTTTTTTTTTTCATTCCTGCAGCACAGTGGAGCTTTTGAGGCCTCCAGTTTCTTGTACTAAAACATTATGGTTATTATAAAGTGAGAAAATAGCTTGAGACATATGAGGAAAGAGTGTTCAGCTGAGTGCACCTGGAAGCCTCCAGGTGGTTTCAGTGACCCCTTCTGGACTTCACCTTCAGCACACCATTGCCTGTGAGAGTAGTGAGTGCCTCTTTGTGACCTTGGTGCACCTTTTATGTTCATCCATGTTCATCTGTCCTCAGTTAGCAATAGAAATTACACAAAAACCAGATCCACAAGAAAATAATTCTAAAAATATTCAAAACAAATAACTGATGTCCTTCTCATTTCTTTACAGCTCATGCAGCAAATACCAAAGGAGATAGTTGACGGCCCGCAGTCTAGGAGATGATGCAAATACTTTCCTATAAAAGAAACATTTAATTTTACTACATCCATTTGTTTATTTACAAGGCAGATTCCAGCAAAACTGCAACCAATATGGATTTACAAATATCAGTTCTAGAACATACTTACAGTTTCATGTAGTTTGCAGTTTGAGCACTAGGTGGAAATAGAGCAAAGAAAATAAGATTTGTTATCACAAAACCTGCTACACAGCAAATGGAAGTGCTTTCTCCAATACACATTACAGAAATCCCAGAAGGGAAAAATGGCAGCTCATTTCATTGGGGACCTCTAACACTCTCATTTCTTGTGCACAATCAGAAGGGAAATTAATCTCCCTAGACTTCTTAAATTTGAGTTTTGATCATCTTTCCTTGCTGGTTTGTTTGAAATTTGGGGATACATGTATTCGCAGTGCTCCTATATTTTTCTATTTGATTATTGCTCAAGTATTTCAGTGGAAATTCCTGAATTGGACAGGTAGGAATTTTTCCTCTATTGTTTTTGCAGTTTCGTATAACTTGAGACTGAACGTAAACTAGACTGTGCTGATTTTGGCTATTTCTGTTGGATTATCGTAGATTATAAACAAATGAAATTTTGAAAACAGAAATTAATGCTTTGCTTTCACTTCATGGTTATGTAACAAGAAAAACACAGCTAGAAAGGAGACACCCTGATTTTAACCCTTCCTGTAACAGAGTTCTAGAAGCCTCTTTATTACAATGTCCAAATTCCTTAGCTCAAGAAAGAGGAGTGAAACGATACTTAGCTTAGGTTATATCTTTTAGCTATTTGGTCGCTTGTGGAAAACTTGGCTTAGAAAAATCCATTTGCAGAATGCAACAGTATGCAAAAAGCCATAGAAATAACCAGGAATGATGGTGCAGCTCACTGGAAACCGCAAAACATACCTGAGCTGCACAACAGCAGTACCAGTCCTAGCACGCATGGACAGGACGCTTGCGCGTTCTCTTATTTCCAATAAATGACCAGCCCTAGTGTAAGACTGTTGTCTTGTTGAAAGGATACATCTATGATTTACAAGACCTAAAAAGATATTGGCCTAATGAGCCCCTCACCCCTTTCAATACTGTTTGAAGGGCTTGAAAGGCCTGGGTTAAGAAGCTGGTAAGGGGCACATAGCATGTATGAAGGAGTCCTTCTAGTTTATTTATGGTTCTTGACATGCTGGTTATTTTGTGATTTGTGTCCTGTTTGTATGCAGAATGAATACGTAACAACTCAAAAGGTTTCCGGCAATATTTTCACATCTTCCAAATCACACTTATTTTTTAATGAATACTCTGTTAGTCAACAATAACTATCTCTGTTTCATTCTGCAAGTTTACCCAAGTTCTGCCTCTTTGCCTACCTCCTAACACAGTAACAGCATACAGAAGGCAGAATTCGCATTGCAGACCAGTTTTACAAACCGTTTGCAGATTTCGACTGCCTGAGGTGACTTAGTCAATTGGCTCAGATACCAGTCTAAGCATTCATACTGGTGGAATGCAAGTCAAAAATCTTAACGGAACTTCAAACTTGTTCAAGCTCGGTGAATAACTGAACCTATTGTTCCCAATTCAAGTGAATATAACCCTCTGTCTACTGGGTATTTCAAATCAACATGTTAGATTAAGTACTTTTGAATATGTTTTCTAAATTCTGCAGGAACAAATGCTAACCTAAACTCAAAGAGCAAAAATGAGGTAGGTGCCTCAGACCTACCATTCCCATTTGTAATGAAAGTTTGTTTGTAATGGCTGCAAGGAAGCTTAGGGCAAGATATAAATCTAATTATAAAATTAAAACTTCTGCTATGGAGGAGTTTTGAGGAAGTCGGTGCAGATGCCCTTGAATTAATCCTGCCAGTGGGATATTATGTATTTCCTCAAAGCTTTTTAAAAATTAACATAAAATAACAGAACACACAGTATCTGGACAGAGTTAGTTATTTCGGCACATGTTAAATAGCATGAAAAGCTCACTGTGATACAACAAAAAGATGTCAGGCATCTTTCACTTCTCAGGTAATGAACTCCTAAATAAAATATATTTATGGTTAAAGGAAGAATGTCTAGATGCCTTTCAGAAATGAGGTTCCTGTGTATATTCAACTCACCTCCACTTGAAAAAGTGACAGAAGATGCTGGCATGTCTGCTGTTTGTCCTACTATTCTACCTCTGCTAACTGTGTTCAAGCTGGATTTTGTATCAATGGGAATTTTGAGTCTAGCTACATGACTGAACAGTTTCTTGAGGCCAGCTTAAAGAAGCAATGTATTAATGCCAAGGCGAGAAGAGAAAAGTTTTCTTGACAATCAGAGCCTAGATTACATACGGCAGGAGTGAAAGGGGAAACACTGCTTGTAAATTCATCAGAGGTTATATGGAAAACATTGAAAGTCAAATACATTTTTTTTCCTGAAATTAAACAGCATTTCAAAGTTCCTCAGACAAGCTTATTGCTATAACATGGACTTACCAGTTTTGGCACAGAGGAGTGTAGCTAGGGAGAGCTTTCCGGTTGCGAGCACTTTCACTGCTTATAATTTTGCTGAAGAGAGGACACCAATGCGCCTCAAATTCCTGTTTCCTATAGCTAAAATCTCCTTCCACAAAGACTCAAGTTTCTGGTTAAAGTAGACTGAAAGTTTGTCTCTGCTGTTACCTGTTTTTGGTGGTTGGCAGTTGCTGTCGGTGACTGGAAGTATTACTAGGAGCAGTTTAGCAGTTTTGGCTTTGATTGAGATAGCTATGAGTCAACATATGGGATAAATTCAGACATGCCGAGCTTTCCTCTTGCTCTGTAAACAATCTGATGCAGAAATTTGATTTGGATGAGCTTTAAATGCAATAAACACAAAGGCTGTCCTTCATGCTGAATCCAATAGGCATGTGACACCAGGCTTTTCTTTTTTACTTTCTTTCTTTCTTTCTTTTTTTTTTTTTTTTTTTTAGCACTTTCAATCACAGTAACTTCCTTGCCTGCGAGGTCACATCTGAGTGATAGGCATCAAGAGTAAAAACCCGGCTGTACTAATGCCAGGAGTAAAATCCCATCAGTCTCAACAGAATAATGATGTCATCCCAAGACATTGCAGTGCTTTGGAGGAGGCTTCCCACGGAGCCTAGTTTCTCCCTTTCCATCTTACTCTTCTGGCAGCTTCTTTGCATTCTTCTCCCATTCTTTTCTCCAACCAATGTCGTCTACCAGGAAACCCCCTTTCACAAATTTCCCTACCTTGTTTCCGTTGTCCCCTCAAAAAGGCTGCCTTTGTATTCAAGTTTGTTTTGATGAAGATAAATTCCAGCTAATAAACTGAGATTTTTACATCCTAAATTTTTTTTTGAAGCTGAATAGCTGCATTGAAGCAACAGTCGTTCAGCTGCATTCTCTGTGTTGCACATTGCAGGGTAGCAATTTGCTTTCCCAGGTTAATATCACACATTACTAGAGTCTTGGCACTGAAAAATCTCTTCTGTAAATAGACAGTATAATAAGCAGATACCTAGCAGGATTCTGCATCCTCTCACGTTACACAACTAATTGCTTACATAAAACTGGAATTTCATATGTAAAATGTCAGAGGAATGTATTCAATAGACAAACTGGAGCTCTGTTATTGAGCAGAACATCAAGAATCTTATGTTTCCAAGTTTCTTACTCATATGGAAATAAGCTGAGGCTAAACAGAAGAAGACATATAGTCATGTGCTTTGTCAGGCAAACCCTAAACCTACTCTCTCCAGTAAACTGAGCAAACAGAAATAAACACATTTTGCAGAATATTTTTAAGAAAATCTAAAGAGAAATGAAGATAACGGAATTAAAGAAAAAAAGAAGCTTGATTTCCATGAAGTCAAGATTTCACCATGAATGGTTATTTATAGCACTTGCTCATTCACTAATGAGTCTACAATTTTTGTCCCTATAATATCATAGAATCAAAAATTAAAATCACAAAAGGAAACACTTTGATCATTAGTCTGACATCTTATAGAATAGAGGCCATTGAACTGCCCTGATTTTTGTTTATGTTAGAAAATAGTTTTTCAGACAATGCTGATAATATAATTTATCAGACAGTGATGTATAGATTCTGCTTTCTTGCAGATAACAGAAAACTGAATCTTTGCAGAAATGCTTTATCTGTAATACAGTTATTTGCAGAATTTGTATGCTGGGCATAACAAAATTTTCATTACTCAATTTGATGGTCAAATTGGCAGGACATAGAAGAATCTTGAAATGGTCCTCAGATCATTTTCCATCATCCTTGCACACTGTAAAATTTATTTGCCATCTGATCCTTGAGTAAACAGCTATAAAGTAACCTCTCCCTTAGTTGTCAAGAAGTTTGACAGCCCTTGATTAAAACATAAGCATCTTAGATGCAGTGCTGCTGCCTCTAGGATACTTTTAGAAGTAAAGGCCTTATCTAAAGCCAAAAATAGTTTATCTGTGTTGTTTGCTTAGCTTTTGGAGGCTGGACCTCATATCTAAAAGGTACTGGAAGTAGTTATTATGAGTGCTGCATACAGAGATGCATACATGCATCCACATTCTAGAAAAACACAGAAAACACCACTTATATATTAATGTATTAGGTCAGTACAGTAATTTTCTATCAAAATAATTCATAACTAGAAATACCTTAGAGTTTTTAGCATAGCTGATCATAAAATTGTAGTGAATACTTCAGTAACATTTCTTCATATGTAAGATAAGTAGCAGCATTTGACTAAGACAACACACTTAGAGATATCTATTTAATGTCAGTTTACTATGACTGTAATTTTACAAAGAGTCCACTGCCTACCAGACTGTGATTCTTGGGTAGTGATTCAGGACATTTTCATTTTATAACACCAGTCCTCCATCACCCCATCAAGACCTTTGGTTCAACACCCTTTGCAAAATGGCAGAAGTTCAAGAATATATCCAGGAGTGGAAAGCTTAGAGCGCTCACAGTCACTAACAAGTGTTATCATGCACTCAAAATAATTGCTACTAAAAAAAGCTAGCAGCTATCAAGCAACATTTTAATCTTAATTCATAATAACTATAGTATATTAAAAAAGAAAAAAAAACAAACCTTTTGCTGTAATTTCCAACTGGTGCCACTTAAAAAGTATTTTCCTTGCAAAGCTGGAATGAAGAGGACTATTAAACTATTCTTACTATTCTTACTGATGTTTCCTCAAAATATAGAGCACTGAGGAAATCGCAACACATTCAGTTACAAGCAGACACAGGCTTTTTTCTTTATAGAACAGCACTCTAAAAACCAAGTTGGATTTTGATTGATAACACAAATCTGCTTATAACTAACTGTTTTAAATCTAAGCCTATTTTGCATGTGAAAAATGAAATCTTGCCTTCCTACATGTGCTGTACAGAAGCGGGTGACATATCTTAAGAATGCTTTCAGTTCACAGTGTTTTGTGTTAACCTACTGCACTGTATTTTCTACGACTCTAGAGAAGCCTCAACTCAAATTTTAGGGAAGCATTGTACATGTGTATCTGTATATATATTGACATAGATCGCTTTTGTTTTTAAATAAAGAACTCTCAAACTCAGGTGGTCCTACAATGAAATATGGACATGTGGTCCTTTAATACCTTCATAGAGAAAAATGGAAAGTTTGGCTTGAGCAGGTGGGACTCTTGCAAGGTAGCTCAGCACTAAATGCCGGAGTCAGTTCTTCAGAATTGCAAGGTCGCGTCCTAAGCCATTGCAAGCCAAAAAGAGCAAGTGCCAGGCTTAAGGGTGACACAGCAGATGTTGCGAACAAAGCTGGTCCCAGTAGCTAAAGCAGAAGGGAATATCACATAATTACTTCCAGTGTGCTCAGGGGCCTTGCTCAGACTCATAACCATAGAAATTAAAGTTATGCATCACTCTCCTCATTAACTAACCTGCTTCTTTCCACAGGCGTGATTTAAGAAGAAATAACACATATGGAAGCATAAAGCCTCTTCAGGAGCCTTGTCAGCATGTTGCTCAGCGTCACGCTGCAGACCAGGCTGTGTGTAAAAGCTGCTTATTCACATGCTAGCAGGGAGAAACGTTTCCTAGCTTGTTTTGCTCGCGGAGAGCGTGCCAGCTAGCAGACAAAGAAGTCAGCTGGCCGCTTCAGCTTTGCAGAATTGGTGATCTCACCTTCTCCTCCCACTATTCCAGAGCAAAGAACCGCTGGGGTTTGACTGATTGGCTTTATTTTGTTGCCTATTCGGCTGACATGTGAAAGAGGTTAACGCCCAGTTCTTGGCCTTTTAAATTAATTTCCATAGTACTGTTTGGAATTATTGGACCCAAGCCAGCTGATGATGACAGTGCTTGTGATTTTTTTTTCTCCTTATAGAAAAAAGCAAAGGGTGGACAGCTACATCACAGCTTTTTAGCAAGGCATTAATAAATCATGTAAAGATTACTGATATTGAACACACAAATGATACTTCAGACCTCATGTTCCTGAAAAAGAACTAGGTGCCTGAAAATATATATTTCAGTAATTTGTTCTGCATTAAAAATGTTTTCTTTCTCTGTATATTTTGATGATATGACAGAACTAATCATAATAGAAATGCTATGAAAATGTTATTTTTGATGCAAAGTTATTTCTGTATAACAGTAGACACAGTACTAACAGTACCTGCTGCATTTTGAGAAATTATTACTCTGGAAAGAGTACCTCAGCTTATTCACTTTTGCATTTAATAAAGCACATTGAATTTCAAGTTACATAGAAACAAGCAAAGAAAAGTATCAGTTAAAAAAAGCTGGAAGTCACTCTCATGGACAATAGAACATTATTTGGACTGTTGGGTTGATCATCTACAGAACTGAAGAATGGATACTGAAAAAAGTCTACATGCTTAAATATCTATATGCAAGCTTTACAAGCAATCTGAATGAGAAGGAAGAAAGGGAAGAATGGCTCTCAAATAAATTATTTCAGTACTGTATCACTTGATCTACATGGTTATGCTATTTTGCTCACTGATAAAATGCTGAAAAATCATTTTATAAAGTTTGGCTCTTATGTTTCCTCCTTGATTTGTGGCACTATCTGCAACTCTGGATCTTCTGCAACCCTGTTTTACTATTGCTTTTAACTCACAAAAGCTGCTGCTTTGATCATCTGTATCATGTGCTAAAACACAAGATAGATGCTCCAGTGGTGTAGTTGTGCAACCTCAGAAGAAAGCTCCTTTTCACTGGAGAAAACACTATCTCTGCACGTGAGATTATAGAAAGGATTTGCTCTTCCTTTGTTTATTCTCTTGTTGTAGGCAAAATATCAGTCAAATATAGCTGCCGCTGAGAATGACATCTTACTCATCAGGAGTAGAGAGATATTTGTGATTAATGCAAAGGACTAGTCAGGAAAAGATACAGATTTTTTGTGCTGATTTTCCATTCTTAGCTGGGCAAGCCCCCTTACCATGAGATTACTTCCTCAGATAGAAAAGGAAAATATTATTTAGTGGAATTGCAGATGGTAAATCTTTATCCATGAATGAATGTAAACATAATAGGAGCTTTAGAAACAAAATGAGAACTAATTTTTGATTATTTTTCTAATTTTAAATTAGAATAGTCTCTGGTAGCTTATGATCCTTCTGTAGAAACCAAAGGATTTTATCGCTTATCAAGAAGAAAAAGCTGCCAGGATAGACAAGAAGACAAGCATGGCATGTCTAACCTTCTTCTCAGGAGGCAGGGCCCGTGTCAAGCAACTTGCTTACTGCGGTGGAGGTGGAGAGAGTCCCCTCTGTCATCAAAACTGGGGAAATAAGGGCAATGCCACTCTCTTCCCAGCTGTCAGGAAGAGAGTCCCATTAGAGTTGTTACAATATTGCAAAATCTGCCTTCGTTGTCAAAGGGTTTTCAAAGAGCAGCTTTAGACTAACATGTGCATGTCAGCGCATGCTGCTACCATTTCGGGGAGGGGCTTTTTTTATCAGTTTGGATTTGGGGTTTTATTTACTTATTATTACCTTATTACTGATTTTATTATCAGCTTAAGACCAAGCACTGAATCACAGAATCACAGAATGGGAAAGTTGGAAGGGACCTCTGGAGATCATCTAGTCCAACCTCTCTGCTCAAGCAGGGTCACCTAGAGCATGTTAGAAATGAACTAGCCTTGAAGGACACTCTACATTGCTAAAGAGATAGGACTCTCTAAGGAGATAGGACTATGGTGCCTGCACAGGGTCCCCCACACCTTGCTTAACTTCTGGTGATCCTGTGGCTGTGCTCTGGATCATGCCAGCTAGCTGTCTCCTGACAAATCTGTCAGAGAAGGGACAAGCCACAGGCCGTATGGACATGAGCCAGTCTGTGATACTTTACCATGGGATCAGGAATTGGTCCCTTGTCCTCTCTTTTTAGCTTTGTAGATATAGCCAAAGGTATTTATCAAACTATGGCCAAAAGTACTGCAGTCAGCTCAGGCTGTGAAGCACAGCAGCTTTGTGATTGGCATTGGATTTTTTTTCAGCACAGGGAAAAACCTGCAAGATACTTGAGTTTTTGGGTTGCTGTTGGACTGACAAGTAGCACTGTCCAAATGAAGCACATTTCTATGGGATGAGCTGGTTGCTGAAAGCACAGTCTTTATTGACCATGGGAGGAGGAGAGTGGAATAGCCAGATCATAATCTAAACGCTCCTACTCTCCGGACCTTTCCTTTATCTTCCTATTACATTTCAGGGAAACAGTGCTTGGGAACAAGAGGAGATTGCCATCTGTAGTCAAGGTGGGAACCGTGACTGTTAAGTGGCTTAACTGGTAGATGGCAGTAAAGCAAAGACCTGTTTCGATCTGTCACAAAACCATGACTCTTGTCTGCAAAGAGGTGGATATGCCACCACTTCACAGTGTCAGTGAACAGCAGCGTGGTCTAGATGTTGATTGGCAAAGGAAATCTACAAACAGTTCCCAAGAATGTAACATGTGGAATGAATTCCCCTAAACAAAAAGCAAATATAGAACAACACATATGTGGCAATAGAATCACAACTAGAAAATGGGTACAGTTAAGTGTTAAAATAGCCAATTTAATAGAAACACAGATTACAGAATGCATTCACTCTTTAAGTTGAAGGTATGATTTTCTAAAAGAGAGGGTGAGGAAGGCCTTTATAAAATTTGCTTCCTGGTGAAATTGCCCAAGTAAAGAAAAGGTTTCTATCTGGGCTACACAGAAATTCTACACAACCACCTCCTAGACTGACATAGAATCATAGAATCATAAGGTTGGAAGGGACCTCTGGAGATCATCTAGTCCAACCTCCCTGCTCAAACAGGGACACCTAGAGCATGTTAGACAGGGCTGCATCCAGGCCAGCCTTGAAGATCTCCAGAGAAGGAGACTCCACAACCTCTCTGGGCAACCTGTGCCAGTGCTCCGTCACTCTCACAGGGAAGAAATTCCCCCTCACGCTCAGCCCGAACTTCCTGTGCTTCAATTTCTGCCCATTGCCTCCTGTCCTGTCACAGGGGACAACTGAAAAGAGAGTTTGTCCCCGTCCCCTTGACACCCTCCCTTCAGGTACTTGTACACATTGATAAGATCCCCTCTCAGTCTTCTCTTCCCCAGGCTGAAGAGGCCCAGCTCTCGCAGCCATTCCTCACAGGGCAGGTGCTCCATCCCTCTGATCATCTTCGTAGCCCTACGCTGGACTCTCTCCAGTAGCTCCATGTCTCTCTTGTCCTGGGAAGCCCAGAACTGGACACAGCACTCGAGATGAGGCCTCACCAGGGCTGCATAGAGCAGCAGGATCACCTCCCTCCACCTGCTGGCAACACTCTTCCCAATGCACCCCAGCAGACCATTGGCCTTCTTGGCCACAAGGGCACATTGCTGGCTCCTGAGTCAACTTGTCATCCACCAGCACGCACAGGTCCTTCTCTGCAGAGCTGCTCTCCAGAAGGTCAGCCCCCAGCTTGCACTGGTGCCTAGGGTTATTTTTTCCCTAGGTGCAGGACCCTGCACTTGCCCTTGTTGAACCTCAGGAGGTTCCTCTCCGCCCAACTCTCCAGCCTGTCCAGGTCTCTCTCAATGGCAGCACAGCCCTCAGGTGTGTCAGCCACTCCTCCCAGCTTGGTGTCATCGGCAAACTTGCTGAGGAGGCACTCTGTTCTCTCATCCAGGTCACTGATGAAGAAGTTGAACAGGATGGGACCCAGTACTGAGCCCTGGGGGAAGCCACTAGCCACAGGCCTCCAACTAGACTCTGTGCTACTGATGACAGCTCTCTGAGCTCTGCCTTTCAGCCAGTTCTCAATCCACCTCAATTTTTCTTTGTTTTAACAGTCTCCTTTGCAACTCCCAAAGAGTCTGTGACATAACCATTAGGGCTGTGTTAACGATACAGAACGACTCAGGCATGGTGTTCTGCCAAATCAAACCCAGCTGCCCCAACCCAAGCACAAACTCTGTAGTTTCAGTTAGTAGATAATTCAAATATGTACTTCTGAACATAAACATGGTCCTTTATTTCCTATGACCAGACAAAAGCCACTTCTTAATGATAATCCTCAAATATGTCTAATAAAACAAAACTGATGATGGCTGTTGGTCAAAGTCTTTCTCCCTGTAAAGTATTATCAAGGGATAATAGTTTAAATAAGATCATAGACTTACATCAGAAATAATGTGTATTTATACATCCATTTTACTAGGTTTTGGTTTTGTACAAGACATGAAATGATTCTATCCAATGGCTGTGCTACCTCACTCAAAAAAAGAACTTATTAATATGGTTTCATCAACCTTTCTTCCAGATCTCAGAGACAGTGTTTAAGTAAGAGTCAGTTATAGTTCAGCATGTTGGTCCTGCACTGCATTTGTAGCAGTGCAATGCCATTAGTCATTCCCAGAACCACAGACATTAGAGATTGAAGTGACCTTTTAATGTCATCTTGTCCTATCTTGAATCCTGCAATCCATGGCAACAGCCTAATGCCAAACACAGATTTCTGACTTCAAAACGTAGCAAAGGAGAAGCAGACTCATCTGCAAGCTAAATTTCAGCAGGCAGAGGCCTAGCTTTTGCTACCAAATGAACGCTGAATTTTGTTTGCAAGACATTTCTAACCACTCACCTTGCTTAGATGCCTAAATGAAAATTTTGTCGTTTACCTTAGGTAGTGGAAGGAACATAAAAATGGTCGAATCATGAAGAAATCAGTGTTTGATCCGGGATCTTTCTAAACCAAGGAGAGCTCTTTTTGTAAACTTGGGTGGACATAGTATATCTGCCTCTCTTACCCCCACAGAAGACAGGCCTCTGACTCCCAGGTCCAAGGGTTTAGTCTGGCCTATGTTTTTGGTACGGCAGTGACAGACATGAGCACGACCCCAGATGTACTCCCCCACTCCACCAAAGGAAATGCTGCATTTGCTCCGGATCGAGCCTGTGGCTGAACTAACGTGTCTGCAACATGGGGCTCAGGAACCAGGGACAAACACAGGGCAACACCAGCATCATGGTGTAAATGCACTTTATGAGATGAGAAATTAGTTTCTATCTGCCCAGGTGTGGCTAAGTATGTGTGTATCTGAATTGCATCACTATGTAAAGATATTTCAGCTTGATGAAAAGCTATTTAGGAGTGTCATTGTAGCATTAGCCCTTCGTCAGGGGTTGGACTAATCAGTCTGGGCCATTGCCATGTTAATGTTTTGCTCCTAGGACCTAAGGTAACACATATACAGAGATATTTCCTGAGCTATACCTGCTCATTCCAAGCATATGGCACTTTGCTGAAACTCACATGTGAGTTTGCTTTGTATACACATATTTTTGTAACATGAACAATAATCAATATACAATAACAATAATCATATAGTTAAATGAAATCATTACAGCAAGCTTATTTAGCCTACCTAAGAGTCTGAACTCCAAGTGTAGCCAGATCCAGATCCTCTCTCAAGAACTGACATTTCGTGGTTGGGCTTCTATCTCTAATAGCATTTAAAGGAAAATTCAGAAAGAAGAAAAAAACCCACAATAATTGTAGAGTTCTAGGGTCCTAAAGTAGGACCCTCTGTCCTGTTACAAACATAGTGACTATTACAGTCAGCAACTACAGTAATATAGTAATGTGTAGAGCAAAGTGTTTGAACAATGACATACATACAAGGGAAATTAATTCATATTGAAAAATATTAATTTTCCACTGCCATTTCTGTAATCAAAAAGAACAGGAAAGATACATCCTCAGTTTTTAATTTGACTATATTCAGAACAACTCCTACTGAAATAAATGGGATAAATTGAATTAGATGATTTCCCTTTGAAATGAGTAAGCAGAACTGTATGAGGATTTACTTAAGAGTTGGCCCAGAGCTTTGTAAAATGCAGTGCTGGAAAACTGAGCATCAGTGGTTTTATATTTCAGGGATGAAGCAAGTTTTTTCAACCTTTAAATTACAGCTTGTGCAAGCAGTACTCTGTTACTTAAATCTAACAGATTTGCAGATGCGTCCATCTCTCTCTAAGGTAGTGAGCATTGCATTTCTGTCATTCAAAAGGCTAAAACTCAAAATAAATCAAAGAATGAATTAATCCTACTCTCTCATTCTCTAAGAGCTTATAAACACTATTTGGAAGAATGTTACCGGACATAATTACAGCAGTTTTTATAAAGAGACTGTTAAAGTTAAGAATTTATAGATATAGGTAAAATTATTAGTCTCTGTTTTAGAAACATGAACGGAGTTTACTTGAACCAGTTGTATAGGCACTCACTACCAAATCTGGTTCCCAGGTCTGTGCCTTACTGAGTATTTATACCCCTCTCCCTCTGCCCATCTCCTGGAAAAAATCAGTATGAATGGAAGGATGGACAGACAGAAGGAAAAGAAGGAAGCTTGGTTCTGGAAAATTAAAACATTGACAATGTTTTATGACAAGGCTCATCGGTGTTTTTCTTCCACTATTGAACATAAAACTTATAAAAAGCTGCATAATTTTATGACTGGCAATATCTGCAGTGATGCAAGCTGAAATAACAGTTCTGTCTCGGGAATGGTGGGTAAGGTCAATGAAAGGACAGATTGCTCCGTGCGTATAACCACAGGGAAAGGTTTTTTCCCTTTTGACCTGACATGTCAGTGTTAGATTCCAATTGACAACATTGCCAAGTCTCAATGCAGCATAAAAACATCATTAAAGAAAATAAAGAAAATGGTAGCAGATAAAACTAAAAATTGTTCCAATAAAAAAGAATAACACTGAGAGACAAACACTTCCAGAACAGCATTTCTGGATGCCTTAAAACAATTGCCTTAAATCTGAAAAGCTTATAATGACTTAAATGAACTACAGTTCATTTTCACAAAATGAAGTTTTCAGGGTGAACTAGAAACACCTTGCTTTCTTTTCCCACATTAGGACTCAGCCGACTAACATACCTCATCACAAGATGCAAGAGTGTGACTCTGCCCTCCTTACTGTGTGACAAACACTTAAGAATAAAAGCCAGGACAGAATTAGAAATAGAAATCTTGGAAGCTTGTTGTTATGCAAATTATGCCTTAAATCAGAAAAAAGATTTTTTTAAACCTCAGCTTTGTGATTTTGAGTTTGTGGCTGTCAGTTTACAGGACTAAATTGCAAAGGAGAGTCAAGTTTGTGTGGGGCTGAGATCCATTGCTACCTCGGCTCTTTGCATGGCACTGCAAAGAACAACCTGCTTTTTTTGAAATACAAGAAATAGTACCTCTTACCTGTAAACAGATAAGATTTTACCGATAAGCATTAATGGAAACCAATCTTCTGAAAATAAACTTACTTGCAATATAGTTTCCCTTGCCATGGACTACTAAAAACTATTTCCTTAAGCTGGAGGGACAGAGGAAGAATCCCACCTGGAGATACCTCTACGTGCCTCACGTGCCTCACGTGCCAGGTCACAGATCCAGAAGATCATGAAACACTTGGGAAAAAAAATAAAACCCAACAACAACAACAAAAAACCCCACTGGGTTTTATATCTACTTTGGTAAACTGAAACACAGAGCCTGGCACCGCCCTTTTGCCATCTCTGCTGTTAAAACTCTGAAGAGGCTAAAGGCATGGCCTTGCCCAGACCATCCAGCAAGTTCCTAAACAAATCCTCAGCCCAGGTCTAGAGTTAGGAAGGGCAAGGGACTTTTTCCCAATAGGTAGCTTAACTGTAGCAAACTTGTCTGTGAGACTTCAGTATTATGAATAAGATGAGGCCATGGTCCCTGGACCATGCCAGCTGGCCAGAGGAGCAGAGTATGGACCCTGGCCACGCTGAGCTTACTGAATTAGAGGTAGCCCTTGTGTTTTAGGGGCAGGGTTGAGTCACGTTTTGTGGAGGTAAAGTCCGTTACGTTTACAGCCAAGAATGGGATGAAAGATCCTGGCATGTTTAGATAGGTGAAAACTCAGTTTATATCCTGTGGGTAGTAAAGGCCAGTGTTAATTTAAGTAGGGAGAAAAGAAGGTAGAGTAAGTGGATGGGCTGTTCTGGCCGTAGCAGAGGAGACGGGAAGCAGAGGCCCCCAGCACGTTTTGTGCATTTAAATTCTAAGGATTCTTCTATCCCACAATAATTGCAGATGTGTTCAAGATTTTCAAGACTCGAGATTTTTTTTTATTATTGCTTTATTTTTATGGTGAACTATTTCCACAGCTTCAGGAGACATATTACAGCAAGTCAGGCTAGGCTTGCCAAGTCATGGGCTTTTGTTGTAAATTCAAATCACAAAGTGAGCTCCCCCAAAACTGCCAACTTGCTAGACAAACTGTTGATGTATTAAGGGCTAATCAAGCACAATAGTAAGGAGAAAATTTGTATCTACTACAGCACTTAGACAAAAATAAGAAGGCAAACTGATGTGATTTTTAAAATGTGCAAATTAGTCCTATATATTTTTTTTGTTATATATAGATATAAAACACTTCATTATTACTACATATTTTCTTTACTCAGAAAGAATACTGAGACTAGTGTTTATAAAGCTGAGGATGACTTTAAAATTCTATAAAAATTGTTTTACAATGTGTAGACAAAGTTAAGCAGCAAATTAAGTGGCTAAAATAAACCCTCTTTAATTATTAGAATTTTCTGGAAAAAATCACCACCTCTGAGGCTACTGTAAAAAGACAAATGAAAGTGAGACTGCCAAATTTTAATAATTGCTTTTTCTCCGAGAAGAGGGTGGTAGTTTTATTTCATTACACCTTTTGGCATTTCCTTTTGAAAATATTTTAAAACAATAAGGATTATTTCAATTGCACCTGTAAATTAAGAAAAGCATATTTAGGCTCATTAATTTTAAATTCCTTCCCTCTAGCCATTCTTACCACAACTAAGGCAGAAGAGTGGGATAGATTCTGCCCATTTCTTTAGGAATTCATTAAGATAGATTAAGTGCTAGGTTTCAAATGCTTCTCTCATTTTATTAGAAGAAGATAAATTTCATTTTGATAGGCATTGAATGACTAAAGCATATTAACAGCTATTTCAATTAAGTGTTAATTCAACCCCCAGACAAACAGAAAAAAAAATTGCATGTCCTTGAGCCAAAAATGATGAGGGTATTTTCCTTTTAAATGAAGTGAGCTAAGTTGAATGTTGATTTCATCCTATATCCCCTTTCACTGAAGTTTCTTCATTTCTTGTACCAACCTGTTCTGCAATGGCGTTTGCTCTAATAAATTACACACTAGATTCTCAGGAAAGATAAAAGATCTTAGAGCATTTCATACTGCAGAATGAAATTGCTTCCCCCGCTATCTCCGCACAGCGTCTTGATTAAAATGCCACACCTATATAACAACTCCAGCGACGTTTTGGAGCAGAAAGAATAGATATACTTGGGGGATGTAGGTGCGCCTAAGCAACTTCTGTTTCCAGAAGGAGTAACAAGAGATAGTCAGTCCTGATGGACATATCTTGAACGTGGACTTAATATGGTCAGAAAAGAGAAAATCTATGTCCTGAATTTCCAGGTCAACTGGACACAGCACCTGCTATCTTGCTGATGGTCCTGCTTCTGAACTCAGCTCTGCAGGGAAGGCCTCCCATTGCTCCTCAAAACAAATCTAATCCTGACACGTCTGAATCAACTTGTGATTTCATATTACGAGAAGCCATGGTGCGCAATGAGTGCAGACTGCATAGCAGCTAGACTTGCCTGTCACCTTCTTGTTTCATTTTGAAGTCCTTTATTGCTTTACCTTCCTTACCTATCTCAAGTGTCACATCAGCTTTTTCCTTTGCCTAACTTCCCCAAAGGTCCTGATCCTGTACTTGAGCTGAGAATAAGACTAACTACAATAAAATGAGATTCCACAAAAATAGCAATTGCAGCCCTTAAGTTTTTCTAATGTCTCTTTCAGGAGCAGAGATGAAGATGGAGCTACCCACCCTGTGCAATTTATCTGAAAATTAGGTCACTCACCAGGAACTGGTACATAGATCCAGCTCCCTCTTCAACCAGATGGAGGCTCCTGTCTCTGAGAAGATAACCTACTCATCGGGCTCCAAGTCGCACAGAGAAGTGAAAGACTGGCAACACTGCACATCGCCATAGCTCCCAAAGCAGAGGGGAGAAGCACCCGAAGCCAGAGTAGCCTGCTAGTGAGAGGATCTATCTGGGAGGCGAAGGAGGTGGGTTTGATCTCTGACTCCCTCAGACTTAAAGCAGAGGACAGATCTGCATCTCAATTTTCCAGCGCTTGGGCACACGCTGAAATGACGGAAAGCAAGGGGAACACCTCCATCTTATGATTTCATTCATTAAAATGAAGGAGTGTGTCCACTTTGAAGGAAAGGCTACAAGCCTCTTGTCTTCCAGAGGTAATCATAGTGGTGGATCACAAGTAGGTAGAGGTACTTAATCCTGACAGAGCATATACCCCATGAGGGAGAATTTCAGACTTGTTCTAGGCCAGCAGTGCTTCTGCTGTCTGGCAGACCCCTCCCTGCTCAGACTGCTGACTCTTCTGGATCCCATACATAAACTTTTCACTGTTTAGATCAGCTATGAACAAAACATTAAAATCCAGCAGTGGGCCTGAAATTCAGGTGTTCTGTTGTCCTCATATTTGGGTGTCTAAGACCTGGATTCACGGACTACCTCTCTCTGGGCATTTAACTGATGTGCCTAGAGGTCTTTGTGTAGTCTGTTAAGAGACTCAGCTCTAAGGAGTGTCTCAGATCTGAAATACTACCTGGAGATGCCCCTAGGAATATATTACACTTCCCAGGCTTCACTGCATGCCCAGCTGCACACACCCTAGCTCAAGGAGAAGCAACAGACCCAGCGACACACCGCTGTCTGCCTCGGTTTTCAGATGAAGGAGATAGTGGTGTAGAAGCCAGAGGAGAACCACCATGTGCTCCAGCAGGTTTCTTCTATCAGGGCAATCAGGGATGGGGGAACCACAGAGCATGCTAACTTATCTCTCACCACTGCCTAATTTAGACACTCTTAGGAGACTAAAGTAAAGTGGGATGAATGTGAACCTTACTTTTTGGTCAGATCTAGTTCTTCACTGGATTGTATCACTCCAGCTGCAGAATTTTCTGTCCACAGTTCATAAACAAAGATTTCAGCCTATTGGAAGGACTGTATTTTTTTGTTTCTTATTTAAAATACAAAAATTTACATATACACTCAGATGCAAGTCAGGGACCCATTTTTTTGCATGTAAGCTACTATGTGACTTTTAAAATGGATGAATTTCTTTATCATTCTTATATTCTTAAACTGAAAGATTAAGGGTGAAGTAAGAACGAATAGTCACTGAGTTATATATGAGATTAAAATGTGAATGACTGCAAGCAAGGTTATAAAAATGCTGCTAACTTACCTCATTTTTCATTGTTCTTTAAATTCATGTGGGTAGGAAGAGGACTTTCTTTGATAACGCTTTCTCAATTTTCTTTTCTGTTGTAAGAGTTATCATGATGTTCTTGATATATTACTGCCAACTCCAAAAATAATGATAAAATATACCATTTTTTAATTGAAGAGTCCAAAAGTTATTACCATATTAACAGAGAGCTACATTTTCACCCAAGTTTGGGAAAATTAAAAAGATAATCTGCAAGACTTCATTTTATAAAAATTAATTGTAATGAGTTGTTCAAAGGTGTGAACTCTGACCAATCAGATGCCCCAAGCCTGCAATCTAAATGACATTCCTCAATGTCATTTAAATTCGTTTAAAATGAAAAAGAAACCTAAATAAATTATCGGACATCCCATAATGGCGCTAGTGAGAATTTCAGAACTGTAATCATGTGAATTAGTAAGGCTGCTGATACATGTGGCAATATGAATGAGACCACAGTGACACGAAGCACTTGTAGTGACTTTTTTAAAATTCATGGCAGTATTCTGCAGAGAAAAAGGAAGACTTTTCAAAAAGAAGCAAGGTACAAAAGAAGTCATAGGCCAGTTGTTGTGCAAAATCAGGTAATGTATTTGATCTAGTGGTGTCCAGCATCTATATTACATTTCCTGATCTAATAGTCAGGTTTGCTTTAGTCACTTCTTCATGCAGGACCAATATTACTCTTTGGAAAGCAGCATAAAATCTAGTACAGCTCAGCGGACTACGTGGAGATTATGCACAGTTGCAAAGGCAAGAAGGAGCTCTTGAACCCCAGGGCACAGAGGGATGTTTTTACTCTATCCTTCACTCTCTGTTCCCTCCCAGCTTTCATCCGTCTGAGGTGCAAAGAACGTGAAGAGCCTTATTCTGCTCCTCACATCTCACTCAATGAATGCTCTGGTGAGCACTTGGCAAGCTTGTCCCAGTCGCAATGAATGCCAACACTACTAAGTGCCCTTACTATGCAGAGTGGGGTTTTTTTCCTTATCTAATTTAAACACATCATGGAAATCCTGCTTTTTAAGCAACAGATATAATGCCACTGGACAACAAGATGAGGAATAATAATAGCTATTTATTTTTATTTTGATATTAAATAGACATGCATGCTGACCCTGAATCTTTTTAAAAGATTTCTCTACAAGTTTGGTGTTTGTATATTTACATTCCATAAGCCCATGGGAAACCATTGTAAATATTTATGCTCCTTTGTATCAGGATACTTGAAAATTAGCAGAAAGGTAGCATCCAGTATCGCAATAAAGACTGTGATTTCTTGCTTTGTTAGACTAAATGAGTGTATTTCCATCCTGAAGGCTTTCCAGGTGATTAGGAGTGTGTTAAAACACCTGGTAAACACGAATTTCAGGCACATCTGAACTGTCAGCTCGACCTGCTCCTCTTCACTGCGCGCACATGCTGGAGGTTCCTGGGGTGGAACAAGTTGGTGTCCGCCCAACTAAAACCTGGACCTGATTCAGGGCTGAGATCATCTCAGGATCTGTTCCAGTAGACATTACGGGTGGAAACAAGCCAACTCTCGCTACCTCCACCTGGCCCAGCCTGCGAACACCATCCTGCCAGGCTGTGAGCTGTCATACTGCATAACTCCTTATGCAAACATACCTTTGGCATCATGCACAAATATGCCAGCTTTAGAGACACCTGTGAGCAAAGGGATGGCTGCTGGGCTAGCGATAATCGCAAGTGCTATGCATGAAGGATGAGGCCGGGCTACTGGGGGCAGAGGTGCGAGTTGCAGGATGCAGTTCGCTGGTTTGAGGAGCAGGAATCCATCCCTGATGGTGCCTGGTGCATCCAGCTGAGAGAAGTCTGGCCATGCCAAGAACTGAAGCTTATTTCCTCCTGACTCTTACGCGATAGTTTGAGAACGATATCAGCAAGATACTAATTTTGTCCTTTTCGTTTTGACACCGAAATGCCGTGTGCTGAATGCTTTTGATCAGGTTTGGTTAACCAGCATTGCCCCAGGCCTTGATGCAGTCAGTGTACAGATTCCTGTATTGCGCAGCCTATTCCTTGTTTGATAACTGCAAACTCCTCCCCTCAGCTGCGGATTTTTAGCTGTTTCCATTCTCTGTGAATTTTGTGGGTTTCTCAAAATGTGATATTACCTCCATTTTCCAGGATTTGAAAGTAGTTTTGTTATTTTTGTCTACTCTTATTTCTATATTCATCTTGCTCTTCTTCATTTCAACTCTGTGAAGCTGCAACACTGTACCTGACAAGAACACAAACCTACTGTTCAAGTGTTTGTTTCTAGATCTAGAAAGACATTTAGCTACAGTTAGATGATAACACTGATTTCTGCAGATACCTCCTAAATCCAGAACATTGCAAAAAAAGTAATCTTTGTAGTTTTATGTGATATTTTTCAACCTATGTGACAGCACATATAGCCAGTCCTATTCAACACGAATATTTAAAGTAATAGCAAGATAATTAGTCTAATAGTTTGTTAAAATCTACCCATGAATTACATCACTTTCTTCCTTTCACACATCAATTTCTTCCAGCAAAGATTTCTTGAACCATTAGCGTAACATAAACTCAGGCTGCGCTTTACTTTTGCTTCCTTTTAGCTGTATAATTTTTTTTCCTGTATACTACTTCCATTAGTAATGTAGGTTAAAAAATGATTGATTGGAATTCCTTTATTTTCAAAATGATTTACATCTTTATTTCTTATTAAAAATAATAGTTTCTGATTTTATTAAAGAACCAGCTTTCTCTTCTGGATTTTAAGATTATAATCCCTTTTTGGTTTTTTAACAAGAATTTAATAGAATTGAATTTGGGGTTTATTTAGAGGTTTTGAGTTTGTCCTTACTTCTCCCTCAAAACTCTGAACAGCTGTCTATAATCTTTTATAATCCTAAATTGTAGTCTCAAATCTCAGATTTAATGAAATTTTTTTTTACAAATGAATGTCTTGTGTTCTCTTTCAGAAAAACCGCCTGTGGGGTTTTCTTTCTTTTTATTGACTCTCTTCTCTGCTCGCAGAACTGATTAAGTCTCTGATTTACCTATCATTCACCAACTTTCTTAGTTCTCCAGCTGTATCTGTCTTGAAATTTGATGGCTTTCTAATAGTGCAGCCTGTAAACTCTTTTATTGTATTATTAAATATAAGTATTTTTCTCTCACTGAATGCAAACTTTTCAGCTCTTTTCACTCAGTAGCACTGTCATAAAGAAGCAGAGTAAGAGCTACACCTTTCAATGGATACTTTAGTATCTAAATTCTATGATTGTTTTCTATTTATTTTAGGAAGCCCATCCATGATGATGTAATTTGACCCAGTGGTGGCCAAATTACATGAGATTCTCCTCCTAGAATATTAATCAGTGTAAGAGATGCCTTTAGAATTGATCTAGAAATGTGTTACTAAATCTTTCTTCCTCCAAGTCTTCTATAGTCTATGGAAGTTTACTGAAAATTGTGTTTTCAATCATTTTATGCTTCCCAAGAGAGTTTCCCAACCAGGCTTTACTGTCATTTCATATTTCCTCCTGCTAGACTTTGCATCCTTGCACCATCTTCTTTGTCTTATATCATTTAGCCAACTATAATAATAGGTAAAGGTGCTGGGGGCTCAAAACCCGACATGCTGTTATACGTAGGAGCGACAAGTGAGCCAGCAGTGTGCCGTAGCAGCAAAGCTGCACAACGGCACTTGGGGCTGTAGGAACGGGAGCGCAGCCAGCAGTCTGAGGGACGTGGTGGAAGACACTCTTTAGACCACATCTATACTACTGCATCCAGTTTTGAAGCCCCAATACAGCAAAGACATCAATAAACTGGAGTGAGTTCAGGGGAGGGCTACCAGGATGGTGAGAGCTGGAGAACTTGCCCTGTGAGGAGAGGCTGAGGGACCAGGGCTGGTTCAGCCTGGAGAAGGGATGGCCGTGGGGGAACCTCACAGCTGCCCCCAGTAGCTATGGTGGGGGGTCAGCAAGGAGACAGAGCCAGGCTAGTCACAGCAATGCATAGAGGGGGGACAAGAAATAATGAGCATTATTTGAAATGCCAAGACTCAGGCTGGGTGTGAGGAAGGCCCTTTATCACCACGAGGCAGGCCAAGCTGTGGAGATGTTACCAGAGAGACTGTGCCATCTCTCTCCTTGGAGGTTTTCAAGACACAACTGGATAAAGCCCTGAGCCACCTGGTCTGATGCAGGGCTACCCGTGCTTTGACCAGGAGGTTAGATTAGAAACCTCCCAAGGCCCCTTCCCACCTGAATTATCCAATGAGTTGACAGTTACAAAGAGCACCCACTGACTAGCACTAATTATCCCATAATATCTTTCTCATAGATTCCCTTATTAAAATTCTTGCAATTTATCATTTCCCTGGTTAGCACAAAGACTAAATTTCATCACTTGTAATGATGGTGAGATCTGTAGCTCTGGCTTGCTTCATACCCACTTTCCTACAGTGTAGAGACACTAGAGCACATTCAAACTCTTCTTGTTCTTTGCCTCTGTCTCCTAGCAACTCCATCTGCTGCCTTATTTTGTATCTTGGAAGTACATTTCAGATTTTTTTTAGTTAGGCAAAAGCTGCTCCTTTCCTGCTTCCAACCTAGCTTAACTACACAATTTTAAACGTAAAATGCTGGGATCCGTTTTGCGCAACTGAAGTTCATTTCATCTTGCATTACGTCATGACCAGACCCTCCTTCCCAGAGATCTAGGGCAGTCCTTTATCCACGTGTTCTCAGCCACACAGGAATTTCAATGAATATTAATATTTACTTCATTGTTAGTTCTGTCCATACTCATTAATCCATCTTTGGTTTGAGAGAATGTTTCTGTTTTTTTTTTTTTACCCTATTGTTTGGTCTTTCATGAGCTATAATTAGACATTCAATGGCATTTATAATTCACACAAATCTCTATTACTCATTCTTTGGCACATGACATATTTTCTTGCCAATAGCTGTGGAGCACACTGTGAAATGAGTGGCACTGAGAAGCACATAACAAGGAGTGCTTATACTGTGTGTGTCTCTGTTACACATCTGTTAAATTTAACTCATCCATCTCCATTACGTTATTGGTATCCTTGACTGCAAGTGATTAATCATCAAACAACATAAGCTCGTATTCAATCAACAGATAAAGCATCATAGTATGGGGGAAAAGGTAGAGAAAAGAAGCAAAATCAGTCTGCACTTGGAAGATGTGAGAGTGTGTCGAGAGACCACCAAAATACTATGAAACAGTCTGACTTTCTTAAAACATTTGATTATTTATATATGGAAGGGTAGCTTTTATCTACAGAGTAACTAAGTAACTAAGTAACTAAGACTTCTTTGTAGCCTACAGAAAAATCACGACATATTTCAAGCAGTTTCAGTAGAATCAGAACTCAATATCTTCAGTATCTTCAGTATCTTCAGTCTTTTTCAAAGCATGTATTTTTTAGGTAATTTAGTCATGTTTCCAAAGCTCTTCTGTTATCTCTAACTGCTTCAGGCATTGACTTTTCTGTATCAGAATAAACATTATTGGTCTGCTCATATCTAGAGTTCAATTTGTGTCTAAATTTTTTAAAAGTGGATTAAGGGGAAAAGTAGACTTTCCTTACTGCATGCACGTTAGATTGTACCCTAAGGATCTAAAACAGGAAAACAGCAAGTGCAACAGCTAGAATTTCCTCTTTTTTGTGTGTGTGTGAATATTCATGAATTTTCAGCTTTGTAAAACATCATTCCTACAGTTCCCTCTTCTGAGCTATAGGGTTGCATTGTGACACTGAAGCTAAATCACTATATGAATTATAATAGTTCTGGGGAGAACAGATCAAAAGAAAAAGCAAATATCAAAGTGTATAATGACCCAGAAAGCATCCCTTATACAAAGTACTGGGATAATGTAGACAGTTCAGCTGTAGCCCAGCCAAAATATTAATTCTGACTCTTATATATGACTTTTTTATGTGTGACTCCTTAAAACAAAGGATGAGTTTCAAAAAAAACCCATGTAATGGTGTCCATAAGGTGATACTAGAATTGACAACATTTCTCTGCATCAAGAATAGCAAGGTAACGACTACTTGAATCCTAATTGCAGGCATAAAATTCTCCCGTCTCTCTTACTCAGAAGATTTCAGACTAGTGGGCAAACTTGGCTCCTCTATCCTACCCTTTTCCTTGCTCTGTCTCTGCCAATATCTGTCCCAGCAAGTTGTTTCATAATATTTCACTAAATACCTCCAGGGATGGAAATTTTATAGCTTTCCTAACCCAGACCTTCACTGTCCTTACCATTAGAAAGTTTTCCTGAATCTGACCTGACTCTTCCCTGTTATTACCTAAACCCACTACTTCTTATCTTAAGCATACAGGACACAGAGAATAGATGGATTCTACCATTTGTGAAGCTACTTTTTACCATCTGAAGACGTTTTCCTTTTGGTCTTCTCTTTCCAGATCATACCACCACAGCTAGGTCAATTCTTCCTTATATGCCATGTTTGCTAACCCTCTGACTACTCTTGTTCACATAGTTTTTAATTATAAGAGATCTGGGGCCAGAAAAATAAGACTTTTCCAGAATTTTGATTTTTAAAACATTCTTAAGCAATAGCTAGTGCCTGACAGTACAAGAGATCCCTGGGTTGATAAAGAGGTGAGGTAGTCAACCATAAACCCCCCTTGTTCCCATGTGATGATAAATTAAAACATAGTAAAGCCCATCTGCCCTGATGACCAAGAGGTGTCTGTCGAGGCTGTCATGAACCCAGTCAATAATCTCCTAGTTTAGCAGAGCGAAATGGTGACATTGAGTAAATCCTCAAAATACTTCACCCATCTCACAGCAACAACCAGAAAAGAAGGAAGGAATACACTGCTTGTTTGTATTTTGCTCCTTCTGTAGTTGCCACTGGCAACAAGAAAATTAAGCTGTAACAAGTGTAATAAAATATGTATTGATTTTAATCAGGAAAGGATATATTGTTTTGAAAATAAATAACTGGTGGAAACAAAGATGTAATGAAAAATATGAGCTTTTTAAAATTTCTTTTTTTAATTTTCACAGCAACAGTCTTCTGATATAGTGATTGGACTAAAAGAATAGTAAATAATAGGCAGCGGACACTTAAATCGTTATATATCTCCTAGTTTTCAGCTCAGCATCTGCTGCATGATTTCTTAGACTTCCAAGTATGTAAGAAGAAAGACCAAGGATAAGAAAAATGCATCTCATTAAATGAAAACAAATATTTTTGAATGAGGACTACAGACCATACTCCGTTGCCATTACACAATAGAGTAATAGCACTATGTGTTATAGGGCATGATGAAATTGTCATCTTAATATAAAGAGAAAGCTACCTCTGCAATAGCAGTTTGGAGGGAGGGGATGGTTAACAGTTACAGGAAAAAAAGGGGGGAAAAAAACAGTGAGAATTAACATCTCCATTTTTCCAAAGGTGTAACATTACAGGGCTCACGTGATGCTTCACAGTGGGATAACATCCTCAGGTACCAGGTCAGAGAAGTCGTTGTCTGTCCTTTGCTACAAGTGATTTTCAACATCAGGGAGAGTTCCGATTTCAAAAATTTCCTCCTTAAAACCACAGGATTTGGTTCTTTTCTTGCACCTGTGCAAATCAAGGTGCACAGGATGCTACTAGCATTAAAGGAAAGGAAAAATAAAACACAAGAGCTTGACTATTGCTCTATTTATTTCATTAAAATCCTTTCATTAAAAGGAATTAGAGTTAATTAGCTCAGTTTGTAGAGAAATTAAGGCATTCCATGGGTATCATATTTTAGTCCTTTTATTACATTTTTCTAGTTTTTCTCTACATGTGAACCTCTATTTGAACCTCAGAACCTCTGTAAAGGTGTATATTAATGATCTTGTCCCATGTCATTAGAAAAATCAATATATCTTATTTGAATCAAATCAAAAGATTTGATCAAAAATCAAAATAGTTCAAAAATATCAGAACTGTAAAGCCTTATTTAAAGCCCTCCCTCTGCTCAGGGAAATTGTACAATTTTCAAAGCACTTTAGCAGCTTCCGTCCCTTAATTTAAAAAGATTGAAGCTACATTGCTAAGTACCAGACCCCGACTGTCCACAGCACCTAAGTCTCCCTGATGGTATTTTGGATGGATTTAGGCAAGATCATTTTGCCAGAAAGGATCTACCCCTGAGCAGCGTGGGTTTCGGCCAGCCAGCGCCATCTGACCCCAAGGCCAGCAATAAACCCAGAAGCAATCAGAACTTTAAAAAAATAGACATATTCAAGAAGACTTGAGCTAGGAACTCAGAGACCTGCACTCAGCCTAAAAATGGGAGGAGTAGTAAGATATATTTGCTTCCAGCCTGGGACTCTCCAACATAGGGTCTCATGGACGTGCTGTTAAGCCCTAAGTAGCGCAATGTGGTCAGAGCAGGAGCTTTCACCGAGTTGTAGGAAAACTAATGAAGCCGTTTCAGGAAAGGAAAGGGAATGTATTTGCTTTCTTCAAATCGTTGTGCAAAGGAGAAAGGTATCGTTGTCCAACTGGAAGGCCAAGAGGCCCGTGGAGTGGCTCACCCTGCAGGGGCAAGAGCCTCTCTCTGGTCTGCGTGCATCACCGTGGAGTGGTTATTACAAAAAGTGAATTACAAAAAGTGTCTCAGAAGTCATTCCTGTTTCTTGAAATGCAGCCGGAGGGTAACGAAGCCGCGTTAGGTGATTCCAGCTGCATTCGCCACCTTCCATTTCTTACACAGTGGGCTACCTGGAAACAGCGAATATGCTCAGTCTTTCCTGTTGAATCTTTTCTACCTTGAATAAAACAATTAAAATGTGACGCAGACTGGCAGATAGCACAGGAATGAAGCCTGGTCTCCGCTTTAGTTCATTACTCTGGATCCTAATTTAATGAAAATACCTCATGTGGCCCAGAATTAAACTGATATCCTTTGGAAGGTGCCTTTTCCCCATTTTTCTTACCAACTAGCTCAGGTAGCTCTTGATGCGCTGGGGCTGTGTGTTCCCCATTCACGAGCACCTAATTCTGCACACACGCATACATACACGCATGCACACACCCGCTGGTGCCGCGGAGGGATGCCACTTGGCAGCACTGTCCTTGCAAGGTACGTACTGTAAGCCTACATTTTTCTGCGAATCTAGTTCGCTGGGAAGCTAGTTAGGTGATTTTTTTCAAAATGTTAGTCATGTTGCTTAGTTACAACAAGCAATATTTAAGGGCTTGGACACAATAGACCTAACTAACCTTTTTGTGAGAAATTCTCGGAAAAATAAAATGCAGTACAACCTATCACTGAATCACTGGTTTGAACTGATAGAGACTAAAACCTACAGAAAATGTTATTTTTGCCATTAACTCTGATGAAACAAGGATTTCATATTATAGCCTTTTTGACCCAGTTTGAACAGTAAACATGAGAAGTCATTTCTGGAAAAGGTTCATTTGTACCATGATTTGAAAATTGTGAAGCACAAAAAGTCCTTATCGCAAACATTTTAGGATTTTTGCTCCTGTTGTGGCAGAATTTAGCATTCCTTTTCTGATGATCTGACTTCTGCAATTAAAAAAATGCCTGGAAATGAGAAATCACTCTTGCAGTGCTAAATATATGCAACAATAAGGAATGTAAAATCCCCAGCTTTGATGGCTTATTTTTATAGCATTAATTTACTAGGTTTTTCCTTCTGAAACATCAATATACTGTACAACTAACAAGAATGTTCAAAATCATTCAAATATTGATACAATCCACTCTCTGTTGCTATGATACTGTACTCATTTTATATTCTCATGTAGGAACACTTCCTCTGTCGTTTACTACCAAAAAGACAAGACAAGAAAAGGCTAGTTTTATTTCCTTTCCTATTTAAGGTGAACTTAAACAGACTCACTATACTTCTCACCTTGCCTTTTGATAGAATTACAGGGCTGAGAAGTCAGTTTGGACACCAGTATTGGGTGTGCAAACCTTTTATTTTTAACTTAGTTACCAAAACACTGAAAAAGAATAAAAAATTTTACATGTAGAAATCTACATGTCTATATGATGAGATATATGTGTCCTGTGTGGGAAGAGCCCGGAAATGGTTAATGAAAGTCTTAATTTCCTCTTCTACCTGTGCCCACACTGACAATTAAAAGCAGCTAGTAATGAGAAAAGCCATGGGGACAGCAGATGTGAAACTTGTCCTGGAGATATTTTGGCCTTGTAGGTTAAGAGGCACTGCCAAAAAAAAAAAAAAAAGAAAGAAAAAGTGCAATGACAAAACAACGGAGTAGAGAAGCTGGATAAGTGACAGATAAAACTTTTTTTCACTGTTTCCTTTGAAGTTTCTGGGCTGTGGTTTGAAGAACAGTCTGGTACTGGCTCATCTTTATCCTGTGCTACTAGTTCAGCTAGTTTAAATCGGATGGACTGATTTGCCTGTTCCTGAGGAATTGGTGGTGGGACTGTTCTGACCTAAAAAACTGTGTCTCTGCTGCCATGGTCCCCTGTCCCTCCTGAGAAGGTAACATGTAGGGACCATCTCCAGCTCTATGATGTGGCCCTGACTTTGCTGGGCCTTTCCCTAATCGTCTTCTACAATAAGGGCAGCCTGGCCTTTCTTGTTCTTTGCTGTATCTTGAGAAACTCAGGCGGGTGAAAGGACATAAGCAAAATGCATATCCTAACCTCCACAAGAAGGAATAAAACCAAAAGAGGTCTGAGAAGGAACAGTGACTTGGGGGGTGGGGGGGTGGGGGAGTCACCAGCCTTCTCATAACATCTTAAAACCTTTGGTACTTATGTTGGTACCTTGGTTCCTGGTACCTATTGGCCCCATCCCTAGTTTCCCTAGAGCCCTGCAGGCCTTCTCCCAGGCTCTCCAACCCACAATGAATCCCACCAGCCTCCTGCATCCTCCGTAAACTTGCTTGCACTGCCAAAAAGCTTTGAGTTAGTCCTGGCCCTTAGCCAGAAGGGAACTGGTGGCTTTGGAGGTAAGGGAGCAATGGGCTAAAAAGCACCAGAATGGAGAGAAGATCATGACTGAAGAATCATATTTGAAGATCATATTTGCCCAGAATTTATGGTGGGGCTACACATCTCCAAATTCCCTGTTGGGTAGGGATTAGACCCTGAACTATATTGACAGGAGGCATTGCGGGTGACAGTGATAAGCCCCTCTAGAGGAGACTCTCGTGGACGTTGTTGGAGCTCTTTATGTAAATATAAAATTGAGCAGTTCTTCAACAAGAGCATCAGGCAGTTTGCAAGAAGACATTTAAACTACATAGGGAATAACACTGGGCAGTGAGGGCTTTGGTAGGAGTAGCGCTGCATCCACCTGTCATATGATCATGCTTTCTCTACAGCTGAGACATTCATGGTATAACTATTCTGGCATAACAGTATTAGCAATGGGTTGTTACACTGGTCTGATTATACGCTAACACAAACACATTAGCAAATTTTCCTGTGCAAACAAGCCTCACAGAGGAGAGTGCAATATCTTTAGTTGTTCCTTGGTGAAGGACTGAAATGTAAAAAGAAAGGCATGCACAATCTGTCCTTTGAAAGGAAAACTGCAGTTCTGAGTGTCCCTTTTCTTCACAAAAAGATACATACAAAAGACTTGAAGTCAAGCCTGTTGTCTGACTGCTTTAGTGTTCTCTGCCCCTTGTTTTAATTAATGTATAGTGCCGAGTAGGAACTAAATCCTGCATGTTTTACTCAAGCAAGTGATCCCATTGACTTGAATTAAGCTACCTGCAGGATTAGAAATGGGAGGATTAAGACCTCAGTGTAGAAAATTCATTTCATTCTTTTTCAAATGCAAATAGCTGTCTCGGTTTGTCTCCTGGCTGCTTAGCACAATGGGGCCCCGATTCTGCTCCCGGTTGTGTTTCCGCGGCTGTAGCACAAATGTACACTCAACCCAGCAGAGTAACTGGGATGGAAGTGGAACAGGAGGTGCTTTAGCACATAAATACATATAGAAGAAGACAGAATAGCTTTCTCATAGGGAGTTTGTTACATTAATTGGTTGAATCCCTGAGCTTCTAGTTTGCAGTGTGGTTTTATACCTGTTTTCCTTTTTATGTAGGCAAACTTTTGCTCACCTCTCTCCCCCACTGTGATGCTGGAGGAGAGATGCTGGTACTTGATGTGCAGTATGGGAAGTCTCACATTATGTTATGACTGATGTAACTATCCTGTGAAACCATGTTACACCTGCTCTCATTAAATTGTCTTCACTGAGTTCAGTAAATTACTCAGTGTTAACTCAGCTGTAACTGAGAAACTATTTTAATTTGAAATGCCATTTTAATCTGTAACCTATTATTTTAACATACTTAATTATTGGGGGGGAGAGCATTGATATTTTATTGTTATTTTATTTAAATTATTTTTAAAATTCAATACTATTCAGACTGACAAAATCCGATTTTTTTTCAGACTGTTTCTCAGTCTCAGTATCTTCAGACTCTCCCAAATTTTTCCTAACTGTACCATGTACATATATTTCTTTATCTTTACAGCAAGGCTGAATCTTTCCAGATCTTCTCTTTGATCATTTACTTGATCTGCCACTAAAGCTAGGTTTTACCTTTCCTCTGAAGCAATACGTTAAGTACGCTTACTAGGTCAACATACTTTCCTCAATTTTGACAAAAATATTTTAAAACTGACAGTATGTATCACTGAAAACTACTGAGAAAGGAAAGTAGTGGTATGTCATCAGGTTATATCATATACCAAGGGGTTGAGTTCCAAATGGAAACTAAAAAAAATAGGAAAACAACAAAACAATGCAACTTAGAGGAGCACAACAAAGTGTTGCAACTGCTTTTCAAAAAATATCATCTGTCTTCGTCAGTGATTGCATTTCTATATCATATTTAAAAATGACATGCTCTCTTTTGAACATATCTGTGTTTGCAGCTAGAATTACTGGATGAGCAACTGCTGCCTTTATTAAAACCTTCCAGCCTTCTAAGCCTGAAGATAATCTGAAAAATGAAGCTCATCAGAAGCAGTATATTTTGTGTATCCCCCAGAAACTGTAGGTACGCTCCTGGGAGTTTGGATGTCAGGCTTACAGCTGTGTTTGCCTGTGCTGATCCTCCAAAGGTCGATGAAGTTGGCGCACCTGGGTGTGTGCCAAGTCTGATTGAAGGGTAAGATCTCAAAAGCTGTCATGCTTGTCTGAATCAATACTTCAAGTTTTTTCTCTTGAAACTTAAATACTTTTAAATGCCTTTGCAGTACAACTGTCCTGACTTTGGGATTACTCTTGTGTTTTCCTGATTTAGCAGTAAGACTCCTTTAAAGGAAAATTGGGCCAGTGCTCCTCTTAAAATGTATGAATCTAGGATGTCAAGTCCTCATCAAGTTTAATGAAAGAATAAGGAAGAACCAAGAAATTAACTATTGATTCTGGCTTTGTGGTGAGGAAGATCCTGGAAAAGTATAGGTCAATTACAAAGTTAAGAGTATGAGCTGGTTGAAAAAAATTAGAAGCTCCTGTAAGGAGACATGACACATAACGACGAAGTCGGAGTCAAGTGTTGTATTAAGCAGAGCACCTTTCTGAAAAATGACTGACATCCTAATACAGCAGATGAAGAAACAGCCAAGCACAAACTAGATGTGCTCTCTGCCACTCTTTAAAGAACTCCTTGGACTGAGGACAGGCATCAGTTAATTGAGGTTGTTTATGGGTCAAGGTGCAGACAAAGGCTTGCAGTTGGGCTAATAAAATTAAGTCAAAAATATACTACTGTCTTGGTGATATTTCACCAGGAACACCACAATGTCATAAATCATTTTCTAAAACAATAACATGATTCCTAGTAACTCTGTAAGATACCCAACCAAATCTCTGCTGCATTGCAACGAACATTTCAAAGTTAAAATACTCTGTAAATTAAATATTAATTTAAGTGTATTAGCTCTTTAATCATGGGAATGCCAGAGGAGGGGCATGGCTCAAAGGATTAATAAAGGTGCTGGACTTAAATGACTCATAAGCTCAGGAAGTGGCTTTTACAGATCTATTGCTAATCTGCGCTGCATTTGGTAGCAACTAAAATTCTCTCCATCGGTTGTTGGGTGACCAGCATAAAGCACATCTGACAGAGTTCTGAGGGACACGTCGGCCATACACACAAATCCTTAATGAGTATCCTGAGCAAAGAAACCAAGTATTTTTGAATAACAAGGCAGATCTCCCTCTGCCCACATGTGCTTTTTCAGTAGAGATTAGAGCAAGAATAGGACTCGCTAATGTGGTCCTTCATTAATGCTTCATTTAGCCCACAGCTCACACCTGCGACAGCAGTGTGACTGCACCTTTGTTTAGTGCAGGAAGTGTTGCCTTATAGCATAACATACATGTCTGTTTTTAGAAAAATCTGGGGTTTTGTTGTTTCAACTGCTTGTCAAAATATGAGGAAACTTGAAATATAATTGCAAAAACAATATTGTTCGTTCAGGACTGATGCTTAACTTTCATTTTGCATAAAATCATTCACATGAAAAAATCAGAGAAGATCGGTTTAGCACTAATCCAGAGAAAGAAGTTAGAGGCCTAAAAGCGTTGTGAGTAATATGTCTCCTGGGAACGATCTGCCTTGTTAACTTCCTCCATGACACCGTAAAAGGAAATGTCTCAGGATGGAATTCAAAACAGCCGGCATGCTCAGCAAGAAAACATCTAGAGTCAGGCAAAAGATGTCTGAAATCCCACCTTTCTCTAGAGCTCAGTGCTTCTCTGAAATTTGGATCAGCATAATTTTCTCCTGAAAATATGGGTTCACCAAACTCTGCAGGCTTACAAATTACTTTCTAAAAGCTGGTGGGTGGAGCTGCTAGTCAAGAGTAGAAGACTTTGTTCCATACTTACTATCCTGTGACAGCTAAACGTAGAATCGTACCAGTCTTACAGCACAGAAGTCAAATTCTGCATTTCCAGTGATTGTTCTGACCATGCTTATGGTGTTGTGGTTTTTTTTTTTTTTTTTTTTTTTTTTGCTATTCTCTTGCCCTCCAATGCTCCTGAACTGTTTTCCGGTGTAATATGGGACAGGATGGAGCCTGCTGTTGAGACACTGCCCTAGAATGGTAGATGCAGACTCCCTCAGATCTGGAAGGGCACTCGGGCTCAGGGAACGGTATCCCTGTTAGGTTCTTGCATAAAGAGAATCACCTCTGCTCCTCGCTCTAGTCTAAAGGTAGAGATATTTTCAGCTGCATTTTCCAGGGAGCCTGACTGACTATGTGCTTTGGAACCTCTCCAGAAAAATCCTTTGGAACTGGCGTTCTTCAAAGGACACAGAAGCTGAGAGGAATGCCCCCTTTCTGGTTCCCAGACAACCTTAAGTGAAGGGAAGAGGCCAAGCTGCTCAGAGAGGGCAGCTCTCAGCCCTGACTGAAACTACAGGGCTTAGGCATAAATTCCTCCAGTATGTGCGAGCATATTACAATGAGTAAGGACAGATCACGCACACCAAAATTTCAATTTAATTAAGTGTGTTGTATTCTTTCAGCCTTGTGCAAAAGCTTTTTTGACATGCAAAGAGAGAAGTGTATTGCCAGAGAACCTTTGAACATTACCAAGGGCAGATGTAACAAAGAAAGGAAGCAAATTCTTGGAGAGAGAGAAACAAATGCCATTAAATCTAGAAAGCCTGTGTTAGTGGACAGTCAATTGATAAAAGGTTATCAGCGGGAGATCTGACTTGTTTTTGGTCCAGTAAGTAAGGTGATGAATTCTACTTTGAGTAATGCATTCTAAAGTTAAATGGAAACCATTTCTAATTAGCTGGTTTGAGTAATGTCTAGTGAATAAAGAAAAAAATACTTGTGGCTATTTAGATATTTACAATGGTAGGTTTGTAATTTTTAAAAAAAGTTGGAAGGTTTTCCTTCAAATTGATTGATGGTAAAGGAGTGTGATAGATATCTACCACCAAAGCAACTAAGAAGGTCTCAAGTGCACTTAATTTAGAACAGCGCATCATGAACATGATGAGACAGAAAAAAAATTATGCAAATGAAAAGAAGAAAATGGCAAGGACACAAATGTGCTCGTAATGTAAGATTTATTCTGCGTGGCGCATACTTGTAGTTATGCTGTCCTAGTATTTGTCTAAATTCATTTCAGTACAAAATATAGACATCAGATGCATATACTCGTGTGTATTTTTCTAGTCCATACTGAGACACATATTCAACGTCCATTTGAGTAGTTTTGCTATACCTCATGTTTTCTCATATTAGAGTTCAAATACAAAGACAGAAGAAATTAGTGTTTGCTATGAGTCTATCAAGGTAAGGGGGGTTAAAGAGCTTTTGTTTAACACCTTCTTGCTTCGAAAGACTGCAATACAACTTCTAACAAACTGCAGAGTTCGAATTCATAAATATGCATATTAATTAGACTGTTAATCCACAAAAATGACTTTTTTAAGAATACTTTGTGTTGCAGCAGTTGAGATGATTAACTCATTTCCACATCTCAAGGCTTTGAAACAAGTGAGTGCACCTATTTTAACTTGCCGATTTGTGATATTTTAAAAGACAAAGCTTACTGGCTATTTTATTTTTTTAATTGCAGGAAGACTACCCATACTCTGTATTTGTAGTTTTTAGAATAGAGTTTCAAAGGTACACTTTCTACGAGGAAGGTGAAGTCGGCATTTAAGGCTCAGTTCAGCTGCGCAGACATCGGCACCTAGTGCCGTTCTGTGGCACCTGCTACAGTCCCGTGGGGCTGGCAGATAGGACACAGGAGCTTTTGGGAGGCCTGCTTCATTTTGAAATCCCTGCTGGAGCACAGGCTGGATGCACACTCTTAGATGCCTGCTTTAAAAAAGCAGCATCTGGATCTGTGGGAGATCCAGATCCAGAACTTTCGAACAAACAAATCCCATTGAAAATGATGATTTTTTTTTATGGCCAAAGGGGCATCACCTGGGCCTCGGAGGAGCTGGTAGGTAGAGCTGGTTTGTGGTTCACCCCTCGCTGGTTTAGGTGGGTGATGGCAGCGGTTTTCAGCACTGTGGCCGCGGGCACCACCTGCTTTCCAGGAGAGCGGTCGCTGGGGCAGGGCCAAGGGAGGAAACGCAGAGCCGGGCCGGAGCTGCCGCCGGCGCTGTGCCAGCACGCGCACGCTGACGTTTCCCCAAATCCCAGAGAGCAGCTTTTCTGCTGAGCAGGTGAAAGAGCTGATGCCACCTGGCTGATCATTTTTTCCTTCTTTACGTTCATAGTAGTACACACACACTACCATAACTGTCAGCATTTACCAGCTAGGGGGAGAAAATATGAAATATCTGGGTCATTATTTACGGTAAGTGTGGCTTACAACAATCTCTGTCATATTTGCAGTTGAGACCCCTTGCTTCAGATTTCTATATCCTATGACACAAAATAAGGCTATCATTCAGAGTATTTTTATGGCACTTTCCTGGAGGAAAGGCTTGATACTGCAGTGTTATTAGCATTTCTAGACTCATGTATTTATAAAATGTGTAGATTTTTAACAATTTCTGTCACAGACGAATATAAATTTGTTTCATTAGTATGAGTAAAATAACAACTTGAATGACTGAAGCTTTCATACTTAAATTCACAAATAAATTGCTCATTTGTTCTGTCTTTTCCTAGATTGTTAATGTCAATAGCCATTCAAATTTTTGTATGAGTTATGATTTATAATATTTTTGTGGGAAATCTTTGTGCTTTTGCATTCATTTTTGCTTAAAATAGCACAATGGTATGTAATGTTGATTCACAGACATCTGCTATGATTCATCAGTTTATTCTGTTCAGAAAAGAATAAAGGCTAAGTAGTTCACATATTTTTAACAAAATTGCTAAAATTAACAAAACATAAGTAAAAAGCTTAATTTGCTACTGCCTAAGAAATCATCTATATTTTAAAACAATGCTAGATGAAAATGCAGACACCTTCTCATTTAACTTCACTGATTTGCAGTCTTACCTTAGTCACTGTGACATCGTATACATTAATTTGTTCTTTTAAAATATTCATGATCTAAATTAAGTATTTAAAATAATTTCCATTTTGAGTCTTAATATGAATATTAAAATCCCAAGGCATCTCAGAACTTGCATATTTAAAACACCTTTTAAATTTACTTATAAGGTCTTGAAAGTATAGTAATCTGTTGAGCTGACCAAGTAAACAAATCGTGTAATAATTTGGTATTATAATAATTTTGGTAGCAAGATTGTGAATAGATGATTGTTTGGCTTAAAGATCAATCCTGTGAATGTCCTTCCCTCCCAAGTGCAATCACAAATAAAATATGTATCTGCCTAGCATCTGCACTAAATTAAAAAAGGAAAGTACTATTTGTTGTATTTTTACGTAATTTTTTGATGCAACTTGCTAGCTGAAAATGAGAAGCAATCAGTGTCTGCTTCCTCAAGACCCACTGAAAATGTGAAAGACAGGTCAAGCTACGCATGACTAGTTATGGTACCAAACACAACTGCACAACAGACCACTTTTTTAACTATACAGTTCCAAATAATCCCACAGCCCAAGCAGATTTTTAACTTCGTACGGAACATATGAGCTTTATTTCAGAACGACTTCTGGCAATCTCAGGACCAAAATATCTTAAATTGAGCACTCAAATGCCTCAAACTTTTTCTGTAGGAAGGAAGTAGAACACCAAGAGAAATGTGGCTACAAGTTTTGATAAAGATAAAAATAATATGGAAATTATTTATGTGAACTTTACCCACAGTGCAGCATAATTCAAATAATTTCAAGGTGATCTTGTTGCACAGGCATCATATCGGTAATTTCCCAGAAATATCTAGTCTGTGCCATTTATTTTGTTGCTAATGCTGGAAGACTTTGCAACAAACCTGCAGGGCAAATTCTGACAAACTAGATGAGATTAAGGTGACAATTCATTTCGCTGAGTGATGGGCAGATGAGTTTTTAGACTGCTATACCTTTCACAAAGATGGATATGAACAAGATGTGGCAATTACCTGTTTATTAAGCTTAGCAAAATCACAAATCCATGCCTGCTGAAATTCATTTCATTTTTTTTGCAGTGTATACCATAACACTAAAGCTGTGTGTTGTGAATCTAAACAGTTTACTTATACCTCCAGCCTAGTGGAATACGCAATACTGTAGGTGTTCTGACTTCCAAGTATGCTTACATAAATGCTGAGGACAAGCAAACAGATTTATAGATTGTTTTTTACCTGGGTGCTGCGCTGGGCATTGCAGTCCTAGGTTCAAAGGCAGTATGCAGTATTGGTGAGACAGCATTAAGTCTCTCTTTGCCTTAACCATCCTCCAAAGCTATTTCGGGAGGTTTTGAACCCTCATAGGTCCCCACACCAACCTTGAGGAGTTTCCATACATATCTTAATTTCATTCTGTTAAAGTATAAATCTGTTAGGCCCATCACAGCCATCCCATTATTTCAGACATCGTCAACTGGAGCTGGATGCATTTGGCAGCGTAGACGTAGAGTCCAGCCTTGCCAAGACGATGTGGCAGTGAAGGTCAAGAAGAGGGAGAGCAATCAAAGTGCAAGCAGCTCCACTTCACTTCTGCTTTCTTTATGACAGTTGCAATGCAGTCAGCCTCTTCTCTTTTCCCATCTTTCCCCCCTCTCCAACAGCAACAGAGGGAGAAGTGAACCTGGAGCATCTCTGCAGCCAAGGCTGTCTCTGCAGGGAAGGTGTCTCTTGCTTAACACTATATTTTGTCTCTGGGAGCAAGAGGCCTGTTGTGGTATCAACAGGCAGCTTTGAGAAACAACCTACTTATAGAGAAATGTCTTCCTAGCCCAAGTCAGAAGTTTTCTGGCTCTTACAGGAAAAAAAGAAAAAAAAAAAAAGACTCCAGAATGTTTCCAGAAGTCAAATATCTCAGGGTAGGTACATCAAATATATGTGAGGTTTTTTCCTTTTTTACCTGAAAATCACATTCCTTACATTCTTATAGTTTTTGATTAATTAGAATTTAGCAGGAGTCTTTGGAACATCTTTAAAATGTTTTATAATAAATCTCTGAATGTGAAAATGTCTTGCTTTTTGTTGTACCAGAGTTATAACTTTTGTTACACTCACGATTATTCTCTCAGTTCTATCTAAGGTGCTTAACAAGGTGGCTTCTGAAATTCAAGTTTGAATAAAGCAAGAGATGTGCAAAGATAGCATGTTTTTATTTACTTGTCTTCTGAACTACATGGACTAGCAATGAAGTAATTGCTGACAAATGAGCTCATTATATGAGGCTCATTATATGTGGGCTTGTTCTCCTCACTAAGTCCTCACCAGATTATGTGATCTCAAGAAGTAGGGAGTGGTAGTGCTTGCAAATATTATTTTGTGCTCTGTCTGGGGCAAGGAATTTTGCAGCCCCTTCCCAGAGAAAACCACTAAAGCTGTAATTTTTATTCATTTGTTTCCAGGATGCTTTCAGGAATCCACAAGGGAATCATTAACAGACTGCAGAAATCAGCTGTCATTTTGAATGATTCTTCTTCCTCTTTTTCTCCTCCATAGGGACCAGTACAATGATTTCCATTGAACAAGATCAGCTTTTAACCGCACTTTATACCAAGTACTCACTAAAAATAAATTAACACAAACAACATTCATTAATGTAAGTTACCATTTGTTTCATTTTCCTTTCTTCATTGGATGAGGGGATCCCACTGAAATGAGGCACTGAGGCATGAGGGGATGCCTCTGAAATGAGTTTTATTTCAATAATGATTCAGATTCTTTATTGAAACTTTGCATCAGATTTTCAGAAATTTGATGCATAAAATGTAACCACGTACCATTTAATGTGTGTGAGTTTTGCATTTTTTTGCATTATTAATCTGTTTCCTAGAGGAAGCTACAAGCTACCACGCTGCTAAGTCATTAATGAAGTTCTGCTATCTAGTTACTCAGAGGAAGTTTTCATGGGAATGGTGTTTTGTGAAGCTATAAAGATAAAGCTATACTGCTCCACAAAGTTCAGCCCTAGAACATGCTCATTCTCTGTTCCTGAACTTTAGTGTTGCCTTGACACTTGCACAATTCAAGTGCAAGCCGTTCTTCGGGGGGATAATTTTGACCCAGTGTCAGGTTTAGGTGTGCATGATGGGAGCCAGGTCTGCTCAGGTCTTCTAGATGGATGCTGTGAGTCTTATCCTCATAGGAGAGATGTGGATTTGAACATCTTGAGAGACCCATCAGTGCTTCAACACTGTCTCACTGATATCAGCTACTTAAGAACTGCCTCCAACAAGAGCTGCTTCTAGCTGCTGATTCAGCGACTATTCCTGGAGAAGTATTTTTATCATTACTTAAACTGCTGTTGCTCCAAGTGTCATAGGACTTATGCCCTGTGCATGGAAAAACACAGGTAAAGCATTTTTCCTCATTTGTGGAAGGATGATTTGGGGCAACTGTATTCCTTTGTCTTTTCAATCACAGTATGTTATAGCAAAAAAATTATCTTAATTTTTTGGATTTTAATTTTCTTTAAATTTTCCATATAGCTATTAGTTATATAAATAAAGCATGAAAGGGAATGATTTAGCAATATTTACCATAACAAATTGTTAGCTAGTAAGGACCACGCCACATCTCATCAGAGAAAAGTAGACAAATACAGCTGAATAGACACACATTTTACAATTTGAAACGTTCACTGGGGAACTCATGAAAAAAATCATATAGAGAAAATTTTATTTAACCAAAATTTTCACTTTGTCCAGATCTCCAAAGATGGGCCTATCTAGTCAGTTCACTCTAATTAGCTACTGCAGAACTGTCTCCTTATGAACTCCCTACTAAATTCTACCATATGTTACATTTTATAAGCCTGAAACATTTCCTGCAAAATAGGTCTGGCTGTGGATATGTGGTTTAGTCAAACATTTTTCAGGCATCTAGAAGGTGCTCATCAACAGAGTTTCATTCAATTAGACTGGAATCTCCTGCAGTTCAATGTTCGCGATGCGTTTCATGAGGAGTTTCTTATTGAAATGGGTATTTATACACATGATGTCCTCTAATCACAAGTGCAGAAAAGCATTTGTGAGCAATCTGATCTGTGGGCAGCAACTAGTTTTTACTTCTGATTTATAAATGTCTCAGACATTTAATTATAACATAAAAATGCCAACTTACAATTTGAGTTGCTAGTATCACAGAAAGTTATGAATATAAAGCCTGCAAATTTGGCAGTAACTTGGCTAAACTTGACTGATACACATAAGCAAATTATGATAGACTTACAAATAAGCAACTGAAGAAATGACCCAGTTTGACTGGAGCTTAACTGCAAAGTAATAGTTGGGATCAATCTCATCCTTATCAATAACAATCAAGAATATCTTAATAAAACAATTTAAAATAAAAATGTTCTTTTCTTATGCAACAAAAATTGTTTAACTAAACACATTTATTTATAGCAAACAGAAATATCAGTTCCTTTCACAGCATGATACTTGGATCATCAGGAAATATTAATCCAGTATTAACATGGTACTTTTCTCCTAATGAACTTTACAAAGCTTGTATCACACCAGGGATATATAAACCATTTCATGCCAAAAATTCCCTCCTGCTCCGTCCCATCTCTTAAAATCCTTATGGAAATTATTCTGTTGGTACTTCATGAGAGAATTTGGGGGAATATAATCTGGATAGAGACATAATTGTTACAAGCACTGGTGTATTTTTATGTATACTGTATTTTACTTGCTGTAGTCCCCAGAGCATCTTAGAAAAATCCTACCTGCTTTGATCAGACTACAAGAGCCGGTCATGTCTCCCTTGCACTACCTTCCAGTTAGAGCAACTCAGTCTCTTACTAACAGAATGCTTAATTTAAACTGATTAAAAAACATAGGAAAAACATTTTTTGCATAAAGGATTGAAAATAATGCAACTTCTATAATTTATTAACGCTGATTATGTGGTATTACGGAATGATTCTGTAAAATTTACCATTTATTAAGAAAAGCCAGACTCCTTATTTTGAAACTGCAGGAGAGAGAATCAAAGGAAGGCTGATAAGGATAAAAGATGGCGAGATGCTGTTATTCACTTGTTGTCAGTGGCAAGAACAGTCGTGTGCCCTTTAGTCTTTGCTATTCAGCCTGCTGTTCGTGTGGGTCACACAACCAACCACTTCTTTCAGTCAAAGGAACAGGAACAGAATTGTCTGCACTGAGAGAGGTGCCAGGTCTAGGCTGAATTTACGAAATCTAGCCACCGTATGGCCCAAACTAACGAGTAGTTCTAGGCTGCACAGATAAAAGTACTTCTCTGCACACTTAGTATTTTCTAGCACAACAATTTTCCTTGAAAACAGAGGACCAACAGGTTAAAATCTAGAGAAATAATAGATTTCTTCATTACCCAGAGGATAGGCATAAAATCAGATGGCACAATAAGAGATTGCCATGTTCTGTCTGTGATCCCACCTACGATGCCAGTTTTTAAGCAAGTCTTGTTCACTGATAGATTTGTCACTCGTATTTTATTTAAGATGAAAGGCTACTGGTTCTCAAAGAAAACTAATGGAATAGAACAGATTACATGCATGCCACTAAGTCATAGTTATTAATGTAAATACTGTATACAATCACAATTCGGATTTGTTTAATCTTATACGGATCCACTATGTTTTAATATGAAATCAAGAAATAGTATATTATTTAGATCACCCAATGCACTGATCTTTAGCAGCTAAGACAACCGAGATCCTTACTGAAAGCTGAAACAAATACAGGCCACCTCACTGAATCCCTGTCTAAATTATATTTTGTTTGACTCTCCCCACTGTATCTCCCAGCACTAAGACAGAGCAAACATTTCGGAAAAGGGTTCAGCACAATTTCCCAGAGTCTTGTATGAACATTTATAATCAAGATGAATTATGCAAATACAATCTGTACTCTGATTAAGAAAATGAGAATGCCTCATACCTGCCTTACACAATTTAAATAACCTGCACATTTATGTCATTGCATACAGAGCTAATTATACTAAATATCTGACACCCCTCAGGCTCTTGCATGACTCACAGTGGACTGTTTTTCCATGAAGGAACATCACTAGAACATAAAGTCAAGGAGTAAACATCACGTTTAAGTAGAGTGAGCATTCGCTGACCAGTATTTTAATTTTAGAAATAGATAAAAATCGACCTGCTTAATTTTAAGTCTGCTCATCTGAAATCACAGGCCCTCGGTCTTCTTTTGTGAAAGCTCTTCCATAGTACAAAGACATCTTCACTCCCCTAATAACATATGAGTAACTCCATAGTGCCTAGCACACACTCTTGCTGAAAAGTACTACCAATACTCTCTCTAGTCTAAGAATGTCCACTACCCCTGCAATGTGATAGATCTCAATCACTAGATATTTTGCTGATAGTCTTATTAAATTTCATTCATTTGCTTAGCCTTGCTAAATAACTCTCTTCACAGCTTTTGATCACTTCTGATGTTTAGAGATAGATAATTTCTTCTTTTTTGATCACTATATGTGCAATTTATATATATACATATATCTATGTATAAATGTATATTTCCATATGCTTGGGAATTGTAGAAATATATCTGAATTTTACAAGTAATTACTTAGATATACAATGATATATCTACATACATATATGAATAGCGTATGCATTTGGGTGTGTACACATATATGTTATTTTTAACTATAAGGGCAAGGGTCTGGAGTTGACCTCAAGCAACTGCCTAATCTTTTCCTGTGCCCCCAAGGAAGGATCAGCCATGCCTAATTCACTATTCTACATACAGCTCTAATAACGGAGTGCCATAGTATCTTGGAGATAGACTATAGAAAACTTGCACCAGTATTTTAGAGTACTTAGCTGCAGCTCATGGAGCCCATGAGATAAAACCAGAGATGGGTCATCCACTGCTAAAGGAGAAAATAGGCACAAGGAGGAGAAGAGAAGGGGAAGTGTCTGACTAAAAGCCTGGCCACAAGAAAGTATCTTCTTCTAGCCGTAGATATCCTCCATGTAGCACTATACCTTAAAAAATAATAAACAGACAAGTTACAGTCTTAAGTCACATTTGGTTTGTAATCCTCAGTACCCTGCCAGCTCCTTTGTAAAAAGCCCAAGTCAGCCTTCTCCATCTTGCATTTCTGCAGTTGGTTATTTCAATCAAATTTTCACTTGTCACCGTGCAATTCGAATATAACTATGTCAGGCCACTTCTCCTACCAGTCAAGGTGATTTTCAATTCAGATTTTGTCATTCACAATTCTTACAGCTCTTGCCAAACTGATATTGTTTGCAAATGTAGTAAATGTCCTTTCTGACCTATGATGCAAATCATTAATGATTGCATTGAGTAGCATCCAGTCTAGGGTAGGCCTTTGTGAAACCCTTCTCGATATATCCCTAGAGTTTAACAGCAAGCCATTGAAACCACTGCTTTGAGCTCTATTTTTGCACCTAGTTGTGCATCCGCTTTGCAGTGGTACCATCTAGATCCCTTGCTTTTGTATGCAACTGTCATGTGAAATGGGGCCTGTAGCCTCTCAATGGTCAAAGTAAATTATATCTGCTGTTTCTGCTTTATCCATCGGCCTTTATCCTGTCATAAAGAGAAATAATTTGATTTGACATGATTTGTAACAGACAAATCCAGGAGGGCCGTTATTTTTCACCTTTGTTTCAACAAATTTGATTATTCATTCCAGTACTTTCATGGGAACTGAAGTTAGGATAAATGGCATACAGTTTCCCGGTTTAGCTCCTTCTCCCTGGTTTCCAAGGATCAGTGCTATTTTTGCCCTTTTACAGTCCTTTGGAACATTATCCATTCTGCATGAGTTCTCAGATATAAATGCAAATGGCTTTGAGATGGTCTCATTCAGTTTCCTGAACCTCCTACTGAGAATTTTACTTGGCTGAGCAGGTTTGAAAAAGTTTCAGGAATCTCTCACCTTTTCTTTTCTTCTACTACATTGATTCTCACCTCTATTTCCATACGTTAATTGCATTAATCATCTTCACATCACAAATGTGAAGACTGAAAAAAAGGCACTAAATACTTCAGAGTTCTCAGGATCTTCCATTATTGGATAGCCTTTCCTTTTGACTAGGGCTATTTTTTGCTCTTCTAACTAACAGTACACTTACGGAATATTTTGTCTTTTAATAACTGTTTCTCTTTTTTATACTTTTTGATTTTGTCCCTACAAGCTCATGCTATGTTTTTATATTCATCCTTATCAACTTCTGCACAGTTCGTTCTGGTGTTTCAGGTCACTGAAGAGTTTATATTGCAGTCAAACTGTTTGCTTAGTATACCATCTAAGTAAACTTAGTTTTTCTTTGCACTGGGTTAGTTTGCATTTGTGACCTGAGTATTGCTTTTAAGACTCTATCAAACCTTGTCATTTTTCCTTGTTTAAGTTAACTTTGCAAGGGTTCCTGACTTTCAATTTTCTGAGTTTACTGAAGTCTGCTTTCCTCAAATCCATTCATTTTAGTTGTTTTTATCTATCTTAAGAGTCAAGAGCTTATCAAATTCATCATCATGTTAACCCTTGTCCATCCACTTTCACTTTTCTAGTCAGTTCTACCCCATTGGCTGGAATTAAATCCAAAAGTGTTTCACCTTACCCTCACCTTACACTATCACCTCATCTGCTCTATTTGTTTGCAAGCTGGTGACTAAGGCACTAGAGATTTTCCACTGACACTAACTGCTGATTTCAGTGTCATAAACTGAGTAAAAAATTTGTTTTTTACTCATAAAAAAACCACACCTGACACAGCTTAAGAGTCTACAGAAGACCCTCACAATAACATTTTATCATTAACCAGGTAGGTTCAACATGTCTATCTACCCCTGTGATTTGAGCTTGAATGCCTTTCTACACATCTTTGATATAAAAGGCAACATCTCTTCTCTCTTCTATTCACAAATAAGTCCTACTTTTCTATATTAATATTCCAGTCCCCTGAATTGTTCCTGTTATGCCAGTTAAGTCATTATTTTGATTATATACTAAGATATCAAGTTCATCCTTTGCACTACTTACCTAAATCTAATCTAATGCATCACACATCTAAAATGCTCACTATTCTTCTTTTCTCTCTATCACCACCATTACGGCAATAGAAACTCTCTCTTTCAAATTTTAGGCCTTTAATGTCTGCCTGTGAGCTTATGCTGTCATCGTATGCTAATCTAGTCTAAAACTCGTGTCTTCCACAGTGTGGAGAAAGTTCCTCTGTTTTTTGGTAGCGCCAGAGTGAAAACCTCTGTGGAAGAAATGAACCATACTTCTGCTTAGCAGTCCTCCTAAGAACAGCACCCACAGTCAGGGAAGCCAAAATCACCTGGCTGGCATTATCTGTGGCCATATATTTTTATCTAATTTATCTATACCTATCTGGACCTTCTCATTTGCTAGAAAGCTTGAAGGGAACTCCACTTGAGCCATCAGTGGCTTCAGTCTTGCTGCAAGAGCTTTGTAGGTACTCACCTGCCTACGATCACTCCTGACAGTATCTTAGAGCCCATGACCCATGGTGCTCAGTTATGTGAGTGTCAGGCTCCCTTTTCACAGATTCACAGATCCTGTTTCCTGGAAGGCAGCACACTTCACAGGATGTTACTTCAACTTAGTAAATGGCTACCTTCAGTATCCCCAAAAGTGGGTCACTAAACAATCCCTGTATTTTTCCTCTTGAAAGTGGTAATCATAAACTTCTAAACCTTTTGGGCATGCGATTCCTCAGCATTCATCACTGAGGCCCGATCATCACTCTTTCACAGGGTAGTGGATTGATTTGTGGTCCATAAAAATGCCTAACTGGTGACAAGGCAATGCAGAGAGAACCAGCAGTTGGTTTCCATCCCAAAGCCACCACAGCACCTGTCAGCAGTGTCCTATCACCTCTAGCACCCCCATCACCTCTGTATCCTTCACTATTGGATATTCCTATGCATATCCATCAGTCAAGGCCTCACAATATTGGATGCATTTTTATCTGTTTCCTAAAGGTTTACAAGCGTGCACATCCACTCTGGCCATAATTCTTGCAAATCAAGACCAGGACCTGGGTAAATAAATTAATCTGCTTTCCCATCATTATGTTTCTGTGGTTCCTGCACATTCTTGTCTCCCTTCTCCCTCGCAGAAGTACCATTCCCCATTTAATCTGATTTTGCCTACCTTACTGCTCTATCCAGTTTTTACTTCATTCTTCGATCAACTTCATACTTCCGTCCTTACTCTCCTTCATAAAGATGGATCCAAATGAACTCAGTATCTCAAGTGGGATACAACTTTCCTATTCTTTTATGATTAGGACCACTTACAGTAAATGATTAATTCAAGACCTCTTACTTCAAGATCATACCTCTTTTTTTCCAGCTAGCCAAAAATAGCCTGATATTTTTTGTGACTTTTTTCCTAGAATTATTGGAGCGATACATATTCATTCAGATTTATGTTTGCCACTGTAACTCTTCTTTAAATTCACTGTTTAACAGCCCTTACTTATAGTTGGGCAAATGATCAAATAATGTGTAGACTACTGTCTTGTATATCGTTAAAAAACCCATGAAAAGCTCTCAGAATGGCTATATAAATACTCAGCTCAAGGACAGACACAGATAGATTTTTTATGGTAAATATCTGTGGCACTTTCCATATGCATTTATGACAGATTCATATGCTCATAGAAATGAATGAAAAAAAGTTAATAGGTTCACATTTCTTGTTGAAAAAAATAGAAACATGTATTTTTATAGAATTATATTTGTCCAATTCCTTTCATTAGCTTTCTCTATTAGGAACTCAAAGTGGGCTTTTTGCCCTACTTTAGCTTCATAAAAAGCCCCCTTCTCTTATAGACATAATCATCTATGATCTTCTCACCAATTCAAGCCTCTCTCAGAAATTATTTTGCACTATTCCATGGTGATTTCACTCTGGCTTACTCCTGTTGTTATGCTATCCAGGCACAGATACCAAAAGCTGTTGAAGTCAATACAGGTATCAATCTCAAAACTCAGATCACTGTCCTTATTATAATATTTTTCTTGTTTCCCTGCTGCTGCAATATACTGTCATTTGAAAATTTTGTTAAGGAAGGGAGCAAAGGGGAAGATATAAAACAGCAAAGAAAGTAGGAGACACAAAAATAAAAATGGGTAGAAAGAGATAGAAAAATAAAATAAGAACAGACAGAAATCTAGGAATGTCTGATAAAAATTTTTTAAGAAGAGTCAAATTTATTTTTTCACATGGTTCTACTCAGATTGAGTTGAGTACATCCGCAGTAATACACCTATTCAGTTATAGCTTCTAAGCTTACACATATGAGAAATATTTATATCAAAAAGCTAGCAGGTACTTCTTGTTATCTTTTTAAGTTACCAAATGTTAAGAAAAGGAAAATTAGGAAACTTTAGAAAGCAATGATAAGAAATAAATAGAATAATTTCGAGTCTAGTAACTTTTATATATCCACCTTCGTTCCCTTGAAGATGACAGTAAACTCCAGGAAGTAATGTAAACACAAGAGGTTTTTAAGTAATTTGCTTGTGTCACCATTAAGTGGTAATATAGCAAACATACCTCTGTTGCAAGCATGATTAAGAGAAAACAGCTGAAATTGAATTGTAAACAATAAGCCTGAATATCGAACTTCGTGGTAGCAAATATATGTTGTCCTATTCATTTTACTGGTATTATATGTGTAACTGAAAAAAACCATATTTGGCCCACTGGAATCTCCTAGACTAGGAAACAAGCTCCTAGGGGAGCCAGGTTTAAGCTCCTTTACTTAACACAGTAAAATGCTATAACACAAAAATACTAAAAATTATTCTAATGGGCAGCAAAGTGTACTAGATGCTCAACCATGATAGGTCTTTCCCATCTCCAGTTCGTATGAGTCAACGTATAAAGCTGATTAATTTCTAGCAGCTTATGGCTCACCCTCATTTCATTCAACGTTCAGTGAAATATTTTAATTTCCATTATCACTGCGAAAGCAATGTGACTAAGAAAGACACCACTGACATTTTGGTCGTTCTCTCTTGTTAAAATGCACATCTCTCATATTAATATTGCCATGATGTATAGCATTTTCTGACAAACTCTCTGATTTACATGTAACAATCTTCTAACTATGTTGCAATCTGCTTTCACATTTCTCTGTAGAAATAAAAATAAAAAATTAATGTATTTTCATTATCTTATGTTCTCATCCCAATTGAATATAAGAATACAGAGCTGACGCAGCTGTATTATCTGATTAGATGGTGCAAGTCCAAATATTTTCTCTTGCAATATTGAAACAAATCAGGGAGCATGTTAGCTGTTCATGGTTCAACATGCTACACTCTTGTGAATGTGCTTTATAACTGCATATGCAGTGATTTAGAAATTAGAAGTTAATTCTATATTTTTGCAGTAGAAATAAGAATACATTGAATTTAATTTTTCTTAGGCATTGTAATTACTGAGAATTATTTTTATCTACTTTAAGTTTTGGGGGGCTTTTTTAGTCTTCAGCTTAAATTCTGAGCAACAATCTTTCTTTTCTATTACTAGTGAAAGAGAACAAAAATACAGTTGTATGTCAGCTTCCTACAAACTGTGAGAAAATAGAAGTATCAGTTTTGAAATAAATCAAAGCTTTTAAGTTGTAGGACATCATAGATATCTAAAATCCTATTTATTAAGATTAAACTTATGAAAAGAGAGGCAATAGGAAAGAAAAACTAATTTCCATGTGAAAGCTTAGAAAGATATGCTAAATAATAAAACTCTCATGTTAGGTTGTATTACAATGAGAAGTAGCATCTTGGATAATACCATTTATTGGAAACACACACAATTACAGAATGCTGAAGAGACTGGGATCTCCTTTTTTACATAGTATTGAGTGGTTTTCCTCATAATTCTCCTGAATGCAAACTCTTTCAAGCAGGTCAAATATTTGTCTAGGTTGACAAACTTTCAAATTTTATGGCTGTGGATTAAATACATAAAATATCCAAGTCTTTAAGCATCTTTTTAAGAACTGTAAAAATATAACAAAATAATTTAAATGTGATAAACATTATTTCTGTTCTGTACTGTGGTCGCTCTTTTCTCTCAAGTTCTCACAAGCGCAATTTCTGCTAATTTTGTTCCACAAAATATCTTTCTTTTTCATAGGTCCTTCTACTGACTTAAAGAATGAAAAATGTATATTTTAGCTCTTGTTTTGTTTTTTTTTTTTTTTTCGTCCAGCTCTCCTTATCAGTGCTGCTGGCTATTCTTAGCCAGAAGATTTATTCTGTACTTTCCCAGTATCCTACATGCCTGTGCTATTGTTTATATTTTTAATTGTAGGAACTGAGGTTGCCCATAACAAGGTTGGCACTGAACAAAGTAACAACGGAGTCAGGACTTCAATTACAGAACTGGGCATTAAAAAATTTAAATGACACTAAAAGGTGCTCTCAGAAACTCATTCGCTGTGGAGGGATTGGCAGGAAGACATACGTGGCCAAAAATAGATTTCAGTTGGGGAAATGAGACAAGTTAGCAGCAGTAATGGAGACTAAAAAGAAAAAGGGGGGAAAAAATCACAAAGCAAGGAAGGAACTAAAATGCAAAAGGTCAATACGGAAGGAAAGGAAATGAAAAAAAAGAAAGTAAATAGAACTGCAGGGAGAAGCAAAAGAAGGGATATAAAAATATAATCAGAATATTCTATTAAATAAGTTAACACTAAAATTAAGCAGAATGTTTTATTTATAACGAATGTATTTCAATGTTTACATCATTTGATTAAATCAAAATGTAGGAATCAAACTGACAGCCTTTAATCAGTTGTGACTGATGAAGGAATTTTGAGAGAGTTTTTGTTTCCTAGTTTTTGTTTCCTGTTTTTTATTTGAAATTCTGATATTTCCGACACAAAATGTTCCAAGCTGATAATGCTAAAACCCCAGAATTTCATATTGCTGAATTTAACAACGACTACTAAACACATTTTATAATGAAGGTGAAGACTGTGCTCATATGACACCTAGAATTTTCTGTATTTTCATTTTCTTTTGCTTTATCATGTATATTGTTCTCACTTTGAAGTTTATGGGGGACTTAGAAAGAACCCTATGCCAGAACGCACATTGCTGTCAGCACACCGCATTTCCAAGGCAGCCATGCTAGCTCTAATGAATGAAGCACACCCAATGAAAGCTGAAGAAAGCAAATCTCCCAAATTGCATAACTCTTAATTTGCCCAGTACAAGGTCGGGCATGCAACCAGCAAAAAACATCACTTGCCAATTTCTGGTTAGGGGAGGTGTTTCGAAAAAACAGAATTCTTTGATGGCAGTGATACAATAAAAGTTCACTTACGTTTTCTGCAGGATGCAATCCCACAGAAAAAAAAAGTTACAATGGTTTAAGAAGACACTGCCTTCAGCTGACAATGTAAGGCTATGTCAAATTACTATGATTCTATGATTCTACGATTCTAGGAAATTACACTTGAATTATAGTTTCTTGATTATTCGAGCTAGCCTGTCTTACTTTACATTAAGAAAACCTAGGAAAACACACTGCTGTTAACACATCCCGAGCAATGGCATCTTTTTAAGTGCTTGAGTTCAATTCACAACATGCTGTCTCTCCATTCCCCTACTTTCCCTGATATTTTCAATCTGAAAATATGAAAAAAAGTAATGCTGCCTACCAAGCAGTACCATCTCCCATCTCAGAAGACTTTGCTAGACAGATGTGGACAGCAAAGACTAGCCCATATCTTTATTTAGCACAGATAAAAAATTCAGTAACTGGAATACTACTCTTTGCCTTCCCAGGTCCTAGTCAGTAGGCTACATTCAAAACCCCACTTGTCTTTCTTTCTCGCTACTATAATAGATCTCCAATTATTTTTTGCCAAGCAGTGTAGCTTTGAAAGAAACACTTTTTGCCACCATCCTCTCGGCATCCTACACCCTCACAATGAGGTCAGTCTTCAGAAATAGGAGGTTTTGGGTTGAATCACTGAGTCAGAGAACATGAAATTTGAGACACTAGTATCAGCAAAGAGCTGAGCTCTAATGGCAATTCTTTAAGACATATATGCCTATACATTTTGCCTAGATGTGACAATATTAGGCTCTGGATGACTCATCTTCCTATCTGGTTATAGAACTATATAGCTAATGATATCAACACATACATGCAACGTGAAATATTTTACATATTTCTTGGTTAAGAGATTTATTTCTGCAAGTAGAAAACTGAAAAATATCAGCTTAGATGTACCATAAACAAACATCATAATTTTCCCTTTGTGAAAATACGTTATATGTATACTAAGGATCATGTAAGATGATGGGGTTAAGATTCCTCATTCCCATCTCAGATCTCACCTATCTTTAACTAGTGTAAATGAGTTATCCAGTCTCCCTCGAAAATCAATAAAGAGAAATCTGGCCTAGAGGGGAATTCATCTCAGCTATTTTATCTCAATTACCTTCTGGTCTTCTGGCTTAAAAACAAAGGTAATTTTTGACTAAATCTTTACTTGTTCACTTCCATGTGACTTCAAAGACGCTTTGTTTCAATGTGAGGTCAGTCACTGTTACTATTTCCAGATAAACTGAGAGATCATTTCTGATGATTGCAACCATTCATGGTTTGCAGTACTTTCTTTTTCAAAATGTGTGACTAATGAACAGTTTTTTTACATTGTTATTTTTCCTTCTAAATTGTAACATGCACTTGATAATGAGCTTTTACAGCTCCACTGACAACAAGCAGATCAGGCCACCTATCTCTTCTTTCCAACACATTGTTTTATGTTTGCTAGTAGTTTATTTATCAACTATCTCAACAGATATTTCATCATTGTTCAAGTTCTGACAGAATCCAGCATTGGAATGTACTGCAGGTCCAGACAGCTCTCAGAAGAGCTTATCAGGAATTTGTGTGAATGGCACTGGATTAACACTTGGACATTCAGAAGTGGCATAAATTTAATGTTTGCGGCACTCATTTGAAATGGTATGAAATGGTATACATGCACTCCTTCTTTGGTTAGCCTATTAGATATTTCATTGCCCAGAGAGCTTGTAGAATGTCCTTCTCTGGAGATCTTCAAGGCCCGTCTGGATGCAACCCTGTCTAACATGCTCTAGGTGACCCTGCTGATCAGGGAGGTTGGACTAGATGATCTCCAGAGGTCCCTTCCAACCTTACTGATTCTGTGATTCTAAAAGACAAGTATCCTCAAAACTTCAATTAAAAAGTGCAAAAGAAATTATCAGCACCTTGCAGGCAAGAACATGAATGACAACTATGCAAACAAAACTGGTACCATGACATTCAGTTTTCATTTTGATGTTCATTTCCAAGGGGCACTCAGTATTTTGCCACACATAAAAGACACTATTGAAGCTATACAGGTAAAACCATCTCACTTAAATCTTTCTGTTTCAGTTACCTTAGGTAAAACCTTAGGTGGTTTAAAAGACAGTAGAATGAAATAATTGAATCTGCACTTATTTTTAAACAGAATGTGACTCTTACTTGATGTTTAGACAAAAATAAGATACATGCACTGTCTTCTACACAGAACTCAAGACCATAAATCTCTAGCCCTAGGTAGAGCACTAAAACCGGGAAGAAAAGACAGGAGTTTGGATACTCTTCTGAGCCTCTAATTCCACATGTTTGTTACTACATAATGCCATTTTCCACAAAGTCAGATACATTGTTTCATAAAGTCAGCTACAAATTTCCCTTTTGAAGCTCCAAATTCTTCCTTTTCACAATATAAGAAGTTTATGTCACTACAACAGCATTCCTATGTTTCAGTCTTCTCAGGCAGATGCCTAAAAGCTGCATGTTTGGGACCCTTACCTTTAAAAATCCAAACTGTTTATTGCCTACAGTCTTTGCCTTTGTTAGCATTTGCTTCTAAAGCCTGCGAAGCCTTAACATTGCAAGCTTTTCTGTGAACTACACATGCTAGAGTAATCCTAATTTTTCCATTTACTCCATTACGAACAGTGCCAAAATATTTTATTTTCTGGAAACCTACGGTTTCCTTTTTCAGGTAAGGAAAAATATTCTAAGAAAATGCATGTTTTGGTTTTTACCTTATTTTTAATTTATATCTTTTGTGTTGGCATTGATAATTAATAGGCTAAGGCTGGTCCTTTCACACTCTCATGGAATACAGAAATTACATTAAATCTTGGGAGCTTTCATAACTTAACAAGTCTGGGTCCTGTTACTGTCAGACCTGTGCATCCTAGAAATCAATAAGGGTTTGAAGAATGTATTTACCCTGAAAGCACAGGTGAAAGTTTATGAATGAGAAACAGTTCTAATTTAAAGCTGCACCTTCAGACAGATGCCATGGATTATTTTTAGTAGTTGCTAAAACATCTTGGGCAGAGGCCTAAAAAGCACTTACATATACTTGTACATAAAAACTCAAAACTGAGATTCCTAAAATTTTTCCTCAATTTCTGCGTAACTGTCTAAACTCTGCAGGTGCCTCATGTGTTTTGAGTTTAAAAGCGTGCATAGAAGTGCAACAGTCTTAAAGAGTTAAATAATTTGACACAAGCCTGATGATGACGAGAAACTGAGCACTCCTCTTTCTTTGTACGTGCCAGGCTCAAGCTCATAGGCAACGCAGGCTAAGTTCAGGCACTGCACAAAATGCAGGTGTGGCCATTCATTCTTGTCTTTTGAAATACAACAGTGTAAGTGGTATAGTATCAACGTTATATTGCAGAATAGCTAATTGATGAAAATACCTGCCAAGTGATAAATGATGGCATCAGGGCTCCTCACAGAATGGAATGGCATTTCATATAAAAACAATCTGATGGTCATTTGGTTCTCCGAAGAAGAAAGCATTCACTTACTGTTTTATGGTGCAATAAACTTTTAAGTTTCTGTTGCAATAGCTGGCACCTCTTCAACAAGAGGGATGGAAAGCACCTCGTCCCAAAATAACCTATCTGATGTTTAAGCTGACTCTCCGGAGCTGTAGATTGAAAGCCTCAGGGCAAGGATGGTATTCAACCCAATCACCTATTCCTGCCCAGTTACTCCAACATCTACACTAGTGTGTGAAAGGATAACAGAGCATTGGCACACCACCATTACACAAGGAGAGGCATCACTAACAACAACTCTGTTTCACAGTAAGGTCTTTTTACTATACTTTTGAGAAAGGATTGATTCTTCTCAGGGGTGTCAGGCTTTCTCAGTGCAATAGTAATTGATTAGGCCAACAGGGACACTTAGCATAGCTATGTCTAATATTCACAGGTAGGACTCAACTTGCCTAAGTTTTAGTGTCTATAATGTAGGTCGTCTACATATAAGAGAAATTTTAGAGCTTCTATTAATTCAATAGAGAGATAATCAACCCAGACAAGGGACTCTAGAAAGCTATTCATCTCATGCTAGGGTGGACACCTGCGTGTGGTCATCTGAATCTCCCTCCAGGCTCCAGCTCCTGGATTATCTACATCTAGATATACTATAATGGGAGCGAAGACTCCTAGTACACACATAGAAAACAGTCCTAAAATTAAGGTAGAATGAATCCTACCCCATCGACATAAAACATATGAAAAGAGACAGCCATAGCTAGATGACTGGTGTTACATAAGCATGGGCTCAATATTTCTAGTTGAAAAAAAAATTCAGCAGATGTATATATGTATAACGATAGAGGGAGAAGAGAGAAGCCAGGGAACTGATAGTACAGATTTAGCAAATTCCCTGGGTATAGATCTTGGAATGGAGAATTTTTGATTTCATAGAATTGTACAAGCTATGAGTCTGGCACCATTACATTTGTTTACTTATTACTTTCTTGGTGGTCCCAAATGAAAGGTCAGCCTCTGATTCTCCTGACATAGGATTTACATTGGTTAGAGTCAGAATAGATAAACTCAAAGTTCTCCTGTGGCTTTACATAAATGTTTTCCAACTCTCTTTTTCTCTCTATGAGAGGTTTTGCAAATTTTTCAGAAGATTGCTGACAATTCTTTTAAGACTTGAAAAACCAGTCAGTGAGTCCAGTTTGGTGTGATGCTAATTAGTAATGATAATTAGTGCTCTATATTGCCTTTTATCTTCAAAGCACAAAAGAAATGCTAACTTGGCATTAGTTCTCACAGTATCTTCTATAACGTTGCTAAGTACACTAACAACTGAGCAGCTGAGTAAAGAAAGAGAATGCAACACCTTGCTTTCTATCCTTGCTCTAAAAAATTCACCTAGGAACACAGCTCCTGGAAAAGGTTCCCAATGTGACTGGAAACTGTCCATATCTGAAGTTCAGACGAAGGTGGATAAATTGTCTAGAGTTAAAAACTGGTAATACAGTTGTTATTTTTCACATGGTGTCTGCACATACCAATTTTTGTGGTTGCCTTTCAGATGCCTTATGCTCCAGAGGTAGTGTATGCACCTCACTCGTAGTCATAAATTCCAGTATTTACCAAAACACCCAGAAGTTCAATGCTGTAATAAACAATTTATTTTTACAGATCTAACTCTAAATTATTCATAAAAATAAAGATCAAGAAAGAACCCCAAAGATCTCTCTTCTTCTCCTAAGGCAGACGGTAAAAAAAAAAAAAAAAAAAAAAAAAAAAAAAAAAAAAAAAACACACAAAAAACAAACAAACAAACAAAAAACACAAAGAACATACTGATAGATTTGTCCTTCTAGAAAGGTTAACAGCAGAGCTAACTTCACAGTTACATTAGGTTGCTCAGGGAATTTTCCAAGTATAGAAATTTTATGATCTTTCTTGGCAATCTATTCCAGCACTTAACCACTCTCACTCTGAAATATTTCTTCCTTATATCAAAGCAGAATTTTCCTTATTGTGACCTGTGACCATTACTTCTTGTCTTTTTGCTGTGCATGTCTGAGGAGAGTCTTGCTGTATAGCCCTCCTTTAGGTCACTGAAGACAGCAGTTTGCTCCCCTTACTGCTTTCTCTTCTCCAGACTGAACAAAACTCATTTCTCTCAGGCTTGTGCTTATGCTGCAGCTACTTAATCATCTTAGTGACTCTGCTGGACACACTTTCGTCTGTACTGGGACACCAAAGTTGGACACAATACTCCACACATGGCCTTCAGAGTGCCAAGTAGAGAGGAATAAAGACTTTCCTTGACCTGCTGTTTATATGCTTGTTAACTGTACCTTAGTAAGAGATTATGATAAACCAGGCATATTGCTGACTCATGCTCAACTTGTTGTCCACCAGCACCTTCAAGTCCTCTTACCTCAGCAGCCTGTACTGCTGCATGAGGTTATTCTGTCCAAGATGCAGGACTTTACATTTGTCTTTGCTAAATTTCATGAAGTTCCTATCAGCCCATTCCTACAGCTCATCAAGGTTGTTCCAAATGGCAGCCATTCCCCTCAGGAGAGTCAATTCCTCCCATTTTCATATCATTCACAAACTTGCACTTTATCCCATCATCCAGGCTGTTGATTAAGTTGTTAAAACAGTACTAATCCCAATACTGGCTCCTGAAGAATATCACTCATAACCAGCTGCGAGTTAGACTTCAAGCCATGGAAAGCTGTGTTTTAAGCCTGGTATTCCAGACAAGTTTTCATCCAGTATATAGTCCATCCAGTCCATATTCCCAGCTAGGTTACAGGTATGCTATGGGATGCCACAATGCTATGTCAAAAGCCTTGCTTAATTCAAGGTAAATGATGTACGCTGTTCCATTCGCTCCATACACAAAGCCGGTAATCTCATCACAGAAGGTAACCAGTCAAGCATACTTTGGTCTTTGCAAATCCATGCTGGCTGTTCCTAACCACCTTCTTGTCCTTCATGTACCTGGAAATAGCTTCCATGAGGTGTTTCTCCATAACCTTCCTAGGTTCTGATGGGAGACTGACTAGCGTATAGTTCACTGTATTCTCTTTCTTGCCCTTTTTAATTATTGGTGTAACATGTGCCTTTTCCCAGTCACCAGGGACCTTCTTAGGTCTTCAAATCTTTCTTGTGATCTTTCAAAGATGATAGAGCACTTCAACTTTTCCTCATAGATCAGCTTTTCCAAACCTCTTACTGTTCTTATTGTTTTCATTCATCATTCATTCATCTAAACTTTTAGTAAAACATAGTGACCATAACAGGACATAGCATTCCCACCATTGTATATCACTACACTTTAAAATGAAAAGGAACATTACATTGTTGATAGGTTTCTCCCATTTGATTCATAACAGCTTCCACACTAGCTAGCTAATTTGAGATAGTGTTCAAGTCTGGCAAGACAAAATGAAGCTATTCCTGCTTCATAGTATAGTGCCCAGATTATTAGGCAATGCCCTTTTCAGGTTTCTAAAATACTGAATTCATTGAGACCTGGTGATTTTTAGCATATATCATGATGGTCACTCACTGATAGAATGGGATTGTGGCTGAAATAACTAGCAATGTTCAGATCAGAAAAGAAAAACAGCATTTTTATTATGAGATGAAAATATAAAAATGTAGTCAGAGTGCAGTGAGCAGCATCTCTCATCTAAAAGAGATTTCAAGATTCTATATCCCGTCTTTTTCTTCCACATGAATGGGGAAGAAGAAAAGGTATTAAGTAAATCATTTAAGTGACCGATAGAAAAAAAATGGAGGAAGATTAGAAAACTCCTTTTAGTTTTCTGAAAAAAAACCCAGTCTCTCCTGAAGAATGGTATGCATTCATATTCATCGCATATGCTGTCTTCATTATCAATAGATACATTCCCCCAAAGTTTCAAAATCCGTACATTTGACCAAACAAAGATTCTGCCTTTCCCAACACTTTTCACAGCAGAGGAGCAAAATTTCACTGCCCTCTAGCAGATGATAGTCACACTAGAAAGACACTATACTTCATACAATATTTCATTTCAGGAGATGACAAATACTAAATGTAGAATGGGGGTGAAAAAGAAGTAGTTCAAATAATATTGTCTAATTTGGTTCTGTGTCTATCTGGAAATAAAGACAAAACAAAAGGAAAAGACTGAGGGTGAATATGAGCAGATAAAACTAAACAGTTGCATACAAAAAGAAAATAAGTTTGTACTTTCTGAATCATACAGTACATGATACAAAGCATAGACCACCATTGTCCAACCCAGTAGCAATTATATTGTGAATATATTATATATAATTATACATATATATATTATGTAGTGATTATATTGTAAAAATTATTAATAATTTGAATTTTGTGAGATTTTGATATCTCATTTTCTCATGTAAAATACCTAAAGAACTCATTCCATTAGCAAATATGTCAATCTTAATGCCAAATATTGTATGAAAATTTATAATTTTACTTATCAACATTTGATTTTTTGAGCTTCATGATACTTCTGCAACTGTGAAAATTTTATAGACCACATGGTAATACATGCATTTTAAAATGCTTACATTAAATTCAAATTTATACCAACAAATAAAAAAGTTTGGTTTATCATAATATAATATATTTGATTCTTCCCTGATTATGCCTGTTTATATCTGCTTTTTCATTAAATTTTTTTCTCCTTGCCTACTTAAAATGTTAAATTTGGGAAATTAGATTTTGATTATGTTTATTAGTTATAAAACTTCAGTACCATTTATGAAGAAACTTCAGCTTTGACAGCTATTTTTAGCATGAACTACATTGTATTTTAATGAGCCTTATGTTAACACCAGGTGTTAATACTTCTATGTTTGTTTTTAAATTAATGGATTTTTAAAAATGTTCCAGTTGCATGTAAAAAATGAAAAGTTAGAAATTCAAACATATTCATATCAAATAAAATGCTGCTTAGAAAATCTCTCAATTTAAGATACATAAGTAAATCCTGCACTGGCTTATTCATCATAGGACTTGTAGAGCAATCAGACAAGAAAAAATCTGCATCCTAATTTTGTATATTGCAATAGACTGGTATGAAATCATCACTTTTTATCTTTCCTCCCATTTGTAGGTGAGACAAACTTAATAAAGAGCTGCCATCTGAAGAACTGTCTGCATATTTGGAACTTCTTGAGTCACGTTTATATCATTCAAAATCATATAAAAGACTATCTAGCATTTTCATAATTGTCTAAATGGTGAAGATACTTTGAAAAATCTCAACATTTAATTCTAAACAGTTTCCCCAGTTATATGTTATTGTATCTGTCATCAGATACCATCAAAAAGAGGTCTTATTTCATATTACTAGAAACCAGCAAGAACCAGGAACATTCTTTCACTTATTCAACAATAAATTGGCAAATTCTTTCAACCAGATAGCCATAACATAAGACTGTGATCTCTAAACTATAGGTGAATTAGCAGTTTCTGATGCAACCCAGATCAAGGAAAATAGTTTAAGATAAGCTTTCAAAACCATGGCTAGTTTATTCTATCGGCTGTTCTTCATTTATATGATCTTTTTTTTTTGTTCAGCCATAGGTTTATGATGGGAAGATTCAGGATCTAAAATATAGACACTGAGAAGACATTTTACACACCTGCTCTCCTGTGCAGCACCAAAGCGTATCTCTGGCTTCTTTAAAGCCAAAAAAGATGTATTGTTATGCAGCTGCCAAGAACATGCATGTGTCATATCCTATTCCTCTCTGCAATGTAGAACTGTTTCATTAATGTGATATGACACAGAAATATGCCCAGTGAAGTGGAGAATTGTTTGATTCTCATCTATATGATTGATGTCTCTACCCTGCTACATTTTTCTTTTTAAAGGGGAGTTTTCCCTGAGCTCTAGGAGAACTATTTTTATCAGTAAATTTACTTATTCTTTTGATTCTCTTATATATAAACAATGAGTTACGGTGAGACCTGAAAAATTAAAGTGATATTTTATACAACTTCCTTATTCACAGCTATATTTGGTCTTAAAATTTAGAATAATTAATAACATTTTCTTTGCTTGTAATGTCACTTTTGCTACATTGAAAACACATACAGCATTATTCTTGAAAGTCTTTCCTGGATGTTTCCTGAAAGCACTAGCCTCAGGTAAACACTAAAAATGTATCTTTTTTAGATGTAGGAGGGATTCCATTTCTTTGCTTGTTAAGAAAAATCTTGTGCATTACTTACATCTAAATATTAGAAGTAGCAACTTTTTCTGTCTCTCTTCATAAGGTTAGTCTAACCTTCAACACAGATGGAGGAACAATATCCCTCAGACAATGAAGTCCCATGAAAAATTTACTGTTTAGGAATTTCTGTGTTCTTCTGTACTGAATGGGAACAAGGTGACAGCTATTTTAGCAAAGACAGTCATTTCCTTCATTCCACTACCATACTCCCGTTCCAAAATGCTAAAGAACTGCTATCTTACTGAAGAACAAGTTTGCTTCTGTGCTCTTGGAACTGTGGAAGGCAAAAACCCTTCTCACAAGCACCATTTCTTTGTGATATTTTCTGAATAATATTCACTTCAGTTTTTAGATGTTTTGTTTAACTAAAGCTCATTGAAATCCAGGGCATACAATGTTTGTGAATAAAACTGGATTGTAATTGAGCATTATTTGTAACAAACTTTGTATTCCCACTGCTCATGATTGTATGGATTACAAAAGTATCTGAAAATATGTTACTCTTAGCTGAGGCCTTCACAACACCATCAGCTGTTGTTTTATCTACTTCATTAGCAAACAACATTTTTCTTCACTATAATCAGCAAGCTGTGTAAGAGAGACAATGTTACTAACAGATAAACTCACTCTCTTAGCTCTCTGGGACCCAAGTTGCTGAGTGTTGGTAGACAGTCTACAGCTTCAGATTGAATACAAAGGTTTACAAGGTTGTGTGATATCATGGAACTCTTCACTATAATAGTAAATGTAATGCGCAGGAAGCATAGCTCTTTTGAGTTTCTGAGACTGTGGCTTGACTTCCCATAGTGACTGAGATCCATCGAAGTTCTTCTCTTTTTCCACCCAAGACACGAGAGAAAAAACCAAGAGACTATCACTGCAAGAAATAATTAAGATAAATAACACTTCACAGGATTTTTAGTCTTGGGTAAAATGTGCAAAACTCAAAGAATAATTTGTGAATTCAAATTTCAGTAGGCCTAAAACATTCTAAGAAACAAACAACAGAAAAAAAACAAAAGGAAATCCTCAACAACTAACTGCATGCTCAATTTAAAGAGATAAACTGTATCAGCGAAACATACAGAAACTATTCTGAAAATACAGAAACTATCCTGTGACTTGGGCTTTGGTATCCTGTCAGATAAGTGGATACCTTGCTCCTTAGGCTTAAAGATTAAATCCTTTCTTGCTATTTTTCCCTAGACTGAAGAAAGAAAAAATTTTTTCTCTGTAGTTTTGAAGAGTACCCCCACACCCTCAGTTGTCTTACATATTCTCATGGGAAGTTTGGGGTTTCAGCCCTTTTAGCTGGGAGGTAATAGGATATAAAAGTCTCTCATTTCCTTGGCAACTGCACTAACCATTAGGTTATTGTATGAAAAAAAAGAGTGAGCCCAGCTGAGTTGTCTAAGGGTGAGATTGTTGGTGGTTACTTTCAAGAAAAAGCTTACTCTAGGCATCCTAGTCAATTCTGTAAGTTTTCATTCAGCTAAGTGCTTATTAGTACAAGTGAATAAAATAATGAGACAAAGGAAATCATAAGCCACAAAATATATGTACTATATATGGTCTACTAGTGAAGAGCATTTCACACTGATGTTAACAGTATTTAAATAAACATAGCTAAATATAACTTGGCCCATACTGCTAACTTGCATAGAGGGCCAGGAAACGATCCCTGATACTGATGACCCTAACCAGCACAAAACTAACTATATTTTTTAGTGCTGCTGCCTTGTTGAGCAGAAAAGTCTCAAATGAAGCTAATCCAACACAGATACTGAGACTGACTTAACAGATAAGTAATACACTGAAGATCACTCTGTTTTCAGCCCTCTTATTTCAGCACAGATTTACTAGAACTCAGGTAACTTAATGGCTTACATTTTCTCAACGTTTTCAAAATGTCATGCAGACTTCACAAATTTATTTCGTTATGAGTTAATGCTAGAAATATCTTAGGTTTTAATTTAATCCTTGTGAGTCTATTCCTTGCCTTTTTGATTTCGACAACAGCTGTCATATCTGACATAAATTCAGAGCCTCTGGTTTATAATAACGCAGCAAAAGTTAAAGAATGAACTCGTAATCACAATATAGCTACACAAAAAAAGTATCCGTTTGAATGCACTATCAGATGTTGTACTAAAGAACTAACTAAAGGTTATCAGCCTTTTCTGCTTTTGGAAGCTATTCATTTTTAAGTAGAATACAGAAAACTACGCTCATTGACAAAACAATCCGTCTGCTTTTCTTAATTACCTGTTTTACATTCTTTAGAAGGCGTTTACAGTTTAAAGGAGTCTGGATATCACAGAATCATAGAATGGTTGAGGTTGGAAGGGACCTGTGGAGATTATCTAGTCCAACCTCCCTACTCAAGCAGGGTCACCTAGAGCATGTCAGACAGGGTTGCAACCAGGTCGGCCCTGAAGATCACCAGAGAAGGAGACTCCACAACCTCTCTGGGCAACCTGTGCCAGTGCTCCGTCACTCTCACAGGGAAGAAATTCCCCCTCACGTTCAGGGGGAACTTCCTGTGCTTCAGTTTGTGCCTGTTGCCTTCTCCTGTTGCTTGGCACCACTGAAAAGAGTTTGGCCCCATCCTCTTGAGGTATAAATAAGGGTATAAATATCCTTAAGCTATTATAGACATTGATAAGATCCCCTCTCAGCCTTCTGTTCCCCAGGCTGAACAGGTCCAGCTCTCGCAGCCGTTCCTCATAGGAGATGCTCCAGTCCTCTAATCCTCTTTGTAGCCATACACTGGACTCTCTCCAGTAGCTCCATGTCTCTCTTGTCCTTGGGAGCCCAGAACTGGACACAGCACTCAAGACGAGGCCTCCCCAGGGCTGAGGAGAGGGGCAGGATCACCTCCCTCCACCTGCTGGCAACACTCTTCCCAATGCACCCCAGGAGACCATTGGCCTTCCTGGCCACAAGGGCACATTGCTGGCTCATGGTCAACTTGTCATCCACCAGCACTCCCAGGTCCTTCTCTGCAGAGCTGCTCTCCAGCAGGACAGCCCCCAGCCTCTGCTGGTGCATGAGGTTATTCCTCCGTAGGTGTAGGACCCTGCACCTGCCTTTGTTGAACCTCAGGAGGTTCCTCTCCACCCAGCTCTCCAGCCCATCCATGTCTCTCTCAATGGCTGCACAACCTTCTCACATATCAGCCACTTCTCCCAGTTTGGTATCATCAGCAAACTTGCTGAGGAGGCACTCTGTCCCTTCATCCAGGACACGGATGATTCAGTTGAACAAGACTGGACCCAGGACTGAGCCCTGGGGAACTCCACCAAGCACAGGCCTCCAACTAGACTCCATGCCACTGATGACAACCCTCTGAGCTCTGCCTTTCAGACAGTTCTCAATCCTCACTGTCCACTCATCTAATTCACACTTCCTGAGCTTGCCTATGAGGACGGTATGGGAGACGGTGTCAAAAGCCTTGCTGAAGTCAAGGTACACAACGTCCACTGCTCTCCCCTCATCTCCTCAGCCAGTCATGCCATCATAGAAGGCTTTCAGATTGGTTAAGCAGGATTTGCCCTTGGTGAATCCATGCTGGCTGCTCCTGATCACCTTCTTTTCCTCCATATGCCTGGAGATGACATCCAGAATGAGCCGTTCCATCACCTTTCCAGGGATGGAGGTGAGGCTGACTGCCTTATAGTTTCCTGGGTCCTCCTTCTTACCCCTTCTGAAGACTGGAGTGACATTGGTTTTCTTCCAGTCCTCAGGCACCTCTCCAGTTCTCCATGACCTTTCAAAGATGATGGAGAGTGGCCTGGCAACAACATCTGCCAGCTCCCTCATTACCCGTGGGTGCATCCATCCCATCAGGGCCCATGGATTCGTGGATGTGAAGTTTGCCCAGAAGGTCTCTAATCCTATCCTCCTCAACCAAAGGAAAGTTTTCCTTTCTCCAGACTTTCTCCCTTGCCTCCAGCCTCCGGGATTCTTGAGGGCTGCCCTTAGCAGTGAAGACTGAAGCAAAGGTGGCATTCAGCAACTCTGCCTTCTCTGTATCCTTTGTCAACAGGGCCCCCACCCCATTCAGCGGGTCCACATCTTCCCTAGTCTTCCTTTTACTACTGACGTATTTGTAGAAGTCCTTCTAGTCCTTGACATCCCTTGCCAGATTTAATTCCAAACAGGCCTTAGCCTTTCTCTTCACATCCCTGCATACTCTGACCACATTCTTATATTCCTCCCAAGTAGCCTGTTCCCACTTCCACATTCTGTGTTCTTCCTTCTTCTGTTTGAGTTTTGTCAGGAGCTCCTTGCTCATCCATGCAGGTCTCCTGCCCCCTTTGCTGGACTTCTTGCTCATAGGCATGCACTCCTCTTGATCTTAGAAGAAATGATGCTTGAATACTAGCCAGTTCTCTTGGACTCCTCCTTCCTACTAAGTCTCTAACCCATGGGATTCCTCCAAGTAGTTCCCTGAAGAGGAAAGAGTCCACTCTCCTGAAATCCAGGGTTGTGATCCTGCTTATTGGCTTGCTTCTTCCACACAGGATCCCGAACTCCACCATCTTGTGGTCACTGTATCTAAGACTGCCACCAATCTCCACATCTCCAACCAGTTCTTCTTTGTTAGTTAGTACAAGGTCTTCCACCACCACCTGTGCCAAAAAGTTATGATCAGTGCTCTGCAGGAGCCTCCTAGACTGTGCCTAGCTGTGCTGTCCTTCCAGCAGATGTCAGGGTGGTTGAAGTCCCCCATGACAACCAGGGCCTGTGATCGTGAGGCTACTTCCAGCTGTCTGTAGAAGGCCTCATCGATCTCCTCTTCTTGGTCAGGTGGCCTGTAGTAAACACCCACAACAGTGTCACCCATTTTAGCCTGCCCTTTAATCCTTTCCCATAAGCTCTTGACTGGCTCTTCATCTACTGCCAGGCAGAGCTCAATGCTTTCCAGTTGCTCTCTCACATTAGGAGCAACTCCACCGCCTTGCCTTCCTGGCCTGTCTTTCCAAAAAACATGTAGCTGTCCATGACGATATTCCAGTCACGCAAGCTATCCCATCATGTCTCTGTAACTGCAATGAGATTACAGCCCTGTAACTGCACACAGATCTCCAGTTCCTCCTGTTTATTCCCCATGCTGCATGCATTGCTGTACAGGCTTTTCAGAGAGGTAGCTGTGCATACAGGTTTCCCAAGAGGGGTGCAAGAGGATCCCCCATAGTCATGTCTCCTATGCACATCCCCAGCTGCATGGCCCCTGCAGGAGGCCTCCCAACTTGAGCTGTGTTTTGTTGACTACCCTGTTTTTATAACTCTCCCCTTCCCCCATCCTTCCTATTTTAACACCCTCTTTAGCAGGCTGGCCAGCCTGTCAGCAAAGACACACATGCCTTGCTTAGTAAGGTGGATCCCATCTTTCCCCATCAGTTGCTGATCTTCAACAGGGTCCCATGATCATAGAAAGCAAAATATATCATGGATATCATGATCTCATGAATATAACCTATTAAACCCACTATGCTGGACAAACATCTCTAAGTCTCGTCCTCCAGGCTTTCTCATGCACAGCTTTACTTGCTTTTCTTTTTGATTTAAATAAGACTTCTGCTTGATATGATTTTGCAGTTCAGTTGGCCTCCTATTTCCTATCTATTTTCTTATGGACAGGGAGCTTCCTCACAGTTTGTTTCCAGCTAGTGGCTGGATTTGTCTCTGCTTTCCAAGGCAAATACTTCGCTAAAATTCTTAACAGGAAAGCCAACTGACAGATGAGTGCAAGATAAAAGCATTCTTCTCTCAGGAACATAGCAAATTAAAATTACACAGGAATCTATATTCACAGAGTTAGATTCATTCCACCTATAAGTCATCGTACTATCTTATGCGTTGATGTTTTCAGCCGAACATAAAAATTAGTTACATTTATTCTGCAAAGCAAATGAATAACGAGTTACTACACAGAACTGTATTGTATATATACACCCCATGACATCTATTCCATCACTTTCATCAGAGCTAAATCTAGCAGTCTTCAGAATAAAAATTTCTTCCCAATCTTCTTTTAAGACCAAAAGCTGAGACTTTCTATGGCTAAGGGATGTCACTTTCACAAGAAAAATATAGTAGATATAATCAAACAACATGAAATCTCCTGATAGTTTCCTTATGGAACACAGCTTTACAGAAATTTTGAAAATATGACCTGTTCTTAAAAAAAAAAAAAAAAAAAAAAAAAAAAAAAAAAAAAAAGTATTGATGGTGATTTATTTGTCTTCCTGAGATGTATTACTGGAGAATGCAGTCATGAGTCATGAGGGAGATATGTTCAGCAGCACTGAGTTAATGAATCCCAAAGGGAAACAGAAAATGGGCAAACTCTAAAGAACTTACCTCTCTGATAAACTTACACTAAATAAGTTTATCTGTCAATGAACAAGGAATTTTTTTTAATAATTCTTCTTCTCAGTTTCTACAAGTAGAACATTGCTATCATCTTCTCTGATCATGCGCACACTTTCTTTTAAATTTATTGCAAAGTATTGACTCACAGAAGTCTTTGCAAAGTTATTTGATTTCTGGAGTTTTGACCAAAACAGAAGAACAGAGTCAATATTTGACTCCTTGTCTCAGAAAAAAGACAGGCCCCTGCCAGGTTTCAATCTAAGCATCTCCTCTAAAGTAAGTATCCCTGTCTAGGATCAGCTTCTGTACAGAAATGAGGCAAAGATAGAACCACAAAAGCTGGATTCCAAAGGTGCTCTCTTTCACAGACGTTGAGGTCAACTGCTTTGTTGTTTCTTATTTACATTCTTAAGAAGATATTTGATCCCAATTCACTTCAAGCCACTTGTTTTGACTCTGCCTTCCAAGTGGGGCACACAGAATAAGAACACTTGCATAATGACAGTTTCGGGAGGTTCCTGTAGTCTCTCGGCTCCTAATGTTACATGCAGAGCCCAAACTATTCCTTGCCCTCATGTTGGAAATGCTCACATAGTCTTGAAAACTGTCTGCAACTGTATCTGTTTTTTCTTTCCTCTCCAATACTTGGTATTCCTCCAGTAGCAGTCCTAAGTGTCATCTCTTAATCAGCTCATTCATGTCCTCATTGCATTTGGTCATTTCAGGAACGGGAAAGGCTATTTTGGATAGGAATGAACTTCTTCCCCAGTAAAGAACACATTATAATAACTCTGTTCCCATTCAGTGGCTAAATACTCCTTCAGTAAGCATTCTCCCATAGGAACAGTCTCTGGCTCAAGAATAGATCAGGTGCTCTTCTCCATTACCTACCAGGATAATATGCTCCGTTTCCTACCTCTGAAGTGACTGTAAAACAACTCATTAGGAAAGCTCTGTACAGCTGCGGACAGAACTGGATTTCAAGGATTCCCTGAAGCTTTGTTGCAAAATTCCCTCATGGTTATTTTCCTAAAGGCATCAAGGTCAGTCAGGGAAGCAACCAGGATGCAAATACAATGGTGGTTTTTATCAGAAGGGTAATGGTGTTTTTTAGGTCTTTCAAGCAGAGTCCCCATTAAGGCATGAGTAAAATCAAAAAGTCCAGTAGGACAATATGAACTTAATCCCTGTGCTGAGCTTCATGCTGTCTATCTGGCTTAAAGAGCAATGCAGATGATTGCCGAGTCAGGAACAGCTGCTTGTAGCTGTTGCGAGTTGCATGATTCAATCACAGGCAGAGCACCCTGACTAGGAATGGAGGTGCACCCATGTGCTGAGAAGTTAGCCGGTTAAGTGGAATGGAGTTCTTGAGTAAGCTGCTTTCAGATTGCTAAATCCTGGCACTCAGCAGTGCTGAGGTGTCTAGTTTCAGAGACCCCCAAGTGAAGTCTCACAAACTCAGTCTGAAACTTATATGGGACATGGGCAAAGGGTTTCCACACAAAGCATTGTGATGAGTTATCCAATTTTTCTATTTCTACCTGACTAAAATCCATTTAAGCTATTTCTCTTGAACTGCATGGGTAACTTGTGTTTTTCTGTCAGCTTTGGAGGAATCTGCACAATATATGGATTCATGGGGCTAATTACATTACCATGCACTTAAAAAATCACATTTGCAGGTCTCCTACCTCACATGATAGCAAGTCTGTTATCATCTTTGGGATGACAGTTGCTGAGAAAATCAGCTGAAATACAGTTACCACAGTGCCAACCACTTTGCCAGATCTCAGCTTGTCCACATCCAGTTGAACAACCTGCTGGATCCATAAAGCATTTCAAAAGACTGCTCCTGCTCATGCTGGCAGAAAGGTGCCATGTCAGCCCACTGATCTGAGATCCCTCCTCAAAATGTGTTCATTTCCGTGGTAAACATGGAGCTGACTCAGTTGCCTAAACACAAGCACTTAGGGTATCTGCCCCTGCCTCCAGTGGCCAATGAAGAATGGCACACATAGACTTGTGTCATGCCTGGTGGTTCTAGGCTATCTAGAGCATCCTGAATTCTCCAGTGCATCTCAAATGACACTTACCAGTTATGCTTGGGGAACCGACCTAAACTCTGTGTTCTGTGATGAGACTAGAGCTCAATAATCTCACTCTTGGCAGAGGCTGAGTCACTTCTAGTATTTTTGCAGCAGAAGAGCTGGTCTCCTTTGAGATCTTGAGCCAGGAGCATCTCAAGCTACCACCTGAAGCATGTAAATTAAGCATCTTGTCTTAAAGTAGAAGTCATGACAAAGCCCTGTAAAGGATATTGTGGTATGGATTCAGAAGAAAATATGCAGCTGAACACATTGACTGCTTCATGATTTTGAGTTTCCTCTCTTATTTCTTACAGAGCAATAACTCCCCATATGTGTCACTTGTTTTGGAAAACATTCATCAGGCAGATCACCTCATCAACTCAAATCTGATTGGAATCAGAGAAAGCAATTTTCTTTCATGGGAAAATATTCCAATAGGATGGTCAATTAACTGATTAATCCCCATTGAAATGGGAGAAAAATCTCCTGTTAATGACAGTAATTGAAAGGCCTCTCTAATCAGACTAAAATTTTCTCTCTCTACTACCGAAACCTGAAAGATATTCTACCAGTTTTAGCAAATCCTGTACTCTGAATGACCCCAGAAAAAGAGATAAAATCATAAAGGAGGGTGCACTATATTAGTATCTCTAACTTCCAAATGCTGAGTAAGAAAAATCATTTTGGGCTTTGGTTAGCGTGGAATATCAGAGTCTGAATCCCTTATAACTAACATCACAAAAGGACGATTTTTTTTCTTTTCCCATGCTAATCCATGCAACTATTTCAGCTTTCTGGAAAAATATCAGTTATAAAACATATGTAATTTACATTGTCTGATTTATGTGTCTATTAGCTGAAAGAATCACAAGTCATCAGTTAGTCTTTGGATTTACCCTATCTTGTACTAGAATTGTAGGTGAGGTCATCATAGGATCTATTTATAAACATGGGAGAAAAGATAGAAAACTCATGGATGTCTTTATGTACTCTCTGTAGCATCTTCAGATAGCAAATCAGACCTATGATCTGAGTCACCCACTGACTGCTGAGAGCCAAAGGCAGATGTATTTCCAATTTTGGAACTTCAGTTGCTTGCTTTATGTTATTTGGAAAAAAATAGACTCTAAAATGTTTTGGCATTCTGGTTGATTAAGCTCATTGTTCATTGTTGAGTTTTATGAAATGAATTGCAGAGCAGAAAGCACAGTTGAAAGAGAAAAAAAAGAAAAAGAAGAAGACTCTCTATATTTCTTCAGTGTGACTAAAATAGCCAGAGATGAAGCATTGGTTCAAGTTCAGCAACCCTAAAAGAGTTTTCCATTTTTCTCATCGCTAGTTCCATTCTCTCATTTCTATTCCATCTAAAAGCGGTATTGCTTTTCTTATTAAATTCTGATTACCTTAATTAAAAATCTTAGAAATTATTTACAAAGTTGTCTTGTATTTTCCCCCAAGTAGTTCAGGTAATCTAGCTTGCAACTGTATTTCTTTGGTTAATTTTAATCAGACTTGCTGATGTCTCTTTTATTTCCTAATATTTTAAATATTTTATTAATTAATTTCTCTGTCTCTTCTTAATCATTGTTTCTTGTTCAGTGTCTTTGTTTTTCCTTATCATCTGACATATTATGTTGTAAGACATGTTTCTATGTTTTCTAAAAAAAATTCCCATATGTTAGTATTTGTCAGCACTAGCTGTATGGTTAATACACAAATAAATCATTTTCTATTCACTAAATTTATAGATTTAATTCAGTAGAAATATAAAGTAAAGTTTAGTTTCTGTAATTATTAAAATCAGAGATCTAGCTTGTTTGTTTACCTTTAGAATGACCTGGCAGAAAGTATAGCTTCATGTTCATAAACAAATTATGGGGAAAGCTTCAAAGAAATATGTATCTTTTCTCTTCATACATTTTATACTTCCTAATCAACCAAAGCATTCCTATAACATTAGATTATCTACTATTACTACACTCATTTAAACAAAACATGTTAGCTTCTATTAGCAAATTACTATAGCTATGTTATTAGTATAACTTAACTTTGAACTTGGGTACTTCCAAAAACAACTTTACCAAGCATCTAAGACATTCCAACTCAATAAAGATAAATGCTTTTCTTTCATTTCTATCAAATAAGATTTAAAAGCTCAGTAGAGTCTTTCTGCTAGTAGAAGAACTTCTATATGTCAGTGTACCAACAATTAATTTCTACATATAAAGTAAACTTCTTAAACCTATTTTTTTCCCTCATTACACTTCTGCAAAGCCAAAAAACCTTAGTAGCTTCACTGTAAATTTTATACAGAACTGTTGTCATGTAGAAAAAAATAGAAGATCTTGAAATTTAAGAGCTTGTCCTGGTCCACTCTGATATTCTTAGGGAAAAGTCTACTTTAAGAGAAGGATCACCTTATCTTTTCATGTATCTAAGTCTATGCAAAAATCTATGTAGCATACAGTCTCAGCTTAAATATGCTAACTAGAATATACTATTCATAAAGTCATGTTCTTCTATTTTCCTCAGAATACAAGAGAAGTAAAAGTCTGGAAATTCACAAGGTAAAAAGATCTAGCAAAAACTAGATTGTTAATTTTAGAAGCAAAAGAATCTTATTGCTTCCTAGAATTGGAACAAGTTAAGGCCTTCTGTCTGACATGCACCTCAATCAGTTGGCCAAGTAACACAAAGCAGCAGTTCCTACATAAACAAGGACTGTTTAAAGTGAATGGAAAATTAATAGGATGAACAGCAGCTAGGACTTTTCTAGTAATTCAGGTCTGTGGACTATATTGGGATATGGCCTCAGCTGAAAGTGAACTGGCATGGAAAACAAAACGATAGTAGCTAGTAGCAGGATTCTTGAAGACTGAAATATTTTTTTTTTTCTATTGTGGAGGTCAGCTTGGTAGGGCTTGCCAGAAGTCCTCCAATGAAAATGACTGAGTAAAAGTTTAAGGGCTAAGGAGAATTAAGGTATTTTGGTTGTACTGGCTCCTAAAATAGATCTATATCTAAAGGCACAAGTGTATTCAAAGCTCACCTATAATCAAAACAAAAATGGCCTTCTAACAGAAGAAATTAAAAGCATGGCTGCATCACCCTATTATAGGAAGAAAGACTTGCAGCATGAGGCACGCTTTGCCTCGGTCCCTGATCCTGCCACGCGAAGATGCTGGCTGCTCTTTGGAGTTGTGAGGTCGCTTCTGCCTGAGGCCATACGAGGCCATTGCCAGGCTCATGGCTGATGTTTGGGACTGTGCAGTCACTTTGGGCTCTTTGCTTTCCAGGCCCGTGTCAGGGCCCTGGCGGCTGCTCGTTGTTGTGAGGTGACCTGAAAAGCAGTGCCTGCTAAGCCAGTGGTGGTGATGTTGTTGCTGTTTGCACCTCTTCATTCGGCTGTGCCTCAGTGCCTTAGAGGCCAGCGCTGTTCACCCAGCTGCTGTTTGTGGTTATGAGGTGACTTTATAGATATGTACTATCTATCTGTTTCAAGCTTTAATTAAAATATGGTGGGCATCTCTGCAGGGCAATTCATTCTGTCTTAAAAGTAGGTGCTTAAGACAGGTGGGATGAATTGCACTCTGGAGATACTCATTTCTTCTTATTTACTATGGAAAGAGCTTAACTAGTGCAGGCAAAATAGCTAATATATATATGATTAAAATGAGTGAATCCTGTCTAGAAGAGATTGCTTATTAGCTACTAGTGATAGATACGTTACCTACCTACCTAAATATTGAGCCAGATTAGACTGAGATACCTAACCTTCAGATAACTAAAATTAGATAAAATAAATCTTCCCTTTTGTGACAAGAATGGATATCCCAAAGAAGGAGTCGTAAGTCAGCTTCTAGCTTATTCCAAGTGTGAATTAGCAAAGGCCAATAACTTTTTCCGCATTTATCTCACTGTTGTGAGCAGGAAACACTATAAAACTTCATCAAAATGTAGCTAACTAAATTCATATTATATTTTATTGTTTTAAATTCGTTATTCCAATAGCTGCTTTTCATGGTGGGAAGTGCTAAGAGGTGTGTCAGGCTACCCTAATTTGAACAGTTACACACGACACTTCCAGGTTATTTCTGAACACTATACTGCAAACAGTCCTATTCTCACATTACCTGTAAAGTGGCTCTGGAACAAAGGATAGCCTGTCTATGTATGACCGGTAATTTTGTAGGTTGCTCCAAATCCTTGTATCTGTATGCCTTTATATAGATATAAAGAAAATATAAAGAGAGATATTTGCAAAGCTCATGCTTCATTTCTGGATAAAACTTCATTGAATATCATACTTGTATTTCTGTTCTTTTGGATTTTTGTTAGTAAGTGTGCCACCCAACTTTTAAAAGAGAAAAAACATTCAAAATTAAGATTTAAACTAATTGGTTAATAATCCACCTATTCTACTTTAATGGATACTCAGTGGTCAATCATAAATTAAGAAACTTATATAAAATATAGAGGAGGAATAGATCAATTATTTAACTTTGTAACAAATAAAACCTTTCTACGTTTTGCTCTGCAGAGTATAAAAATACAGGGAGTGTAAGCAGATACAGATGTAACTCAAACAGATAGGCTTCTACTTAAAAATCACGGCTTCTCCTTCACCTGGTTCCTAATGATTTCTACAACACAGAATATTAGCTTAGCATTCAATTTATATAACAAGAATGTGACTTAATTAACCATCTTTTTCATAGAATATTTGACATGTTGTGATCATTGATTCCTAATTGCATTAATGCAACAAATATTAAGGCATAGTTTATACAGTTGTTACTTTAAAAATTGTTATTTAAAAACTTTAAATTTTATTGTGACCAGCACTTACTGCTGCCCATATTGATGCTTGCCGATGAACCACCTGTTCTAAAATATTTCTTTAATATTGTCATATAAACGATATATAAAATATATACAAAAAATGTGCTCTTGCTGTACAAATACAGAATATCATAAGATCCTGCATATCTTCACTGATCTCAGAGGTGTGACTAAAGGATGGGGTCAGTTTTATTCCTTGTTCCAGCCGCCTGAAGGATGCTTCCAGCTTAAGCATCCAAACTGTTTTCTGGCAATCTAAACTCAGTAAGGAGTCCTTCTACCAATGCAAGGGCAGGAGGAATAGATCAAATTGTCTCTTTCTCATACACTCTCCAAGAATTTCAAAATCATCTTTTCAATGGTAATTACAGAACTGGATTCACTGTTAAATACTGACCTAAATGGCTTGGTATATATGGGTAGAATCACTTTTCTTCCCTTCTCTCCACTTCTCCAGTATATAATGAAGGATTACACTAAGCCCTTTTTGATACACTGTGCCTGGACATTAAAGTAACAGAGAGCTTAAGAAAACAGCCTACCTTCCTCTGTGAAGAAATAGTACATACCTGAGAATCAGCTAGTGTGTGATTGCCAACCTTAAATATAGGCTAGCTGAGAGAGAATGATATTAATAGGGATGAGAAGAAGAAGGAAAACAAGGCTTTGCATTAACTGAAGGGTAGCAGTGGGACAAATTTTGTTCGATGAACTGATTAATGCTTTCTTTTCTAGTTTGTTTGTAAAATAAGACCCATCTGAATAATTGCAGTAGTTGTACATAGCTGGCAGCTGTCACGACTAGCCTACTTTCATGTTCTTGTTTCTCTTAAAAACAACAAAGAAAGGGAACTCCTATTTCTGAGACTTGTTTTTATGTATTAGAGGTAAAACCTTAATTCTTTTTTCTTTTATTGGATTGTATTAAAGTGTGTTCTTTGATGAACCTAGCTTATTAAATATTCCCAACTGTAAAAAACAAAATATTACGTAGCTCCATGGGTTTTTTTATACGCCTTTCTCTAATTTTTGTATTACTGATCTGTATAAGAATAGGGTCATCCTCCTGACAATGATAGACACACATTTTGTGGTAAAAACAAATCCTGTGGAAGCGTAAAGCACATATACTAATACATTTTCAAGAAGAATGTGTCAATTGGCAAGTTCTTAATTCATTTATTATTCATTTTAGAGCTTATTGCTTTCTGTGGTGTTGTCATCTGAATCAGAGTATTGTGTAGTATCATAGAATTGGTTAGGTTGGAAGGGACTTCTGGAGATCATTTAGTTCAACCCTCAAACAAGTGGCCCATATGGGGATTGAACCCGTGACCTTGGCATTACTAGCACCATGCTCTAATCAACTGCGCACTAACTCAGATGCCTCCAAACCTTTAGTTCTGCCAAAGAGAGAAAGATTTATCCAATGAGACCTACTCTTATATGTGAATATAACAAATATTATTTCATCTCAGTTCTCTAGCACTGCAATCTTTCCATTTCCTGACTAGGGACTGACACTAAAATAACAAAAGGATAAATTATTGTTTTTATCCTGGTTGTACTTCTGAACACTAACACAAAATTATATTTTAGTTCTCTTTTTATAATCTTTGACTATCAGATAGTTCCAGGTGAAAAAAACAATCTTTGAATCAGCAAGGTTTTCAGTCAGCACTTTCATAATTCTCACGTGCCACTTCTTTATAATAATTAATTTTAAAAAGCTTATTCCTGTCAGTTTTCTTAGCATCTGTCTTAAGTATTAATGGAATGAAAAGTCCCTGACTGTTTCCAGGTAATGCAAGTACTTTCTAGATATAGAATAACCACATTAGAATACTTAATATTTTTTAATTTACTATCTCTACTGATTAGTAAACAGATGGATATACACCTCTTTGGGATAGAACTTTGGTTTCTTTGGTTTGACTTTTCTTTTCTTTCTTTTTTAGTGTGCTGGAGTGATTAAACTGCCCATAAAACTATGTATGTACCACTATGTATATCAGAGGAAGAGTCTCTGGTTCTTCTAGAGTAAGCTAAATGTATCTACGTATATGATGTAGCATATAGCTTTGGGATTCCTCTGTGTACAGAGGCATGTATGATATGCTACCATTCTCCCTCATACACTATCATAACCCTGGATTTCAGGAGAGCAGATTTTGACTTCTTCAGGGATCTGCTTGGAAGTCTGCCCAAGGGAGACTGCCCTGGAGAGAAAAAGGGTACAAGCCGGTTGATACTCAAGGGTCATCCTCCTTTTAGCTCAAGAATAGTCCAGCCTCGTCAGCAGCAAATCAAGCAAAGGCGACAGGAGGCCTGCATGGATGAACAAGGAGCTCCTAACTAAATTAAAGAGTGGAAGAAGAGAGACAGGTGACCCCACACGTGTATAATTCATGTGGCAGCACCAAATTCTTCTCACTGGTGCCCAGTGACAGAAGAAGAGGAAATGAGCACAAGCCAAAATTCAAAATGTTCCATCTGAGTAACTTTTTTGTTTGTTTGTTTTTTAATACTGTAAGGATGGCTGAACACTGAAACAGAATGCTTGAAGAGCTGTGGAGTCTCCATCCCTGGAAATACTCAAAACCAGACTGGATGCCTTCCTGGGCAACCTGTTCTAGCAGACCTTGCTATAATTGAGCAGGGGGGTTGGAACAGATAATCTCCAAAGGTTCCTTCCAACCTCACCATTTCTGTTTTTCTATGTTTTCTCTGAATGGGTAGTAACACTGTTTTACCTTCACATTTATACAAACTGTAAATTGAATGCTTGTTCATGTTAAAGCAATTTCTTAATGCTTCTAGCATGCTCATATAAGCACTAAACAATAAAATATAGTGACACTTTTCAATATTGTTCCTAATGTGCTAGGTGCAAACATGTAGCACATATTCTGTCTTAGTGTGCTCTCCTTGCAGCATGAAACATCTTTCTACCTGTTACATCTTATTGTTTTGCTGAGATTAACACATTTTCCTCCCACAACAAAGATTATCTCACTTATGTATCTTTCTTTCTGACTTGATCTATGAGGTATTCAACTTATTTTCATATTCATTTTACAGTTAACAATGTTTTAATGTCTTCAAGTCTCCTCTAGAGTCACCCTCTGATTTATTCTCATGAGATTTGGAAAGCATCTGTAACTTTCTAAAGCTGCTGCTGACACCTAGTCATCTATTTGTTGTGTTTTATCACTGTTGGAGACTTTCTAAAGAATTTTGAAGTTCTTAACCATGCTGCTTATATTATCTCGTTTTTGTTCAAGTTAATTGTGACACTTTCCTCTTACCCATTACTGAGTTCTCTATAAGACTTTTGTTTTTTTCCTCTTAATCAACAGATTACGTCATATTAAGAATTTGTCTTTCTAGGCAGTTTGAGGAACATCTTTTGACAGCTGCTAACATAATACTAAGAAGTTCCTAACCAGTCCTGGTCAAGTTCTGGACATTTTTATAATGGAGAAATCAAATATATTCATGGTGACTCTCTGCATCGAAGCATAAAAACTGCAGCATTATCCTCTGAAACTTATTTTGCTTGCTGGCATGTATGTTCGTGTATGATAGCCTTTGCGAGGTATAAGAATATGATAGACATGCCTCTGTAAAACCTTTCTAAGTTGAATATTCAGCTCTCCTAAACAGTAATAATGTCTGAGATTTGTCAGCTCAATTGACCAAGTATTTGACTATCAGTGCCAAATCCAAAGATAGCGTTCTATTCCAGTGACACTTGCAACAGTGGGAGTATCTGGGAGTGTCATGAGTTGGTATACTGTTTGGGTCAAAGTAACATGCCCTGCCACAAAGAATAGTAGCAGGAGTATGTCATCTTGGTGGTACAAGAAGTAATTAGTGCTGCTTGAGTTCAATTCCTAAATATAATAATAAATTATAATCTCACAGAAACTCCTAGAAAATAACTTTACCTAGGTTGTTCAGTGGCACTTAAATAGTAAGACATTTCCATGGATGTGACATTTTTGGGTGTATCTATATGTACAGCATCATGCTCTGATGTGTCCTTACTTTTTTTTGTTGTTGTCTGTCATGGCTGTTTTACTATCATTTATTCATTGTGGGTTTTATCTATTTGCAAAAATTTTAGTTTTCCTTTTTCTGTGTCATCTCTCTCAGCAGGTTTCTTATCTTTTCTAGCCTCAGCTCTTCCTGTCCTCCTCAAACAAATTACTTTAAAAGGAACAGCAAAATCTAAGACTGATTAGTAGCTTGTAAAGGACATTAGGACATTCTTCTCAAGAATTAGTCTTATATTTAGTTCTAACACATGATCATTCTTTGGAAAGATTCATTCTTTCCAATGTGCATATTACCTGACTGCTTTCACCATTATTTATTTCATTTAAAAACCCTTCCTGACATTTCAAGTACTACATTGAAATGTCCACTACAATTAAGCTTAGAATATGCATGTGTTCCATTCAGGGTAATCCTTCAGTCTGTAGTTACAGCTGTTGCTTAAATGATGCCTTAATTTTTGCTATGTATATATATGGCTACAACTCTGATCCAAAGAGGATTTTAGTTTTTTCTTATAAGACGTATATTTTGTTCCTGTGTATTTCAGGGAACTGCCTGAACTTTCTTAATGTGATTTTGGTTCTCCCAAACATAAAACCGCTGTTCAAATGCAGGAAGGTATTCAGGTCTGCTTTCTCTCATACTGTATGCTCTGCTTCTTCCAAAGTCATATTTTTTGTATTTTTCACTTTTCTTAGAGTAATAGAGTAAATATTTTACTTACTCCCTGAATGTTTCTTGTAGTTTGCCAGCTTAGTCCATTACGATATCATTTTATTTTCTTGTCAGAATTTGTAATGTAAGATACAAATGTGCTTGGATCACTGAAATCCACACTTGCCCTAAGTTTGACAGTAAGAAGGAAAGAAATATGTCTTAGGTCGTTAACGTTAACCACATCTCTGCAAATTAATCCACTAGTTACTCTAGAACATGCTGAAATATGATGTGCCTGGAATAAGTTCAGTCTTGATGTCCTTGCATACAGTGATCCACTAGCCTCGTGACTATGGCATTCTTAGAAATATGAGACACTGAAGGAGTGACCAGTTGAAATTCACTCTGACTCATATACTCAGTTTGAACCAAGGGTTTTTATTTCTTAAAATGTGGGAACAAGATGGCTGTGACTTTTTTTTCCTCTCTTCACATCTCAGGCACACTATAATGTATTTAAACAGTCTGCACAAAATAGAACATCTTTAGCAAGAAAATGAGAGAAAAATCACCACCACAACCTCTCATTTAAGGTGACTAGAAGACTTTCTGGCAAGTGGAAGATGTGGTTTAGAACATGGAAAATCTGTTTTCAAATCCATCCATAGTAAGCATCAACATTAAACTAATCTTATGGAGCTAGACTAGTTTCTTTGAGTGTTGCTACAAATGCCTGGAAAATAAAAAATTATTTTGGGGTTGAAAATATACTTTTCTTTTTTCATGGAAAAGGGATAATTTTAAAGTTATCCCCACCTAATGTGAATGGATTCCTCTCTTGCACAGCTGCTGAGCTACAAAATTACATAGCCTTATTTTGACTTACTTATGTGTGTCTGTGCATGTGTTGGAGAGAGGTGGGAGAAAAATTCTATCAACTTCACTCACTACTTGGTCTCCTGATTGGGCTGGAAAATAACCAAAAATGAGTCTAGCTAACAGAATTCAGTCACCAAGTACCAGAATAGCTTTTTTCTTAACCTTACATTAAACTATCACTTCTGTGAAGTAATTCATCCAAATACAGAACACAGTGCCTAAGCTCTATGGCAAAACCCTGCGCTGGTAAAGTACTCACCTGTAAACTGATACACCTGCTGTAAAACGAGTGAGTGATGAAAATGGTGTTGTTCTCCTCCCCCACCTTTGAATCAATATACCATGCCTAAAAGTACCTTTAGCAAACTGACAATTTATAGTCTTTTCTCTCTAAGGTAATAGTCAGTGTTATTTTCAAGTAGCAGCTTTAAGTGTATTTCTCTTTTGTTTGTTTGTTTGATATTAAGGTAACATCACCTGGTTGTGCTGTTAGAAAAGCAAGTGTGTGTGTTGGCATAGATATGACCATTCCCTGTATGCAGGAAAGTGTTCTGTCTAGTTTGGGTTTATATGCTATCTAAGCAGAGAGGTCTGTTTGAACACCAAAGAAGGCAGTATTTGAAGGAGTAGTGGGGGGAAATAGACATAACACTTCATGGGCATACTCTTGAGTGTCAGAGTTAATTTTTGGATTCTATGGACTTGGAGGAGGCGTGTTTTTTAGGTCTTCTGTTTGTTGCCTAATAAGCCACACAAGTTAATTTGACTATATTACCTAGGAGCTACTTCCCAATAGAGAAAAGTTTCCTTCAGTGGACCTAAACTCACTGTAAACAGACAGAGGTAAACAAAGAGAAGTCAGATCACAAGTCCAGGCTATGAAGTTGATGTATGTTGTACAACTTCACCGAGACTTTCCTGGCATGCTTTGACAGATTATGCACCGCACTGCTTATGAGAACATCTACAGTTTTTTCCCTCATTTTCCAACTAAAGCAGAAAATCCTGAGAATCTGTCCACAGCAGATGCTACACAACATTAATGGTTCAAGGATTCTGCATTTATAGATGTCAAACCATGTTAAGTCATAAGATCTGAGACTCCAGAGTCTTCAGAAATGGTGTCTCCATGTAAATCATGCTACAGCTCTAAGGAAAAGCAAATAAAGGAAAAGAAGGCTTAAATATAAGGTACAAAAATAACAGAATTTGGATTAATCTACACTGAACAGTATAGAGAACATCTGAGGGAAAATGCTTTAAAGCAAAGCACTCAAAACTGTCAAAGGCATAGCCTCTGATGCTTCTAAATATAGGTAAGTGAGCAAAAACATTCACAGAACAAGAACTTTGGGGAGAAAAGATGTGAAGTAAATGGAATCCTCATTTTGCATTGGAGGAATGGGACCGAGAAGCGGCAAAGATTGACGAAGCCAGATTCATTCCATGTCCCATTAAGTCAGTAATAAGCCTCCAGAACAAAGCTCCAGTTCCCAATATAATATTGTAGCATAAACACGTTACTAAAGCATATAATAAACTACAGTACCTCATAGTAGAATTAGCAAAATCCATATATTTGGATGCATTTAGCATGGTAATCTGTAGAAATAGAGAACATCCATAATGGCTGAGTAGGCTTTGGATAAATGCTTTGAAATGTGTTAAAAAATAATCTGAATAAGTAGTTGTGGGCTGCCTACTTGACTTTTCATTTAATTGTTTATAATTTGCTCCCAGAAGTATCATGCATTGTCCTCGTTCTAGGGACCATTTGAAATGTGTTAGCCCAGGGTGCTATACCAAGTGGGATAAAAGTAACAAACGCTCCTATGGATGTGGGAATTTCTCTTTGTCTGGTTTACTGATGTAATTAGTAAGAAAATCATCTGTCAAAAGACTAATGCAGTAGTCTTTCGTAGTTATAAGTTCATGGGGCACATTCATGAGCACTGACAGTGAGCAGGACAGGCTATCAGACTCTGATTCCGAAGGACTCCTGAACAATCTGTTCTTCTAAAACTAAGGTACCAAGTGAACTGCTAGAAACACCACCTCGAAGCAAAAGAGAGAAACTGATTGGAAGAGCATTTCATTCTGCAACAGCAAGTAGGAGATGATAGCAAAAAAGGAAGAGTTGATTACTGTCAGAAGTAAGATACATTCTGGTCACAAAGCACTTAATGGCTGCTTTCATTTGAGTGAGGTCATGTTTTGATGGTACAATAAATTCATCTTTCAAGTATCTACCGCTGGATCAAAAACCCTGCAGCTACATAGGCTAATCTGATGCAAACCAATTCTCCAGAACTACCCTACTACTTGTTTTAAACAAATAAGAACCTTAATCATTTTATCCCAGCTGAAGAAGTATTGGTAATACGAGATGTGGGATGACTGATCCAGATGAAACATGTATTGTTGAATGCATTTACATTGCATGAATCTAATATTATCCAAATAAGTCTCTGAGAAAGAACATGAAACGAGTACTGCACTTCATGTTAAAAAAAAAGAGGAAGGGGAGGGGGAAAAAAAGAGGGGAAAGTGTGTTCCTCATTGCAAGAAGTATGTTCCTCATTGGAAGAACAAAAAAGTGAAAATATTGCTGGGTTCCAGAACATGTTGTGGAACATCTCACTAGTTGTCAACCATTTTGTATTTCAAGTGAATGGAAAAGAGCTTGGAAATGTATGTATGGATGATATGGAGACGGATGACAGATGATCCAGAGCTATTCTTGTTTGGCAAATCCCAGGTGTGTTGTCAAACGTTGCACATCATAGGCTGAAACTTACAGAAGGAGAACTATACTCTATCCTGTAGATACTTAACAAGACTCCCCCCCACAAGCAAAAAGACTTACGATTAAAAACATTTGCAAAGCAGCTTGCAAAGAATAATCTTTGCCACAGTGTGTGCAGCTCTGTACAACACAAGCCCAGACAACTTCCAGAGTTTGGAGCAATATGCAAGAATTGCAATAAATTGCATCACTTCATAAAAGTTTGCTAGAGCTTTGCTTTTATGGTGCTTTAAGATAGATACAACAGCATTAGTGCAGAAGCAGCAGTCTGAGAGAACAACGCTACAAGCAGAAGATAGACCATCTGACAGCCACTGTGCATTTGGTGAGGGATGAATTACTACTTGGATATAAAAGAGGCAGCAGCTACAAGAAGACCCAAAAATCAGCTGAAAGTTTTTTCCTGGTTCTTGCCTATACAAATGATTTTAGGTATTTGCTAAAAGAGGAGTTAGAAAGACATTCAGAGAGTAGTTTTTTCTTCAGTTATGGCACCAATCTGACTGTCTTTCTGCTACCTGGACCTTTGAAAGAACTTGTATCAATTTATTTATCTTTGACATTCCCAGTTCTCTGTAAAGAATACTTGAAATTCGTCAGGAATGTGTAACCATCGGTGAGTTATACGCAAGCTCAAAAAATGACATGTATAATTCACTTGTATTTGCCATTATGCAGGAAGAAAGCATTGGAAAAAATATTTCTCTGTATTCAGCATCAGCAGCTTTCCAAGCTTTTAATGTCCCCTTGAAAAGAGAAAGTATGACAGTGTACATCTTCTATGGGCGGTAGTTTTCTGCAGACTGCAATCCAGACAAAAAACATGCAGACATGCAGACAAAAAACAAAAACAAAAAATACTGTTTTAAAAAGTGTGCTGTCATATGAAGTACAGCTGAAGTTTTCAGCTCAGTACTGCTCAGTACTGCAGCAGAAGATGTGGCCAATAGCTTCTAGCAGCAATGAGGGGGTAGAGACAAAGTTGCAGGGCTAAGATCAAAACAGATGGGAAGCGAAATGTAAGATGGAAGGAAGGCAAGAAGGAGGTCTAGAAGAAAGAATAGAGGAAGATACAGCGTAAAATCGGTTACTGTGACGCCTCCCTTATCCTTTAAATGTATGTATTTTGGAGCCAGTGAAGACAGTTTAAGGAAACTGAAGCCTAATGTAGCAATTGAATTTAGTGAACTTTTATTGTTGTGTTCTACAAGAAAGAAAAGGAATATTGTTCCTTGAAGAGATCCCGGGCAGCTACCGGCAGAACACAGGCACTGGTTGCACGGTGTTGGTAAAGCTGAGCTCTGCTCCTGCAGTTAGGCATGCCAATGCCAACTTTCTTGGCAGCTCTGGCATGGGGCCTGGTGGCGATTTAGCCAGGCCGCGAGGGCCATCGCTGCCGAAACTGGGAGCTTGTGCGTCTTGCCCAAACACCGCACGATGCCCAAATGAAGTGAGACTCTCTTTAACAGTGAGGGGTGAAAGCCAGGTGTGAGGAGGCCCCTCAGGCTGTGAAATGAACCCCCAGCCGAGGTGAGCGCGGGGACCTTCCCTGGTAATGTGAGGTACACCGCAGCCTCAGCGACAGGCACAGGAGCTCCCTGACGCGCCGGGGGCCGCCGCGGCTGGGAGCGCTAACGGCCACGGGGGTTGGGGGGGGGCTAACGGCCGACGCGGGGGGCTGGCCGGGAGGGGGGGGGCGGCGCGCGCCGGCCAGAGCCCGCGCAGCAGGTGCCACCGCCCGCCCGGGCGTCCCCGGATTTCCCGGGGGCGGCGTCGCGCGGCGCATGCGCCCGGCGCCCCGCCTGGCACACGGCGGGAGGCGGGGCGGCGGCGCTGAGGAGAAACTCCGGAGGGGAAGCGGCAGCCGCCGGCCTCCGCCCCCTGCAGCGGGAGGAGGAAGCGAGCGGCCGGGCCGCCCTCCCCTATTCCCTCCCCCCCGCTTCCCCGGCCCGCCGACGCGCGGTCCGGCCCGGTGCTCGGCGCGCCCGCCGGCGGGAGGGAGCCGCGGCCGGCTGTGCGCCCAGGGCGGGCGGGCAGCCGGGGCCCCGAGCCGGCGCTGCGGGGAAAGGAGGGGTGTTCCCGTCCCCCCGGCTCCGGCCCGGGTGGATGCGCAGCCTCAGGGGCGGCGGCGGCTTTTGCGGCCTCTCCATGGCTGGGCCGCGGCGGTGAAGGCAGCGGGAGCCGCCTTGCGTCCGCGCCTCGCCGGGAGGCAGCGCAGCCACCAGGGGGCGGGCGGGGAGGGGGATGAGCGCCGCAGCCGCCGCCTCTGCGGGAGCCGCCGTCGCCGCCTGCACCGGGGCCGAGGGCGGCTTCTTCTTCTTCTCCAGTGGCTCTGGTGCGGCGGGGCCCATGGGGCCTGACGAGGGCTGTGCCGGCGGGCTTGGAGCCCTGCCCGGAGCCCTGGCGCCCCCGTCGCTGGGCTGCCGGGGCCGCTACCAGCTGCTGCTTTCGGGGAAGGCCCTGGCCGACAGATACCGGAAGATATACACGGCGGCGCTGAGCGACCGGGAGCTGGGGAGTCATCCGGGCAGGTAACGTGCGCCGATCTCCCACACGGGCGAGACAGATGCTGCCGCGGTCGTTCCCACCGCGGGCAGGGAGAGGCCTTTGCCCCCCCCCCCCTCCTCTCCCCCCCGCCCCGGTGCCTCCCCCGGCCTCTGCCCTTCCTTGTCCTCCTCCGCCTCGCCGTGAGGCAGCGCCGCTGCCCCTGCGGTCTGTGCCGGGTAGCCGCAGGGTGGAAGGGGGGCATGTGTTGTAACCCCGCTGCTGTCCGGGTGCCACCGAGGCCCTGCCACTAGTTTGGCCGGCAGTAGCGTGCAGATGGCGCTGCCACCCCCCTGAGGTCAGTGAAGCAGTTACCTGTGCTGGCGTCCCCTCCCCCACCGCAGAGACTTGGGGCTAGATCACGCCCTTTTCGTGAAAGATAACCGTGTAAACTCCGCTCCTCCCATCCTTCTGCGGCCACCGAAGGCCACCGAATTCATTTCCTCATAGTTTCCAGATTGAAACCTGGGTAAACAACTAGCCCTTCGGACAGGCCTCGAGTGTCACTCCTGTCAGGGTCTGGCATGCTAGGTCTTATTCTTGTATTTTCTGTTGAGGCATTCTGCTGCCTCCTTTGCACAGCCGCCGCATGTCCTACTAGCGGGGTCGTCTGTTTTGCCTTATGTCAGCCCCTAGCCACCTCGCCTTATTCCTTGTGCTGATCTCTTCCTCTGCCACCTTGTAGGCAGCCTGAGTACCCTCCAGCCTGCACCTCGCGCTGCCCTGTGTCTGGAGAGAGGCCGCGTCCCACCCGGGGGGGAGGGTGTGCCTTCCCCGGACCCCAGGCACATGGTGCACCTCGGGACTGCCTTTCTCACAGGCAAGCTGCCCGTTTTCACGCCCCTCCATCCTCGGGCCGCAGCCGGACCTGCCCCCCACCCCCCGGCCCCGCGGGCGCTTTTCATCGGCGGCGCCTCACTGCCCTCCCCCCAGCGTGGGCGCGCGCGGCCGTGACACGCTGGCGCTCCCAGCGCAGCCCCAGCTAGGAGGCTGGTGGGGGGGGGGGGGGGGAGCAGCGGTACCGCCGCCGGAGGGGATGGGAGGAGGCTGCCGCAGGGCGACGGCGGTGGCGCGGCGGGCGGAGGCGATAAAGGGCTCCCGGCACGTGCGGCTGGGCGGGGCGGGCGCGCCCTTCCCCTGCCCTCCCTTCCCCCCGCGCGCGCAGCCGAGGCGGCAGCCGTTGCGCGCGCGCGCGCGCTGCGCGGCAGGCCGTTACCCCGCGGCGCGGGCCGCGCCTCCCCCGAGGCGGTGCTCGCGGGCCCGGGCGGCCGCCGCCGCCGGCGTGGCGGGGGTCGGCGCGGGAGGGGGCCTGCCGGCCGCGCGCATGGCGGGGTGAGGGGCTCGCAGCGGGAGCCCTGTCGCAGCGGCTGCTTTGTGTGTGTGTGGGAGGGGGCGCGGGTGGTGCCGCCTTGAGCCGCTTTGGGCCCGTCTCCCGAGACGTGGTGCCCTGGTGCTCCCTGTTGTTTTCCTCTGGAGGGTGTGGATGACGTGAAAAGAGCGCGTTCCCGTATTTGCATCTTTCACTCCTATTAAGCTGTGATGTGGGTGGCGAACTCGCAGTAAGACTATTAAGTCGTTGTTTGAAGTTTGCAAATAGTTGTAAAGCACTAGGTGTTTGCAGTTTCTTTTTCTTTCTCTCTCCAGTGTGATTTGAACAGCACGGGTTATTTCCTCCACAAAAAGGATGCGTGAGGGAGTAAAATAATGTAAGAACCTAGAAGAAGAAAGTAACTTTCCCTTTTTGCTTTTCACAAGGGCAGGAATTGTGGACTGTTAAAACACTGGCATCTGGCATCTTAGCAGTTACTTGACCCTATTCAAAGTATGGGATAGGGAAATGAAATTTCTTTGATTCAGGACGTGTAAGAGTTTGCTTAATCTAATTAATCCATAGTGCACTGCTCATGCTTTTTCTTTTAAGTGCTCTTTCTCGACTTTGAGTTCTTTATCATTTAATCCTGGTAATGCAAATAGTAAATGAAAAGTAACTTAAGTTTTAATCAACCATGTGGTTGTTCCGAGGTATTTGGACATTTATCTAAATTTTACTGTCTATTTTTTTTTAAAAAAGATGTAGGTTTGAATTTGTATTCTCAGTGTTTTTTGGTTTTAGGATAATTTAACTTGTATCTTTTATACTTACTATTGTAGAAAATACTAGCTTTCAGTGTGTGTGAATCTTGATGTTTCTTTTAATTGACATTCTGAAAACACTTTTAACTTCAAGACAGCATAGATTGCATTCTTCTTGTATCTGTTTCTTACTGAAACATTTTTATGAGAATGTCAATTAAAGAAACTGAAATTCAAAATTACTATATATCTTCATGTTTGAAGGCTAGATTTGGTCATGTCTTGGCTATATTGTGTCATCTTAGAGCAGATCAAAGAAGCCAGGATTCTCTACAGAGGGAAAATAGATTATAGCGCGTAAAGAACAGCTAGTTTATATTAGTGAATACAGCCAATCTGGACTGTAGAACTTCTTTTGAAAGGAGTAGTAGTTAATAATCATGTTGTTGTCCAATGTCTCTTGATCCAATATCTATTGTACCTTACTTATCACAGACGAAGTACTGCTTATGATATCCACTCTTTCTCCAAACCTGTGTCAAAACATTCCACTGAGGTATTAGAGATTTCAGCTACCTGATAGTCTTAAACAGAAATGGTCAAAATGCCAGTAAAAATTCCAAACATACTTTCTCTTTAGAGATGCTTTAGAATAATTTGTGACTACATCTAGTTGTCACAGTAGATAATGTGCACAATCTTCAATTAATCTGACTGATACTATTATAACGTGTGTCTTGATTTGATTTTTATCCATGTGGAAAATTGGGGCCTCTAAAGCTCTTGTTAACAGTGTTTGCGATGCGAAAAATACCTTGAAGCAGCCTAAAAACTAACTAATAAAATTCTTCATGTGTTCAGAGAAAACTTTTTTTGAGGAATGATAGTGTAACTAGCTTGTAGTATGTTGACACAGATTTTTTGCTTCAAGCATGCAAAGTAACATTCCACTCTTACAGTGACATGACCAACGCTTCAGCAAGCATTTTATCGGAAACCTGACCTTAATTTTTATGAAGAACTAGAAAACAGTATCAAAATGCCCATGAATAGACAAGGAAAATTAAACATTGTAGAGATTACTTAGGACCACATGTAAGATTAATTTCACTTTTGCAGGATGTTTATTTGAAAGTAATGAATATCACGTGTTGAATGAGATGCAGTCTTTGGTTTTGAAGCAGAGCTAAGTGCTTTGCATTCCTTACATGGTACAGGCCATGATGTCATGAACACTTTTGTGTCCAAAAGAAACAGTTCCATGTCCGTGCTTGTTCCCCCTGCCATGGTGATCTGATTGTGTATGTAGCCTCTTGCAGTACCAGATTAGAGACCTACTCTGGGATAAAATTAACTCATCAAAAAATGGTTTGTTTTAATCCAGATTAATTCCCCAATCTACCTCACCTTGCAATTTTACCAGTGCTTGTGACAGCATGAGGGGAGAGGTTGCACAGGAATTCAAGCAAAGACAGGGGGGATGACAGAAGCTGCTTTTTCTGTCGCTACTGTCAGCTTAATATTTTTGTGAAAGGAAAGCAGAAAACAGTATGTGGTCTTGTAATGTATAACCATTTTTGGTCATCTGACAACTTTAAGAATATAGTACTATTATCTGTGGAAAACATACTTGTCAAGTCAAGAGTGGTTTGAAAGATAAATCTAATTTGAGTATACTTAATTTATAATCTCTGTTTTGTGCCTACTGAAATAAATGAAAATGGCTGTTGCATAATAGCTACTGTAGCCATGAAGGTCTGTAAAACGCTAGTAGGAAGTATGAGCCTGTTTAGAGAGCAAGTAGAACTTCATGTTACTGAAGTATTATCTTTCTCCTGTGCCTGGTGTTGAGTGGATAAAACAGGCAATGAACATTATTTTCACTTCCAATCTGTCACTAAAGGTAATGTCATCCTGCTGTGGTCTTCAGAGTCTTAATTTGTTCTTTACATGAAGTTCACTGGAAGTAAGCTATGAATTACTTAAAATGGTTACTATTTAAAAAATATTAATGATTTTGCTGGGTTAGCATTTTGCCCATCCCTTATTTATTAGAATTGCCTCTTTTAATTTAAATTCTTCATGTAAGAAAAAGCTTCTATCTGTTTTCTGGGAAAAAACAAATCCGAAATTGTGAAGTGACTTGCCTTGAGATCAGGGAAAATTCCAGTGATGACTGGAATGTAGGATTTCTGCTGTTGACCTTCTACTTGTTTTTTTTTTTTCCCCAACCATTTTGGCTGAAGAAGAAGCGGCCAGCTTCTTTGTACTTGATGATAAAAGAAACTTTTGAAAGTAGGCCAGCTCATCTGCACTCTTAGTGGTAAATTATGTATCCCTTGGAGCAAACTGACCACTAATTTAGTGTTATGCATTTCCAAATTGACCCTAAATCTTCCCTTTGAAAAATGCAGTTCTGATTTGTCCCTGGAATTTTATTTTTCTTGAGAGTTTCATTGGAGAAGGGCTACTGAAGTAATTTTGCACTGCCAAGATTAAAAAAAAAATGTAGAAACGACATTTAGTATGTTTAGATGTGGGAAATTTATGCCAGTTTTGTTGTTGGTATAGCAGAAAGCCTTAATTTCTTAAGATCTAAAGCCTTTACAAAGCTATTAGCTCTTTTTGGCTTGAGATTTGATTATATTTCATTTTAAAGAAATCCAGAAAGTTTGGAAGCTTTTATTTGAAAAACGGAAGGTTATACATAAAGACTAATGAAATGAGATATTGATGCTTCTTGTGAAGTATTGTGTGCTATATTTTCTCTTTTTATTTTCCTAAAATAAGACTTGTTGCCATTTTTTTTAATTCTAATGTTTTATAAACATTGTTTAACCAAAAAAAGTTGAAGTGTGGTCTATGAATACGTTTAAAAGTAAATTTTGGACAATTGATGCGCTGTTGAGTCTTGCTTTAAGCTAACCTATGTTCAGTAAAGGTGTCTGCTGTCTGCTATAGGCTTTTTAATTGGAATATAATAGTGTTTATCATTTACTGTGCTATGGGTTAATAGGGATTAAATAAGAAGTAAACCTATGCATTTGAGTTAATTACCATTTTTTTTTCCAAAGTGTTTAATTTAAAATACTGTAAGTCCGAAAGGGTTTGTATCCATGCATTGTTAGCATGGAAAACAATTATAATAGAAGTTGGAAAGAAGCAAGTAAACGGACTTATTACAAATTTATTAATAAGTCAAGGTGATAAGAAAATGTAGGATGGAGAACACTGGCAAATGGACTAAAATCTTTCAATGTGTTTGAAAGGACAGTCTGAGTTCTCATCATGAAAGTGCTTGAGGCATAGGTTTAGGATTTGAGACCTTCTAGGCAAGCTTGACATCCACAAATCCATGGGCCCTGATGGGATGGATGCACCCACGGGTAATGAGGGAGCTGGCAGATGTTGCCAGGCCTCTCTCCATCATCTTTGAAAGGTCCTGGAGAACTGGAGAGGTGCCTGAGAACCGAAAGAAAGCCAATGTCACTTCAGTCTTCAAAAAGAGTAAGAAAGAGGACCCAGACAACTATGGGCCGGTCAGCCTCACCTCCATCCCTGGACAGGTGATGGAACAGCTCATTCTGGATGTCATCTCCAGGCATATGGAGGAAGAGAAGGTGATCAGGAGCAGCCAGTATGGATTCACCAAGGGCAAATCCTGCTTAACCAACCTGATAGCCTTCTATGATGGCATGACTGGCTGAGGAGATGAGGGGAGAGCAGTGGACGTTGTCTGCCTTGACTTCAGCTGTCTCCCATCACATCCTCCTAGAGAAGCTCAGGAAGTGTGGGTTAGACGAGTGGACAGTGAAGTGGATTGAGAACTGGCTGAAAGGCAGAGCTCAGAGGGTCATCATCAGTGGTGTGGAGTCCAGTTGGAGGCCTGTGGTTGGTGGAGTTCCCCAGGGCTCAGTCCTGGGTCTAGTCTTGTTCAACTAATCATCTGTGTCCTGGATGAAGGGACAGAGTGCCTCCTCAGCAAGTTTGCGGATGATACAAGCTGGGAGGAGTGGCTGACACACCAGAGACTCTGTGCTGCCATTCAGAGAGGGGGTTGGACTAGATAATCTCCAGAGGTCCCTTCCAACCTTACTGATTCTATGATTTTTTTGTATTTTGAGGAATTACAAAATATGAGGAGAGCTTTCAGGTTTGATTGGTTGCTGGAGATGAATTCCTTTCAGAAACAGAGGTGGAAATCTCATTACAAGCCTAGTGATGCTGAAAGGCACGTTGTCATCTTGTGTAGTCATGCGTTCTTCTATTTCTTATTATTTAGAAGAATAGTGTGCAGTCTGGGAAGAAATTAGTACATATGATGGAATGATATTTTGTGACTTTTTGTTTGTTGTTTACTTATATATGAAGCTTTTGCCTTTCAGTCACAAGTTCGACTGTAAGCTATGGCTGGAATTGAACAGAAGCTCGACAAGAGCTGTCAAATTGATCTTTTTAGCTAGGATGGTGTGGTTGTAGGTCAAGTATCAGCAGCTACTGTGTTCAAACTTTATTAAGTTTCTGAATGATTACTTGTGCAGAAGGAAACGATTGGGTGCAGATCATGTCAGTTTGTTAGTGAATAATATATATTGGTACCCTGGCCATTTTGCTATGATATCTTGATTATTGTTGATTAAGCCTTTTTTTAGTGTTCATTTGGTAGTTCCCTCTGGAAATACCTTTCTAGCACAATCAGTAATGATGGTGGTATATTGCAGAATCTTTTTTTACTGTCCTTACTGGCTCTTTAAGTTTCAACTTTGGCATTTGTGTAGATACTTTTCAAGCATAGATGTGCACTTACATCATTTTCCTCTGTTGCTAGATTAATCCTTGATGTTTGTCAATCTCTTGATACTGTTGCCACCTTTAAGGATTTTGCCGGCTCAGCATGCTCTGAAATACTGCATTTAATGTGTCCTAAACTTTTAGATGGTTTATCCTTTAGAAATTTTAGGTTTGGGTTTACTGACAGGGATACTTTTATAACTGTGATTGTGGGGCATTAGTATCTGTACAATGTCAAAGTTTTGGCCATGGTAACACATCTGGCTCAAGTGTTAGCATTATATTAGCTCTGTATGAGCTCACTTTACATGAATTTTGTTTTCTCTGTAGATAACAATATTTCCTTTTTTCAACTTTAAATGAACACATGTTGCCTGACTATTCTGCTGAAATTCACAAGAACTTGGAATTTTAATATACAAACATAAAAAAAAACCCTCACAATTTCTAAGTGGGGCAGAAGGAGAGAAACTGGCATATTGAGAGTTGCAACATTGTGGTTTACTGTTTCCTTAATATTTTAACCTGTGACTGTTTTTTTTCTAATTTATTTCAAGATGGGTCACAGCTGGCAATTCAAGGAATAGTCAGTTATTTTGCTTAATTGAAATTGGACTTTACTGAAAGTTTTTTAAAATACATAAGTTCTGTTGATAGTTTTAGTGTCAAGTCCAATATGCTATTTTCAGTAACTTTCAGACTTTCTAAGCTACATGATCCTGGGAGATTCTTCCACCTCCTTGATCTGAGACCATTTGTGTACATCTTCAAGTTTTATTTTTTAAAAGTTTGTTCTTTTTGACAGAGGAAATGGCAGTTAACATTTCAGTTTCAATTACATTAACTGCTCTGGCTTGCTGATAATCTGTTAGGTGGCAAATACAGGCAGTTAAAGTTATACTATAGTCAGATGTTGCTGGAGCACTTTAAGTTAACCATCCCCCACTGCTAGCTATAATGAATGCAGAAATGGGCTTTCTGCTTTCTAAAAGCTTGACACTGAGTTTGAGCTTCTATTATGTTAACCATTTTATTTTCCCATAATATTTGCAAGATACTTAGTAAATTCTTTTGTTGGCATATGACTCTAAATATGTTTTATCAAATTTGCAGCTTAGAGTACTTGTCTTTATAAAGAATATCTATGAGATATTACTAATATAGTCTTCCATACTGAAGCACTTTTTGCAAACTTTTTTCCGTTTCCTGTGTTAACTTTAGGCACTTGATCCCTTGCATCCTCTTAATTGCATTACTGCATTTCTATCTTTTTCCTACTGACTTGACATAAAAGTGACCCAAACTGAGATGCTGGTTGAAATAGTAGTGTTTCAATTTAATAAAGCTTCTATGTTGTAAGTATCCTTTTGCTAAGTAACCTTTATGGGCATCTAATGCCTACCTTTCCTCCGTTCCAAAGGACCATTCTAGAAATTGTCACAGCAGGAAGATGGGCTAACTGTGCTATAAGTAACTTTGTTAATGTATGTGGTTTATTCATGTTTACAGGCAATACACTTGATTTTTTTTCTTAGAAGCACTCACTTAATAGTAGATAGTATGTGGCTCACTACATCACTGCAGACATGTGAGTGTGTTGATGGTCTTAATCACACAATTGGAATTGTTGTCATAACTGAAAGATGCTTCTTTCTTTGCGTGTGGCGTATCTATAAATACTTCAGGCTAAGAAAACTGTAGAGGTTTTCCTTTTCTGCTTTCTTTTGTTACTAATTTAATTACTCCAAATCTGTACCTGTTTTGCAGCTTAGAAAAGAGATGCCATAATTCATTTTTCCTGTCCCTAGGTAACTCTGACACTCTGTGCTTACATTAGTGCCATTCCTTATTTTTTGTTTTTTGTTTTTTTTTTCTCTCCAGCCTAGGACTTTTGCCCATATAGACACGTGAGTTCAAGAGAAGGTGGAGAGAAGGCCCTTTCCAAAATTAATGAACTGAGTTTCTCTAAAGTAGGAATCTAGTTTTAATTTCCTCAAGGTCTAGATTCATTGTCTACTCTACTATTTTCATGGCAAGTACTTTATGCCACTGGATGAATGCATTAAAATTGGTGTCACAGCCTCTTTTTGAGATGTGTCAGTGAAAGTTGTTGTGGCTGCTGTGCTATATGGTGAACTCAGTGCTGCTCTTGGTGCTTACTAGAGGCAGCTGTCCCTCTCATTTGAATTAGGTGCAAGGAAGACCAGGTTAGGATTTACAAGTGGGCTTTATGTTACATGTGGCTTTATATGCGTATGGAGACTATCTCACACATGTATTCTAGAAAAATCTTGGCAACTTTTAAGATTTTCTGGAAGAGGTCTTAGTTGCTTGTATCGTCTTTCTTACATAAAAGATTAGGTCGAAGTTTTTTGAATTCTTTTCTTGCGTTTATGATGCCAAAAATTGCATGATTGAGTTTTATATGCCTGCCTGCTCTTTTCTTTTCTTTGGTTTTAGCCTAAGTCCCATTACATGATTTTTAACTTGTTTGAACTTAGGAAATTATTGAAGGCATTTAATTCTTTAATAGAAAATACTGTGATTCAACTTATTTAGAATTAAAAGGAAAAATTTTAAAAATTAGTATACTGAGATAAAATCTTTTTTTTTCAGTTCACTTTTGGATATAAAGTTCCATATATGTCTCTTTTAAACTAAGAATAAATTTTTTCTGTCCAGAACTTTTTTAAGGCAACTTAATTCCTTGCAAAGCCAGGAGAGGTACATAGAATCCTTGACTCTTGTTTCCAAACCTAATTGTCTAAGGTGAGGTTTTTTGAACCTGTAAAATTCCCTCCCCCTCCCCTAAAATGCATAAACAGCAGTTAAACGAAGGGGAAAGTAAGAAAAAGTAAGAAAGAATAAGCCTGTTAGTAGTTTTATATTTTCAGTAGAGGTTTGGTTTACTATTTTGTTTGTTTTGCAAATGCAAATAATGGAAATCCTCTTCTCTAAGTTGAGCTACAGTGCCATAGTACTTAGACCGTTTTGGTTCTGCCCTCCATCAGTCTGCAGAAATGTCAAGCTAAGAGTGTTAACCTTAACAGGGTCAAACCCTGAACTCTTTATTTCCCTTCTCCAGTGTCCTTGCTGCAGTTGATAATACCACTCATCTTTACTATTGCTGAGTCTTTAATCCAAGGATAGTCCTTATACAGATCTGCAGTCACTCATTCTCATTACTGATTTGAGATCAGCTTGTTCTTAAATAAAGACCTTATTCTCCTGTTTTTATTTTTATAACCTCTTGTCTCTGATTATTTCACCATGAATTATCTGTGTTCTTCCTCACAACTTGCCTCTTACATGCTTTTGCCTTTCTCCCATTGGCCAAAATACTTCTTTCTAACAAATATGCTTGTATGTTTTCATTATGCTTGGGTGTTCTCAAAGTAGTAAAGTCTTTATTCCATTTTTCGTCAGTCAATTCTTTATTTCATGTTATTTTTACAATATAGGTTATAGTGTTTGCCATTGGCAACAATTTTTATTTAAGTTGTATGTACTAGGTGATTGTCTTGTGCTGTTCAGTGAAGACAAAGTAGGATTACTCCGTTTACTTGTGATAGTAATCACTCTGCTTAAGGATGCTGTATTGTCATTAACCATTGCCAAACTGCTTTCTTATAATAAATATAGTTCTTCCTAAATTTCATGGAGTATCTTACCTTTCCAAGTTGAGCCTTTCATAGAATTGTATCAGGAGAATTTTAAGGTTGCTTTATATGCTTTTTATTTGGTTTTGGTGGTTGCATTTAGATGGGAAAGTGGCCAAAAGGTGCTGATACTGTCATTTTTGCTGTGTTTGAAAATCTCTGTGAAGGGTGAGAGAAATATATCTATTTTGTGCAAAAAAGCTTGAAGTAGAGTATTTCCTTTGGGCATGTGATCTTAAAGATTTAACTACTTAGATAGTGTTGCAGCTAATAAATGAAAAAGATAATTACAAAGACAAACCTACAACTTCTATTGTTTATATTGAGAGGTCGTTCTCTTTGGGTAGAGAATACGTTGTAGGAATACCTTCTTGCATCTTCTCTTTGTTTTTTTTTTTTTTTTTTTAGTACAGTATAAAAATATCTTGTATAAGCATTTGCACTTACAAAAGGGAGCTTGCCAAACACTGTTCTGCACTTCTGTCATAGTTAAATGCAAGTCAAATCCATTTCACTTGTGTAGCTGGTTTTAATTTCTTTTATAGCACCCGCAGTATTTAGATTTCAGACCATACTGGAGAAATTTAGAAAGGATGTTCCAGGAATCTGAATAACCCCATTCTCTGTTAAGTCTCCAAAATTTTAATTATGAAGATTAAAAATAGAAAATATTTTCTTAAAGTTTGTAATAGTAATAACAACAATTCAGACAGATGACATAAACTTGAAAGATAGCTCTGGGTTATAAACCGAGAAGTCCAACATAAAGATATGCAATTTCAGTGCAGAGACAGCAGCACATCAAAGTCCCAAGTGGTAGACAGTCAGATGGCCTTCTACTTTTTCTAAATTGGAGCATGTGGGGAAGAGTTCTAGGCCATAGTAATGTGATTATTAGTCTTACCCCAGTATTCGAGATTTATCTTTGATGTCTTAACTAGCTGTAGCTTCTGGTTAGCTCCTTATTCTTCCCCACCCACTGTTCTCTCAAATCCATCTGTCTCCTTTAGTTTTCACTTTTTCTTAACATTTTTCTCGTCAGACTCCTTAAAAGACTAATTTAGCCCATCCTACTTGTCTGCCTCTGTTTTCTCTTAAGCCTGTCTTAATTGGATTGCAGTTGATATTCCTTACCCTGGTTTACAGGATTTAGGTGGCAGGATTTTAATGTTTTTTCTATTTGTAGATATGCTGTTTAGGTTCTAAATTTTCCTTCTATATTTGCAGGGATAAATTTTCACATCAGAATGTTTATTAAATAATTCAAAGATGATGATACAGTGGCTGGCAATGGTTTGGAGGGCAGACTGTTAGAATGAGGGTTAAGCTATTGCCCACTTTATTAAAATTTCTTAAGCATTACATCTCAAGCTTACCAGATGAAGCTGCTATTAATATTTTAAACATTTAAAGTCACCTAAGGATCATAATGTCATTGTAACCAGCAAAAATCATCAAGCCTTAATTATAGCTGAGGAAACCCTCAATTGTACTGTGTATAATGTTGTTTTGGGATCTCCTTATCAAGTTAGAGCAGTTTCCCTCTCCAGTGATTTTTCACAGCTGATACTCTTAAAAAAAAAATCTGTATCCCCTTGGTGAAAACTAAAAGTACTGCTGGTAGTTTTCAAAATGAGTAGATAATCTATAGGTGCTTTCAGGACCATTTTTAGGAAAATAGACCATGAGTAGGAAGGCTCTCCATATGAGGCATATATGTCTGTCTTCTGACAGAAGATGTCACAGGGAAGAAATAGCTGGAGTGCTGAAAAATCAGTCCTTGCAGCAGAGCTATGGCTGCAAGATGTGGTCATTACATTACTGGAAACATGTATTGGATCTCTAGGCCATCAATAGAAGTAAAGGGCATATGAGTGGAACTGGAAAGGTAGTAATAGTTTTAGCTTTTAACAAATTAGATACGTACTTTGTTCTAACATTCCTATATGAAGAGGTGCATGGTGACAAGATCCAAATTCAGTTTGTTTATTACTTTGAGTATTTTGAAACTATTTCCAGGCTCTGTCTGTAAACAGCAGGCAGGTATCAAAATGGCAGTTAGTCCCCAGTATGGGGATGTTGTTCTGAAAGACCCTACTTTTTCTCTTCTACAACATTCTTCCTCCCCTCTTTTTCTTTCTTTTTGCTAGCAGACATCATATCCAAACTTCTTACATGTCCCAACAGAAAAAATATTGCCTGAGATGTGGTGGTGTTATTTAGAGATATTAAGTGGATATACTTGTTGATGTGCTACTTAGCAGATGTGCAAGCCAGCTGCCATGCTACTGAGCAGTTTTGGCTGTGATTTTTGGCAGAAGCTGCAACTGCTGTCTTTTCCTACCCTACCTGCAACTGTGCAAAGGGAAAGGAAGAACAAACTGCTTCAGGGAACCATTATTCATAAAGTGCTTCACGGAGTAAGACTGCATCTGCAGAGCAAACGTAGTCAGAGTTATTCAAAAACCCAGGGGTACTAACCAGTGGCTACAGAATTTTGATTGCACAAAGACACACTCTCTGAAGTATCATGTAGAGTTTATTGCAAAGTTACAATAGAAGAATTGAAATGGTGTATGTATTTCTTCGGAAAAGTACTTTCTTGGTTTTTTTGCTCCTTTTTGTAATGTATTGATAAAATTTTGTTTTTTTATGAAGGAATTACATGGCATAACAGTACAGTGACTCTGATAGTTCTTACAAAGTAACTATTTTGCATTACACCAGGAGAGTTTATACATATTTGTACAATACATATTTGTGTTCCAGGTTTCATTTTATATAGGTGCGTTATCTCCTTTTCACCTGCAAGTTCTTGTGGAATATTGATCAGTATTATTGCAGGTGATATGAACAATTAATTATTAAAGTTTGAAGAGCCATTGTTTGTGAGCAGACTTTTTATTTATTAAGAGAACAGACTGGTATTTTGGGTTATAATGATATCTGCTGTCTACTGACACTCTTCACTGGTTGAAAGTAAGTTGGATGTTTGAATGATAAAAGAGATGTAGCTGTTGGCTACTTAAGCATTAGAAGGAGGTAGCTGCAAAGGCAAAGTAAAGCAAGGAAAACTTAAAGCTTAAGAAAATGCAGTAGTAGAATGCCTCAGGCAGCTTCTAAGGATGATGAAACATTTGCTGAAACCAGTCAACATGAATAGCTTGCTTTTACACTGATTAGGATTAATCCTTTCTATATTCTATTTCTGTGTTGTAGAAAGCTAAATGAAGGAGTCCAAAACAATATGAAAGACAGAATTAGGAGTTAAGTGGTACAGATTGGACGTAGTGCTTGAGCTCATTTTCTGAAAATCTTCTGTTTAACAATATAGCTTCCCTTAAGTGACACATTCTGTATGTAAACTTTCTACAAAGTATATAACATTTTGGTTGTGTGAGGTGTTTATTTCTTCAACCTACTTTATGAGAAATATGCTCCATGGCAGATACTCAGGATTCTTGGTGACTGAAATAGTACTGAGATCTTGCTAGAGAAATAGAGATTTTCACTGGCAGGAGATTTGCAGCACTGCTAACTATGGGAGATACTGAGTCTGGAGATTCTTCAGAAGTGCTTTTTTAAAAAAATAATAATAATCCTCCAGTTTGTGGAAGTGAGGCTGATGAAGCTTGTGGCTGTTTCTAAATAAATAGAGGTACCAAAATAGGGTACAAGAGTACAAGCAAACAGCATCTTGGATATAAAACATGCTATACAACAATATATTCAATGTTAGTATTTTGTTTTCATCACTGCTACCTCTTCGTCTCCTTGCCAACATCCAGATTCCTTGTGTGTAGTTTGTTTTCTGGGCATAAAACCTCTTCTCCATCTGTTGATTAGTCCATTAGAGCTCTGCCATCTTCCTTTGTTTTGCTTATTTTAGTCAGCTCCCTTAAGTGAGGCATTGCTCATTTGTCCCAAGCTTATGGTAAGTTGTTTTATGTCTGTACAGACTTTGTGTTTGCCATGTGCTTGTCAGCTGGTAATGGCAATAATCTGGATGCCCTGTAAATGAGATTTAAAAACAAGTTATTTCTTAGTTTTTAGTATGACAAAGGAGGAAATACTTCCACACAGTTTTGAGATGTTTTCAGAGCCTTGTAGCTGAAATCACAGAGCTGAAAGACAGTGAATAGTAAGTTTCTTGCTAACAGGTACACTGGTCTTTGTCAGTTGTGGTTCTCCGTTATTGTGTTTGATATTGAGATGCCTTGAAGCTTGGTTACAAATTTCAAGCTGTTCTGAAGCACTTTGGAGAGTAGATTAAATGATGTGGGAGACTGGAAAGCCCAGCAGAGGCTGTGGTTGTGTTAATGTCTCTGTATAATGGATCTATCCTCCATATGTGTAATCAAATATCAAATAAATTATCAGCTTATAGAAGATATGGAAGAAACAAACTGCACATTATTATCCAGCAGAAGAGTACTTCCTGTTTTTTACATGGCCGAAAAGTCAAATGCCAATCTGGTAGAAAAGGCAGCCTTGCCTTATGATGTGATAAAACAACATCAGTGATGAAAGCAAGAATATGGAAAGAACAGGCTAGAGACTTGTTTAATATTTACACAACAGTCTGATAAAATTTCCCCTTTGGGTGACTGGATGAACTGGCTGAGGCAATTCTATAGCTATTGGAGATTATTTTGGAGAATTCATAGAAGACATATAAGGTTCTAGAAGACTACTATAAAGTGAACAGGTAGATAGTCCCTGACTTAAAAATGTGTAAAGAAGATATTGAGGTACTCTAGAGCAGTTTGTGTAGCTTACATTTCTAAAAGTATTGGAAAAATCAAATGTTTCATAGAAGAAGTTGTTGATACATGGATTTATAATAAGCCTTGTCTGGGAAACTTAATACAGCATTACTAACAGCTGTCCAAAGCTCATTTTCAGATAATTAGAGATGATCATTAGTATTTTTCCCAAATAAATCTTTACTTTAAAAGCTAAGCTTGTTCTAAAATCAGATGATTCAGTTTGGATCCAGCTTCAGACACCCTGTCCTCCAACTCGGATCTTGCTTTGAGCCAAGCAAACTTTACAATGTCTTGTTATAGCAGATCAGGTAGGACTGTACCAAAAACTTACCTGTAATCTTGGGCATGTACTGAACTCCAAGCAGATGCAAGTGAGAAAAAGATGAGAACTGGTATTGCCCTTGTGTCTTTATTGAATCGCTTGTAGCCGCCTTTTCTCAGGTGGATTTTTTTTTCATGATGTCTTACCAGCTCTTCTTTCTTAGAAGGTTCCTAGAATAATAGGTTTGACTTCTGAACAGCCAATTTGACTAAACCTATTCTAGATGGAACTGCAGTAAGTGGGTTCAAAACCGTTTAGGAAGCCACGCTTGGCAGTTGCTGCGGAATGGCTTGTTGTCAGATGGGCAGAACGCATGAAGAAGTAGCAGTAGATGTGTCCATCTGGATCTGTCCTAGGTCCTGAAGCATTCAATCTTTTCATTAACACTTTTGGTGATGGAGCTGAGAGTATGGTAGAGTATGCTTTGTATATGATGCCAAGCTTGGAAAGGTTATAAGCGTACTCAAGAATAACGTCAACGCATGCTTAGCTTTAAGAAAAAAAAAAATAAGCACAGACATGAAAACAACATTGTAAATAAAATGTAAGGAAGAAGTTCTTTGTGAGAGGTTCTACATGTTATATAGAATTAATAAATTGAATGTGATTCAGTGCTATCTTTCTGTTTGAGTACTTACGCTTTTTTCAAAATGCATTGGAAAGCTTTTAATATATTGTAGAGCACCTGAAGTAATTCTTGACTTTTTTTTGCACTTAAGGATTGGGAGGCTTTCTTATCACCTTCTCTCTCTCTCTCTCTCTTTTTTTTCCTCCCCAAGAAGGACTAGTTATATGAGAGATTAGCAAAATGAAATGGCAGTAAATGATGTAAATGATTTGTGGTTCAGAAAATAGGACTGTTAGGCTTAAAGAGTTGATACTACTTAATTGACAGAAGACTTATTTCTCCTCAGTCCTCAAATAAACCTAAGCTAGCTGTAGAAAAAGAATAAGAATAAAATTCCTTTGAATAGCAGCATAAGCATTGGGGATATCAACTCCACTCCAAGGTTTGTGTCATCTGCAGACTTACTGCAAATGCCCTCTGTCCTATAATCCAGGTTACTAATGAAGAGATTAAAAACTATTGGCCCCAGTATTCCCCCCAGGGGACTGACCTACAGCTGAACTTTGTGCTGCTGATTGCAACCCTCTAAACCCTCATTTTTCAGTCCACCTCACTGTCCATTTATGTAGCCCATGCCATCAGCTTACCTATGAAGATGATGTGAAGATGGTTATGAAGCCTTACTAAAGTTGAGGTAAACAACACCCACTGCTCTCCCTCCATCAGCTGAGCTAGTTTTCTCATTGTGGAAGGCTATCAGTTTTGTCACGCATGATTTCCATTAATAAATCCAGGCTGACTACTCCTAGTCACCATTTCTACCTCTTGTATGTTTGCCTTTTGTATTTCAGTTTAGTCAGGAGCTCCTTATTCATTCATGCTGGCTTCATGATGCCTTTGCTTGACTTTGTGCACATGCAGATGGACCATTCTTGAGCTTGGAGGAGGTGGTCCTTGAAAATCAATTAGCTCTCCTGTAAGCCTCTTCTCTCCAAGACCATGTACCATGAGATTTTTTCTAAGCAGGTCCCTGAGGAGGCCAAAGTCTGCTCTTTCTTGAAGTCCAGGGTGGTGATCCAGCTATTTGCTTGCTACATTTTCTCAAGATCCTAAACACCACCGTGGTCACTGGTGGAGTTGTGTGGTCATTGTAGCTATGGCTGCCACTGACCTACAGACATGGAAGAACTGATCAGTTATGTAATTATGAGGTCCAGCAGACCACCTCCCCTTATTGGCCCCTTGATCACCTGTTTCAGGAAGTTTTCATCAATGCACTCCAGAAACCTCCAGGATTACTGATGCTGTCCTGTATTGCCCTTCTAGCAAATATTGGGGTGTTTGAAGTCCCCCATGAGTACCAGGGCCTGTGAATGTGAGGCCTCTTGTGGCTATCTGAAGAAGGCCTCATTTAATTCTCCCTGATCAGGTAATCTGTAGCAGACACCCATAATAGTGTCACTCACATTGGTCTACCCTCTTATTCTAACCCATAAGCTCTCAGCTGCCCTATTTGTTTTGTCTGCAAGTGATGAAAAGGGCAAGGTCATCCAGTTGGTATAATGCCAAAACTTTGATAAATGTACTAGTTGAGATTGGACAAGAAAGGTAAAGGAGAACCATCAAATAGGATGGTGCAAACATGTGGAAACTACTGTTTGCGACTTTTTTTGAGGTATATTTTATACCTCCCAGAGACTAAAAGAAGAGAGATGAAGTCATGGCATTTTCTAGGTGTTGATTTTATAGTGATAAAACTCAGTTTACTCAATCTCCTCTTCCCTATTTCCCATTTGTAAACAAATATGTAATATTTCACTTTTCTAGTGGTAAAATAGGATGTGAAGCTTGTCTGTACTATGGAGTAACTGGGAGGATAACTGAGTTGAAAAACTGAGGCGCACAGATGTTATTGTAATACCCTTACTCAAAAAAAATCACAACAAATACCACCCTGACAGTTTGCTGGATAGGAGTTAGGGTAGGTAAGATAGGAAACAGTGGCGAATGTCTAACTGCTTTGGGCCATTTATGAACCCTGTGTGATACAGGGAACCTTTTCCGGGTTGAATTTTATGGACGGCCTGTCCGTCCGAGTCAAATCCGGTGAAGCGTCATTTGGTAACGAGAGCAACGTCTGCGCTCAGATGGAATTTGGAACCGGGGCATGGTGCAGCCAATGGTATTTGGACTGCCCGATCTTAAGCCCCACAGACATGCCTCATCCCAACAAGGTCCCTCCAGCACACAGTCAAGCAGGCATAGACGGGGTATCAGCGGTTCCAGAAAATGAGCAGACTCACTGTCCATGTGAAGAATTTTGGTCTGCCTTTAAAGCTAAAGGGTAAGCGGCATGCCTGATCTACTGAGCTAGGTCAGGCGGTAGACTGCACTACCACTTGGTCCCTGCTGTCTCACGCGAGGCCAGGGGACCTCACAGGGCCCCATGCCCTGCTACAACGCCCAGGAGAGCACAGACACTGGCTCGGGGGGGAACCACTGGATAGGTCTCCCCCAGCCATCACTCCCTCGACTAGCCGATGGGGCAGGCAAGCAAAGCCGATCCTGCTCAAAGTAGGGGCATGCTGTGTCACGTCCAGTGAAGTTTGGATGACCCATTCCCCAAGTGGGTCAGAGCCAGGTGGGTGACGGTCATTGGGACTGCCACCATGCCCAAATTTTGAAGGATTGCCACTGGGCCAATGACTTGGAGGGGGGACAGTGAAACCCGATAAGGCCAGTTAGGCCCCCCCCCCCCCCTTTACTGCCGAGGATCGTTGCCATTTTGGCAAACATGATGTTGCGTTGTGTTGTGGTATAGTCTTCACAAAGTATTTTGTAATTTGTGGATCCTTTATGACAGTAATATACCTGTACAAAGAAAACTGCTGAACAGACTAGCAATTATGTGATTTTTTTTTTTTTGTATGTAAATATGAGTATTTTTTATTGTCGATCTTGAGCTGTTACTCCATATGAAGCAGCCAAGGAAAACAGAGTGGAGGAAATATCAGTTGATTGCTTTTCAACCAATGTCCATGTATCAGTACTCATGCATCAGTATGCTTGTCAGTAGATCTGCAGCTTTTTAGGGAGCTTGATGCTGTGAGGTTTTTATAGACCCTAATGATGATGCTGAGACATGATGGCAACTACAGGTTTTTGGGGCTATATGATTGTTTGGAGTTGCAGGCTACTTGACTTAGCCATTTAATTGCTTAACTTGGTTGTTATGAAGATAATGCTTTCTGCTTCTTGTCCAACCAAATAGACTGTCAGCAGTAATAATTCACCAAGTTGAGGGAACATAAGAATGATTTAATATCACTAATATGACAATGTTTCACTTCAGTGTCACTGAGTGGTTGCTGCCTGTAAGAGCATTTTTTTTTTATGTCAGCCCGTGACTGCTTAAGTTAACTGCACAGAGTGAACACTGATGGAAACTTGAAATAATCTAGAGTATTTGTCACTAATCTAGACACACTGACTTTGTGATAGACATCTTCTGTCAACAGTATACTTTTTCCCTAGGATGCTTAGTCACCTCATCAGAATCAGCAAGTTTTGAAAAATGCAAAGAGTTAAATTCAGTTGGAATTAAGAAAAAAAAAAAGTACTAGCATATGGCTTACTAAATTCACTTATTTCTCAAAAACGTACTCAAAGATTTAATCAGCAGTAGAATGACTGGATGTGAAGCTGTACTAGCTATTATGTCTTTGGTAACATGTTTCACATAGAAGAAAAGATTTGCATGAGACAGCAGTTTAATATGAGTTTTGTTGCTCCCATTTTGTCTTAGCAGCAGGGACAGTAATACATATTTTTTCCACTCATCAGTGATGCTTTTAGAGTTACATGGCCTCTTCTAGGTGTGCAGGTGTCACACAATACTGTTGCCCTGTATTTACTAATTCAGTGACAATATTGGGGGAGGGGAGTTCAACACATGAACTTCCTTTTCCTTCTCAAATTTAAGACTACTGTGCCTTCATGAAAAGTTCTTCTATTTGGATTTCCTCAAATCATCTTAAAAGGATAAGAGCAATGGTGGTAAGGCAGCTGATGAGTGTCTCCCTTTTAATATAGCAAATCTTGCAAATATTACCTAATGCTACTTCTGATTTAAAAACAAGTGAGCTGGGCATGCTGTTACTTTCTTACATTGCAGATGCCACAAAGTTGAATAGAAGTTTAATCATGTCATTTAACAGCTATATTTAAAAACTGTTCAGCAATTGGTCAATTGCCTTTTATCTTAGACCAAAAAAATTTGTTTTTTTATTCTAGAACTGAACATTTCAAGTCTTTCTTTCTCAGCTTTCTCTGTGCAGGCAGTAGTTGCATCACCTTTCAATCTTTGGGTCCATTTGCCATGAGCATTTTCTTGTTGTTTTTTTCTGGTGTTTTGCACAGATGTGATATGTGCTTTCTTTGAGGTCCAAATTAATTACTTGAGACTAAATCAGTAAATTTAAAATAGCTTAGGCAAATTTTTTCTGCAAACTACTTCAAGACTTGGTGATCATCATTTGGTTTGCATGGAATAAACAATATTAATAGCTGACTTGTAAATTAAAGGTTAAAGGCCTTCTGTCAGTGGAAGCAGGTTGTCGGCATGGAGTTCAAGACCTTTACAAATAGTAGTTTATGTCAATTTATAATTGCTAACCAAGAATACAATTGATAAATTAGCTTAAAATTCTAGGAAGCCATATCAAGCTTTGTTAATCTTTAGACAATAGAGTCACAAGTGACATTTGTGGTTTCCAACAGGAAATTACTCATAATATGCTTAACATTTTTCATGTGTATGCCTGCCCAAATTTTATACTTTCCTTCTGAATATTAAGACTTCTGGATGTAATGGAGTGTAACAACAGAACTCTGGATATCCTCTGTGTGTGTGTATATATAGATATGTAAAATAAAATGTAGGTATGTTAGGAACATATCAGTATTAGGATTATATGTAGTAATGATGATAAGTTGCTCAGAACTTAACTTAGATGTTGATGAGGTTTTTTTCATTGATTATCAGTCTCCAAAAGGAACTTCAGAACTAGATGAAAGTGTAGTCCTTGACAAAAATGTTGGGAGTGCAGTATCCTTGAGACTTTGCTTTGAGAAAAGAATAAGGAAATAAAATGTGAATTCTCAATGTGACATTTCTATACTCATTTAGTTTTCATGCAAAACATGAGCAGCAAGCGGAAAACTTGCTGAAGGTGATAAGTGTTTGTAATGGAGTGACTAGAAGAAGATTGTACTTACAGAATCTTTAATGGTTGGTGTGTGAATGAGGCAGATCACAGCACTACCACTTGGACTCTGAAAGAGGAAGTAAGCCCCTTCCTGGCTTTTCTCACTTATTAATTGAAAAGAATATTGTCTGGGCATTCCTGAGAAATGAAATTAGTCCTTAAAATAGTTGTGGGTAGGGGGAGGTTGTCATTTTGGAAATGAGCCCAATTCTCGGTGGGGGGAAGGCTTAATTTGGGGAGATATATATAGAAATACACACACGCGTGTGCACATGCATAGATGCACATGGGTACATACCAAAATAAAGGGACTGGTCCTATGAAGTATTTATAAGATGAAAAAGTAAATGTGTAACAAATTTGGGGAGTTTGCAAGGATTTTGAGAGATTAAATTTGAAGTATTTTGTAGAGCTGAGTTAGTGCCCCTTAAAAAGATATAGATTGTCTCTGGTAAATGCAAAGCATACGTACCGTGTTTAAGACCACAAGTAAGTAAACAGCGATGGCAGCTTGGTTTGCAGGTTTGTAGTAAAAGGTCTTCAAGGTACTTCAAGTGGGTTATAGTTGGTGTTGCATTTGAGGCATATGAAGCAATTCCTCCTCCTCTACTCAACAAGAAGTAATAAAATACTGTTCTCTGTTTTGGTCAATGCCATCTATATGCGATATGGACTGAGAGAGTCCACAAGTCCAAAATAAATCATGTTTTCTACACCTGAAGCTAAGAGGAAAGTTTCTTAAAAGGATATTTCGTTTAGAAAAAAAGATTGATCATGGCTACAGCATGGAATGGACTACACTATCCTTCATGTCTGATGATAGAATAAGAATTAATTACATTAAACTGTATTAAGAAGGAAAAAGTTGTTCAACATAAGGATACTTAAATAGTGGAAGGGACTGTGGAGTGTGTTAACAGAAATTTGGAAATTAGAGATGGTGTAGGGGTTTTTGGATACCTCTCCTTTCCCATGTTGCATGGCCAAACTGTCTTGCAAATGATTTAATTGATCTCGTACTGCTGAAGAAACCTTGTGAGATCTTCTACGTTTTCTTTATAAGCTCTAGTTTGCTGTGTCTTTCCCCCTCACTGAATTACTTCTGTTAATTCCAGGATCATAGTAGTTACTCTCTTTTATATTTGAGACTCTCTATCTATTAGTGAAGGAGTGAGATAATTTGCTTCTTCAGAAAGTGTCCTGATGATCAGGAATGTATCTCTCTATCAGATATAAAGGCTAATGAATGACAGTGGGAAGGATGGTGAAATTTCTGGCAGGCAGCTTTTTTGGCATACTCTTTGCAGGGGTTCCTGAGCTTGTTTTCTGACTGATGAATCCCGATCAAACTTTAGTTTCCAGCTTCTGACTGCTAGACAGTAAAACTTTTATCTTCTTGAAGTCAGAGTGAAGTACAGGATGTAGTAGTAAATAGTATCTTGCTGGTCCCTCAAAAATATTATTTATAACAAAGTTGTTCAAATAAAATATTTAGATTCCCCCAATTCTCAATCTTTCTTCTATTTATTACATGAAAGTGCGCCTTGTTACTGCCTATGATTTTGAGATTCCATATTAATATTATTTCAATATTATTATTAAATAGTATTACATAATATTTTTCCAACTAAGATGAACTGTAAACTATGAGTGACATAATGTTAGTAATTGCCTAAAGTCCAATTTAGAATGAGCTGTGTGCTGCACAGAGATCACCTGCGTCTTTGATAGAGGACATGTAATTTGAATAGACAGAGAAATGCAGAGTGAGTTAAAAAGGATACATTTCAGGCAGAGTAGTATCTGTGATGGTAACAAGACAAAACAGTTGTGTGCATGGTGTCTTTTTTTCCTATTGTATCCTTTTTTGAGAATGTTATTTTACTGGATAAAATGGAAGAGAAAAAGAATGTCATAGGAATGAGGTGTGGACAGAAGAGGATTAGAGGAGCATGTGTTAGCTAGAGGTGTAATGTAAAGAGACTATTGAAATGAAAAGTCTATAAGCTTTGTGTGGAGAAAATCTGGCCAGAAATAAGTTTAAAAAGAGCCAACCAAACAAACAAAAAAACAAAACAAAAAACAAACAAACAAAGACCCACACCAAAAAAACCCCTTTGTGTTCAAAAGTTGTAACTTTTTCCACCAGCCGTATTTTCTGACGTATATTTTCAAAGCTATGTCATGGAAGGCTTGAATCTCTAGCTAGTAAAGACTTTGCAAAATGCACATATCTTCTTTACTGATGTGTTCTATTACTGAGATTCCTAGATTTGTAGTAATTGTTTCTAGTATTGGCATAGCACTGTTGGACTTACAACAGGAACAGTAGGGTAGCATAGTGTAATGCTTAAGGATTTATTTTCTATCTAGCATATACCCTGCTTAATATGAAGAGTAAAGGCCATTGATTCAGTGGAGGGTTAGGTAAGCGTTATTTTAAGGACTCTTGTTTTATACTCTGAAATACCAGTTGTATTGGTTTCTTCTCCTTAGGAGAAAAAAGTTAAAGGACTTTTAACATTTTTCTCTATTGATGCTGCTGTTTACTGTGGGCCAGAAGGGGGGGATAAATTTTTATTTTGATGGGTTTTTTGCTCTTTTTCAGGAGTAAGAAACTTTTTAGCAAGAAAAAATTGAAAAGGAAACAGAAGACTAAATTAAAAGTAAAACAACGAAACAAGGTAAGAAAGACTGTAGCTAACTCAGTAAGGTACAGTCTGGAAAAAAAAAAAGCAAATTCAGCTAAGATAAAGGAAAAATAAGTGTACTTTGCTTAGAAAATCTGATAGTCCAATCATTTTTGTCTGTTTTCTGTGTTCTGCATGACTCTATCAATGTTAATCTTACTAACTTGTTTGCTGTTAATGTTCAGGATGATAAAATGTTTTTGGTTTTCAAATTTGTCAGTCGTAGATGTGGCCAATAAACATATTGCTTATAGTAATTTTGAGATATGTATGTAGCCAACAGCAAGAGACTGCTGTTACAAAGAGTACTTCTAATATTGACTGAAGGAGAAATGGAGCACCCAATGTCCAAGGAATTAAAGATACACTTGTAAATTCCTCCCTGCTGAAACAGATAATAATTATCAGTTTCTCTTCATATTTTTTCCCTTTTTAGCCCCTGCCCCCATCGCTGTAAGTGCCTTGGAGTAGTACAGTGAGCTTTATTAAAATATTTGCATGATTAGTTCTTGCAGAAATCTAGGCAGAAGTAACAGCAGTTTCAAGTACTATTCTGCTGCATTGGAAAGCTATTATTTCGGAATTAAAGGCAGAGTCTTGGAGGGATTTTCATGAAGGCTCACTATAGACACAACAGAGGATCACCCTAGGTTTGTGTTGCAGTCTGTAGAGAGAGAGTAGCTCTTCTGGAATGGTTCTGCAAGACAGTACTGAAACATCCAGTAAAAGAATTTTCTAGTTCAGTAGATTTACCCCTATAATACACATGCCATCAAATTGGACATCTTATCCCTATATGCCAAACCTCATATAGCTACTCTGTCTCAAGACGGATGACTTTGGGAGGGCAAAGCAAGACCAATATCTCTAAATTTAGTCTTGCCTTTTTGGATATTTGCCAGGCTGTTCTGCTTATCTCAAGTAGTGTACCTCCTGACTATGGTATGGAAGGGACTTATCTTCAACACTTCTTTTTAGTACTATACAGGAAAATATTTCTAGTCCATACTGAATTTCTCAATGTTTTTTTTCCAGACACTATGAGGAGTTTTTAGCCTTGCCTTTTTTAATCAAACCCACTGTCAAGGTAGAAGCCAAAGTTGGAAACTGAAGAAGCTGCAGAATGTGGTTAATCTTTGTGTTCTGTTTGTGACAAATTTGTGCTTTTAAAATAAGAACTCCTTTTTTGATCATAGTTACAGTATAGAGGGAACCTTATCTATCTGGATAGCAGTGCCCTAGTTGAAAAACCAAGCAAGAAGTCAAATCAGAACTGCTGTTCTCCACAAGCTGGATAGTTAAACATACTTCTTGGATTTAATTGCATTGGATAAATCAATTGGCAGGAACCCTTTGAAATGCCCTGAAGAGACACAAATACATTAAAGACTGGTTCTTATCAGAAGTTACATATTTGTCACTTGCTGATTGTCTTCATACGTCATGCCTGTGGGTGTTGGTTCCCAGTATCAGTCCTGGGCTTAAAACAACTTCTACTTCAAGTATTAAGTGGGATTTATTTGCCTTTGAAAAGGCCTGGTGTGTGTGGGTGTGTAGGGTGTGTGTGGCTTCCCCCTCTCCCGCTTTGTCCTTCACTATATACTGGTACCTCTATTCTAGGCAGTATTTCATGCAAGCCAGGGCTGACCAGCAGATGATTGTTTGTTCTGAGACGTTGAGGTACAGAAAGGCACTTCAACTTACTCCTGTGTGATAGTAGGAAGTTGAAAATTTCTTGGAAAATGTAACTGAAGAGGGAAAAAAATAAAATTGGCTTCTTAACTGTAGGCTATCAACCTTGATTTATTGACCAAGCTTTTCTTCTTCACATACTTTTCAATGCGTACCAGAATAGAAGAAGAAAACTGATTTTTATTTTTATTTTTTCCACCAGAATGTCTGAAATCAGACGTGTTTAGTCAGGGAAATTCCGTTTTTAAGTCTTGTTGGGGAAGATCTTCCTGTAGGGCTGGACTTTTCTCCCTGAGCAGGAGAACTTGCAGGGATCAGTTTATCTTACAAGAACCAGAGTCCTATAGTCCTAACCTAGCTTTCTTTTGGCAGCTTTCTTTTACTCTTCTGGACTGGAAAAGAGTCTTAAATTAAGAATAATCCAGAAGAATATCCCCCAAATTTTCCATATCTTACAATTACTAAAAGTTATAATTGAATAAGAAAAGATTGAATGATGGAAGAGAAGAGAATATATGAATTGTCTTTACTGAGAGAGTGGAATAAAAGAATTTTCACCATTTAGACATTATGTTCTGACATTTAAATATAAAATACTAATTGTTGTCTGCTGCAGCACAGTGCTTTGGGTCTTACTCTGTAAGCTGTGATCGCATTATGATCACTTGTATTTGAGCTACTGTCAACTTTTGGTTTTGTAGTTTGTCTTAATTAAGGTATCTTTGTAAATTAAAGTATAATCAAGCTTTTTTTCTTGTGCATGCAGTGGCTTGGGCTTCAGAAATTCAATGCTGAAAGGAATTACACTTGCATAGGAAATGAATGTGATCATTATGCTTGGAGTTAATACCTTGGATATACCTTTTTTGGAAATGTCATTATAACTAGAAAACTGTCTCTGGCTTGTCTCTCAACCCTATGAATGTTGCCTTTTTTCTGTGTAGTAGACCAGCTTCAAAGTGAGAGGGAGTTTTCTCACTATATTATTACTGCATAAAAGTACCAATTAGGACACTTAATCTGAGAGGCTGAAACTTTAGGCTTGGATGGAAAACCAGAGTTTGTCATCACCTGTTCTGAGGATTGTTTTTTTTGAAGAATACTGAAAAGCTAGAGTCTGCGAGACATGGAAAATGTACTTACAGTGAAAGGCATCAGGAGCGCCAGCTGTTTAGTTTCTGCAGAAGAATCTTTAAACTGTGACTTGATTAGCCTAATAATAATGTAGAGAATAACACTTTGGGACAGGATTGTTCAGGCAGCAGAGAAATTTGCCAACTAATGATTGCATGTAGGAGTCAATCAATTGAAGTAAATACTTATTTCTGTTGTTAAAAACACATTTAGCTTTTTGGATAACTGGGCAATGTTTTCAGTGGCTTCTATATTATTTGATGTTTCAACCTCAGGAGAGCATCCCTTTCTAAGAGATATTCAAACTGTTCAAAGAAGAATTAGTGAGGTCCTACACTGTTATGCACAGGTTAGATCAGATGGTTATTATAGCCTTATCTATCTTTAACAGCAGATTAACTATCATTTCCTAGCTTATAGTCTATTTCTGTCACATCCAAGAATAAACCATTATTACAACCATCTGGTTCAAAAGGAAGGAAGTAGATTGGTGAGAATATAAGCTATATCTGGATTTCATCTTCCAGATATCAATTTGTACAGATGGGAGACCAGTGTAAAAGAGAGGTTTTGTTTTTTCCTACTACTTTCCTGCAGTGTACTTGAACATGGCAAAAGGCTAATTGAAAAGAGTACTTGTGAGTCTGGTTGCTCTGTTTTATTTAAAAAAAAAATCTCTGCTATTTGACCTATTCTGCATAACATATCCCTCTGTTTAACAGGGACTTTACATTTATATGGGCAAGTTGTGTTTCAGCCTATAGGCACCTGTGCTTCATTCTCAATCTCTCATAAGATAGCCTGTTTCAGAAAAAAATAACACACAAAGGAAATAAATTTTACTTTAAGACTATATTTTTCTTTACTTATATTGGCTTTTCAGTTTCCTATTTGCTGGTATAAACTTGCATTTAGATTTCATTATTTAGTAGTTCAGGATCAGATTGTTTTATATTCAACATGTAGAACATTCAACATGTTTTATTGTGTACTTCAGTCCAAGAAGGTGGATTTTTGATTTGTGGTAATAGGAAGTGAAATAAAGATTTTGGAGTATCCCACTTCCATGTAGCTCAGATGAGAATCACTATCTCAAATTGTAGAGTTTTTTTCCAGTCCTGGAGGGTGTGTGTGTGTGTGGGGGGGGGTGTTTTCCCCTCCCAGGGCAATATTAACTTCACACTGGGAAGGCAAATGCTTTGGGAGAAAAATGTAAGCCTATCACCTTGTCTTTCATTTAGGCATCCTGCAAGCAATGCCTCTGATCATTTTTCTATTTAATGAGTATTTTTGATTGTAGTATTCCAGCAGCTGTTAAGAAAGGACATTTAGAGGCACAGAAAAAGTCGTTGTAGGTTTTCACCTTACCTGCATTGACTGAAAAAGCTACCTTTCATATGTCTGTGGGTCTTGATACACTTAAGACCAAGAAAAGATGCTATTTTTTTTCTTCAAATAGTGAATTCTATATATCAAGAGCAATCTGATTTGGATTATTAATTATCCCATATCTGCATAAAATCAATTAGTTGCTTAATTGAATTCTTAAAAGATCATTAACATTTTGGCTTAGTCTGCAGCTCTTCCTTGGCAATGTGGAAGAATTATGTGTCAGTGTGAAATGCAGTGGTGTCAGTAAAAATTCTCATAACAAAAATAGACTTTATTAGATTGATGCAAGAATTAATAAGTGGGATTCTCTAGCCACTGGTAGCATTTAGATTGTCATAGTAATCTGTTCTACCTCAAAATCTGGTAGCAAGCTTCTGGATCTAGTGGCAGAAAGCTTGTATCACTTGGGAAGTCTGCTGTACTGCTTAGGCACTGTAGAAGAGTGACCCATTGTGGACCTCATTAACTGCAAAAAAGGAAACTTTCAGATGATGATGGTATGAACTTCATTCTGTTTCTTTAACTTGCTAAGAACATCTGAGCTCTGCAAGATACTCTGAAGTTAGGAACCTGTTGTAAACTGGAAAGGTTACAAAATATTTGCCTTTTATGGGGAAAAAACTTCCGATATATGTTTTGAATACTTTGCACTGCCACTTTAAATAAACGAGCTCACTGAATGAACTTTGAACTAGGAAAGCAGAAAGATTTTTCCATCTCTTTAAGATTAGCTCCCTTCGTCTGTGCCTTTGTAGAGCAAAAAGGGATGTTTATGTAACCTGTTCATATTCCTCTTCTGAGCTGAAGTTTGTCTCAAAAGACCTTGTAGTTAAAGCCATGGAGTGAATCAAGTAAACTGATTGTGAATAAATTACCAGTGTTTTTACTTTAGGGTAAATCTAATGGGGGGGGGGAGAAGAAATGACAATCACAATTTCCCTTCCTACTTTCTTGTTTTTACAGAGCATCTTTCTTTTGTCTTAAGAAATGCTAAGCATTCATATGCTTATACTTTTAATTAGACTAAATAAAATGTAATGATTATAAAATTGTTTTTTTTTTTCCTCAAATGAAAGGTACTAAACAGTGAAAGTCACAGTTACATTTCCGTTTTAACCTGTTCTTACAGCCATGCCCACTTACTATTCAAAGAGATCTTGAGGTCAGTGGTTTTAAACTGACAAAAGTAGGTAGTGAATTCCAAAATTACTCTTAGGGGATATTACTAGTGTTGATACTATATTTATCAAATATGTTACAAAATGGAGTATAAGGAGCCTACGAGGAAGGGTGTCCTGCTGGACCTTGTCCTTACCAACAGGGAGGGACTGGCTGGAGATGTGAAGGTTGGGGGCAGCCTTGGCTGCCGTGACCAAAGATGGTGGAGTTCAGGATCCTGCAGGAAAGAAGGAAGGCAAAAAGCAGGATTGCAACCCTGGACTTCAGGAGAGCGGACTCTGGGCTCTTCAGAGACCTAATTGGAAGAATCTTATGGATTAAGGCCCTAGAAGGAAGGGAGGGTTCCAAGAGATCTGGCTAATATTCAAACATCACTTCCTCCAAGCTCAAAAGCGGTGCATCCCTATGAGTAAGAAGCCCAGCAAAGGGGGCAGAAGACCTGCATGGGTGAGCAAGGAGCTCTTGGCCAAATTCAGACAGAAGAAAATACACAGAATGTGGAAGAGGGGACAGGCTACTTGAGAGAATTACAGGAATGCAGTCAGAGTATGTAGAGATGCGCCGAGGAAGGCTAAGGCCCAGTTGGAATTGAGTCTTGCAAGGGATGTCAGGGACAACAGGAAGGGCTTCTTCAGATACATCAACAGCAAGAGGAGGACTAGGGAAAATGTGAGCCCACTACTGAATGGGGCGGGGGCCCTGGTGACAAGGGATACAGAGAAGGCAGAATTGCTGAATGCCTCCTTTGCTTCAGTCTTCACTGCTGAGGGCAGCCCTCAGGAATCACGGATCCTGGATGTGAGGGAGAAAGTCTGGAGAAAGGAAGACTTTCCTTTGGTTGAGGAGGATATGATTAGAGACCTTCTGGGCAGGCTAGACATCCACAAATCCTTGGGCCCAGATGGAATGCACCCATGGGTACTGAGGGAGCTGGTGGATGTTGTTGCCAGGCCTCTCCATCATCTTTGCAAGGTCCTGGAGAACTGGAGAGGTGCCTGAGGACTATGTCCCTCCAGTCCTCAAGAAGGGCAAGAAGGAGGACTCAGGCAACTATAGGCTGTCAGCCTCACCTCCATCCCTGGAAAGATGTTGTAACAGCTCATTATGAATGTCATCATGACCTGGACGATGGGACAGAGTGCCTCCTCAGCAAGTTTGCTGATGATACCAAGCTGGGAGGAGTGGCTGACACACCTGAGGGCTGTACTGTCATTCAGAGAGACCTGGAAAGGTTGGGGAGCTGGGTGGAGAGGAACCTCCTGAGGTTCAACAAGGGCAAGTGCAGGGTCCTGCACCTAGCGAAAAATAACCCTAGGCACCAGTGCATGCTAGGGGCTGACCTTCTGGAGAGCAGCTGTGCAGAGAAGGACCTGAGAGTGCTGGTGGATGACAAAATGACTGTGAGCCAGCAATGTGCCCCTGTGGCCAAGAAAGCCAGTGGTCTGCTGGGGTGCATTGGGAAGAGTGTTGCCAGCAGGTGGAGGGAGGTGATCCTGCCGCTCTCCGCAGCCCTGGTGAGGCCTCATCTCGAGTCCTGTGTCCAGTTCTGGGCTCCCCAGGACAAGAGAGACATGGAGCTACTGCAGAGAGTTCAGCATAGGGCTACAAAGATGATCCGAGGGTTGGAGCACCTGTTCTCTGTGGAACGGCTGCAAGAGGTGGGCCTCTTCAGCCTGGGGAAGAGAAGACTGAGGGGGGATCTTATCAATGTGTACAGGTACCTGAAGGGAGGGTGTCAAGGGGACGGGGACAAACTCTTTTCAGTTGTCCCATGTGACAGGACAGGAGGCAATGGGCAGAAATTGAAGCACAGGAAGTTCTGCCTGAGCGTAAGGGGGAATTTCTTCCCCGTGAGAGTGACGGAGCACTGGCACAGGTTGCCCAGAGAGGTTGTGGAGTCTCCTCTGGAGATCTTCAAGGCCCACCTGGTTGCAACCCTGTCTACCATGCTCTAGGTGTCCCTGTTTGAGCAGGGAGATTGGACTAGATGATCTTCAGAGGTCCCTTCCAACCTTACCGATTCTATGATTCTATGCTTTTAATTCCAAAGAATTAGCAATTCTGATAGGCAAGGTATTATGAGAGGTGAAGTAGAGGTATGAAGGAAGATAAATCCAAACAGGAAGTTAACCTCAGAGCTAGGAATCAATTCTAGTTCTGGGTCTCATATTCTAGTGCTATACTTTCTGTTAAGCAGCCTTTTTGTACTTGTAAAGTTGCTTAAAAAAACAACAGGAGTTTATTTCTGCAAATTAGTCAGCTTATTATTAATAGACAAGAAAGCGGTCATTGATACTTTATCTAGCACAGTAACGTCTAAAATTATCTATGCTGCTAGATCATTTGGCCTGCATGCTTCGAAAGGGGACATGTGAACTATAGCAAACATAGTGAACAAAGATTATGCTAAACACATAATAACAAAGAACTATAAAGTGGAAGTTCTTCATGAGTTAAAATTACAGTGTTTGATACTATAACTAGATAAGTGAAGTTCAGATGAAGATACTTCAGAAGATTCTGTTTTTTTTTCATTTCCTGTAACTGTTTAGCCATGAAGTAGGAAACACATGGTAAATTTACTAACTTTTTTTGACCTGTGCAAATCAACCGAGTTAACTTTAAAGCTGAAAGCTAATGATTGATTGTGTATTTGCCTTTTCAGCAAGTACAAAAGTTCTGGGGGTATGTGTATGAACAGATAAGGATCTCATTTTAACACATGATTCTTATCTATCCATGTTAATGAACCATTCAGTTTTCTGATGCCAGATAAACTTTAAAGAGTGTAACAGCACATCATCATTGGTATTGATCCAGATCTATTTTGATGTAATCTGATATTGGAATAATGTTGCACGCTATATCCTGAGTTCTTACATTGCTTAATCTCTTGGATTTTTAATAGCAGCTTTATTCAACTTTCATGTTGAATGAGAACTAAACTTACGTTATCTTTGCAGCCCTAGTGATGAGTTCTGTTGTGCTCAAAAAGTCTTTGAACATGTGTGTAGGGAACTGAATCTTTTAGCTTTTTCTTAAACTGTCTTCATTTTGTGTATGTGCATGCTACCGTTAGCATTGACACAAATAAGAAAAATCAATGCTCTCAGTTGAATAAAACAGGTTTCAACTACTTGATGTTTTAGTCAGTAAAAACTGCAATACTAATGCAAGTGAAGGAAACCAGTACAGTTAGAATAATACTGCAGTCACAAAGAAATATGCAAACTTTGAAATATTTTGAATTTAATTTAAATCTTCTGTTGCTAAGTGTTACAAAACATGGTATTAAATGTTCTAACAGTTCATGTTATTTCTGATAATAATTAAAACTTATATGCAGGTAAAAATGCATTATGAATCATTGCTTTGTTTTGTTTTGCAGTTATACCATATTTAATAAATCACCTCATTGACACATCCAGTTCACTGGTTCTCAAACTTTTTACCTTCTTCTCTATTAATTTAAGATGCTTTTTCTATCACTTTTTTCACATATGTACATGTATTTCAACCCTGTCATCTATTCCAAGCCACTGTAACAAAATTTGCTGTGTACTTCCCTACCATATGAATGACTGCGTTCATAAATATCTATATCCCTTTCAAAATATAGAAGTGCTCCACCCTACATGCCCTAAAAATACAAGAAAGAAAACAAAACAACCAACTGGTCATGAACCTGACTAAGTCTAACCTAATCCCCCTCCAGATTTTACATTCCATGTTCAAGCAGAGTTGTTCTGCATTCTTGTTCTAGGCCTTCCTTGTCTCTTTAGTCTTTGGGTCTTCTGTCTATGTAGAAGTATTCTAGGGAATTACTACTTTATTTAAATTTTTCCTTATACCAGGCTATTCCATCATAGTCTGGGCTTATAGCAGTCTATGGTGGTAAGAAAGTACTACCCTGTCTGGTTTTTGTTTTATTTCGGGGAGTGTGGTGGGGATTGTTTCTTTTTGTTTGTACTGTTTTGTTTTTTGGGGGGAGGGGTTGGTAACTTGTTCCTCCTGCCTCACCTTTTTCTTGCAGAAAGGGAAGGGATGGAGTAGAATGTAAGAAACGTTTTTCCAAGTCTTAAGACAGCCCCATGTAGGCTATTCTGGGACTCAACAGCGGTTGCCCGTGTAGTAGTAGCGGATAGCTAGGAAAGGTGGCAAGCATTTGTGTAGTGGTAGTTTCTCACAAGTTTCCCAACTCTTATTTTGTGACTTAGGGCTTCTGAAAACAAGATGGTGTCTTTTTCCTTCTTAAGCCTTGATGAGCTTCTCATTCAGGAATGCATCTGTTAGGTTTTAATTTCTTTTCTAATTGTATAATATTATCCACAACGTCTGCAGTGGAGATTTTTTGAACCTGCCACTTCATTGACGAAAAAGCTAATATTTAAAATTTTTAGTATAAATTTAGTAAACAGATTAATAATAGAAAATGTAAGCTAAAAACTACAGTAATAACACACTTTAAAATTCATTAATAATAATAAAACTGATCCCTGTTCAGGAGATGCATCTTGAAATCTGACACTCAACTGGCAGAGACAACGGACAACGTAGACAATTCTCAAACCTGAACTGCCTTTTTTGTTTCCCATCCCAGTGTCCTCATGGAGTTATGTGAGATAGGGACTGAAGCCACTTGTAACATTTTCAGATGTCTTCCTCTTCCTCCTTTCTTTCCTGCCTAAAATATAGTTAGTGCCTTTGCAGGAAACTTCAGTCACCAGTTTGAGAATCACTTGATTGATGAAAATTAACGTGAGGCTGTTGAGATGGCTTATTGGTCTTGAATTTTCTTTGACTTGAAGCTTGAAACTACTAATAAACTTCATGCAAAACAGAATTTTACTTCCTGTTAAAAACCAATCTTGTTTTTCAGACAGAGAACCTAGAGAGTACAGTAACTGTACCAGATATCAAATTACATAGCAACCCTTCAGCTTTTAATGTTTACTGCAATGTTCGCCACTGTGTATTGGAGTGGCAAAAAAAGGAAGCATCCGTATCTTTGGCTTCAAAGAACAATGTACAGAGTGGAGATTCAGACAGTGATGAAGAGGAGGAATCCAAAGAACCACCCATTAAACTTCCAAAGGCAAGTAACTGGATACCATTTCAAATGTACCGGGTATGTGGTGTAAAGTTGGTATATTCTTTGTAGGGGTAAAAAGAAAAGGATTATAAGCTAGCTGCTTGGAAAGTAGGAATTGATATATTTATAATCTCTCTAGTCCACAATCATCTGTAAGTATTGGTGTCAGATGCACGAGAGCACTTGCAGTTCTCTGATAATGGAAGAAAACGCATCTTTCCTACAAGAGGAGTTTTTTGATCCTTTCAATCAAAGGTGGATGTATGTGTTGAATTAGAAGGATTTAGGTATATGCTAAATAATTAATGTTGGTCAATTAAATATTCTTTTATAAGCACTTTTACTTGAAAATAACATGCAGCTTCTAAAAGTCTGCATAAAATGCAGATAAGTGCCCTTGCACAGTATTACGGAATTCAGTTGGTGGAGTCTTTTGAAAATGATCTGCAGGTTATACATGCAATTGCAGTAACTGAATTATTCTTACTACCTTAACTTTTATTTTTCTGTGACTTTTTCTCATAGATAATCCTAGGTGGTTAATACTGCACATTAATCTCAAATGGTTAAAAAAGACTTCTGTATTTTGTACTTTATAGTGTCCAAAATCTTAATCTCTTGTTCTATGACTGCAGCAGGATCAACAGTGAAAAGTCAGAAATCCGTTATGCAGGAATTAATGTTTTTTTTTTCTTAATTTTTTTAATTTGCTTGTAGATCCACTTGTTTTGTACTATGTAACTGCTGTGGATTCAGTTTTGTTCATTGTTAGCTTATTAATGCTGTGAATCGTGGGGGGGTTAAGTCTAAAAAAACTAGTTCAAAGTAATTTTCCTTATTTCTTTGTTCTAATCACATTACAAATACTGAATTAAAAAGGCTACTTCTGTGGTAATTTTGTTGAATGTTCCAGTTGCTTAGAAAATTAGAATTTTATAGATGATTGTTTAGAAAGTCTTATCCAAAGGACAAAATCGCTATTCTAGACATAGCAGTGGAGAATTGTAAACCAGGTAACTGTGAAACTTGATAACTGAAATTTCAGTGCTTCACAGCCAGTAGAGAAAAACCGGTGTAATTTATGCACTATTATATGGCTCCACATGGATTATAAGTGAAACAACAAGTTCAAATGGATGCTTCATTTAAAATTTTAATTAAAAAGCAATCTAATGTTGTAAAGAATGGACTGGCATTCCAGCAAGATTCTGGAATTAAATGATGCTCAGAGAAGGATGAGATTTACTGTAGCACAGACAATATACTTGCATGTGGAAATTAAAAGAATACTACTGTTAAGTGTGTCAGACTTTAAAATTTTCAAGTTGTAACAAAGGAAAAAATAATTATTAGAAACATTTTAAGTCTTCTAAAATTCAACTGTGTAAAGTATTCTGTATGTATACATATAAAGTAATGCAGAATAGTAAATAAATTATTACATATCATTATTTATTCTTAAAAATGCATATAAATTAATGCAGGTATTAAATCATGCCATTATGAGGGGGGAAGTTAAATAAAATGGTAGTGTAGGTGAGACTTCTTGAAGTTTTTTTTTTTTTCTTTTAGCAATTAGTTATGGGTCATAATGTCTCCATCCAGGATAGAAATGATATGTACTGTTCATAAGGCAAGCTTATACTTCTAAGTTTCAAAGATGTTAGAAAGGGAGCAGGAGGATGGATGTACAATGAGTGTCAGTGAAAGCTGGCAGGCTGTGACACACAGGAATTGAGACTGCAGTAGCATGTGTTTTGGTTCACAGAACCTTCACAGAGCTGGGAGAAAAAAAGTTTAAGATGTCTTGAAAAGAACTATGTTTTTATTGTGTCATTCAGTGTACAGGATTTGGAGGAAGTTTTGCTGGTTTTCTTAATAATACTCGTATTTCTGAGTACCCTCTGCCTCAGTTTAGCTCAGATAGTGATTTTCTCAGCTTAGTCTCCTAGGCTGCCTGTGTGCCCCATCTGTTCTAGTAACACTTGTAAAACCTCTGGGGATAAAACTAAGTGAAGAGCTTTTGGACTACAAAAAGAGGGCTCAGGGATGTGGGATACTAATCTTGGTTCCTCTTGGTTGTAGCAGTGAATGAACGCAAGCTGCTCTGATTTCCAGTGATATGTCACTGAATTTTGTTGAGTATTGTTGAGCTTACTGTGCTTTTTTCTCTTTTATATGTATGTTACCTGGGTCTCTCTGCCCGCTTAATAACAGGTATGAAAGTGAAGAAGCCTATTTTAAAAACCCGCTATTTCAGGTTATATATGAGATATCAAACCTGCTATCTCAGATACTAAATAAAATCTCTGTAGATGTGGATAAATTCCAGTATAAGTATGTACTGTTGATTCCAAGTTAGTTACTATTGTAGTGAAAGTTCAGCAAAATAATTTCTCATGTTTTTCACATTAGGTTCTCTGCCTTCTCCAGTTACCTCTGTCATCTCTGAAACAGGTCTTCTGTTTGATTATTAGATAAAACTTCTAACTTAATCTCAGAAATACTATCCCTGAAAAGAAAGTTTCTAGACATGTTCTACAGTGCATCTTGTTCTTTAGCCTGACTAGCAGGCTAATCTTTAGCCTGCAAGATTATGCTGAGTTTTGGATCCTGGCGAAAACATCCATGCTGTCATTTTGTTGACAGTTTTTTTCCCTGTAGATTCCATGCATGTGTTTCATTAAGCCTTACATTTCCCTCTTCTCCTTTGAAGGAATCTGTAGAAAAATCGCTGTTGCACTTTGGAGGCTTGATTTGCTTTTGTTTTTATTCTTTCTCCAACAGCCACACAGGTGGTAAAATAACTTCCGAAACACAGGAGTGGTACAAATAAGATGTCAGAAAAGAGGGTTACAAGGCATCTAGTAGACATTTTGTCTGACTGTCAGAGTAGACGTGTAGTCCCATTTTAAACATGAGTGGCAATTCTGTTAACCATTTTATTTATTTTCACATTTCAATCTTTTTTCCTTCAATCTTAATGAAAGGTAAATCTATATTAAACACTCTACATCTTAGCTTCAGATTTCTGAATAGAAACACATAGTGAACTTTTGAAGATCTGCATGCTTGTTTGTAGCAATTCTCTCTGCTTTTTCTTTTCATGTATGTAACTATTAGAAATACTGAATTTGAAAAATTCCTGAAAGGAACAGTCAGTGGAGGGAAGCATAATTGTAATCTCAGAATATTCAGGAATTATAAAAAAGGAAAGTTAAGAGTGGCTGTGACAGTACTTGTACAGATGTTTTATTAGTTGGCATAACGTGTGTCTGACAAGTACGTACAGAGTTTTAGTCACAAGTAGCTAAACTCCTGTTTTTATGTTGTCCCAAAAACAATCTGAGGCTTTTGAGGGGAAGGTATTAACAATGCCAGTAACAACTGAGAAATGTAATATTATTCAAGTGGGGAACTTGGGTTACAAGCAAGTTCTTTCTTGCTTGCTTACATTAATGAGTGAGGAAAAAGGAAGTAAGATCTATCAATTAAAATGTGAACTCAGTAGAAATTAGAAAAGTCTGAGGCATGGTTTGTCTCAGCTCATGACTCTGTCCAAAAATTGAAAGTTTACTTTTTTCTAGCGATTTATTACTCTTAGATATGCTCTTTCATATAACAAACGTAACTTCTGTTAAATATTTACTATTACAATTGTGTAAGTAGATTTTGGATTTGATTATTTCTCTCTTTGAGTTACTGTTAAATTCTGTATTACAGCATTCCTTAAATAACTGTCTTGTTCTTTGAACATCAGGATGTACTATTATTGATGAAGATCCAAAAACATCATGCTATCAGATATTTAAGAATATCTTGTACTTCTTTAGATCATTGAAGTTGGATTATGTGAAGTCTTTGAACTGATAAAGGAGACAAGATTTTCTCATCCATCCTTATGTCTCAGGAGTCTACAAGCCCTACTTAATGTGCTCCAGGGCCAGCAGCCAGAAGGCCTCCAATCAGAGCCTCCTGAAGTCCTAGGTAATATCTTATCTTCCCCCTTTACTCCCCCCTTTACTTTATTTTCCCCTGTTATTTTATTTTTTAGAAAGAATATAGAAAGAAAAGGTTTTAGCAAGTATCTGTCAGACAGTAGCGTTTTCCCCTTGTTTTTATTAATACAGGTTTGTGCTTGTTTTCTCTTCTGAACTGACTGACTTGATTCTGGAGTATTTGCGCTTATGGTGTGTGTAACTACTTTCTTGCCATTAATCTTTTGTAGAACAGAAATGTTGACATGTAAAGGTGTATTTTTTTTAAAAAAAAAAGGTTTTTTTACTTCTGTAATGTGAAGTTTTGCTGAAACATAGTAACCTGTTAGCCTAAAAAATTGTGATTCATTTGCTTTACTAAATCTCTAAAATACTTGGTGTTAATGGAAAGAGAATAATTCTACAGAGAACTTCTGTCCTGATCTTTTGGCCTATTCTATCACTTAACTATTTCATACTGTAATATAATATTAGAATTTATATAAAGCTGCCTAAATTGTTAGACTTGTTAGAATTCTTGCTTTTTTCTTCACATACCATCAAAAAGTTTGTCTGGAAATTCCTTTTGTTTTAATGATGCTGAAAACAACAGTTCAGCTCTTAATGGTCTTGAATATATGATTGATCATGCTGTCCTTTCAGTTAAAATAGTTATCCCCTAGCAATAACCTTAGTTTTTACTGGTTTATAGAATTTCGAGGAAAGCTGGACTGTAACATCCGTAACCCCTCTTCAGACTTCTTACCTACTACATCAAACATGCAATATGTTATGAAGACAATTGACATAAATTGTACTTGAAAAAGTAAAATACTTATTCAGAGTAGAATTACATTTAAGTTATGTTTGTTGGGTGTCTACTTCAGAATTTGAAACTGATATTCTGAAGCTGTTTCATGTTCCAAAATTTTTCAGTTAAACTCATATACTTGAGGGCAAGAGAGAAGGCATCCTATGCTAGAATCTCGTAGTCAGAATTTCCTGACCTTTGATAATTTCCAGATGCTCTTGACTAAGTTCGTGTGTGTACATACGTGTTTGCTATTAATGATTTTGGTGATAAGAAAGTAAATGGTGGTATTAAAATAACACATCTGGGGTCGCATTCGTTTTTTTGTGAGTTCAGGGCTTTACCGTGTTTTTTGTTTCTATGTTCTGTTCTTTAGAACTAGTGGCTCACTGAAGCTCCACAGCAGTGTAGTGTCCTTTGCGGTTCTCTCTTCACCTCATTCACTGGCATAATTTTAACTGTCAATGCAGTGTAGAGGAAGAAACTGAAAACGGGGCTAACATAATGGCTGAGGAAAGATATGTACTGTCTATTCCGTAGGTTTAAAATTAATCTCCCATTGACTGGAAACCTGCTTAGTATGGCTTGGTGACTTGTGTATGTAATTCTTATATTTTATTTGCAGAATCCCTGTTCCAGCTTCTCCTGGAGATAACAGTCCGAAGCACGGGAATGAATGACAGTACAGGACAGTCCTTGACAGCACTTTCCTGTGCTTGCCTCTTTAGTTTGGTAGCTGCATGGGGAGAGACAGGAAGAACATTACAAGCAATCTCTGCTATCCTCACCAATAATGGCAGCCATGCTTGTCAAACTATTCAGGTCTTGCATAAATCTTCTTTATGTCTGGAATTTTGTGTAAATCATATGTACACGTGTTCTGAGAAGGTCTAATATGTAAATTTAGTACTTTCTTATTGTTTTTGAGGAGGTAGTATATAGAACATACAATAGAACATTAAAAAATGGGCAATGGGGTTTTGGAATATGAATTTAAGCTTTTTTTTAGTTCTACTATCTAATGTAAGATATTATAATGCAAATACCATAATCTCATTATTTACTTTACTGTTTAGGTGCCAACCATTTTAAACTCTCTTCAGAGGAGTGTACAGGCCGTTCTAGTGGGCAAAATCCAAATCCAGGACTGGTTCAGTAATGGGATAAAGAAAGCAGCCCTGATGCACAAATGGCCATTGAAAGAAATATCTGTAGATGAAGATGACCAGTGCCTACTTCAGAGTGATGGTTTTTTCCTGTATCTCTTATGTAAAGATGGACTTTACAAAATCGGCTCTGGATATAGTGGGACAGTGAGGGTAATGAGATTTCTTATATGGGAAACAGCAGTTAATATTTTAACTTTTATGATGTTCTGTTGCCTTTTAAAATCTTTTGTATCTTACTAATGATTAATTCTTTTACACTTTCTGTAAACTCTTCTGATGATTTCTGTGAGCATTTTTCAGGCTTCTTTTTAAATTCACAGTATGGTTGAAGACACTGTTATTTAGAATCATAGAATCAGTAAGGTTGGAAGGGACCTCTGGAGATCATCTAGTCCAACCTCCCTGCTCAGCAGGGTCACCTAGAGCATGTTAGACAGGGTTGCAACCAGATGGGCCTTGAAGATCTCCAGAGAAGGAGACTCCACAACCTCTCTGGGCAACCTGTGCCAGTGCTCCGTCACTCTCACAGGGAAGAAATTCCCCCTCACGCTCAGGCAGAACTTCCTGTGCTTCAATTTCTGCCCATTGCATCTTGTCCTGTTACAGGGAACAACTGAAAAGAGTTTGTCCCCGTCCCCTTGACACCCTCCCTTCAGGTTCTTATACACATCGATAAGATCTCCCCTCTGATCGTCTTTGTAGCCCTACGCTGGACTCTCTCCAGTAGCTCCGTGTCTCTCTTGTTCTGGGGAGCCCAGAACTGGACACAGCACTTGAGATGAGGCCTCCCCAGGGCTGCATAGCACGGCAGGATCACCTCCCTCCACCTGCTGGCAACAGTCCTCCCAATGCACCCCAGGAGACCATTGGCCTTCTTGGCCACAGGGGCACATTGCTGGCTCACAGTCAGTTTGTCATCCACCAGCACTCCCAGGTCCTTCTCTGCAGAGCTGCTCTCCAGAAGGTCAGCCCCTAGCCTGTCCTGGTGCATGGGGTTATTTCTCCCTAGGTGCAGGACTCTGCACTTGCCCTTGTTGAACCTCAGGAGGTTCCTCTCCACCCAGCTCCCCAGGCCGTCCAAGTCTCTCTGAATGGCAGCACAGCCCTCAGGTGTATCAGCCACTCGATACTGTTATTTAGAAGATAAATGAGTAACTAAAATTATCATTCTGACATTTGTTAATTCTGACAGTTTTTTGGTTTTTTGTTTTCAGGGCCATATATACAATTCTACATCCCGCATCAAAAACAGAAAAGAAAAAAAATCCTGGTTAGGCTATGCTCAGGTAAATGAATACTTATAACTCTCTACCTAGATGTATAATTTAACTAGAGCATGACTTAGAGTGAGTTTGCATGGCTGTTGTTTTGTTTCTTCTGTTTTGATTATAAAATCAGTTTTTTGATACTGACTTTTAAATTATGATTGTGAAAGAGGAGGAACACTTACTTGTACTGGCATATAGCAAGAGTTAATGAAAATTATAATTTATTTCTGCTGTCCCTGTAACACCTCAGCCTCAGTCCCGGTGAGTGAGTACATGGATAAGTGCCTTTAAGTAATCTTTTCCTTTCCTGTAGCTGCTTTTGTATCAGAAATAATGTCTGGGAATAAATTCCCTATTCATGTCTCTGCTCTGCTCCCTGAAGGGTTCACTGTCATTGTGGGATCAAAAAGATGTGAGCGCAAAGTTGCTATGTTGTCTCTCTCGTGGATCGCTTGTGTTATGAAAAATAGAAGTTTTGCAAGCTTTATAGATAAAACTGAAGCAAAACTTACTGGGCTGTGCTTGTTTGTGTATGCTTAAAGTTACAGCTATAAATAATAAACCTGGAATGTGAGTTTCAAGTAAGCACATCTTTTTACTGAGAAATCTACTAAACTGGTGACTGAATTAAGCCTTAAAAAAAAATCTATGAACAGAGAGAAGATACTCTTTCGGTACATCAAAGGGAACTTGTCAACATGGGCTGATAACCAGAATAGGTAACTTTGTGGAGATGAAGATTCTGCACATGGAGAAAGCATTAGGCCTGAATATCTCCCTTCTCCTAGGTTTGGTTAGCAACTGGGAGATGAACGATATAATAACTTACTGTGTGTAACCTTTTGTATCATGGCTACTATCACCAACATCACCCTATGCTTTGGAGGTTCTCTTTGGGTAAAGAGCTGAGAAAGAATGCATACATGAAATTGTGTTTTTGTAGAAGCATTTTTTTTCTTATTGGGAGTCAAGGTAGTTAATTAACATTTTTGAAAAATCTTCTGGTCTTAATACATGTATTAAATACTCATTAATGTTCATTTGACAGTGCAGGGCAATATATGCACCTCCTTCATAGAAAAGCTGGTAATCTTTTATTGATTTGGAAGATGGGGACAGGAACTTATGTGATGTGGGGATTTTTGTTTTGTTGTGTTTTTGTTCTACTATGGCTGTGCCTTTTTCATTGCATTCTATACATATATGAAGAATAGAGAATTACTACATGTGGCTTCAAAAGCTGTTTATGAGCATTAGCATGCTGATCACAGCATGAAGACAGTATAGAGGGGGGCCAAATTTCCTGGTTTTGTTGTAGAATTTTGTTAGTGGAGAAAGTTAATTATCAAAATGAAGCAAACTTTATTTAGAAATACAAAATTTCCAAAGTTTCTATAGAATATCTAAAATAATGATGGATTTTTTTTCATTTTGCACAATACTCTTTAATGTATTTGAGAATATTTCATACTAATGGATTTTTACTTTTATCAGGGTTATTTATTATACAGAGATGTGAATAATCACAGTATGACAGCCATAAGAATAAACCCTGAAACTTTGGAACAAGATGGCACAGTTGCTTTGCCAGGTATGAAACTCCAGATATGACTGAAAATGGTAATAGTTATTGTTTACATGCTATGTATTTTCAGGTAAACAGAAGCAAAATCAAGACAGATCTTTTGAGTCAGAAAGACTGCTTTTTGCAAGTCTGATATGACTAGTTACTGTTTTTCATTCAGAGACCTTGCACTTACTCCAGTTACTGAAACAATATCACAACTTCTTAGGATGTATAGTCATCTTAATTGAAAGACTTCAAGTGTTTAACTCCCCTTTTAAATAAGTTTTATTTGTTTCTAGTTCAAGCTTTAAGTAGTTGGCTTTGCATATGACTTCATTTCCAATATCTTTTATGTATAGGTGGTTGCCAGCTGTGACCAAGATCATTGGGTTTTAATATAGATACATCCAGAAAACAAATGTTTCCAGTGTTTAATTGAGTGTTGGGGAGAGAGGTGTGTGATGATTGTTGTTGTTTTTTTATATATAGGAGCATCATAGTCTGGGTCTGTATTTAGAAAATTAGTATGTGCCTAGAATGTGCTTTAATGACTTCCCTGTGGAATATATGTCCTTAACCCCTCATATAAACAGCTGATGAGGCACGTAATTATCTCTGTCAGACAATGACAGGCTTTTTCTATAGATCAGATGAAAGATTCTGTGTTGCATCCTGACATAAATAAGGAAGCACTAATTGAAACCTCAGGAAAAACTCCAGGCTTCTATATTTCAAACATAAAAATTTTTAAAACAATGTATGAATGTAGAATCTAGTCTGTAGATTCTGTCAGTTCTTAAGAATGTTTAAGCTGTTTGGTCTTTGTAGAGCTGTAGGAGACATTTGAGTGGAGCATGTTCAAGGACGTGACAAAACTGCCTTTTGGGATTGCTTTTGCACGTTCTCCTCCTTAAGGCAGATTCAACCATTAGGGCCTATTAAGGTTCTTAATTATGTCACCACTGATAAACAACTGGGTGTTCTTTGTGCAAGTCTTCAGAGACACTTGAACATATCTACAGTCTGCACCTCAGTACTGTTAACTTTCCTTTGCAAATCTCAGCCAAAGCAAGTGCCATTCTGCAAGACAGTTCTTTACACTTCGAAAAGATACTGGTATGACTTTTAAACAAAAATCTCTTAACCTTTTACTGCAAAAGCATGTCTTACAACTATGGGAATACCCATTCAGAAATCCCTCGAACTCCCTCACACAAGTGTATTTTGTATGGTTTGTGACAGTATCAAAAAAAAAAAAAAAAGCCAGATGATAATTGCTCATAACTGTTCTCACTTTGGCTCTTGAACTTGTGCTGTCTTGTTTCTGCACTTCTACAAATTTATCTTGCTGTGCTACACTGTGATCAGATACGGCCTTGTTCTTTTGGCTAGGACAAATGTAAATGTTGCTTAATAACCACTTCCAGTTATTTAAAGGTGATACTTGATAGTCATCTTTGAAGCCTATAATGAGGCTGTGATTAACAATTGCATGTACTTATGTTCCAGCTTCTTTAGGTAAGATGCAAGTCCTTCCTGATATAGTGAACTGCAGATAAAAACCTTTGATACTTTTTCTTGGTCCCCAGAGTAATTTCCAAAGTCAGATTGAAGAAGATTACAGTTGGTCAGAAGAGCACCTTACTAGTTGAGGCATTTTATACTATCATATTTTTTGTAGATACTTCATTGGCCTTCTATTTTCTGCTCTCCACATTAACTTAGTATTTGATGATTCCACTGGATGTTTTCTGATTGAGTGCTAATGTTTAGGAGGTCTTCTGAAAAACATAAACAAAAAAGACATCCTTGTTCCCATTTTCCTTTTCCTACTCTCCCCCTAAACAAACAAGCACCAAAAGAGTTTGTTGGGAGGTTCACCTCGTCTTGAAAGTGACTCAAAAGACAAGCAACACAGTACAACATCTACAAGTGATGGCCAGAATACCATGTGTCCTCAGCAGTTATGCTTGTATTAGCTTGTAACTTAACCACTTGAGGGATCCCACTACTCACCTATGAGAGATAAAACTTTCTATGTTACATTTCAGAAATATATTAGGATGTTCAGAAACATCCTACAGCATATCTGTTATTCTCTATTCTGCTTGCTGCTTATGTACAATGTGATTCATATCATGGACTCTGAGAGGGAAGTTGCTTACCTTAGAGGTACCACTTCAAGGTATGAGAACCTTGTGCATCTTCTTATGCCTGGTAAGGTCAATACTAAGCAGCACAGCTGCAAATAGTAAACTTTGGGGTTCATAAATACTTCTTCCAATGTATTTTTTCAGCTGTATTAGTTTTAATAAAAAAGCTCTCTACCTAGTTGGAAAGATTACCAATCCATATGGTTATAATGGAAGCATATTCTGCGTGCTTCATCTAGTATTAAATTTGTCAGATAAACTGACTGCCACTGGATCTTTGTTCAGATTATGATGCAGATATTTAGGCCATGAAACTGTTGTCCTGCATTCTTCTTAGAAAAGATCTTTCCTGTGTGTCATCAATAAAATGGGCATCACATGACATACCGTCTTCACTGTCTTTCTTACTAGCTCCATCAAGGAGCAAGAAGGGGAGAACAGATGATGTAGGTGTGTACTTTTTAATTTGTACAGAAAAGGATCTTTACCTTTTTCCCCCCTAATATGGGCAGAATATTTTTCTCTAACTTTTTTCCTTGAAAAAGGTAATGACTGAACAGTTTTCAGTAAATGCCTGATGCTTTCAAATACATGTCTTATTATATCCTAAAAACCCTAGATCTGTTTTCAGTTATTAGTTTGTCAGAATTCATGAACTGAAAACATTAGATGTATAATGACAAGTTTGATTGTCATCCATGTCCATAGGTTTTATATACTGAATCAACTATCTTTTTGAAGATATTGACCTTGATTTAAAAAACAACAAAAAACATACAAGTGAAAAAAAAGCTTTTGGGACAGGGAAAAGATTAAATCTCCCAGCAACATCAGAATTTAGTTGTTTTATAATAATTTAGGCTACCCTGTTGCTGGACACTTCTACTGGGTAGCTCCTTTTATTTCACGCAGTGGAAAGGGTTTTAACAAATCCTAAAGGGACAAAGGAGTTTTTTATGCTTTTGGTAAGAAAGAGGAGGTATCCTAGAGTAAAATAACATGTTATCAGTGGTGTGCTCTCTCTTTAGACAAATTGTCTATCCCTAGAACTGTCTACGTTTTAGCGACAGTGAATTTGGCAGAAGCAGAGAACAGTATATGTTAACATAAATTATTGTGGTGCCCTCCGTCTTTCTCTCACAGATTGTCATACTGAAGGGCAGAATATCCTCTTCACTGATGGAGAATATATTAATCAAATAGCAGCCTCAAGAGATGTAAGTGTGATGTGTGATGGGTAAACTTTATTTTTTCTCATCTGGTAATACCGTTTTATAAAAGTTGTACAGTTGCCTTTTAGTTGGCTTTTTCCTAGCTAACAAAAGTAAGGAAGAAATCCATGTAGGTAGAGATAATGAGAAATTCCTATGCATGCACCTGATGAGCATTTTTTGGTATTCATACATATGATTTCAATTTGCAATGGAACATAATTTTTCAGACAGGCTTTAAGAACATCTTTGTTACTGTTTCTGGGGAAAAAAAAACTTACGTGTGGAATAATAGATTTTTTTAAGCCTATTCTTCTACAAGATGTCACTAGGATAAGCTTCCTGGTGCTTAGATTTTCTCTAATTGAATTTCCTGTAACTGCTTTTGTACTCATTGGTCCATTTCAGCTAGGTTTGATAGAAGAGGTGTCAAAAATGCTACTTTCCCATATATTTTTAATAAAAATTGACAATTGGTCAATTTATTAAGGGCAAAACAGGATTAGCCATTGTATATTTTGTCTGACAGGCAGTTACTTCATTCATAATTCTGGACTTGGTGTTGGGTTCCCCCCCCCCCCCTCGTGGGAAGACTATAATAGAGGAATGGAGTTTAATATCATGGAGGGTATCTAGTGATACCAGATTTGCATCTGTAAGGAAATCAGGATTAATCTGTTCCAGTGCTCCATTTAAATGCTAATATCTAGAAATTGTAAATGATTTTGAGTTATGTTCTCTTTTAACTGAGACATACTTTTTAAAATAGTAGAGCAGTTACAGTTTCTTACTGTGATACAAGAGTGAGAATTTCATCTCCAGTTAAGGTTTGCACTGGAGAACCAGTCCCAGTTGATGCACCTGTAAGCAGAAACCTATTCTTAGCTACTGCTTAATGCAGTTGCTTTTAAAGTGCGCAGCAGATCCTGAGTTTTGAATCAGAAGAGGTTGAAGGCTTAACGGGCACATGGAAGTAATTGTAAAAATCAGATTTTTTTAGTGAAATTGAGTTAATCATTTCTATAGCAATTCACTGTTTTTGTAATATAACAGAAATGTTTTGAATTCAAGTTCTGTCAGATGGTTCTCTTCAGCTCATCCTGTTTGCCACTTACTTACTTTGTTAACAATTTTCTCCTCTGTATTAAATGTAACTTTCAATATGTTTTCTCATAACATGATCTGGAACATTATTATATTAGGTGCACTTAGGCTATGAAAAGTAAATGAATGTATTTATTGTGTAGTATGAAGTGAATACTTTCTTTATTACAGGATGGCTTTGTAGTTCGAATATTTGCAACAAGTACTGAGCCAGTACTGCAGCAAGAACTACAGCTTAAGCTTGCAAGAAAATGCTTGCATGCCTGTGGTATCTCATTGTTTGATCTGGAGAAAGATTTACACATCATCAGTAAGTCCTCTTCTTTTTAAGATTAATAATCAGCTGGCAAGTCAGTTAATACAACTGAATCACTACCTCTCCCTTTATTGGTCTTTATTATGTGCAAGAAGATACAGCTCTATAGTAAACATGTGGAGAAGTACAAGAGTTTTGAAACTGCTTAATTGTTATTTGATTCATAGTGACCCTTATAGAAAGACTGCTATTCGAAATGAGTGTCTGTGGTGCTATCCATGGAGTTCACCTAGCTTTCTAATTAAACGTAATAGTTCTCACCTTCCAGTATTCTTGTTTAGTTCAGAATAAATATAGCATTGTTTGAAGTTTAAACTTCATAATAATGCTCATAAAACGTATAGTTTAGCTATGGAACTCTTTGTCATGAGACAAAGTTTACAAAAGTTTAAGGGCCTGCTGGCTGGATTCATGGAAAATGAATGTATTGAAAGATGCAGAACACTTGGAAACCATGTTTACATCAGAATTTTCTGAGCTGTAAAAATCGTTGGTGTCTAAGAAGTATTTTGGGGAAATATCACTTGGCATTTGCTTTTTTGTTCTGCTCTGTTAGGTTTCTGCTTTTTTCAGAAGAAAAGGATATTTGTCTAGATCGACCTCCTGTCTGACCAAACGCAGTTACTCTTATATTTTTATGCTAGCTCTTTTTTTTTTTTCCTTTGAACTCTTTTTGTGTTAACAGAACTTCATTTCACTAGCACCTTTTTTGGAAGCTTTCTTATGGTTCAACTTCAGTGACAGATTATCCCTGACAAGGTTAGGTTTGTAAAGAGGAAAATGATCTCTGAAACCAGTTGTTAAATTGAAATCTTACTTGCGCAGGTACAGGATTTGATGAGGAATCAGCTGTCCTTGGTGCTGGAAGAGAATTCGCACTAATGAAAACTGCTAGCGGAAAGGTATTGGAAACATTTTCTAGTAAATATTAAATAGTATCAATATATTGCTAAATCTTTTTAAATTTAATTATTCATTTCCACAATTCCTTTCTACTTTTATTAACATGTTAGAATTAATTTATATGACTGTATCATCAGAGCCCTCTTTAAAGGAAAAAATGAAAATGGCTAATTGAAAATTTAAACAGATGATTTTGGAACCCTTGGGAAATCTATTCTTAAATGTTTCAAAGAATCTATAGTCATCTTTACAGTCAGTCTTACTTGGAGACAATGTGGGGCTTTCTGTATTGGATTAGAGGGGTTACCTTTTTTCTACAAATGGTGTATTAGCACATTTTCAGACTTTTGACTTCTTCATGGCTTTTCATAAACATCTTCCCACAGTCATTTATTTAAATTCCAGCCTGATTTTCATATGCTTCAGAGAATTGTCTTGAGACTTCCCTATATGAACATTTCAGTTGAGTTTAAACCTATTCTTAGTAATTTAATATGACAGTTCTTCTTAGTGGAGACTTTAATTTTTCTGAGGCACTTGTATATTCATTGAAATGAACAGTAATTTTACTTATTCTCACTGTGACTTTTCATGTTACTACTTGTGTTTTTTTCAGTTTGGGAAACTAATGTTTTTTCTTTTTCCTTTTATAAGCATAAACTTTGTTTTCCTGTGATCAGAATTTTGTTGCTTTATTGGGATAGAAGCGTTGCTACCCCCTATTGAAACAACAAGATTAATGAAAATGGTCGTAAACAATACAAACTATTTTGTTCCCAGTAAAATTTAATAATGAAAAATACAAGATTTGATAAAGCAGGACTCTTCAGACATTAGAGGAGGCAGACTATTTTGATCTCAGACTGACAAATGCCTCTTCAAATTAAAATGAACAAATTTCCTGGTTTTAGTCTCTAAAGTGGTGTATTCAGCTTACTGATACATGAAATACTTTGCATAGGGTGTAATTAAGACACCGCTAGGTATGCATGAAGGTTGACTTAGAGGTGTTTTGTAGTGCTATTGAATAACATAGTTTTGGAGGAAGCCTTTTTGTCCTTAGTAGTAGTTCTGTATTTGTTTGTGTGAAGTATTATATTGTATCTTATGGTTTGGGTACTTAGTGACTGTTGTGCGTTTACTGAAAATCTGTTTTAAGTAATGCATGCCTTAAAGCCCATGTAAAATGTGCAGTCATTTGTTAAATTTTTATTTTCATTGTTGTAATACCATATGGTTTCTATGTGGACCTGACATTTCTCTTAAATGTTTTAAATGTTTAGTTTCCTCTGAATATTTTCCCTTAATTTTTCCACTTTCCTAGTAAAACAACTGCGTTTAAACCTAACCCTGTGACACAGCAGAAAGTACATTTCGAAAGAAGTAGAACCTAATCAAAATGCTTCCTACGTGAAATTAAAATTCATAGATTTAGGATAGAGATACTGAAATCACATAATAAAAATCAGGAAATAATCTGTACATTTTGAAAATGACATGCTTTCAAAACAAAGGTAACGTGCTGTGACATAACTGGAAATGATTTACTGTTTTCTTCTAGATTTATTATACTGGCAAATATCAGAGCCTTGGAATCAAACAAGGCGGTCCATCAGCAGGAAAATGGGTTGAACTACCAATCACAAAATCTCCAAAGATTATTCAGTTCTCTGTTGGACATGATGGTTCACATGCCTTACTTGTTGCAGAGGATGGAAGTATATTCTTCACAGGTTCTGCTAGTAAAGGAGAAGATGGTGAATCGAGTATGTATGATGTTTCTGATCCGTGGTTAATAGAAGCCTTTTAACCACCTGTTAATTCGAGAGGAACGGTGCTAAGATTTTCAAAGAACATAAAAGCATTTCATTAATAGAATTAGGAGATGTATTTTATGTAGTTGATCTGATTAGGACTACCTGTCTGAGCGATACATTAAAATAATTACCCTATATTAAAAATCTGTATAGTGTATGAGCACAGCAACTAACTGAAGTTGTGTTCTGAAGCAAATACCTGATTGTTACAAGAACTTTACTGTTAAAAATTTTCTAATTTTTCCAGTATTGGGGTGATGTTTTTGGTCAAAAGGCCATAAAAATCTAACTGGGACTTTGTCTTGAAACTGAAAAAAGAAACTCTTGCCTTTTCCCTATTGTTTTGGAGAACTTTGAGGACAGTTTTTTTCCAAGTTAATGCTTCCCCATAACAGGAAGGTCATGAATTAGCAATTGTATAATTGCAGTCTTCAGAAGTTAAATACTTCACTTTAGGAAACAGGTTGTTGTGTTAGGTCACTTGGGGGGGGGGGAAGGTAAAGGATTCTGATAAATGCCTAGCTCCTGAAGGTCTTGAACAAAGCTGATCTTTCTGAGTTGTCGTTCTGTAATTGCATACATTTTAATGAGGTAATATAATGCACATTTTATAGTGCATATTTTCAAATAGTATTAAAGCCTAACTCATCCAGATAAATAATACTCAAATCTCTGTGTAAAATTGAAGTCTTTATGTAGTGGTTACATGGTTAGAATTTAAAAATCCTGATACTTAGCTTGGGGTAGAGTCCAACTTTTTGTCTCTGTCAACTCTATGGTAGATTTATATTTCAAGAAAGTTGTTAACAAAAATTCATTGGACTATATATGTGATTTCAAGCAGGAACAAAACATTTAACTTGCTATAAATGTGTTCCTGTGAAAGACTTAATTATATTAACAGTAATCTCATGAATGCACATTTTTCTCTCTTAATGTAACGCAAAAGAGGCAAGAATGTATTTTAAGATTTGATAATGCATATTAAGGTGTAAGGGAGAAAATACTGAATATTTTAGGGACTGGGTATGGATTCTTGAATGTGCTCAGGGATGAGGAAGTTAGTACTTTTGTATAAAAGTCTGAGTAACAAACTTGATATCTACTGAAGTAACCTTGTAGTGTCATCTTACATGCAAATCTACTGTGGAATGAAATCAAACTACTTTCTAGCATAGCAGAGTATATTTAAAAAGTTTAATCATTTTAGACAAAAAGATTTCAGGAAATGTATTTACAAGCAGGAGAAATTTGAGAAATTGTTAGGAAGTCATCCAAAATACAGTTAAACTGAATCTTTTTGTTGTATACTTTGTTTCATATAAAATTTAGATTAAGTTCAGCGCTTTACTGTGAAGTAAATTGCCATTACTGTTTTTGTTTAAACCAGGGAAATTTAAGTAAGAAGATCTAACACACTGTTAAGGTCTTTTGCAGTTCTTTTAAAACTTTAACTGTCTTCAGATTCATCTGGTTCTTTGACACTCTCCAATTTGGCTTAGAGTGGACGTGCCCAAATTTTATAACTGTTTACAGAAGTTAGTCTCTTTTAGACCTAGCTGGGGAGACAGTTGCTTAGAGTTGGTATTTATCAGTAATAAAGACAGCTGGCAATTTTCTGGCCTGGGCAAAAATTCACAGATGGTAATAGTAGCTATTAGTTGTTCTGTCTAGCCTTTAGGAGCTGTGCAGTTACTTTGTTGTCTGAGGCTAGAAAACGTATGTGTATTTGTGTGTATTGTGTGTGAAGGGAGATATGTGGAGGAGATGTGAATGTCTGTTTTTTTAACCATTTTATTCCCCTTTCCCTTTACTGGAATCTGTTGTGACTCAAATATTTTAGAAATACAGCCTTATTACATTGAGAATTCAGTATTTTTCTTTAAAAAGAGGAAAAAAGCTTATAAAATTGTAACATCTGTCTGAAGTTACTGTTCATTTGTGTATTAGTCTCTATTGCCATCTGAAAACTTTTGACTATGAGTTGCTTTATGTCAGTGCAATGTGTGCGTGTGCATATATGAGTGTGTGTGCAGATATATGTATATAGTCTTGAAGAATCATCATTGGAATATACCTATTTAGTCATGATTTTGCTTGCCATAGAAATTTTAGAGAAACCAGTAAAAATTAGACCAGGAGACTATACTGAACGAGTTTTTAAGTAACAGTCTGACAACTAACTTCTGCTTACAAAAGCAAATGTTACAGTTTGTGGTAAAAACTGTCGTTAAGGTTTTTTTGTAGAATGACTTCTGAATATTTATTTATTTATTAAAGCTAAAAGTAGACGACAGTCAAAACCTTATAAACCTAAAAAAATCATAAAAATGGAAGGAAAGATTGTGATATCTACAGCTTGCAATAATGGAAGCAGTTCTGTAATTTCAAAAGATGGAGAACTGTACATGTTTGGAAAAGATGCCATTTACTCCGATAGTACAAGTAAGTTTTTTGTCTTGAAGTGATTTCTGAAATAGAATAGTTGGAATCAATGTAGAAGAAAGTTTTAGCCTGTGGAAATGAGGTTTATATACTCCCTACTCTTTTGATAGCTTTCTGAATCTCTGCTGAATCAGTGAAATTTAATAGAGGGATAGGAAGAGAAGACAATTTCCTTGAGGACTTTGAAAATACATGAAAAAAATAGAAACAAATACCAAAATTAACTCTTCTACTAAGAAAGAGAAAATCAGTTATTTTATTAGATGCTGGAAGGCCACACAGGGAAAAGTCATGGAAATGAGGCATGTTATGAAGAAAGGCAGCAGATCAGACCTTGTAAGTTTCTCAGTTTATAGGATGATCTGCTTTGAATTTGCTTGTGATTCAGTACATCTCAGCTTCAAAATAGTAAAGAAAGAAATTCCAGTTGGGGCTAGTTTTGGTTTTAGGGCTTTTCTTTTTCTTTTCTTTTTTTTTTTTTTTTTTTTTTTCTTTTTTTTTTTTTTTTTAGAATAAATAAGACTAATTCTGCTTTTACTTCTTATTCTAGCAGCTTTTCTAGGTATATGCTATTTTTCTCTCTTACCCTTAATTTAAGAATTGTCAGTACTCGTTAATAATTTTATTATATTGTAGATGTTTTCTTCTCAGGAAGGAAGTATTGTTTACTACTGAACTATTTTATATCTCCCAGGTTTAGTAACAGATTTGAAAGGGCACTTTGTGACTCAGGTAGCCATGGGCAAAGCTCACACCTGTGCATTAATGAAAAATGGTGAAGTTTGGACTTTTGGTGTAAATAATAAAGGACAGTGTGGACGAGACACAGGATCCATGAGCCAGGGAGGAAAAGGTGAGAAACTCAGATTTATTTCTTTTTTTTTTTTCTTGAAAATATGACAAGTAAAAAAGCATAGCTAAGCATTTTATTCAAACTGTAATTCTAATACTACAGTTTAAGTATGTACAATGCACTTAAATGCTTTCACTGCACCTGTCAGGCGCTTGGTGTTCTGTACAGACTAATATACAGTTATGTGTTAAAAAAAAAAAAAAAAAAAATCTCAATAGCTTTCCTTTTAGCAGTGAAAGAAAACTTATCTTTAAAACAAAAGAACAAAACCAAACTTCATCACTGCAGTCATATTGCTATGGAGTTGCCCTAGTATGAAGAAATTTTTGCCTTTCCTTGATTGCCTTCAGTCTTAAGGCTGCCCCATTTGCCTGAATGTACATCTGCTTCTTTCTCCATATAACTTAATATTTCCTTAACTGCTAAGACTAGATGTGAGGAATCTGTCTCCCCTACCTTGCAGGATTGGAATGTTTTACACCTGCTGAGTAATTGACCTGTTACTAGTATACTGGATATAAATACTTAATTGCTTTTTTAGTTGCAAAGCGTAGGTATCCAGCCCAGCCTGTGCTTGGAGAGATTTCAGAAGTGTAGTCATGCTGATTGAGCATGCAAATCAGGCATATTTAGTCATTCCTTTCAAAGTCTGATGTGTAAGTGTTCTTCAGAGCTTCTTCAATGGTAGCCGCCATTGGCCTCAGAAAACAGTTACTTTTCGATGTTTCAAACCTTAATAGGTTTTGGAGTTGAGAACATGGCAACAGCAATGGATGAAGACCTAGAAGAAGAACTAGATGAAAAAGACGAGAAGTCAATGATGTGTCCCCCAGGCATGCATAAATGGAAGCTGGAGCAGTGCATGGTGTGCACTGTTTGCGGAGACTGCACAGGCTATGGAGCTAGCTGTGTTAGTAGTGGGCGGCCTGACAGAGTTCCTGGAGGGTAAGGAAATGTATTAGTGGTAGTCTGTTGAATGTAAACCAAACTACTATGTTCTCACAATGCAATTTTAGACTAAAGTTTACCTAAATGATAAGTGCTTTTAAAATCCGATGTAGGTTAAAATTCTTGTAAATAACTTGAAATGGTGCAGATAATTCATTTGAAATGTATTTACATCTGTTTAGGATATACTTTCTGCTTTACTAGAAGCTGTTGAATATAGAGTAATACAGTTTGCCCCCTGCCTAGATGACAAAGTACTGTAGTCCAAATGACAGAGCTGCTGGCTTTGGGATAACCTTTCTTCATCCTGTAACAGAAGAATTTTATCTTGTTTCATTTACTTTTGCCTGTTTTTTCAGACTTGAGCTGCATAAAGTCACTGCTTTATGTATTGCCGTTACCATCTTCTCCAGCATTGCATGTGCTCATTGTTTCCTTGTTTGTGTTTCGTGTAGTATACTGTAGTTAAATGAAGAAAAGTTTAATGCTGAGAAGCCAATTCAGGTGTTTGTGGTCATTATGTGCTCTCTGGCATCAGGCAACAGCATCTAGGATTTAAGCTAGCTATACTTCCTATTTATCTCAGGAAGAATTACATTGTTACTCTGTTCTGTCTGTAGGCATTAATGATTTAAATACTAAGGTATGCTTTAAATACTAAGGTATCAGTGATGCATGAAAATAAAGGTAATGATAAAGCAACTCTGTTTGCTGCAGAATCTGCGGCTGTGGCTCAGGTGAGTCGGGCTGTGCTGTATGTGGCTGCTGCAAGGCATGTGCTAGAGAACTGGATGGCCAAGAGGCAAGGCAAAGAGGAATCCTTGATGCTGTGAAAGAAATGATACCTTTAGATCTCTTGTTGGGTAAGTGATGTGAAATTAGCATACTACTACTTTTTGTTTGTTTGTTTCACTTTCTTACAGCAGTTTTTTGTTTCCAGTTGGAGTAGGTATTACTCTTTTCCTTGAGACTTCTGTTTGTACTCATTAAGTAAAATTGGTATCATTGCTGACTTTTGAAACTTGAAACAGAGTAACAGGTTAGTGTAGAAACAGAGCTGTTCTTTTCAGGTCTGTTTGCATTTTGTTTTTTTTGTTTTTATTCCCTCCCGCCCCGTCATGTGTGATAAGGCCTTGTGTCTTAACTAGTGCAGTTTTTTCTTTGCAGTCATATTACTGAACTTCAGACTTATGTGACAGTTTTAGTATAACAGTTATTAATTTGGATAAAATGTTGCCTATCAGACAAGCTTTTTTTCCTTAGGGATGTCATAAAGAGGGATTTCTCTGGTAAGTGAAACATTTTATGTGTGACTTACTATAGATGTGTGCTGTTTTGACCTGTGTCATTAGGATGTTAATACTGATACTTCAAAGTTGTTCTTGCCATTCTGTGATAACCTGAGAAGTTTGCTATAATCTTTCTACCAGAGATCGTTGCAGTAAAATTTCACATAAAAGATGGGGAATATTGTTTCTTGAATTTTTTTTTCTTTTTTCTTCTCAGAAACTTTTGGAGAAAATGAACTGCCAGGAATGTGAAAAATACCAAAAAATACCATAGGGAAAGAAAGACAGTGATACAGTAATTGGAAACTACAGATTGGGATCTTAAAAGATCTGTTATAGAAACATTTTTAGTATCTTATTCTTTGTACTTACAACTGGGCAGTTTTAGGTTTTGAGGAGATTTTGATAGCTCTGACTTGACTTCTTTTATTTTTTGTATTTAAATGCATATTTAGACCTTAATCCTACATGGAAGTAGCAACTAGTATAGAAAAGGATTGTAAAATAATCACATTCATGACCTGAAAGTACATAAGTGATGTTGAAATTGTTGTAGACTCATGAAAATTAAGAAGCTCAGAGATGAGGCCTAAGATATGTGAACACCTGAAATTTGCTTGTCATCTTTCCTTATTTCTAAATATTCTATCAAAAAACAGGTAGTAGGCAGAAGTTTTGATATACTCAACAAGTTTTACTAGGGTTTATTACTACAAAAACATTTTTAAAGAAAGTTTTGTATGTTGTATTTTCTTAATTGATGCAGCTGTTCCTGTTCCTGGAGTTAATATTGAAGAACACCTTCAGTTACGGCAAGAAGAAAAGCGGCAACGTGTAAATAGGAGACACAGATTGGAAGAAGGAAGAGGTAAGTGATCTTACTGATGAGAGATTTGAATAATTTAAGCAAACCTCCTAGTCCAGTTTCTAGCAAAGGAAATTAATTAGTTTTGCTCAGGTAGACCAATACAGTTTACAAACAAAAATCTGAACCTGAGAAGCTAGCTTATGTTTTTTAGCCTACTTTGGAAAATTGTAAAAAATGTATGTTTGTTGAAGTTTATTCATTAGAATTGGAATTTTAATGATGATTAGCATTTAATATATAGTCAGTTTTCTTTTTTGTTGTTTCCTAGTTGAATAGTGTTTTTTAATGTAGATGCTTAATACTACCTTATATAAAGAGTTGAAATGACCATATACCTGCCTAGCACTATTCTTGGTGGGTATGAGTTATGTTGTTATAATATTTAATGAATTTTTAGTATAACATTAATAAGCAAAAATTCTTGTATTTTATGAAAGGATTTTTTTCTATATTTGAGTAGCATGAAAAAATTCTGGTATACCAACCAAACTATTTTAGAAAATACTCTGTATCACTTCAAACTTTCCTTGCCCTATGTATTGCTTGTCTCAGGAATTGCTGATTGTTTTCACACAAGTTGTGCTTTGACAGGTTTTTCAGTATGCCTCCTGTTTTTAAAATACTTCAAAGTGTTAATCTGGTAAATAGAGAGATTGAGTCTGAACTGATGATATTTTAGTGAAGCATGCTGACGTGGTTGGTAAGTTCTTCTGTTGGGAAGAGGAGCAACTTTAAGTTTTATAGGCTTTTCCTGAGTAAATACCATTTTGATTATCCTTTAAAGAATTAGTTACAATTTTCAGTTTGGGAAACTAATGTTTTTTTTCCATTCATAAGCATAAACTTTGTTTTCCTGTGATCAGAATTTTGTTGCTTTATTGGGATAGAAGCCTTGCAAGCCTGCAAGCCAGTGAACTGTGTGAAACAGCTTTTGGGTTTATTTTACTTGAATGCAAGAAATTACTAGTCTTGATAGAAATATGGGAGGTGGGAAGAGAAATTTAACTTCCTATACATGTGGAAAAGGACAGATAGTTTATTTTTCTTTGACTCTCCAGGGGTTGCTTTTAGCTTAGGTGTGGAGTACTGTTCTGTCTATCTCATATTGGAGCTGCATACTCCTGGCAAATACTAGGTACAGCTGACGATACTAAAGTGTCTGACATTAGTGTGTCTAATTTTTTTTTTCCTAAATGCTTATTACTGTGGCTTTTGAATCCCCTGGGATCATGCAAGGCCACTACTTAACCCAGAAAAGTAAGGTTGATGATGGAGCTAGGAGATAAGTTTTTAGTATCTGCAGGGAGAAAAAAAAAAGAGCAGAGGAGCATTTCAGTTTGCTTCCATTTCTAATATGTTACAAGATTTTTTTGGTAATCTACATCCTAACTGTGACTGGAACTAGAACCAGACAGTAATGTCCCATTTCTGTTTTCCATCTCTTAAAATGTTTTGGATCTAACGAAACCTCATGTGATCAATATTAGGAATGTGTTTTTTATTACTGATTTAGTAGGTGTATAGGGGCTGGAGTTGAAGTGATACTGTTGGCCAGCTTATTGCACATATGGACATAGTCATATACTGTATCAAAGAATGCTGAAATTCCCTAGACTTGTCTATATTGGAGGTGTAGTGTGTGTGTTTGCCTGGAGGGGCAGAGATTAATCTCCTGTTTAAGTTCAGAATGACTTATGTGATGAAGCTGGTGATAGGGTTTTGCAAATACTCTGACTGGTCTTGATTTAGATAATCAGATATTATCAGGTGAAAGTGTCGGAGTTGTCTGCTGCTTCTCCATCCAAAAATGCTGTTGTTTTCCATGAATCTGTGGATAGAGCAACAACATTCTTGAATTCTTACGTTACCGTTCTGGTTCACGAGAGAGACCTGGAACATTCATATCCCTTAGATTTTCATTTTGATGTGTGAAAAGTTTTGCAACCTAAAAAAATTAAGTTAAACTAATGTTCAAAAGAACGGACAGTTGTTTAAAATTTGTGCATACACAAATCCTTGCTTGTTCAAATGGCTGTTTAAAGATCCAAAGAAAGGTTTTAACCTTTTGCTTCTCTGAAAGCTTTGGTAAATCAGTTAAAGGCCAAGTTAGCACTGTGAAGGGCTTCCATTCAGGTTTGCAGTGATTCATTATGATTCTTGCATTATAATGGGTTAAAGTATGGCTTTTGTTCTTCAGTGCCAGATCAGCAAGAAGCAAAGCAGGTATTACATTTGATTTAGTCAAGAATACAATACCTCACTGAATGTTGTTGATCAAATGTTTTCAGTAGTATCTTATAAAGAAGAGAAATCTGAAAGACACGAGAGTCCGTGCAGGGGAGAAAAACTTTATATATACTGAGTAGTTCATGGTAAAGACTTCTTTTTTTGTGGTTTTCATTGGGAGATAGATTAGATTATACTTGCTATGATAGAATTGTAAATGGTTGATAATTTTTGTTTAGAATCAGTTGTCCTTGTTCCTTCTAAGGAACTAAAGAAAAAAATTTTATTTTAATTACAAATTAGTTCCTTAACATTATCAGTGAAACACAGAATTTCAGTTTGTGAGATAAATTATCATTTCAAAAAACTTAAAAGGGTCTGTGCCAATAATCTTGGTTAGATTTCTGTGCTCTTGTCAGTGCAATGAATAAATACAGTGTGTTCAGATGACCAGTTTTGCTTCCTTTTTATGGCAGTGGTTACAGCTACTTCACTTAGGTGCTTATTATTACTTCTGGCCTGCGGGCTTTGGCAAGAGCAGTGGAGGGAACACAATTCTACTTCTTTCAATCTGGCATAAGAACTATATGAGAAATATAGCCAGCTGAAATTCATCATAGCTTCTGTGTTATAGTAAAGTATTTTATGGATAAATCAGAATACCTCAACGTAATTATTTGTGGATGTCTCAGCTTTTCACTACTCATTTTAAATTGAGAGATGGTAAGGGAGCTGCTGAGGATCTGCACTATACAAAGAAATTTGTTGTTCTTTTTAAGCTGATTTAAGACTTCAAGGGAGTGGTGGAAGGTGAGTGTAGCAGATGCACTTTACTCCTTGTTCTGGTAGTGAGGAAGTTCCATATGTTGGAATGTTCAGAACATGGTTAGGATATACAGAGTTTTTCTCTATGACCAAACACTAATTTTCATAGTCTTGTGGCATGAAGTTATGCCTTAGCAGACTGTAAAATTCCTAGGTCAGCCAGTTAAGGTGTTACTACAGTATATGCAAAAGATTACATTTGTAAATATGTTCAGTTTACTAGTAAATTTTTTAAACCCTGTGTAAGACAGCAATAGCTGTTTAACAAAAAAAAAAGTTGAATTCCATTAACTTGTATTATTGCAATTAATACAGTGTATTAGTTTAAAGATAGACTTAAAAGAAGTAGTTAAATTGCATAATAAATTAATGATGGTATGTCAGTCTTTGGGATCTTGAAAATAAACACTCAGTTCTGAAATGTATGGGAGCATGTAAGGTGGTGGGAAAATTGTATTCCATATACTTGTTTACAGCATATATGAACTACCTTGTACAGTGAAAGTAATGAAGCTAAGATCATCATTTACTTAGTGAGCTAATTTTGACAGCCATTTCCATGACTTTTTCATGACTTTCTCTTTCATTACTTCTTTTTCACAACTTTCACTTTTTCATTTTAACGGCTCTCATGATTGATATTTAAAGTAATTTAGAAACAGTCAAAACTTAGAAGCAGTACAATTTCAGTCTGTTGCTTAAAGATAATTCCCTCAGGCTGCAAGAATATGAAAACAGTTTTTAAACTATTTAACTAATATACTAAAGGTACAGAAATAACTGTTAATATGGTGATAATAAATGGTCTCTGTTCACTGCTGTTTTACTATTTCTCTGTCCCAGCTCGTGATCTAAAAGCCTTCAGATAATCCTTACCAAGATACAGATTTCGTGTGTGATTAACCAAGGTTTAGCTTTTGATGCCTTTGTAGAAAGGGATAACTATTTTCTTTCAATATTATTTTACTTAGAAGGAAAAAATTACTTAGAAATTAATTAATCTTAGTTAAAGCTGCTGTGTACTGAGACAGTATTAGCTGAGACTTACTGTATTTGACAGTTTTTGACTTTCTGGAGAATAACCGATTCAGTTAATTTGCTAATTTTTTACTGTAGTAGACTGATAATCAAATATATTCAACATCTGTCCAAGCAACTATAAGCTTGAAATCAGTTTGCCAGTAACAGTGATTTTTGTTCATTGCTGAATGTATACCTAAGTTTACAGCAGAACTAGCCATTCAAATACAGTATTTTCACTGAATATTAGTGCAGCTAAATAAGTTGTAGTCTATAGTTTGTTAGTTAAATATTTATTTTGATGCTCTGAGGACCTGCAAGTTATGTTTGTTTCAGAGCTTCTTAAAAGAAATTCTCATACTTGTAACAGTATCAATAATTAAAATGAAACTTAACCTCAATGCCAGCCTGGCAGGATGGTGTTCTCCAGCAGTATTTCTGCCATGAAAATAAATCACTATTCGTTGTTTGAAAAATGCAGCTTAAATGGTGCAACTTCACTATTGTCTCTGCCTCATGGGAATATTAATCTTTGTTTTCTTTAAGATGAGAAATGAGAGATTATCTCAGTGAATGTTTTCCACTTTTAGTGGAATTGAAACTAAGAATTTGTCCTTGATTTCACTTTCTGAAATGTGTGAACTATTTTTCTGTAAAGTTTAGCAAGTATTGCTCAGTTGGATAAATGTTCTTCTGTATTAGGTATCTACTCCCCTCTTTTATTATTTTTCTTTTTCTTTTTCTTACTTTTGTTTCAGTAGCCAAAAATATGATTTTACAGTAGGAAGTGCTATGCAGATGTGGGCTTCAATTACTAAATGTATACAGAAAACTACTGTGTTTAAAAGATCAAAAACTGAAATAAAACTCTAAAAGTTAAGACATTGAACAAGCAAGATTCTCTGTGCAACTTCAATTTCTACTGCTTGTGTATGCACCTCATGATAGAATCTTAAATTATGCGGTCGTGTGCTGTTTCCTTAGGTAGTCTGAAATGCTCTGTGCATTGGTGTAGAAGAGGGCAATCAAGGTCCTTGAATTCAGTTCTCTAGTCACAGCCAGCCAAACAGCAATTATTTAGCAAGAGATATTTTAAAATAAAATTGGATAGGAAACTGTGAAACTTTTAAGTGCTTAGATAGTCTACTATTCAAAAGCACCGAAGTGCACATTAGGTGACTTTTCATGTAACTTTTCCTGTAGTTCACTACCTTATTTAATGAAAACACATTCTATTTTGCTATGAAATGAAGCAAGAGTGCTATGGATAAATTATTTTTCCTCTGTGCTCTTAACTCACTGCAAGAGGAGGACCATTTTGAATGGACTTGTTTCTGTAGAATCCAGAAAGAAAATCCCTAATTTTGACATTTTCTAATATTGGGATGTTTGACTTGGCAGCTAAGCTGTGCGAAGACATTCTATTAAAAAGTTAAAGAGGAAGGTGGATTCTTGCATCATCTAGTACCCAGTGTAAAATAACAGCACTGTATAACTTAAGCTACCAAAAAGTAACTGATAAGAATAATAAATTGTTATTCCTCTTGCAGGTCTACATCACAGGCTTCTAGCAGAGTTTTTGTGTGTGTTTTTTTTTTTTTTTTCCTCCCCAAATAATCCTCTGGGAGCACTTTTTGACAAAATACAGGAAATGTCTAACAAATGGCAGAATTGATCCACTGGAACAATTCATAGACTCCAAATACTGCTCACTTTGTCCTGGAGACCTCGGACATGAGCAGAAAGCAGATATGGACTCGATGAGTTGTTGTAGTGGTTAGTTTCCTGTGGTGTTATTTGCAGGAGGAGAAGGGGGTCCTTTACGTGCTGCCAGCACATAACTGAAAATGCAGGAATCATATAGTCAAAACTAGATGTTTCCTATTATATTATGGTCATATTACGGATTTGGCATGCATAAAAAGCCAAGCAGCTGAACAGGCTTGCCTATTCTGTTACGTAAAGCAGACACAAATTATCACAACATGGAGGAATCTTGCCTTTAATTTGTTTTTGGACTCAAATTCTTTATGTAGTAGATGAGAATATAGGGGATGTAAGGATATTCAGGAGCAAGGAGAAATCCTGTTTTGGTTAGAAGGTCAGATACTGTCATAGACATTTCATCTTGAATAGAAGAGTATAATTCAGGTGAATGACTTGGCAACTAAAGGCAGCATCTTACTAGTACTGTGCAGGAGTTGGCTACATTTACGCATTCCATATGTTCTCTCTCTCCCAAACCTTTTATAATTCTTTTATTCACCCTAATGTACTTCAGTTCCTTCTGTCCTATGATTCTCTCTCTTTTGCCATCTTGTTAATGCCAAAACATCAGAGGTTGTCTTTAGGCTGGATATGGTCCCCTGACTATGTTCTAGCATTTTCTGGAACTTTTGAATTTTTTTTCCCTAAGTTTTCTAGTGATCATAGATACTCTGTTCAGTCAATCACTCACAAATATCTTAGTCCCATATGGTCCAACCTACAATCATCTTAGTCTTTGAATCTCTCTTTGCAACTGTTTTCTCATCTTAGTTTCACTCTTTTCATATTGTCAGGTCTGCACTCTTTCCTGGGCTTTTCATTTCGTTAGGAACTTCTTGGTAAGCAAGTCCCAGTCTACCATTGCTTTTTTTTTTTTTTTTTTTTTTTTTTTTTTTAACTCTAGTCTTTTTTCCTCCTATTCTTTATCCAGCTTTCATCTCTATCTTTTGTTCTTCAGACACTTTCAGCTTTTTTATTTGTTTGCCTGTCATTCATTTCTCCCTTTTTTTGCTTTTTCCTGGTCTGCCTCATTAGGTGACTCCTCAGTGTTTTCCCTCCAGCTTCAGAAGGGGGAAAGGGTGATGAGTCTAAACAATTGGAAATATGAAATTAAAAGTAGAGAATGGTCTGGTGAAAAGTAATCTCTAGCAAATACGTTAATGTGGTATGGCATGTCTATTAAATGGAAGTGCTGATTGAGAGGAGGCTGTGAAAAGTGAACTAGCAAGACAAATAAGGAGGAATCCATAAGATAAAGGTAAATAAAAAGCAAACTGTGTTTGATTGTTAGAGGAGTTAGTTCTTAGCAAGGCAGGTTGTTCTGGTTCAGATGGGATAAAGACAGTTCAAATAAACACAGTAGAACAAAGAACAATAGAAAATCTGTTGTACATAGAAACATGTACAAATAAAGACGCTAGATTAGCTAACGTAGATATGAAACTCAAAACCAGGGGCAAAGGCAATAGTGGATTTTAACACACTTCTAATTTGCCTTTTTAATTAAAGTATGGTATAATTCTAGTAGTTAATACCAAGACTTGTGAACGTCAATGTGCAAACACAAGTTTCTTCATCTGAAGATTCCAAACCCCCAAAGATTTGTCATGATTTTCACTTAATTATCTATTCGTACTGTTTCCTATTAGTTAAGGATCTAAATGAATAATAGTCAGGAAACCTGGGATTAAGGGCATTTACAACAAGTTAACATATATTAATCTGTCAAAGATTAGCTAAAGAAATAGAGTATTGGTATTGGGGGTGACAAAATATTGGTATGGTATTGGGAAAAAATACTTGTTTTCATAGGTCCATTAAGGTATTTATGACATCACACACAGACACTGGGGTTTTTGTTGTTGTTGCTTTTTGTTTTTAAATACAAGCAAGGACTGAATTTGTGGAATGGTGAGAGAAGCATTTGCCAGAATTTAGCAGCTCCTGGTTCATAGTTTCCATTGAATGTCAGACTTCTGGAAGAGTGAGATGCTGCCTCCAAAGAAATTTATAATGACATGCTAACTCCTGAAGCTGAGGGAAAAAGTACAGATTTGGACGATAAAATGCTGGCCCATGATCAAGACATAATCATCCTCAATTTAATTCAGTGCGGCACTGTAGGGATAAAGACTAAAAAATTAAATCTAGAGAAAGTTTCAAATAAATATGATTTCTTTCCTCAAATAAAGATCTTTCAAAGACTTGGCTTTTACATAGAAGGGAAAATTTCAAAGAATAACTTAAACAGATTTCAAAATGAACAAGTAGATCACAGTTCAAATAATTCTCTTCCCAGAACGGGTGTTTTTGGCTCACTATTTTCTTTACGAACAGTAACTGTGAATTTTAAAAAGGTAATTATAAACAGTCTTATGGTTGTGGACTTTCTTTCATTTAGCATTGATGTAGTATGATTGTTCTGAATTAGTGTTTTGAATGCAGTGTTTTAGGATGGAAGGCATGATAATTGAACTAATTTTAACTATTAAAGAGTGTAATGGATATTCACTGTCAAATTTTACTCCAGTCTGAGTCTATATTTCCATTGCCTGGAGTACAGTTGCAAACTTACAAATCCGGGTAAAACTGTCGTTGTGGGATATTTATCATTTCTTTGCATAGTGTTTTTGTCTTATTATCAAGAAATACCAAATTTATTTTAATTGTGGCCTCTTGAATTTAGAAAAACAAGATTATTATATAGTAAAATATTCATTTTTTTCATTGCTTTTAATTTGAATTTTGTTTAACACTTTTTTTGTGAGCTTTTCTATGCATGTGCAAAATGTTTCTCCTCAGGCCCCCTTGTATTTCCTGGTCCTATTTTTATGAACCATCGAGAACAGGCTCTAGCCAGAATCAGACCCCATCCAGCACAACTAAAGCATAAACGGGACAAGCACAAAGGTATTTGGTCTTCCTTATTGGCTAGGGTGGAAATAAGCCAATCCTCCCAGTCACTTCTTCCATTTGCTGAATCTCTGTTTTGGATTCTGCTTTCCTTGTTAGTATTTCTTACCTGAGGAGAAAGAGAACGCATTTAGATGTTGACCTGCTTTAAAAGTGTAAATTTTAGATAGTCTGCATCACCTTTGTTTCTTTCCTTTTTCTTTGAAGGATGTCATTTTTTTTCTGTATCTTTTTCTCGTTTCTAAGGTTTTCTCATTCCTAAAGCTTTTTAATTTTACCATAGAAAACTTTAACACCTTTCAGTGACTCAGATATGATGTTCAGACTGTTACTGTTTTCAACCTTTGTGTTGTAGATCTGGACAACTGCTAATTCATTTATTCTAGTCTTGTTAATTCTAGCATTAAGTTTGCTTTTCATAGTAGGCAGTCTATTAATAAGCCTTTTTTTAGAAATGAAATATTTTAATATTTAAATAAAATAACATAAGCAAAAGTGTAATTCTTACATTACAGTATTCATTGGAGTTAAATGTTCTTTTGCAGAATTTTAAGTATGGAGTGTCTTTATCTCTGACACTTATTTGTCTGTCTAATTCATTAAACTTAGTATTCTTAATGTCTAATTTTTAGCAAGATAGTGTGTTACTAAATATTTCAAATGAGTTTATTAAAGTTGAGCTGTCACAAATTTGATCATCTGCATGAAGTTTATACATATAAATACATACGTATATACGTACACACATGCACGTGTCTATATATATACACCAAACAAATATGTAAAATATAGATAGCAGATCTGAGCGAAGTAAGCAGAAAGCTCCTAAAATAGTGAGGATCTGGAATCCTGATTTAAAGAATAATTAAATGTGAGAAAAAAATTGTTAGAATGGCATTTCAGTTGAATCAACAGAAGTTAGTGAAGTGTATTTGGCACACATGCAAATTATGACAGTGAAGCTTTTTTGGGTATGATTTCAGTCTGTGTATGGGTAATATACATACCTAATTATAAACATACTGGAGCATGAAATTATTTCAAGTTAATTTTAGGAAAATAAAAGCAGAATACCGTCCTTTGTATAATATACATTATCTAATGTATTTGTATAATATACAGTCTTAACTTTAACTGTAGATGGGTTAAAGAAATTTATCTTAATCAGACAGAACTTTCATTCTGAAAGAGAAAGCATAAGGAAACTGAATGCTGTAATTTGAGTGATAGTTAACAGATGGCTTTTTTTCATCTGAATACTTTTGCTAGTTGTACAGCTTTGTAAGCCCTTGTCCTTACAGGCAAGGAGCATGTTCATCCTGCATACCTCTGTACATGCTAGGCATGTTGGTGGTTGGAGCTCCCATTAGTTCTGCAGAAAATATTTTCTTAGCTACCTCAAGTATCTGCTTACAAAAGTTACGTATTAGTGTCAGTTTGAGGTTTTCATTGTTTCTTGGTCTGTATTATGTTGAAAGATTTTGCCAGATATGCTCTGTAGAACTGTCGAGGAATACTGTTCTGAAGTAACATCTTTAGAAGTAAACTCTGAGACCATTCTGTGCCACAGAAGATTGCTTCCCAAAAGAACACCACAAATTTCACTGCAAGCTAGACATACCTCGTAACTACTGGAAGAGCTTCAAAGGGAAAAGAAAACTGGTGAAGTAGATTGTTACTGAAGTAATAGGGAGGGGGAACTCATGTGAAAAGGATAAGAAATATACCTAATCTTCAAAAGGCTTGCCTTATAAGCCTCTTTTATTATATGTAGAAGATAAAGACACTAATCTCAAGCAATCTGAGGCTGTAATGTTGACTTCAGCGCAGGCACACGATAACATTGACATTGAATGGTTTTTGTCTTACTTTTGAATGTGATGCTTTCCAAACCGGCACTCTGATTTCTGATGCTTCTCCTAAAGTAGTCTTTTAAATACTACACCAACCAGACCTTCAAGGTTTTCTGAGATGGAAAATTTATTTTAACTGGTAGTACTGATGAGACTGGTACTAAAGTGGTTGGTACCTGTTTAGGCCTGTAATTCTGGAGCTGCAGAACTTAAAGTGATAATGACATGTATAAACTTGAATGTGAACAGCTTCTTCAGCACTGACAATTATGGCCTAACTTAAACTTTATTATAAACACTCCTTTCTGAGAAGCTCACCTGTCATCTGCTCATTTCAAATCCTTCAGTCAGGGTTGATAGTCAGTCTGCATATCAATACTGTTGTTGCAAGGAATGCATTGAGCATAGTATTTCTTATCTTTGTATCTCCATCACAAGTGCAGATAGAAAGGAGTTGTTGGCGCTTTCTTGGGACTCAAAATGCTTTGAAACTGAGAAGGAAAATTAGCTCCACATCTCTAATCCTTGGAGATCAGTGGGGATTTGAGTAGAAAAAGAGATATAAAAGTTTGCATATGTCTTTCCTTTTTTCAGCTATAGTAATCAACTGAGTAGAAATTAAAGCAAACATTTGTCAGTTAAACACTTGTAGGAAATGCGACCCTTTTCCTGTATTCAGGCAGTTGCTTTAACTAGAAAATGTTCTAAACGGTATGAAACCAAATCCCCTCAAAAGGACAAAGGTCAGAAAAAGCTGAACCTAGACTGACGAAAAACGTTGCACATCAACCACTTTGCAAATGCTAATACCAAATTATCAGATAGTCCAGGAAAATTTAGTTGTAGTTCATTCTCAAAACTGTAAAATACACTCTCTGAAGGCTGAGGCACTTCCAAGCATTCACTGAAGAAGAACTGACAGTGAAAACGTAGTTCTTAGATATGAATGATGCAGGAGTCTTTAATTTCCATAACATTTCCATCGTCTAGTAGTCTTACTTTCAAATGCCGTGTATTCCTAAACAAGATCAAAACGCAACTGAAGGCTTGTTGCAGAAGACTTTAGGAGAAAATAATGTTGCAGAAAAATTTTCAAAGATGCTTTTTACTTAACAGGTTTACACACTGTCATCAGTGACGAGACACTTTAGGCAGGGACTTGTTTAACCTCGCAAGAATACATAATCAGCAGCTGTGGTTGTGTCTTGTCACAAAGTCATCCACAAAGTGGATTTTTTAAATAATATTTATTTACTACCATTTTAAGTTATATCTCTTTTTTTCAGACTTCTGTATCATCTTTCATGTATGCCCTTCTTCCCCATCACTCAGTAATTCTTTTTGGAGGCTTAAAATTCACTACATGAAGGTACCTGGAATTTTGAGGAGATTAGGAAAAATTCTTCATGTGAAATACTGCCATGCCTGTGAACTGCTGGAGCTCAGCAGGATCGGTAGTGGCCAGTAAAGATAATGCTTCTGAAGAAATTACCTCTATTGAACAGATGTGCAAAATATAGTATTGATATGACCTTTGACTCAATTCTCTGGAGGTTAGAAATGGTTGTGGTTTCCTTGTCGTGCAAAAAAAACCCCACTACTTAACAAATACATCTTCTGGAGTAAATCATTTAAGAGATATAACAGTTATTCTTATCATTTGTAAGGTCCTTCTGGTATCTGTGGAGAACAAGATTAAATCATAAATGTGTGCCTTTTTGTCCACCTGAAAATTAAAGTTGAATACCTAATAAAAGACAACACTGAAGTTGGTCTCCCTGATTTCTGTTCTCTGCTTAAAAGTGACTAGAGGTGGATCTCTAAAGTCCTCCAAAGCACCTTTCCATTTGACAAACTGTCCAGTTCATAGAAAATACCTAAGCATTTACACTGTCAGTCAAATACACTACTTCTGCTCTGAATTCATATGGGATACAGCAACAAGTACGTGGAAATTGTCAGTGTGTTTTGCCATTGCTCAGGATTGCAGTTTTACTTCAGTCCAAGTCAAGCAATGGAAAAAGCAACTTGGCCTCTCATTTCCTGTTTGCATTTACTTACTGGTTGAAATAAGCAAGCAAGCCAGTACTGGTAGAAAAATTCAGGATACTTGAATTCTTCTTGAGTTCATAATTAACTTGCATTTGAATTATCTTGTGTGTCATGCACATGTGATTCTACATACTAGTTCCGTTAAGGTCTATGGCAACCTCTTAAGCATCCAACAGGCTTATTTGTTATTTTGCCCTCACAAGATGGTTGATATTTCACAACCAGAAGGAGGTTACTTTCCCTCACCTCCTGTAATAGTGGTTACAGATATTTTAGCTGAAGCGCAGCTGAGAAGCTATGCTCACGGGCTGGTTTGTTCAAGAAACATTGCTATCTGTAAAGACTATAAATGTTAATCAGGCGTTCAGAACATCCTGTGAGGGGGCTGTATGTCTCCAATAGTAACCAGTGGTAACTAGACTGATACCCATTATTTGGGTAATCTTTGCTAAACTAAACAAATCTGTGTTGGCAAATGCTGTAGTAGTAAGGGACAGTTATCCTATGTTTTTTCAGGATCATTTTTTTCTGGATCAGTAGGCATCCTTAGAAGCATTTTTCCTCTCCTCCAAACTGGTCAGTGAGAAATGAAATACCATGCAAACTAAGCTGGGGAACTGTGACAAAGTTTTTTGCCCCAGGTGTAAGGCTAGGTTTTGTGACATGGACCTGAATAAGTGTTCCTTTTTCCCCTCTACACCTCATTTATAGCTCTTCACTTCATTTGCTAACTTGATTGAATGAGCTCTTTCTTCACTCAGATTTTTTTTTTTTAACCAAATAGTAGTTATACTAGTTCTCTCCGTTTCTTTCCCCAACTACTAAGATTTCCAGGAATCTGAAATACCATCATTATGAAGTTGCTCATGGAAACTGCCCCTATGTATGGACATCAGGAAGTGCTTTTGAGCGTCCCCCCAGTGTTTTCTTCCTGTCATAAAGATATGGAAGTTTCAAAGTTCAGTGGAAATCCAGCTGGATAACACTGAAAGTACTAACTCACTTGCTCTGCTCACAAGGTAATCATTCAATTCAACTTTGGAAAAAATGAGAATATGTCTAGAATCTTACTCAAATTCAATCTTGTCCAAATGTTCAAGGTTGTATACTTACTATTTTTGAAAACAGCAGTCAAAATATTGTTAGCAGTTTTTGAAGCACCTAAGAACAGTATGTCGTTCACTTATGATGAGGCAGGAAAAATGCATGTGGGTGTTCAAGTGTCTGCAGATCACTTGATATGTCACTATTATATGACCAGAACATGACTTTTGCTAATATTTTTTAATATGACTATATAATGATTGCTCTGTATCTAGTTGGTTTCATCATTGGAAGCACCTGCAGCCGCATCACATGCTTACTGGACATGTGTGTTCCTTGCAGGTGACTGAGCTGTGCATTTGCACAGTGGGAGGGGTTGCATTTTTTTTGTCATGCCCATCAATGACAGAAGTAGAGACAGGGTCCACAGGCGTAGACTTCCAGAGCGATTCACTTCTCTTTGCTCCTGTCTGAAAAGCTTGTGTGAAATAAGGAAACAGTAAATAGGCTGCCAATGAAATAAATTATTCTGGTAGTAATACTTGCCATCAGGTCCATCACTTGGTTACCTTGGCATATACATTTTAATACAAAAGCAGGCATAAAAAGGTGCTGTTTTGGTAAATAATCAAACTGTTAAATAAAATACTTGAAACATGTTAAGACAGAATTATACAACTGGTAGAAAAAATTTACATTTTCAGTATAATCATTTTGGTTAATAGTGATTCTGTTTCTTTGTATTTGCTTTTGTTATTCCTGATGTCCATTAAAAAAAGTTACCACTCCACTGACAAATTTTCAAACTTTTTTTTTTCTAAAGGGTATATAGTCTGGTCGTACGACAGACATTGCTAGAAATACCTCAGAATTTCCATGGCAATTCTGAGGGCTAGGCAGTTGCTTTACCGTGTCTCCACTTTACATACGCCAAATATGTAGTACAAGTGTCATCTTTTTAGTAAATTTCATCCGCTTTTTAGAAGGAAGAGATGCTTCACCTGCTGGATTAAACCTAATTCTCTAGAAGCATTACTTAATATCTATGTACACTGTTCTCTCTGTAGACACAGAATGCATGGAGATTCATGCACCTTTTTCACCTACCATATTTACATATCTTCTGTACACAATAATCACTAGAAAATAATTTTTTTCAGAACAGTGATATTTGTTAAAATTAGTTAATAAAACTGCTGAAATTACTTCATTGTAATGGCACTTTGTATACAATAAAAGAAAAAATATTTGAGCAATATCTATAAGTACAGGGTTAGGTTTTAAGATCTGAAAGATTTGCAAGTCTTTAAGTGCTATACTGCACACACTGAATAATGAAGACTCTGAGTTGAAAGATTTCCATGAATAATTTTTTCAGAAAAATGAAACATGCAAAAAGGGTAGATATAGATCTAAACTACCAACATACTATTTGCAGCAGCAATTTTTTTTACCTCTATGAATTTTGTTAATAAAACAACAGTCAGTCAGAGTGATCAAAGAATGGATCTGGGATCTCTGCAAGCATAAAGACCTCTGGTTTAAACAGATTCTGTTACAGAACAATAGCTACAAATGTTTGCTGGTCCACATGGTTTAATGATGGTGAATAGGCTGCCTGTTTCTCTGTCATTTAGTTTCCTGCTACTGTTAGGAAATCTTTGTGTCCCAGTGGCAATATAGAATCACAAAATGTGGAAGTTGGAAGGCATCTCTGGAGATCATCTAGTCTAAGCCCTCTACTCAAGCAGAGTTTCTTAGAGCACATTTCCCAGGATTGTATCCAGATGGATTTTGAATATCTCTTAGGATGGAGATTCTGCAACTTCTCTTTAATTACAGTCTAGCTGTTAGAGGACTTTAAAATGACATTCTAATTTCTGGACAGGATAGTGACTTTCAAGAAATTTATAAATAATATGCTTGTCACCTTAATGCTTGTATCTGATGTGAAAGCAGTTTGACATTAGGAAGTAATAATACACATCATACTTACTAAAAGAAATCACAGAAATAATGTCTAAAATGCATCTTAAGTCAAAAGGGAATGGATATGGTAGTTAGTGAGTATGTTGGCGTTGTCTGAGATGAACTGCATAAATAATAGTTAGTTAAGTAAAATAAAGACTGTATGGCCAACTTGGAGTCAGGTAAAATGCTTAACAAATTAGTATTAAAAGAATACAGACCAATTCTGTTTAATTACTGTGCTTTCTATGTACTTCATAATGTTATTTTATTGAAGAATTAAAGTGATAGTCATTAGGCAAAACTGTTGAAGTCACTTCAAGTTTTTGCTTGGCTGGTTGTTTATCTTGACTCTTCAGAAGCTCCTGCTTTAGAGGGTACTGTGTTTTCCAGTATGTAGCTTTGATGCATTAGATTGCTTAGAAGTAGATTTTCTGTCATCTTTCAGGTCTACTTTATTGGCACACTTTGAGCTGTCTCTCCCACTGTTCTGTGAGTTCTTGCTCCTTCCTTATGAAGTATGGGGGGGGGATTTATTTACTGTTTCTGCTCTATTCTTTCTTCTAACATAACATTTTTAGAAGACTGAGGTTATAATTATAAATTGTGTTCATAGATGGAAGTGGGGAAAGAGGTGAGAAGGATGCCAGCAAAATCACAACCTATCCACCAGGGGCTGTCCGCTTTGACTGTGAACTGCGAGCTGTACAAGTCAGTTGTGGATTTCACCATTCAGGTAAAAAAATGAAAATTAAAGTTATACCTTAGAGGTTTTTTTTTATTGTTGTCATATGTACTTCTACTGCTTTATGTTTAATGTTCAATAAGGATGTACGCTGGGAGTGTTCGGAGGTTAAGATTTAAGTTTCTGTATTACTATGTAGTCTGCCTCTCTGTCCTCTAGCAGTGAAAAGGACTAGAAATACCATATATGGAATTAACATGGAATTAATATGGAAAAATTAATATGGAATTAAGCACTTTGGTAACATCCCCATTGCCCATTTGGTAACGCACAGCCACATCTGCAAGGCTCAGTTCCAGCCCTGTGTAGAGATGCAAGCTGTGATAGGTTGTGAAAGGTGGTGTAGGTCTTTTAGTGCAGTGTTCCAGTAGAGGCTACTGGCTGTGCTTCTCAGAAAGGCTAACTAGCACTGGTGCGGTACCACATTCACAAGTGTGTATTACTTCAAATATCTGAGCTGGAATTCACATGGTTGCCCTGAAAGTGATTTAATGTTAGTGCTAGCTTATGCTACTTCCATGCTGATGGCCTCCCTTTTTCTGAATGAAGAGAATGAAATTTAACACTGAAAAGCTATGTTAGCTAAAAACAAGACAAGGATTCTTTTCTGGCTTACATGTTGTCCTTATGCTTTGAGAATACTGACCACTAATGAAATTTGAAAAAAAATCAGTCTTTCAAACTTGAACTTAATTTTCACTTTTGCTAATAATATAAATCTCATTTGAAAGAATTGAATCTGGATGTTAACGAGTAAAAGTAAATATGGTGTTTGATGATGTCTTTTTTCAGTGTTAGTCCTGCATAAGGCCATTTAAAAGGTTATGTTTGATGTTTGCAGTTAGATAAAAATGTCTGTCTGTGGGACCAGTCTCTCACAGTAAGTTTTTTTTTGAGCTATTTGCCATTTCAATTTGTATTGTTGACTTTTTTTTGAAGTTTCAGTCTTTCAGTAAGAAAAACAATAGATAAATGGTGTCGTATCTCATAGAAATAGTAAAATTAATCTGTCGACGTCTTAGTGAGCAAATAAAGGTAAAAGTAGTTTTGGAAATCTGCTAATAGGTGCTTCAATTTAGCAGTCAGTTTTTCCAGTTTGCTGACTTGCTAATTTTTAATAAAAGGTCTTGCTTCTCACACCCTCCCCTCAAAATACAGTTATAGCTCTTTAATCTCTTTAAATTACAGAATTCAAGTATAATTTGAATGATAAATTATAATTTGTAACACTTTTCATCTATTAACACGTTTGGAAGCATGACACGTGGTTTACTTAACACAGAAAAGTCTTCTCTACAGTATTTTCAACACGTGTACATGTAGTACTTATGCAGTAGATCTTGTTCAGTCCTTAATAGTGTCAGCACTTGGCAGAATTGGAACCTGAAGATGAAGTTCTGCGGATACTTTCGCACATACAAATTTTAAGAATCAGGATAGCTATGGTAATGCCAATAGCTTCAGCAGTATGACTGGTGCATTTAAACTGTAGTATATAATCCCTTTCCAGTTCAACAATAAAAATTTCTATCCTCTTCAGCCATACTCAGCTTCTTAATATTTTTAATCATGTATGATACAAGTAAAAAAAAAAAAGGACATGTGAAAACTTTTAATACGTCTGAAAAATACTATTTTTTTTTTGTTGTTTTCAGTGGTTTTGATGGAGAATGGTGATGTTTACACATTTGGATATGGGCAGCATGGGCAACTTGGACACGGTGATGTTAATTCCAGGTAAGCTGAAAAGTAATCAAAGGACATAATTGTATATTGACGTATGGCTGTATAAAGAGTGACTAAAATTCTCTGTTTCTCTGTAGCTAGGAAGCAGGAAAATTCAAATATTGTCCAAATTAGAGGTTGATAAAGTCCAAACCTAAGCTTATCCCCTGTTCTCCAGTGGGTAGATACACTGCTAACAGTAACCATACTATTCCACTCTATAGGCAGTCAGTTTAATATAAGAAAGCTTCTATATATAATTATTAGCATAGTTTTGATAATTGACTTGAAAATTTTTCTGTCTTTTCACCTCTATTCCACATATGAAAGTATGTAATATTGAAATCTGTTTAAGATTTCATTATTTCTACAAAATATCGTATATGCAGTATCTCAAATAGTATGATGTTATAAATTTAGATTACCCTGTTTCTGTTACATTACTGGCAGTAGTCCATTTGATAAAATCTCCTTTTTTATTTGTTTCTTAATTAACTCCCCCAAATTAAGTCACTTCTGGCTTGGGACTTGGCTGCATTTTATAGACACCTAATTTAGGTATCAGCATATGAAAGAGATTTTTGCTTTCTTGTTGATGGATAAACAGTCAGAGAAGTCAATAGGGTCTGGAGAGCTATTTGACTAGCTAGATACATATCTACTTGTCAGTAAGTATGCTCAGTAAGTAGCTCTGTTAATTCTGTTGACTATACCTCTGTTGACTACAATGAGAGCATAGACAACTGAATCTATGTATCTTTAATGTGAAGGCTCAATCTCACCCTTAGTATCTCTTCTGATCACTAAAATACCAGTGTGCAGCCATGAAAGGAAATGTAATAATGTCATTCTTTGAGTAAGCACATATACCATATGCACATAAGACGGGATTTTGAATAGTAGGAATCATTGGTTCTTTGTGTATGTCTATACCTTTGTTTATTATACCTAGTTTTCTTATGTAAAAGACATAAAAGGAGTGGAGCGTCTGTGACCTGTCTTCAGTTCTGTCCTTTTTCTTGTAGTAGTAAGATGAAAATTACTTGAGCATCTATCCTCCTTAATCTCTCTGGAGACTTTCAAATCATTTCTTTTGTCAAGTTTCTGAAGAAATCTTCATCGTCTTAAAACTTTCATTGGATTCAATAAACAAAGGGGGGAAAGGGAAGGAAGGAAGACATTTTACTGGAAATACTACTTTGCAGTGATTACTGAACTTAGTGGTAATCTCTACAGTGTTAACCCTACTCAATTTGTATTGGATTAGTGACTGCAGTTTATATTTCTGCCTGTGATAAACCGTATCACAGATAAGTACTCTTTTTTTTTATTCCTGGAAATTCATGGAGAATTGGTCTAAGCTATGACTGTTTTAACAGGCAATTCAGGTCACTGCTAGAATAAGGTTAGTTACTCCCTTCACTACTAAATAGGTACAAACAGCAGTGACGTTTGTACTGATAACTTACTGTCTCCCATTTCCAGCTTTGATGAAATCACTTGGCATTTCTGAAGACATCAGGGCTATCTGTTCTATTTGTCAGTATTTCAGGCAGTAACCCCCACATCTGTTGCTTATTAAGACAGAAATCGGATGAAGACCAAATGCAGTTCAAAATGAGATCCCAGAAGAGAATGTGAAACATCCTGTCTCAAATGATAGTGTTGACCAGGCCTAGCATGCGAGGAGGTACAAGGGGCTTGGCACTGGCTTACGTATTGTTCTGCAGCAGTCCCTAGACAGTATCTGAAAAAACCTTAAAAGAATTTGAAGTGTGTCCTATGCATGAGAACTGGCTGTAATACTATATTGCTGTTTAGCACCATCATTCAAATGGTAATTTCCTCATTGATGTACTTCTTTTTCCAGCTTTAAGTAGAGATCTCTCCTCTGTCCTCACAGTAAGGGACTCAGAGAAGGAAACAGGGAATCCTTATGCAGAGTTCCACCTGAGTTGGGATGCAGTGGTGCTCAGATGGCCAGCTCCAGCCAGGTCAGTGGTATGTCAGTCATGCAGTGTGTCACATTGCCTGTATTGACCTCAAGAAGACTATCGTCTTCTGAAACCAGGAACTGATACTCTACTGTGTTTCCAGGAAAAAAAAAATAGAGGAAATAGCATTTAGGCAGCCTAGCTAATATACTTAAATATGGGGTCCCCTGAAAGCAAGAACTGTCAGGAAAAATGCAGCAACTGTCATTCTCATCTGAGGGAGCCATCTTCATTGCCGGGTGAAGAAATGATGCAAGTTCCTGGGCAGTGATTGATGACTTGTCCTTTCAGAGACTTCTGTCTTGCAGTGTAAAGATTTAACAGTAAGACTATAGTTAAAAAAAGTCTTGAAAATGCTTTAATATTTTGAATACTGCACAACTGTCCAGAAATGTCTTTCTCCTTAATGAAAGGAATTCTGGACCTATATCTTAGAGTATGGTAAACCCCACAAATTCTTCCTCTGACTGCGCTAAGAAGGAGGCATATTATATGCCCTTGAAGACTATACCTGCAAGCAAACAAAAGAGCATATGAACAGGATGACATGATTCTGAATAAACCATTAATGTAATTAAAATGATGTGGAGGAACAAGTAATATGCACAGGATGTTGCTGTTTTTTTCTCCAGCAAGGATTTTAATCGTTCGCAGATGGACCACTTCCAAGTATGTGATCTGGTTCCTGGTAGATATTTTTTTCTGTTTCAGTATGCTGGATCTTAGAGCCATTGAACCAATCTGCATAGTCTTTCCATTCTGAAATCCACAGTGGCAGATGTTGATGCACAACATCAGGGATTTGTCAGCCTCTGTCATAGGGGTGCATGCATTCTGCTCAAACTAGATGCTCGATGGGTGGATAGAAACTCATTGGGATCAGACAGTGCTTTGTAATATCAAGTCTTGGTGAAAAATAGCGAGTCTTTTATTTTGCTAAGCAAAGGGCTGTCTGTTCCAGATGCTTCTTTCAAGAAACAGTGACTCCAAACTCCAAGTTCTTTTCTTTATTGTTCAAAACTTGCCTGCATTTCTTATACAGATGATTGATTTCAACACTACATTAGCAAGCACATAATATGGCGATCAAACTCCAGAAATGGAACCACTAAAGTAAGACAACCCTGTTGTGTTTTTACTTACCAAGAGTCAACAATAATACGGAAGAAATACTGAGCAGACCTTCCATGTGCAGTAAACCATATTAATTTTAAGAATAAAGCATAGAGACTTTATATCCTACTACTATCTCTAGGAAAAAACACATCCAGCATCTCTGCTGCGTAGGACTGTATTTCTAGACTCATTGTCTGGTATTTTTCAGCAGTGGATTACAGGTCTTATTTAAACCTGTTCACCAGATTTCCAGATCTGCTAACATCTAAAATCAATAAACCCCCATTTTTTAACTCCAATATTGTCCAACACTGACTCTGACTGACAGGAGTTAGTCTGTTTTTTTACAGTAATAGCCTGTGGTTTTTTGAACCTGGTTTTACAGCACCATGGTCAGCTGCCGTGAGTGAAATCTTCCCTTGCCTGTCAGTGGGCTATTGGCTGGATAAGTACCATGGACAGCGGTTGTTCCAGCAGTAATTACAAGACATGTTTTCAAAGGACAGCCATATCCACTTTCCAGAAATACTTACTCTTCAGGTTGAAAGAGTGTTTCAGGGCAGACAGTCTAAATGCATTTGGACCTTCTGCAGGATCCTGAGTTAACTGATGTATGTATATCTTTCCTGCCTTTCATTCAGCTGTTTTATGTTTTCCCAAGTAGTCTCAGATTGCTGTTTGTGTAGTTGAGCTTCATCCTGTGTTTGTGAATGCCCAGAATCATTTTCGTACCCAGAAGCCAAAGAATCTGCTATGTTCTTACCGAAGTTTTCTTCAACTCCTTTCCAGAATATTTCTTTCTTTCTCTCATTCAAATGGAGAAAGACTGGTTGTCAAAACTTTGATTAAAAGATCTCTCAGGCTCTTCGATGTGTATGCTGAGATTTTCTATGTTGAGTTTCAAATGGATAGTGAAATACTCAACAACATCACAGGTTTTAAATTCTATATAAATCAAACTTGCTCATTTTTTCCCTAAATCCCTCCTTTTATGGAATGAAAACTATTTCTTTATAATTTTACTTTATTTGGTTGTCATGGTAAAATATTTTGCACTTTTTCTTGTTAATTTTATAGTATAGTTACTCTAGAATGCAGGCTATTGTAATGATAAAGCTGTTTATGAGGATGGCATGTTATATCTCTCTACATTAGTTGCTTATCTAGTTTTGCTCAGCTACAACTAACAGAATATCTTTCTCTCTGCTCAGATAACCTTACTGATAGAGTCAACCAATAAGATAGAAAGGAGAAATAAGGTTATGGGGACTCTTCGTTTTTTTTGTTTACTTTTTAATATAAATGATTGGCTTTATAGTAGTCAGAGTAAACATGATGATTGTGAGAATAAAGGATTGAATGCTGCTTCCTAGCCGTCTGCAGTGGGATTCACAGAAACATGCAGTTCAAGGAAGAAGTAACTCTGGCTCTTTGAAATTGTTCATGTGTCTCCCACACTGTACCTGCTGTCTGCTGTCAGAGTCTTTAAATCACTATGGGATTCAAACTGCAAGAAAACAGAGAGAAACTTGCCGGGTTTTTTTGCCCTGTGTCATTTTATGTGCATGTATAGAGTTGCACAGTACATATATAGCCCCAGGGAACACCAGTTCACATCCATCATGCTTCAGACACACAAGCTCTTAAAGTTAAAGGGTCTTAATGAATTCGTTGCCTTTGGGATAAATAGCTTTGTGATAATAGTTTAGTTTTCATGCATCAAATAGACAAAATATTCACTTTGTGCTTACAAGCATAGGATTGATAATTTCATGCCTGCAGCTGTCACATTTTTGAGGGAAAAAAGCTTTAACGAAAAGTTATGGGAAACAAAATCTTTCATGAATTTTTTTTTCTTTTTAAAAGCAATAATTTTAGATTAGTTCTTAGTTACATTTTATTTCTCCTTCAACGCCTTTTCCAGCTTATCTAAAAGTTAATGGGAGTTGAATGATGTCCCACTAATGTTTTTTTTAAATCTTTCATCATTGCTAGTTCTGCTGAACTTCATTTGGTGTGTGTGCATGTGTGATCCTATTGGTGCCTAAACCCACGTGATTATAGACCAGCCAACACTTTTACAAACTCATGTTTTGCATCCTCTACCACATTTGATGCATTCTCTCTGTCTCCACCATTCTTTTCCACATTTCCATGTACCTTAATCTTCGCTTCTCATCTTCTACCTCGTCTCTTTGCCTACTGAACACGATTCCTCTCCTTTCTCCCACTTCCTTTTTATCTGCAATTTAGCCAAAACCAGAATGAAGTAACCCATCTTTTTGCCTGTCAGCTGCTGAACAATTCCTAAGTAACTCTATACTGACACTTATTTATTCAGCATAAGACAATCTGTTCTTATTTTAGATTAACCTACTTTTGAAAGCTCATATTTAAATGTGAGTTTAGGTAGCTGTTTTTGTTCTGTGGTCAGAGTTCTCAAACATGAAGTTTCTTGATCAAATTCACATTGTTTCTAAGTCCAAAATAATTTTGAAGGGTAGGTAGATATTTATTATGTGGTTCGAAGACTGCTACAGTTCTGGTATGCTCCTGTTCACTTTGGTGACATTTAGGTTAAAATTTTAGTTTTAGTGTCATATACTTCATTCTTTTTGTCTTTCCTGCTATTTCTTTTCTAAGACATCGTTTCATTTTTTCTTTCTTTTTTTTTACTTGTTCATACTATTTATTTTTTTTTCACCTATCATTTCTGCTGAACTGGGACATTGATTTCCCAGTGCCTATTCGTATTTGGGAGGCATAAAGATTAGACTTTTTCAGACCTTTCTGGAAAACAATATGGCAAGGATTGAGGATCAAGAATTTGATTTCAGGTAGTTTTTCAATGCCTTATTCTCCATTAGAAAGCTGCTGGAGGTGGGTAGACCTTCTCTTCCTTTTATAACTCCCTAGACAGCTATATCAGGAGAGTCATATTGGTACTGCTTCTGGTTGTACTAGAGTACTAGCCACATAAGGCTTTGATTGTTTCAATGTAAAGAATTTTGTTCTTAACCATCACTCACACTACAATATATTTTAATGCTGCATTTTTTTACAGTGTAATCTGTTAGTGTAATCTACAGTACCATTAATGTAATCCTATAATAATAGATTAAATTAACCATTTTGATTCTATGCTGATTTCAGATTTTAATTGAAAAGAGTAATTAATCTGATTCCCTGTAACAAGAGGGGACTAAGCTTAAGTATCCAGAGCAATCTTTCAAATGTATTTCAAAAGATTTTTCCTTTGATATTCCTTCAGTTCACTCTGGTTAGATACTTGTTTTTCATTTAATATATGAGATGTTGCTTGACTCTGGTTCTGCATAGTAGGTGAATATAGTGAATATATTTCACAGTCAATGAAATCATGATAATACTAATATATGTGTTAAATGTTGCATATGCATATATTGATACAAAATTAATTTATTTTCACATAGGGGATGTCCTACTTTGGTGCAAGCATTACCAGGTCCTAGTACACAAGTAACTGCTGGAAGCAACCATACAGCTATACTCTTAATGGATGGCCAGGTTTTCACGTTTGGAAGTTTCTCAGTAAGGAAATAATATTATACATATTTACATGTATAGTAAATTGTTCAAAGACCTTTCAAAACTGTTTGCTTATACTTGCACACATAGAACAACTCACGACTTCTGCATGCCTTTTGTGTCTATGTCCCTGTTATGTTTAAAAACGTGGCCTCTAATGCTGTTGTGGTTAGAAAAGCATGACGACAAAAATTCTTGATGTTTTATATTTTAATTAATGATTGGCATTTAAGATTGGGCTGTTTATTAACTGTTTGTTCAAACTGTCATTGTTGCAAGCATTCTTGCAATCACAAATGAACATCTATTTCATATTCTATTGCCTATCTGTTTGCATCAGCTGGAAGAGATAACAGGGTCCTAATTTTCATAGAAATAGGAATGAGTTACAGTCGTTATGATTGTGGTTAAGGGGAGTCATTGCTTGATGTAGTACAGCATAACTCTGATACTCTTCTTTCATGTTCATATGGCACATATCCTTCTTTAGTCCACCTGGAATCCATTTGCATATTCATTGATTAAGCACTTAGACATCATTTAACTCCCCTTCCTTCTAACTTTGCACTTCTGTGCCTCCTTGCCCTGGCAGCTGCCCCCTCTCTGCAGACAATTTCTCCAAATTGTCTGTTGCTAGTACTTCCTTACTAATGTCCTTCTGACAAAAGCTGGAGTACAAGTATTGAGCTATTTTTATACACTCTAAAAAGAATGTACTGCCAAAAATGAAGGAAGAGCACCTTTTGATTTTTTTTTAACAAAAATCCAAAAAAGTGAAGAATGAAATTTTTAGAATCAGCAAACTCTGATTTTAATTAAATCTGTGCCATGGGAAGACTCTTACATTAGGTAATATTTTGTTGTTTTTCAGCTCTTGAATAAAAAAGATTGGTGTATGTCTTTTTCAAAGGTGATTCAAGCACATAAAAGCTTAAGCGTTATTGACTTTCATTAAAAGAGCTAAATTCACTTCAAAAAACAGAACTTAAAAACCTGCCTGTTAATTGAGCTTTTTTCCTTTTTCTAGAGGAAACTATTTCTGAAGGAACTATTTTTTTCTAAAAATAATTGGAGACCATATTTAGACCACCTGATTTATGTATCCAATTTTAATATTCTAATGACAGAGACTTGGTTGAGAACCTTATAAAGTCAGAAAAGCTGAAAATCAAGCACGTAATTTAACAGAATCACAGGATGGTTGAGGTTGGAAGGGACCTCTGGAGATTACCTAGGCAAACCCTGCTGCTCAAGCAGAGTCACCTAAAGCATGTTAGACAGGATCATGTCCAGGAGGGCTTTGAATATCTCCAGAGGAGACTCCACAACTTCTCTGGGCAACCTGTTCCAGTACACTGTCAAATTTTTTTCTCAAGTTCAGATGGAACTTACGCGTTTCAGTTTGTGCCTGCTGCCTCTTGTCCAACAGGTACCACTGAAAAGAGTCTGGTCCCATCCTCTTGATCCCCTCTCAGCCTTCTCTTATCCAGGCTAAATAAGCCTAGAGAAGGCTAACTAAGCCCAGACTTTCCTCATGAGAGAGATGCTTCAGTCTTCCAGTCATCTTCATAGACCTATGCTGGACTCTCTCCAATAGCTCCATGTCTCTCTAGTACTGGGGAGCCCAGAATTGGACACAGATGAGGCCTCATCAGGGCTGAGTACAGGGGCAGGATCACCTCCCTCGACCTGCTGACAAAACTACTCCTAATGCACCCCAGGAGACCATTGGCCTCCCTGGCCACAAGGGCACATTGTTGGCTCATGGTCAACTTGTTGTCCACCAGCACTCCCAGGTCCTTCTCTGCAGAGCTGCTCTCCAGAAGGTCAGTCCCCAGCCTGTCCTGGTGCATGGAGTTATTCCTCCCTAGGTGCAGGACATTGCACTTGCCTTTGCTGAACTTCATGAGGTTCCTCTCCGCCCAGCTCTCCAGCCCATCCAGGTCTCTCTCAATGGCTGCACAACCTTCTGACATATCAGCCACTCCTCCCAATTTAGTATCATCAGCAAACATTCTGAAAAGGCACTCCGTCCCCTCATCCAGGACACTGATGAATCAGTTGAACAAGACTGGACCCAGTACTGAGCCCTGGTGGATGCCACTAGCCACAGGCCTCCAAGTAGACTCCATGCCACTGATGACGACCCTCTGAGCTCTGCCTTCTCAGTCCACCTTGCAATCCACTCCTCTAACCCACAGTTCCTGAGCTTATCTAGGAGGATGTGATGGGAGACGATGTCAAAAACCTTGCTGAAGTCAAGGCAGACAACATCCACTGATCTCCCCTCATCTCCTCAGCCAGTCACTCCATCATAGAAAGCTATCAGATTGGTTAAGCGGGATTTCCCCTTGTGAATCCATGCTGACTACTCCTGATCACCTTCTTTTCCTCCATATGCCTGGAGATGACATCCAGAATGAGCTATTCCATCACCTTTCCAGGGATGGAGGTGTGGTTGACTAGCCTGTAATTTCCTGGGCCCCCTTTCTTGCCCTTTTTGAAGACTGGAGTGACTCTGGCTTTCTTCCAGTCCTCAGGCACCTCTCCAGTTCTCCGTGACCTTTCAGAGATGATGGAGAGCAGCCTGGCAACAACATCCACCAACTCCCTCAGCATTCATGGGTGCATCCCATCAGGGCCCGTGGATTTGTGGGTGTCAGATTTGCCTAAAAATGATCTCTAATCCCTTCTTATTGACCAAAGGAAAGCCTTCCTTTCTCCAAACTTTCTCTTGTCTCCAGGCTCTGGGATTCCAGAGGGCCAGTCTTAGCAGTGAAGACTGAAGCAAAGGTGGCATTCGGTAACCCTTCATTGTGTCCTTCGTTACCAGGACCCTCACTCCATTCAGCAGTGGACCCACATTTTCTCTAGTCTTCCTCTTGTTACCTATGTACTTGAAGAATCCCTTCTTGTTGTCTTCGGCATCTCTTGTCAGATTTAATTCCTAATGGGCCTTAGCCTTTCTTGTTGCATCCCTGCATACTCTGACACTGTTCCTATATTCCTCCCAAGTGGCCTCTCCCTTTTACCATGTTCTATGTACTTTCTTCTGTTTGAGTTTTGCCTGGAGCTCCTTGCTCATCCATGCAGGTCTCCTGCTCCCTTTGCTTGGCTTCTTGCTCATAGGGATACACTCCTCTTGATCTTGGAAGAAATGATGCTTGAATACTAGCCAGCTCTCTGGGACCCCTTTTCCTTCTAGGTTCCTAACCCATGGGATTCCTCCAAGAAGTTCCCTGAAGAGTCTGCTCTCGTGAAGTTCAGGGTTGCTCTCCTGCTTGTTGGCTTGCTTCCTCCTTGCAGGATCCTGAACTCCACTATCTCATGGTCACTGCAGCCAAGGCTGCCCCCAACCTTCACACCTCCTACCAGTCCTTCTTTGTTTGTCAGTACAAGGTCCAGCAACACATCTCTCCTTCTTGGCCCCTCAACCACCTCTGTCAAAAAGTTATCATCAGCTAGATACTTAGGTGCAGTACAGGTCCTCCTTTGTCCACCTCTCAGTAACTACTTGTTTGTCCACTTGTCAATAAGTACCTGTAGGTTGAACATAAGGCTCTAGGTCTCCATGTCAGGATGTTAAATAGCATATTCCGAGATGCTTACTTAGGCACTTGATACTCTTTTTAATGAAATTTGATATACTAATCAATCTCTAGGTATTGTTAGGTGGTGTTTGCTCTGTATGACTTATTATCGATATAAACAAGGAGCTTAGTGGACTTTAGACAGTCTGAATTCAACTGTAGGATTTTTGTGTACTAATTCATTCCTAGTTTAGCACTGAAGTTATTTATATATTGAGTAGTGAAGCAGAATAAATGCTTTTAAAATTGATTCCTAAGATGGAAATGGATGTCTTCATCATGGAGAGTTTGAGTTGTTTAAAAAATGTTCTTCATTAAAAAACCTCACTGAATAGGGAGGAAGGAATCTGCCAGTAGCTTGTTACTTGTATTTAAATGTGTAATGCTTCATTTGGAGTAGTCACTGCTTTCTGAAAATAATTTTGTAGTAAACTATTTCTTCTAGATTATTTAATTTGTATGTTGAAACTACCTAAATAACTAACTTGTTTATCTGAAACTGTTATTGATAGTATTTCTGCATTAGACCTATTGGTATTTACTAATTCTTGCATTCTGTCTATAGAAAGGCCAGCTTGGTAGACCAATTTTGGATATGCCCTACTGGAATGCAAAACCAGCACCTATGCCTAATATTGGCTCTAAATATGGACGCAAAGCTACGTGGATTGGAGCAAGTGGAGACCAGACTTTTCTTCGGATTGATGAAGCTCTCATTAATTCTCACGTACTTGCTACATCAGAGATATTTGCAAGCAGGCATATAATAGGCAAGAACTCTTCTAGAATATTTTAAATCTATTTATGGAATTATTGGAGAAAAAATAGATTGTCATATAAGCAATAGACGAGCAGCAAGTCAAAAATATGAATGGAGTGAATTCCAGTATTTTGACTTTCACTGTATCATTAAGCAACACACTGTGGTGCTAGATGCTTTAGAAAAGTAATTTTATTAAAAGCTAGAATGTAGAAGTCTTAAGCTTTTCTCACATTTTTGACGTTTTATTGCAGTCTTACTATGGCTTATCTTTTGCTGTAGCAGTACATATGTTATTCCCTACTACATTATTACTGCATGCATAGAAGATGCCATATAATGACTAGAATCTCCATATTTTTCTACTCTTTTGCTGCCTGATCTAGGTTTGGTACCAGCTTCAATATCAGAACCTCCTCCTTTTAAGTGTCTTCTGATAAACAAAGTAGATGGCAGTTGCAAAACATTCAATGATTCTGAACAGGAAGACCTTCAAGGATCTGGTGTGTGTCTGGATCCTGTCTATGATGTTATCTGGAGGCAAGTGTGGATTATAGCTATTTAAGCTTTAGTGTAGAAATAACTTAAAATAACTTAGAGGGTCTGATCTGCTCATGATTTGATTATGTCCACTTTCCTAGTAAGAGAAAAACAGCACTTAGTCTTTTGTATGTCTTTTTTCGCATCTTTTGAATGATTTGTTCAAGGAAGCCCAAAACAAACTCCCTTTCCCTGCCTGAATTTTTGGATTTCTGTTCCCTTTTGCATCATTCTCATTCCAGTCTCATCGTACTTGGGGACACCCTAATCTATTCTGCTTATTTTTTCTTTCTTATTTTTCCCTATCTTTCTTCTGTCCACTCCACACCATATCTAGTTTCCACAACTTTGTGTCTTAAACCTTTGTTCTTCTCTGAAACTTTAGAGAGAAATATTTGAATAGTAAACAGGAGTAATGGTGTTCTCAGCTCAGACAGTATGAGAGGTCAAAATGATGACACTTACGTAGACAGCATAGACATTCAAGTTACAGTCGTGTATATTTTGAAATCTTTGGAATTGATTGCATTCAGTGCAGTCTTTGAGCAGCCATAAGTCATAAGCGCTTGTTTCAAAGTAGCATCATGTCAGATTCTTTTATATTGATTTAAAAGGCTATAGTAGCCAAGATTTGGGAGACAATTTTGAAATGTTACCTGGGTGCAAGTGGTGGATGATGTTTAGACTGTTTGAAGAGTTAGGCAAAACAAGAATAATCAATTACAGCTAGAGTAAAGCAGGGAACCAACTGGTCTGCATTCATCGAGAAAGGCAGGATCATGTGGGACCATATCCAGAAAAGATCATTGTGTCCATAGGCTGCCTGCGTCCTACTTTAGATGCTTTCATCCAGAACTGAGATTCAGGAACTTAATAGCTACTTAACATTGAAGCTACTATGTTTGCTAAATATGTTCCTTCTTGATCTCTGAAGCTCTTTGGATGACTGTAGTCCGGCACTGTGCACATCCCCAGCATTATCTGAGTCTTGTTAGCTACATAGCAGTTCTTACTAAAATTATGCTGAGATCTGAAGTGAGCAGGAGTGCCACCGAGTCTCTCTAAGATTTATACATGTATTGTCAACATGGCTAGAACACGGTGAAGGACGGAATTTATGAAAAATACAGTTATTGATGGCCATTGGACAGCAGCCAATTTTGGGAGAAAAAAAGTCAGATGATGACATTCAACTTGATGTAACATCCTAATGGTTATTCATCTTGAGGAAGTTCAAATCCCTATATTTCGCATTCGAAGAAAGCAGCTTAAAGATACTGTTATAGATAAATGAGGGTTGAGATGATACTTTGTTGTCTTGTAGAAAGTCTAGAGTTTAAGGGCTTAACTGTGAAGAACGGATTTTTGGAGTCTCCATTTTCAGATCTATTTCTGTGTTAGCCCATCTTTGTTTAATAGAAAATGTTAAAACAGCTTAGAGAAGAGACATGTTAAATAGTATGCTGGTTAGTAGTGAAATAATTTGTATATTAATTATTATTCCTGGGCATTTTTATTCATGCCTATTGAAATGAATGGGGCAGTTCCTCTGCAAACAGCGATCTTGATTACATAAATTTTAAAGATTTTCTTCACAGCTCTATGGCTTTTTCAACTAGTAATGAAATTCACATAGCTAAATCATTTCGTGTGTATGTGTGTGTGTGTATATAAACACACACACGTATAATATAGAAATTGCTAACTCATTGAAATCCTTAGGAAATACTTAAATATTGAAATATTTATGGTATCCTTTAATATTTTTAGTTAAAACTATTTCTTTCTCAGTTAGTTAGGCAGTCTTATCTCCTTTTGGATTTTTAGTCCAATATATCAAGTAAGGAATTTATTTCATTTTAGTCAGAACACTCATCTTCTAACAGTCTCTTCCCTTAAAAAGTGATATAAAAGACTTAATTCTTTTTATTTTTCTTCAATTTGATCTATAATAGAGAAAGTCCTTGTATTCCCTTGTTTATGCTACCTTTCTCTATAATCCTTCTTAAAACACTCGCAATGTGATGGAATCAGTTTAAAAAGCCCAAACAAAACACGTTGGATTTCTCAAGATCTTTCTAAATATTTTGGAGATAAGTAATCTTTTTACTGTCACTTGGCATCTTTATCATTCTTTAGCACATCTGCCATTATATCTAGTACTTTGCTAGTTACATCATGCTTCTTAAGAGATTATACCATTTTAATATTTATTAGCTTTGAAGTGTGTCTATCATTTTCTGAAATTTGTAAACCCATAATATGATTTTTCCACTTGAAGTATAACAAGAATATATCTGTTTTTTCCAACTGCTAGTGTTTTAATCTAGTAAAGCTTATATGTTTGGCATAGTGATGTTCAGTTCTAACATTTTATACTAGCAAATCTACATTTTACATTAAATAGTTAATAAAATTTAATTATTTTTTTTTAGTCGATGAAATTTTTTTTTTTTTTTACTCTGTTTTGTCTTGCTGTAGGTTTCGACCAAATGCTAGGGAACTGTGGAGTTACAATGCAGTAGTTGCCGATTCCAGACTTCCCTCAGCTCCAGACATGCAGTCCCGGTGTAGTATTTTGAGTCCAGAACTTGCTCTACCAACAGGTTCCAAAGCTCTAACCACCAGATCTCATGCAGCTTTGCACATTCTAGGTATACATTTATAGTTGACGAGTCAGAAACTTAAATGAAATAAAGGCACACTACTTCATGTTTAGATAAATTATACAGCCTTCTGACTTTTGAATTAAAAAAATAACTTAATCTTTCATCATTACTCTTAACACTTAATCAAAATCATTGTCTTCTGTCATCTTAATGATGCTAGAGGATTTTAGAGTTCTAATGGAACCTCCTACTAGAGGTAAGCAAAGTAACATAAAAGACCTTCCTAGTTAATCTTTTTCAACAGTATGCAGAACATAGGAAATACCACTTAATTTACCATGGAGTCCCCAAAAAACAGACAAGAAAAACCCTTCAAATATACAATTAAAAAAATAAAGAATGATTAGAATTTTTTCTTTGCAGTTTGATATATTTGGAAAATTATTTTGGTTACTTATTCCATGATGGTGAGGAGTGATCAGTTTCTTATCCTCTGTCCCTCATCATGTGTTAGAGATGCAGTGATATTTAACTTGAGCAGTATTTTTTTGTATCCAAGTCAGAATAAGAGGCCATGTTAGATATCCGTGTATATGAAACAAAATGCTGTGTATGAAGGTTCTCAAATCTACCCATAATTCAGCTGCTACTTCAACTCTTTTTTCGTATTACAGGAAATAAAAAATGTATCTTACTATTAATTTATTTACCATTGGAGAAGTCACAAAGTAGATTTAATCGTGTTTCTTGGTTAATCATGAAAATGAAATAAATAAAATTGGTCTTTAACATCAAACCTTTGGTTCTGCAACAGTAGCTCCTGACCTTGTAAAGTTAAAGTGATACTCAGTAGTATACATGTGGCTTAGGGACAAAGCAGTTTTGTTACAGTGATCTTTTTTACTAATATTAATTTCCATTTCACCAATTAAAATAAACAGTAAGACATTTTGATTGTTTCTTGGCTTTGCTTTCTTTTAGGTTGTCTTGATACATTGGCTGCTATGCAAGACTTAAAAATGGGTGTAGCAAATACAGAAGAAGAGACTCAAGCAGTAATGAAAGTTTATTCCAAAGAAGACTACAGCATTGTTAACAGATTTGAAAGTATGTACACAGTAAGGTTTTATTGCATAAGCTAATTAGGCTTGTGGAATAAGAGATTATTTCGTATAGATTAACTGTATTTTTGTTGTGTGTTTGTTTTTTTTCTGTAGGTCATGGAGGAGGTTGGGGTTATTCAGCCCACTCAGTAGAAGCTATCCGTTTCTGTGCTGATACAGATATTTTGTTAGGTGGTCTTGGTCTTTTTGGAGGTAGAGGTGAATACACTGCTAAAATAAAGGTAGGATATTTTTTAGAAAAACAGAATGATCTCTCAAAATCAAAACTTTAAAAATACCGATTAAAATAATTTTAAGTTTTTTTCTTGATGAGCAAGTAATTTACTGTGTATTGAAACATTGGTAGTAGAATAGGAAGCAGGCTTCTCAGGGAGAAGTAATGAACCTTATGTTGTAAGTAAGGTGGGTGAGAAAGAGAACTGAGAATTACTACTCTTAAACTGTCCAGTGACCCATTGCTACCTTCACTCAGTGTTATGCCATCTCAGATGTCTTCTGGCAGTGGGTAGAATTGTTTTGTGATGTATTTGTATGAAGGTCTCCGAGGTCTGCCTGCAGAAAATTTAGATGTGGTAGGCTTCAAGTTAGAATCATCTTCTATATCAGGAAACATGTGGGACTGCCTCTTAAGAATGGGAGGACGTTCATCTGCAGCTGGAATTCTTTCAGAATCATGGTCTACCTGAGCCATCATTTCCTGGCTTCTTAGTTTTGATTCTTCAGCTCAGAGTGAATTGTAATGTCACTTAGCATACTCAGTTCTGCTTTGTACTATACATAGCAATCGTTTGGACCTGAGCATGTGTACTGATTTAAAACAATAATAATAATTTTTTAAAAATCTGGCTTTGAATAGAAAAGCACATGCAAACCCACATTGTGATTATAAGAAAAGTCAGGTTTCTGATAAGTAACTTTATTCTTGCATTTATTAAGGATTTTAGAAACATCCTGAAAGATGTTGAAAAGGAAGGAGGTAATATCTATATGAGATTTGTATTAGAAATGTACATTCAGAAAGTTATTCATGTTTTTCTCAATTTAGATGGTTGCTGAGATCTTTTTCTTTTTCCTTTTTCAAATAAGTAGAATTACTAATTATTAAGGTGTGTTTTAGGTTACCAGCCATCATTTTTTTGGTGGAAGAATAGTAGTAGAGACTTTCCAGAATGTCAGACAGGAAAAAAAAGTGATATAATGAAGTTTCTGACATCTCAGCTTTTTTTTTTTTTTTTTTTTTTTTTAATCTCTCTTATCAGTTGTTCGAATTGGGTCCGGATGGGGGGGACCATGAAACTGATGGGGACCTTCTTGCTGAAACAGATGTCTTAGCCTATGATTGTGCTGCTAGGTAAGACATTTTCTTTATCTACTTTACCTACTTCTTGGTTTTCTTCATACACATTTTAAAATTATTTTAAATATAAGCAAAAATGATCATCTGTATTATTAAAGTTCTTAGCGTATCACAGAATAGTTAAGGTTGCAAGGGACCTCTGGGGATCATCTAGTCCACCCCCCCCAACACACACACACACACTCAAACAGGGTCACCTAGAGTACATTACCCAGGACTCTATCCAGACAGCTTTTGAATATCTCGAAGGATGGAGATTCCACAACCTCTCTGGGCAGTATATTGCCATCTGTACATGTCAGGGAAAGGAAAGGTGTCAGGGAAAGGAGTAAAATACCAAATAATACCCCAAGCCATTGTGGTACTATGACTTAGTAATAAATTAAACAAAAAAAATAACAAAATTAACAAAAATTAACCAAAAAAAAAACAAAAGAAGAACTGACACTTTCTCACATACAAATCAAAATCAAATCCTACATTCATGTGATGAGCAGACAAGACAAACAAAACATTCTTTTGAATAGTTGTGTCAAAAGGATGCCTTCAGAAACAAATGTGTATTTGCATTAAGCAACTTATTATTAAACATACTATAATTACAACCTGAATTTATGATAATCAAAAAAGGATTATGTCCAAAAAACCCAAGAAACCAAAAAATGTTTTTTCAGCAAAGTAATTTTTAAGGTTTGATATAAATAGATGCCTGAGAGATTATTATTTTAATTCTCTTTAATTTTTTAATCTATTAGTATTCAATTTTCCTTTTTAAACTGGATATAATTTTCCAAGTATTTGTCTATAAACTAATTCAGATGTATATTTTTCAAAATTTGCTCCTCTCAGAGAAAAGTATGCAATGATGTTTGATGAACCAGTACTCTTACAAGCTGGTTGGTGGTATGTAGCCTGGGCAAGAGTGTCGGGACCTAGCAGTGATTGTGGATCTCATGGACAGGCCTCTATTACTACAGATGACGGGTATTTTTTTTTCATTATTTTTATGCAAAATAAGAGATCTAGTATTACTTGAATAATAATTGTCTTTTTTTTCTTTCAGTGTTGTCTTTCAGTTTAAAAGTTCCAAGAAATCAAATAATGGTACAGATGTTAATGCAGGGCAGATTCCACAGTTACTATACAGGTAATATTTGGACATGCATTTAGAAATGTTGATAAGTTTTTTAAACAGAGGTTCTATAAAAGTAAGCATATGTTTCATGACATCATTGTTGTAGTAAGTTAAGGAAATCAGAATGAAAGAAATGTAGGGAAAGCTTGAAGTGTCATTGAGAAGAGTACAGTTTAAGTACAATATACCAAAACCTATTTTTCTGTGATTTTCTTTAAAAGGTAATTTTTCATATATTCTGCAGCTTTTAATTTAAACAATCATTTTAAAATTTCTTTGTTCTGTAGATGCTGATGTTTTTTCACCAGTAAGGTTCATTTTTTGGCTAGTTAGCAAGTACTCTGTTTATCAGGACTCAGTTTAAGAGCTGTTGTGGTTCACAATTAGTTACTGTAAATTTATTATTCCCATGATGAACGTTAGGTAATCTTGTTTTAAAAAAGCAAGAATTCTTTCACTGTACTGCCAGTATCTTTTTCAGATTAACTCAGCTATATATGAGGTAATACCAGTTCTTCTAACACCAGTTCTGCCAGTCCTTCCTACCAATTCTCTGGCTGTTCTTTTCAAGGTCCCTTATGGTAATAGCTCCCTTCTGCAGATAATCTTTGTGTCTATAGACTCTCTCTCTTCCAGAGGAAGGGGACTCTGTAATAACTACCTTCTTGTACCAAACAAACAAAAGAAGTTGACAGTCTTTCCTGGACTTGCAAATGCTCTTCAGTCGTGTCCTCCCTTTAGAGGCATCAAAGTTTGTCTTTGAGTACAGTCAACTTTCCACAGAAATTACCAAAATGATTAACAGCTTTTGCCCGAACTTTCAGTGCATGAGACCAAATGAAACCTTCTTCAGTGATGATAACTCCTTCTGCTGATATTCAAACTAATTATATGATTGTTCTTAAGACTCTTTTCATCACTAACATTTGTTGAGCAGCCATCTAAAGCTCCTTCCTTGAATGAAGGACTTTCATCAGAAGTGGCAGCACAGGAGTGGTGCTGCAGTCACAGGTGCTACCTGTATTGTTTCTGCTTTTACTGTGAGGGACTTTGACACCCACCTCCTGATCCTTTGACTCCAAACAGTATCTCATGCAATTCAGAATTAAGAATAGAAAAAGGAGACAAAGAGAAAAAATTAGTTACTTGTGAGGAACCAGAGTTCTTCAAGATGTTATTTGAAGTATCCCTTTACTTCCCACCCTCTTCTTTGTCTTTCCTGAAGTCCGTTAATGTTTGTTTTTTTGGAGTGCAGTTTGAGTGGAATTAAAGGGGTAAAGTTATGCTCCAACCTCTGTTTGTCTGCAGGGGGTGTGAACTGATTTTACTTCCACTAATACTGAGAAGGAGAAAAGGATTTGGTTCTAAATGCTTGTTATGCACAGACATCTCACAGTAAAATGAATATATGGCCTACACATACTGATAAAATAGGGTTCTTTGAGGAATAACTTTTCTAATCTTAAAATATATAATCTTAAAAATGCCATCTGAAGACATACATTATATACCTGTATTAATTCCTTATGTGTTTAGATCTTGACCTAATTAAATGCTGTAAGCTGAACAGAAATCAAGATAATTGATGTTGGTTTAGAAATACTGGGAACTGGAGGAAATTGTGCTGAAATTGAGCATTTCAGGATAATTCTACTAAACTTTTCTTCCACTTACTTAATGAACAATAGAAACAGTAAAGCTTAATGCAGATTTTAAGTCAGTTCTTAAATTGTGCTTCCAGGCTGCCGACAAGTGATGGCAGTGCATCCAAAGGAAAACAGCAAACCAGTGAACCTGTGCATATTTTAAAGAGATCTTTTGCCAGAACTGTCTCTGTAGTGAGTATTATCAAGAACCCTGTATCTTTCCTGCCAGTTCATCTATAATTACAAACCTGAAAAATGTGCATGTGGAAATAACTAATTATTTTCCTGTGTATTTCATAAAAGCAGAAGTTAGGTACACTGATATATATGATGTTATATATTTTTTTACTTCTTCTGAAGAGTTCAAATGTAAATTGCAGTCTAAGCTAAGCTTAATATTGTCCTGATGCTGAAAGCCTGAAAATGCATTTGTTTATAAAGTTTAATTTACTTTTTAGTTTTAGTTTTTGTGGGGTTTTTTGAGTTTGTAATTACTGGTTGCATTCATTGTACAAGCCCTACACACTGCCAAGAAATCTTGTATTGACAATTCTCTGCAGTTTTGAGGGAGCTTTACTATATGCTGTCTTATGTGGCTTTTAAATTACTGTAAGCCATAATTAGTCATTGGTAATATTAATTTTCCTCTTGGATGTATTCCAGTACATATTAAGAATCAGATAGCATTTAATTAAACTTCAGTAAGCTGAGGTAAGGAGTATTAATAGGCACAATGATATGCAGATATAAATAGAAGATACCTGCAGTTCTTTAAGCGCAGCAGGAGGTTAGTCAAATTTTGAGGGAGAGAATACTGCATTAAGTTAAAATGCAAAATGTTAATGCAAGATAAGGCTAATTTAGTCTTTGTCTTTTAAAAGTAAAGTCATTTCTTCGTCAGTCACAAGTTATCATTATTTCTTTTTCAGTTCTATCTTGTCTTTTTATATTTTATACTGTACTATGTTTACTGTCCATATTCTTAAGTGATAGACTTCTTGAAATTATTGTTCCATATAGATACCCACAGCATAATTCTCTTAATCAGCTTTTTTTCTTATTAATAATCTCCTTTCCTTTGACATTCCCTAAGGATCAGGATGATATTCTACTGTTCAGGTTTCTTCTAGAGATGTGTTTCCTATATGATTTGCGTTTTTAGATATCTTGTTGTTAGAACATACTAACAGATACTCTTAATACGTATTTACTTAAAGATGTTTGCCTTAAGCTGTGAAGTCCTATGGCTTTAATACTCTGCATTGTATCATCCTTCTTCATTATCTTGCTGCCGTTATCCCTCCTCACCATAGATCTGAATTTGGGATAAGAGGAGAGATTTGGCTTTCTGGAGAGAATTAGGCATTCTGAACATTTTATAAATGACTTTGAACAATCAGCTTTTCCCTGCAGCTTGAAGGTATTCAATCCCAAATGCTTGTCCTAGCTACCTATGTGCCTTCTGAGGTACAACTTTATGAAACTACTAAACACATTTAATAACAGTGGAAGCAAATTTTTGGACAAACATAACTTTGTAAACCCTTACATTTCTTGTGAACCAGTATGCACTTCTGTGTATATCTTGAACTTTCAAGTGCTGTAAATGTGATGTAGTTCCATAGCCGTCCCATGGCCTTGCAGATAATACTATTTAAAAATAAAACAAAGCCATAATTCTTTACCATTACAGCAAGAATATGTTCTGCTAAAAATTGGTCTTACATTATTCATATGCAGATTCAGCAAGTGAAAATTACAGAAAATCTATATTGCAGATGAATAGAAATTGTTGCTACTTCTCAATTGTTTTATATTTGAGAGACTTCCATGAACATAGCATTAGCATACATTATAAATTGCTTTTAGCATGGCATTGTAGTGAAGTGTCTCCTGCATTCTCAGTTCTTTTTTCTTATTCTCAAGCAAATAGGTTTTGTGATATACATGTGTGTAGATATAAACATGTTTTCATGATGCACATAGATATAGATGTCTTTTGCTTTTCATCTTACCTGATTTTAAAGTTATACCTGTGTTTTGGGCACAAAATCTTCTTTCTGTATCCTTCACATTCTGAAATAGGAATGCTTTGAATCCTTACTGAGCATTCTTCACTGGAGTTGGACAACATTGGTGCTTGGAGTTGAAGAACTTCGTGGACTGAAAGGATTCCAATACACTGCTACCCTTTTGGATTTAGAAAGGTTACGCTTTGTGGGCACTTGCTGTCTGAGGTTACTGAGGGTCTACACCTGTGAAATATATCCAATATCAGGTAATTTTTTAATTCATTTGATTCATATTTATCAGCAAATAGTGATATATGGGATGTTGCAAATTTGATCTAAGTGTTCATGTTTGGTATGTTGTGGTGAAATTGCCTATAAACATTTTTCTATTAGAGCAGTTACCAGATTTGCAGTAAAAAATAGGACATTAGCATCATGTGCATAACCAAGCAGGCAGCACTACATGTGTATTTTAAAATTTATTTGTTGTTCAGCTTTACAGTCACATTCTTTTGGACTACTTTGTAGCTTCTGTTATCTCATTTCTGTACTTTTTGGAAATGTCTATTCAAATTTGAAAGAATCTATTTTTCATACCTGTAGTTTAACAACATTCAGATTAAAATGCAGGATATAGTATGAAAAACTGGAAATTCAGATTTCTAATATTCAGGTTTCTTTGATGTAGTTTAATTCTTCTTTCTCCACCCTTCAATATTTTGCAGTGTGAAATTCTCTGAATATAGATTCATCAACATTGCTAACTTTTGATTGCTCTACTTGTACATATAATAGACATTTTGATATAAAAATATTTCATTTATTCTACAATAATGCACTACTTTTTCTTACCTTCTAGCTACAGCTAAGGCTGTTGTGGAAGAAACAAGCAAGCTAGCGGATTGCATTGGAAAAACAAGGACTTTACTGAGAAAAATTTTGTCTGAAGGAGTTGATCACTGCATGGTGAAGTTGGACAATGACCCTCAAGGATATCTCAGTCAGCCCCTGAGCCTTTTAGAAGCTGTTCTTCAGGAATGCCATAATACTTTCACAGCTTGCTTTCATTCTTTTTATCCAACACCAGCTCTCCAGTGGGCATGCCTTTGTGACTTGCTAAATTGTTTGGATCAGGTACACTAAAATGATACAAGCAAATATTACAGCTTAGCTTGCTATTTTCTTCCAAGGAAAGGCTAAACAGTATTTATAGTCTTCATTTTTATGTTTATTCTGTTTTGCAACTTGAATTGTGCTGTATTTTTTTAATCGCTATGAAGAAAAAAGTGTCCAAGTTTAACAAGAGCTAGGAGCTTCTGTCTCCCTTAGAGAAAAGATTCTTTCTCTAAGGATAGCGATGAAAATTTGTGATGTTGCTGCCAGCTTTCAGTACGTGCTTGAAAAAACCATCAAGGATATTAAAAATCAAGGAAGAATCAGTCCTTTAATGTGTTATTCTAATTAAATTGTTTGATCAATTATAATAGTGTTTTGTCTTCAAAAGTGTCGTAATTTCAAAGGTAATTTTAATTGGCTTTGTTATTTTAAAATACAGACGTATACAGAAAACAAATTTCAGTTACTGAAATTTGAAAGATTTAAGTGGAAGCTCTGAGTTTTATCATGAGGTGAATAAAGTAAAATTTGCAGGAGAGCTAACGTTGTATGACATTACTTATTTAAATTATATTATGATTACTTTAAAACTGGAAGTTGTCAAAAGTTGTTTTATATTCACAATGCTACAAGAATTACAGCAAGATTTTTATTTTTTCAGGTCTGTGTCTGTTGTTTTGAAATAGTCTGAAAGGTGTTAGGAAATCTTAGTGTTTACGATTCTGGGATATATTCAGTTCTCAGTTCTGCTGTGAACGAAAGACTTAAAGAGAATGATAGCATCTCTGTCTTTTAATGTAGTTTTTTGGATAGATTTTTGATGAATTGGGCTTTTCTCTTTTATTCATTTATTTTTGTTTTTAGGACATCCAGGAAGCAAACTTCAAGACCTCTAGTAGCCGACTTCTTGCTGCTGTTATGTCAGCTCTCTGCCATACTTCAGTTAAACTGACCTCTATCTTTCCAATTGCTTATGATGGAGAGGCGCTCCTGCGATCAATGGTCAAGCAAGTTAGCACTGAGAATGACTCTGCTCTGGCCCATCGTTTTCCTCTTTTGGTTGCACACATGGAAAAACTTAGTCAGGTTAGGTTAATATTCAAAAATGTGATGATATGTTTTATTTTGCAAAAAAATAAACATTTATGTAAACTATGATTTTAGCATTTTAAGTTTGTAGCTGAATTTGCCCAAATGTTTCCTTTCTAAAATGCTTGTTTTAGAAACTTACAATTTTATCAAACTTGCATTTTTCAATCTGAACATTTCCAGATCTCTTTTGTAGAGAATATTTGAGCAAAAATGATTCTTAAATATTTAGGAATTATAAATTGGTAGAAGTGTATTTTAGAGTTGTTGTCTTCTGTTGCCTCTTGTTTCCTTGATTCTTCGTTTACCTAATGTTTTGTAACAGGTGAAAAGCAAATTGTCTTTATTTTCATTTTTATTTTCATATTACAGAGCGAAGAAAATGTTTCAGGGATGACAAGCTTTCGGGAAGTGCTGGAAAAGATGTTGGTCATTGTTGTTTTACCAGTCCGGAACAGCCTTAGACGAGAAAATGAGCTTTTCTCTTCACACCTGGTTTCTAATACCTGTGGGTTACTTGCTAGTATTGTGAGTGAGCTTACAGCATCTGCGTTAGGATCTGAGGTAAAATTTCTATAAAATCATTCTTAATAGAAATCTTTTAGGGCATCTATATTATTAATGTGATGTATGCTGTGACTACAGTTATACAGATGTGCTTTCACAAAGCATGTATACACTTGAAATATGTTGTTTCAGTGCTCATTGGAGGCAGTGCCACAGTCTGAGCATCTGTGTGCCTGTGATGGCATCATGGGTGCCTTGTATGCTCTAATCCTATCATTTTTTGATTATGGGTCAGAATTTGTAATGTATTCTGTTTGTGCGTTGTGTGATTCCTCCCCCCTTATATATAAATATACATATATATGTATGTGCATGCATACATACGTTATATATGCATAAACTTGACACATAACTCATGAGACTTCCTTAAATTTTTTCTTGTTTATCTGTTCCTTATTAAAAAAATCAGGGCTGTGTTGAGTTCAACTACTGTGTATGATCATGAAACTCTAGATTTTAAGAATTTCCCTTTTATGAGGTTGTAATGTCTTTGAATGATAGGAATGTATGTTAATTTTATTAAAGGTACATCACTGTGTGTGTACTGACAACAGATTTTTTGACAGAAAGAACCCAGTTTATGAAAATCTCTCAATTAAAAATGTTTTTCTAATGTATTTTTCCTTTCCTGAAAAACACATTAGAAAAACCAGCCTTTTCTTGGTTTTACCTAAGGCAGATTTAGCTAACTGTTCTTTTTGAAGCATGGTTAAGCTATCGGTTGTGCTAATTCGTTATATTAAGTATATATTTAAATATTTGAACAGTTAGGAATTATATGAAATTTTATTTCTCTTTAGCTGAAGTTGGAAAGAAGCCCTAATAGTGGCACCTTTTATATTTTAGCGGTCAGGTTTTTTTAATTCACTAGTAAAAATCTGGCAATTTAATTACTTAGCTTTATTAAACCTACCTAATGTTTAGCAGTTAATTCATTCTGTTGCTTGTATTTAACTTTCTACAGGTTGATGGACTGAACTCTCTTCATTCTGTCAAATCCACACCAAATCGATTCACTAAAACAAGTCAGGGAAGAAGCTGGAATACTGGGAATGGATCCCCTGATGCAATATGTTTCTCTGTGGACAAACCTGGTGTAGTTGTAGTAGGATTTTCTGTTTATGGTGGAGGAGGAATTCATGAATATGAGTTGGAAGTATTAGTTGATGATGTAAGTACTGAATCTGAAAAATAATTTGAACAAAAGTAACCTAAGTTTTTATAATATATTTTACAACATAATAGGTATTGTTATACAGACTAAACTACCAGTACAACACTACATTAAGGATTTACTGTTTTGTTTTGGAGGATATTTTTTGTGATATTGCAAGCTACGTACCTTATCCAATGGATTCCTTATCATTGTTATAGCCTTTAAATCTTATTTCATTACAAATAATATTTTAATTATAGTGGACTTTTTGCTTCCTGAAGCTAAATGTAAATTAGCATCAGTTATCTCTCTGCACACCATTAAGGAAACTAAAAAGTAAAGAAATAAGAAATAAAGCAGACAAATTTAAAACATTTGAAACCAAAAATTGGAGAAAGGGATAATCTACCAGCCTATTAGCAGTTAGGCTGTAGTATGGGGGTTTCATGTGCTGTTGAAGTGAGATATGTGATGAAGACACACCTCTGTTCTGTTACACCCAGTTGCTCACTTTAAATGACTTCAGTGACTTGTTGCAAAGGGCAAGCTTGTTGCTATGGGAAATTCACCTCTGTATTCAAGAATTTTCTTTTTAACGGAAAAGTTTAGTTGTTGATTCTGAACAGGTTTTCAGTTTTGTTTTACTTGTAATGCTGTGTATCACAGTTTATGCAAGAAAATGTAACACAGTTGCATGAATGTGTCATTTATTTACATTATATTCCTATTAAAATGGCTTTGTTTCCTTAAATCAGAGTGATCACACTGGAGACTCAACTCATTCTCATAGATGGACATCCTTGGAGTTAGTTAAAGGAACTTACACCACAGATGATTCTCCCAGTGACATAGCTGAAATTAGACTTGACAAAGTTGTGCCACTGAAGGTAAATAAAGAAAGTATGTGTGGCCATAGATTTCATATGTCTTTTGAAGACAACAAAATTGAGAGTGCTGTAGATGAATTGTTTTCTCTGTACATATGTAAAAAATTAATCTTACAACATTTACTTTATAAATTCTTAGTGTCAAATTGTAACTGAAAAGTGCAAATCTTGTCAGGAAAAAGAAATTAAATATTAATGTTTATAATAACATATATTACAATTTGCTTAGTAATTTATTCTGAAATGTGCAAAATTTTAATGTACCATTCAGTAGCTAATTTTCTTGGATATGTGGTCACTTTTCAAGTAATAAGTAATATTTGATATGAATTATGCTTCATAGCTTGGGAGCAGCTTTAAGGAATAACTTTCACTCTTGTTAAATGCCAGATCTTTTTCAGTTAATCTCATTTTTTGAGTGATTTGGAGGACTTTTCACACTTTCCAGTATTCATGTAACATAATAATTACTTTCATAATACTTTGAAGCCTAGCTTGTGTATTTGTTTTATATTATGTATTATTTTTGGCTTTCTTTTTTAAGGAAAATGTGAAGTACGCAGTTCGGTTGAGGAATTATGGAAGCCGAACTGCTAATGGAGATGGAGGAATGACTACAGTTCAGTGTCCAGATGGTGTAACATTTACATTTAGTACATGTAGTCTGAGTAGTAATGGAACAAATCAAACACGAGGACAAATTCCACAGATTCTTTATTACAGGTGCGTGTGTTGTTATGAACCATTTCCAAGAAGAGTGAATAAAAGCTTTGTAATGTTGTACCACATCTATTTCTGAGAAGTAGCTGAATAAATATGTCTAAAGTGTGTGTAAGTATTCTTTAACAGCAGTATCATGTTCTGCCAGTGTAATTTCAGTCTTAAATTACTTAGTGAAAACAGTTTTGGGGGCACCAGTTGTCTCTGCCTCTTTCAGTCTTGTTTAGATTCTCTTTTTTTTTGATTTGGCAAATATTCTGCTAGTTGACCTCCCTTGCTATGTCCATTATCATTCCTGCTTTTAAAGCTGTAATATGTGGGGCTGGTTAGATGCACTACATCAATCTCTGTTTTTCCTATAACATGAGAGATTTTTGAGGGAGAGGAGGAAAGAATTTTCCTTGTTGAAACTAGTCACCAGAACCATTTTCTCTGATTTCATTCATTTTTTTTTCCTCAGTTGCCTGAAAGAATTGCATCATATAGTCAATTAAGGTCCATATGGGTGTGTGTGTGTGTGTGTGTGTGTACATACATATATATAGGAACTGTCTCCTCCGTACTGCAAAATTTGAAGGTTTAAAAAGAGAAATTGCAGGAGAAAGAGAAAGGTTGTATTTTGGCCTTCCAGCATATACTAGGGAATTAACTTCAGCTATCGTTTCTGTAGAAATTGTCTTTTTCATTGTTGAGGTGCTTACCTTCAGATGCATGAAGGCCTGATTTTCAAAATGTAGTAACAGCTGAATATATGAATTATTACTGTTATCTGTTCAGCAAACAAATGTTACACACCTTTAAGAAAATACCAGTTTCTGTGGTAAATAGCTCATCATCAGTAGGTCCAAAGAATAAAAGCATGGAATAAGAATTTATTTTGATTCCTAGGTCGGTATCTACTCCAGATTTATGTTCTCATATTAAAATAATAACAAAAGATGAAGAGTGTAAAATAAGTACTGCTACAAGAAAATGATGTATTTTGGACTAACAGTTGCAGCAAGAAAGTGTTGCTCTTAACAAGTCTTTGAAGGTGCTGAAATATGAAGAAAATAAAGTTACTAGCAAAATTGTAGTAATAGTATATTGGAAGATACTGGATAGTTTTAAACTGTTTTTAAAACATCAAGTTTGCTATACTTTGACTGAGACAAAGATTCAGCTTGTCAGTAATCAACAACAGGCTGATCAACAGTCAGCTGCTATAGAACAGAGCCTGTAAAAGTCGCACTTCTTTTTATTTGAAAGATGTTTGAATACAGACAGTTTTGCTTTTACAAATGACAAGCAAGGCCATGCCAAAAGAAGTGTGTTAACATGCTTCTGATTAGGAGAGAAATGCATTGGAAGGATTTGTTAGAACTGTACTGTTAAGCCCAGCCTCAAGTGACTAATTAAATTAAATGAAAAAGGCTTGAGCCTGATAGTAAAGCTACAATCCTAGCACATAGTGACAAAAAATTTTTCTGTACCAATTGTCCCATCAGTTACTCCTCTTGAAATGTCAGTGTTATTTATGGAGAAAAGAGAAAGTGTTGTCTTAGAAACTGCAGGACAGTGCGTTAAATGATGGTTTGGAAAGTACTTCTAGCCTTCCATGGCAAGTGGAGGATTTGTACCCAAGGATGACTGCAGTTTCTAAACTTCCGCTCAGTTTTCTTTCGCAGTAGCATAGTGTCTCAGACCTGTTTCATCTTTTCCCAAAATCTAATAGTTATGGCTCAGCTTATGATCAAGGACAGTAATTAGATAAATTCTAGAAAATTCTAGAAAAAACATGTTTTGTTTCATCAGTTGCTTCATTGGAATAGATCTTGGTCCTGAACAGTCTTGCTAAACTATCTTTCAAGCTGTTCTAAAGAACTATTTATAATTTCGCTTACTTAGGATAACAAAGATTAGGGCTATACTGTAGCTAGATGAACTCCCAGAATTTGTAGCCTTTCCCTCTGGGAACCACAATCACTAGGTTTCATGAAAATAAGTTGTGTACCTCCATTACTTGATACTTCAGCAGCAGTTTGACTTAAGATTCTGTATCTTTGAATGCTGTTACAGCTGTCTTACCTCATGTACAAATTCAGGAAATGGTAAGGAAGCAATATTGTACTATTCTAGAGTATATTTGGCACCTTTATTTCATATGTGAACTCAAACAACTGAGAGAAACTTTTCTTTATGTGAAGAAGTTCTAAAATGAGAAAGGTAAGAAGCAAATCCTCTTGCCAAAGAGGGTTACTATAATATTAGGGAAAGAAATCCCTAGATGTCTAAGAATTTGTAAGAATGGTTAATTTAATTCATAGAAAGAGAAGGATAAACATCTTTGTTGTGCATTTCATTTGATTGCATGCTGAACTGCGTGCAACCAAATGAAATGTATGGCAAAGATGCTTAACCTTCTCTATCTATGAATTAAGTTAGTTCTTACGCAGTCTGAATTACTAATTTGGGAATCTTAATGTTCTCGAATGCTCTTTTGGAGGATTCAGAGTTTCTGGACAAATGTTAAGAAATCCAAATGAGCACTGAAAATTTGTTTCACCTGTTGACTGAGTGATTTCAGTTGTCTGTGCCAAAGCCAAATCACTGTGGTATTGAGGGTTTAAATTAGTTAAAAAATATTGCTGGAGTGTTTTGAAAATACCAGTCAAAAATATCTCTTATATGCCTCAGTTGAATAGTTTTGTGTATCATCTCCATAAGTTGATCAGGGGAACCTAATTTGACGCTCAGAAAGAATTTCAAAGAGAAATATACTAGTTAAGATTAAGCCCACTGTTGTATTTCTAAAGCAAAATTAATCTCTAGGATAAGGACGGGAAATCTTTTTACCAGTTATATAACTGCAGAAATAGCCACTGGAAGAGTTTTACTGGTTTCTATGATGCGTTTAATATTTTTGTTCAGATAGATGGTTATTCTTAGAAGAATGTAACAATATGTTTTTACAAATTTGAAAGGCATCTTGCCAAAATAAATGCTTTAGAAATGTTCTGCATATTTTCTATCCAAATAAAAATAAATTGATTGCAAAGGGCTAACACTGAGGTTTTACCTCAGAGATACCCTCTGCTGTTGCTTTAATTGTTCCCTTTGCTGTTTTATCAGAAATAAGTTATTTTAACTATTCTATGCTAAAAATTAATCAATCATGTTTTTTTATTTTTTTACTTTGTGAACTTACTTTGACTTAATCCACTATTTAGGAGTGAGTATGATGGAGATCTACAATCACAGCTTTTGAGTAAAGCTAATGAAGAAGATAAAAATTGTAGCAGGGCTCTTTCTGTTGTGAGTGCTGTTGTACGAGCAGCCAAAGACCTGCTGCACAGGGCTCTTGCTGTGGATGGTAAGACTTTTCAAAATTGAAACTTAGTTTCTTTTTTTGATAACAGGAGGTAAAAGTAGGATATCAGTGTTTTAAAAGTTGTAATAATATTCTCTTCCAACATCCAAAGAATATTTTTGCGATCTATCATAGCTGTAGCTATGAAACTGTGAGCAGTGTCCTAAATCACTGAGTTGCACTTGAGATAGCAGAGACAGGTATCTCATCTAAACCTGCTCTTCAATTTTACAAGCATCATATTAAAGCTGGTAAGATTCTATAAGCCAGAAGTTGTGCTGATGTGTCAGTTCCAAATTTTACTAAATATTTTGTACAGTGGTGGTAATTAGGCAAACCGGTGAAGGTAATGCATTTGTAAGCATTTGTAAGCATCTAGTTTTGAAAAATTCAAACCTCAGCCTTAAAACTGAATGTTTTTAAACTACCATCTTCTATCATCCTAGTAAAAATTAAAGAGGTCTAGAATTTTGCGTAGTGTTGTAGAAGTGGATTGAGGGGGCGGGGAGGTGCATGGTTTCATACCATTGCAGGTATGAACACAATATCACAGAATGGAGAAGAGTGCAATAAAATTATGCTCTGAAAGGCAAAGCTTTTTACCATAATGTTATATATAGTGGCATGTTTATCTCAGGTGAACTCTACAGGTTTATAGTTTGATTTTGAACCACTATGCCTATACAATGAAAGTAATTTAAAGTAAAAACTGCAAGTATAACTCATAAAAAAAAAAAACACAACAGAAAAATAAGTTTTATTCTGAACCATGATACCTTTATTATAGGGTATATTATAATATCTCTGTTACAACTATCTTCTTTTAGCTGAAGACATTCCAGAACTGCTCAGCTCTTCCAGTCTGTTTTCAATGCTGCTTCCCCTCATAATAGCCTACATAGGACCAGTTGCAGCAGCTATTCCCAAGGTATGCTACTCAATAGAAATCATTGAAGAAATTTAAGAATATTTTATAAGGAAAAGGTTTAGTCTGAAATTAGGAAAATGTGAGTGTTTTTTATGCTTTTATGAATTAGTGATTTATATTTGACCACTGGACTCGGTATGAATTTTCCAAGAGCCAAAAATTTTAAAAACATGTGAAGTCATGATTTTTTTTTTTATTATTATTACCTTGAAAACATTGTGAAAAAGATACCTTAAGGAAGCAGAGGGGAAGAAGAATGGCTTTGACAGCAGGAAGAGCCAAAAATGTTAGAGGTGTCTGAATTTATTAATTATTTATTGCTGATTTTCCAGTGGGATAAGATGTCCTTTATATTATGTAATTTCTTTTTGTAGAATGAACATCCTAAGCAGCGGTAGCCACTCATTAAACAAAAATTATGTCTATCAAACTTAGAGATGGGAAGATGTTAAAATATAAATACAAATATCCTCACTTTTCAGTAGCAGAGCATACTTGCTTGTGTCTAACCTGAAACAGTCTTTGGAACATGTCTAAAAGATGCTTTGTAGAAATACCTAAACTGATTTCAGTCAAATTAATATGCTTTATAACGTAGGAATGGATCCTTAACAGTCTTAAGTCACAGTCTTAAATCTATGAATAGATTTACAAATGTTCCTAATCTTTAGTTGATGGACACTCTTATCTTTTATTGCTTTTTCTGGAACAATAAACTCTCTTCTGTAACTATAAACTCTCTGAACTATAGCTTCTCATTAGACAGGGAGGAAGTGATTGAGGGTTGAACTAGGTGATCTCCAGAGGTCCCTTCCAACCTTTCCATTCTATGAGTCTATGAGGAGGACCTTAAAATCTAGTGGATTCATTATATTATAAACATTTTCAAGCATTAGTTAATTTATTATCATGATGAATTTTAGTTCTGTAGCCAAGTGTTTTGCTTCAGAAGTGCTGCTCTTCTTTGCCAATGTGATAAAAATTGCAGAGACAGTTTATCTACAGTACAGATGCTTTGTACAGCATAGAGACACTACATGCGTTAAGAAAGTTGAATATTTTTATAAAACAATATAATTGGATAATCACTGACTATAGTCCTTCAATACAGTATTTGGCTTTCATAGTTATTGTTTGTTAATGTTAATGGCTTTTTAGTTGTTTAGATGGTGTTTTAATGACTGTACAGTTGCAAATTCAGATTTTGTTTCATTTTTTGTTAAATCTCAAGAAGGTATTTGGCTGAGATGAATGTAGTGATGCTTTTTCTGTAAGGAGTGAATAAGGATTGGAAAATATGATTGAGTGAATTGTAGGAGAGTGATATTCTGAGAATATCCAAAACAAGTGTTGTAGAGGGATGTAGATTTCTGAATACTATTTTACCCCATCTTAAGTAATACTTTTTTGTATATTGTGTTATGATACAGGTTGCTGTTGAAGTATTTGGCCTAGTACAACAGTTACTTCCCTCTGTGGCAGTTTTGAATCAGAAATACGCCCCTCCAGCTTTTAACCCAAATCAGTCTACAGACAGCACCACTGGAAACCAGCCAGAACAAGGTCTTTCAGCTTGTACTACCTCTAATCACTATGCTGTCGTAGAGAGTGAACATCCCTATAAACCAGCATGTGTTACACACTATAAGGTAAGCACCATGTCTAAGTTGCATACAGTTTCTTAAATTCTCTGGACATGCTTTTTTGTTTTGTAAAAATGGACTAGCTGAAAAATTGTTGCCATGGGTGATACTCATATTGTCTAATTTAGAAGACTGGGTTTCCTATATTACTATTGCATTGCTCTCTGCAGATTTCTGTGCTTCTCCAGTAAGTACAGAAGAAGCCTGTAGGTTTAGACCCCTAATGTCAGTATCTAACTTAGGCACCTACATTTGCTCAGTGTTAGATTTTTAATACTCTGTTGTGCACAGATTCTTTGGTCTAACTGTACAGATTTTGCACGTATTTCTCTCTCACTATATGTGTGTATATGTGAGGTCTGAAATTACCAGTTACAAACCACTAATAAAGCACATTAGTAAACAGTATATTGTCAGTTTTATAATCTACATCAGTATTTAGTATAACATTATTAATACTTACAGTTCTTTACTAGTAATTTATTTGTTAAAGATGTAGATGATTTAAGCGCTCTTCTCAAACTTAAATAAGATTTAATTTTTAAAAGCATAAATTATTTCTTCCTAGAAAGCAAAATAAGCAAAGAGTGTGTATGTGGAGTCCGAAAACTAAATAGACAAGTAATGCAGTTTTGATCAAAATGACTTGCATGTAAACTCTAAAGTTCCCATTTCTGAATTTAGAAGTTTGATGTCCTTCTGTAGACATTATCTAATCATATCGAGACATTCATACCTAATGCTAAAATTATGCTTTTAAAAATACCTAACATCAATTTCACTCAAAATACTATGCATTACAGTGCAGTGTAGTATAGTGTAGAGTATTCTGCCTATTTAATTACTTCATGAATTACTCTAATTTGGACCATGGTTTGGGATTGCAGAAGACTCTGAAATCCTCTTTAACTATCTTGAGTCACTTTGACTGACTCTATTAAAATAAAATTTTATTTTCCTGAAGATCAATGAAGAAAGAGTGGTTTTGTCTATCTGAGTTAAGGGCAGAGATGTAAATTACATGCCTGAGATAAATCCCTAGTGAGCTCTCTAGTGACGTTGATACCAAAACTGTAAATACAAAGGTTGGAAATCTGGAATCAAGTAAAAACTGGCGATCGTTAATCATTTTTATGCTTGAGTTGAGAAAGGAAGATATCTGCTGCAGAGTAAATAGTTACAAGCAGTGCTTCCTGAAGTGCTGATGCTTATTATCTTCATAAAAGTTTGCACAGCCTCTATGAAGCTTTAGTCTCGGCTGTTGCTGCTTTTGAAATTCTGTAGCTACATGCTGTCATACTGCAGGCCAGATTCACAAGCGTACTTCAGCTGCTTTGTACTTTTCTAGGATTGCACAAAGCAGCCATTGAATCTGACTTTGATGTTTGTATACAAAGAGGTATTTGAGAGTTAAATATTAGTAGTATTCTGTGGTTGTTTAGTTTAATGGTCCTGTATTTAAAAATGAAAACAATCACAAATGGAATCATAAACTCAAGCACTTAATCTGAACATAGCACAATACATGACTATAATTTAGGAAACATTTCAGATATATCTGGATTTTGGAGAACAAATCTTGAAAATTTGGTTAATGTTGTTTTGATATATTTTTAATTAACTGTATAGAATTGAAAAATTGAATCACTTTCATAACCTGAAATGCTAAAAAGAAAAGACAGAAAGAAAATGTGCAATTAAATGTATAAAAATCTACTTGAACATAATTGATTTTGGACTACTGCTTTGTTTTAGGTTACTTTTCCTGAATGTGTGAGGTGGATAACAATAGAGTTTGACACTCAGTGTGGCACTGCTCAGTCAGAGGATGTTCTTCGTTTACTGATTCCTGTCAGAATTGCACAGAGTCTAGGATTTGGACCAAAGCACAGTTCTGTTCATGAAAACCTTAACTCATGGATAGAACTGAAAAAATTCTCTGGATCTTCCGGATGGCCCACTATGGTGTTAGTATTGCCAGGTAATAAATATATACTGCTTAATTTCCAGTAATGTGTGGTACTAAAATAATGGAAAGACCAGTAAAAATGAATTATTAAATTAATAAGAGTTTAAATTAATTTAAATTAATCTATATAAATTATTAAAACAATGAATAATGAAAAAAATAATGAGTATGCTTTTTATGCAAATGGAAATTTTCACTACAGGAGTTTTGAATCATCATAGAAAATAAAGGTGAAAAAGTCTCAGTCCAAGCAGGCAAAAGTTTATAAGCCAATGGTTGCACGTCAGCGAAACACAATGATACTAGCTTTCTTACAATGATACTAGCTTTCTTTTTTGAAGTGTTGATTTATGTATTGCTCAAGATTTTCTTCTATGTGTTTTATATGAAGCCTAGGTTTCAGTTGTGTTTATGCAATAGAAACATACAAAATAGGAGAAACATTGAACATTTCTTTTTTTCTTCTTTTTTCTTTTTTTGTATTCTTTTGCTTCCTATAAGGCAATGAAGCACTTTTTTCTCTGGAGACTGCATCAGACTATGTGAAAGATGAAAAGGCATGTTTTTATGGTTTCAAGTGTTATGCAATTGGATATGAATTTAGTCCAGGATCTGAGGAGGTATGGAAAAAGTGAAATGACTGTAATTGAACCTATTTAATTTCCTTCTCTAAGGCTTTTTTTTTTTTTTTTTTTGGTAAAAGTAATTTTGTTTCCACTTCTGACTAAATAACATTAGCAAAATATATTTAAATGATTTTCATACAACTTTCTTTTATCAGAAAATATTTCTGCTTATGTTATTTTTGAATATTTTAAATCTGAATGTATGTTTGTGGAGAATCTTCTTCTATACATATATATGATATATCTTATATAGTTTTCTATATATAGAAACATATCTATGTATGTATATATGTTTTATATATGTGTGTATATATATAAAAAAAACTGTGACAATCTACAACTATATAGCATTGTGCTTTTATCTATTATATCAATGGATATGTTATTTCCTAAAATTCTGACCTAGTCCTCTATTCTAAATGTAAAGAATTAGTGCTTTCAGAATCACAGTCATGCATGTTTTACTGTCACTGCTAATTATGTGATAACAGAACTTCTTTGTATACTTGGAAGAATATTTTGTCGTAGCTATTTTAATACAAAATACCTAATGTGTTTTGTAATAACTTAAAAAAATAGTGTGCGCCTTGTCTTGGGAGTGTTAGGTCCATGGCCTCATGTGAACTCCACAAGTTTTGCATCTTGTTTACAGTGCAGCTGCCACAAAAGACTTACCTCATCTCATTCATGACATCTGCTCAGACTTGATCACATTCAAATTTTCAGAGCATGAGATTCTTTGAAATTTCATAGTGTGTCTGATGTGGACTAGAAGATATTTCGTAAGATTATTAGCTATGATTGTCTCATTGGCTTGAAGCAAATCAGATTTAAGGTTATTATAGATAATCTAATTAGTCTAATATTGGACAATATTTGGTTAATGCTGTGTTACTTTTGGTAGATACTATTTTTAGCTGCTTAAGCAGATACATGTTACTGGCAAGAGCTGCATTCCTGTGCAGAAACTCTTAACTCTTTCCCTATGCTAATTCTAGTTTTTTAATAAGCAGGCAACAAGGCAGATCAGGAAGCAGAAGTGACTTAAAGCTGATCTTTTCTGCTGCACCAGCTTTTATTTGTCTTGCAGTGCTCTTACAGAGAGAGTGGGGGCAATAAGAGTAAGTCAGGAAAGAGCGGGAAAGAGGCAATGCCTGCACCAATTAATAGTATGCCTTGGCCTAGGCATATGTTCTGTCATAAAGCAAATCTTTTTTTTTTTCTTTTTTTTTTTCTTTTTTTTTTAAACTGTCGTAATAAGTAATAATAGGAGTTCTCAGGAACACAAAAGTGGCTGGTAAAACCACAGTGTCCACAGAGCTTTTGTTTAGGAATAATGAACCTAATGAAACTTTGTTGAGATGAAACAATAAATACAATATGAACATCACAGAAGATCAGAGGAACAAAGTTTTCCTCTTATGAAATACTTTTAATTGTATCTTTCTTTTTTTCCTGAGGTCATAGATGATATGGAAGAATGCTTGTCTCATCTAAACTAGTGGCCCTAATACATTTATTAGCATTTTATGTACATATTTGTCAGCTACCAGACAAAAACATACCTTCTTTTTATCTCTCATTAGACTATTTTCCTAGCTACAAGGGATGATTCTCCACCTGAAGTAGCAAAGTTTTAGTGCTAATGACTGCCATTTTTACTGAGAGATTTAAGACTCAGAGTGGTACAACAGTTAGGCTGCAAAGACATACTTTGCAGTATGTCTTTGCAAATAGAAAAGGAAGTGTTACATTTTTTAAGTTACATTTTTTAAGTTACCTTGCATCGCTGAACTAAAGCCTCGACAAAAGTCACATAACAGCAATATCTATCCTTCTCATCCTCTTTAAAATAAGGTCTTTGTTCACCTTAAAGGTTCTGTAATCTGCAGGTATGGTCCAAGTCTTTTCCTTTTATGGAAAGTTAAAGTACTCCATCTTTGGCGTACCAGCTTAACTTTAAAGGACCTTAAATTAAGTGATTGGACACACCACATAAGTTTCTTATTCTTTTGAGAACTTTGTGGTCACCATTTTCTGAAGTGTTACTGCTGGCAGAAAAGGAGTATATGTTCTGGTAACTGCTCTGTTTACTGTAGTTTAAAAAACAAATTATCAATGAGACTTGATTCAGGTCAGTGCGCTTCATTTCTGCCCATCTGATTTTCCACTTCTAAAGGGCAAGCTTCCAGTACCCTTTCCTCACTGTAGTGTCTTAAGTGGCAGGCATTCTTACAGAAGTGTTTGGAAAACTTGAAGGGTGCTGTTGAGTGTGAGCATGAAGTGCATGAAGAAATCAGTATATAGATGTAGTTGAACTATTAAACTTTGTATAAATGTCAGATTTTTGCAAAAAAACTACAAAATACATGCAAAAACTGCCACCTTTTCTTCTACATAAGGAGGCCAGTTACTTTAGCAGAACTATCAGCATTGAATTAGTGGGGTCATGAGATAGCAAGGAAATGTCAGGTTTATTGGCCTACGTTTCACCTATTTTAATTGCTTGCTATTTCAGAACTTGCAGTTTGAGTCCTAAACACGTAGTTTATTGAGGGTTGGGTCTAAAAGGCATTTTGGAATTATTTCCGAATCTTGGAGAATGCAAGGTAAATCTAGGGTTACTGATTTGAAGCTCTTCACAAAACGGATTTTGACCTTAGGTTATATATTACTAGACTCGGAAGGTCTACCTAGAAAATCCATCAGATTAATGTTTTCCATCTCTTCCACTTTTCTTTCTCCTCTGTGGGAGTAATCTGTCATAGGTTTCTTGGAAGTGCTGAACATTGCACAGATTTCTTTAAAACTTAGAAGTGGTATTACTGTCAACAACATCTTCTTGTGAGCAAGTTAAAGAGGCTATGTTTGCCTGCGGTTGGTGCAAGTAGAAGGAACATATCAAATACATGTCTTTGTGGCTGGAAAGTAACTACAGCCTCCTTAGCAATATTGCTCTCTTTCCATTCCTTGCACCCAGCCTCCTTCCTACTCTGTGCTTGAAAAGGATGCATGTGGCCTAACACAAGTGGAATAGAAGAAACTCTGTTCCTTTCTCCTAAGAACAGGATTAAAAGATACTAAGGGAGGCTCTCTGTCATGTGTTTTCAGTGGCAAGCATAGGGGGAATGAGGAGGAATCTTCTCCTCTTCTCTTAGAAGGGCAGAATCAGTGAGAAGAAAAATATCTTTCCAAGGTAAAGTTGGATGGAAGAAGCTGTTAAGAGCTTCTTCTAGGATTTATAATGGAGAAAATGTAGAATCCTTTTCCTATCCTTATCTCTCCAGCTACAGAGAGGAGGAAGGAAACAGAATTTTAAATAGCATTACCTTTAAACAATATGGAAAAATGAGCTTTTATGATACCTCTCCAGCTTTGGAGAGATATTGCCATGCAATATCAGCAGCTTTTGCAGTATAAAGTTCCCTTTCTCTTTAACATTATGGACTAAAGACAGTATCTTTCTCTGATAGGAGGCTAGCATAAGCCTCGTAACCTGCTTGATAATACTCCTACCTAGTTGAAATTGTTCTAAATTTTTTTGTATTCTAGTCCACGTCACAGCAAAACATGATAGCATAAATGTAAGGCAAGCAGAGTATTAATGAGACACTTCAAACTGGAATGCAGCATTAATATCTGTTAGGATAAAGTAGTGTCAGGGAAACCATTCGATTGTGTTTTCTGAAACAATATTTTTGTTTAAAAAATTATTTAATTTTGAAGGGCATTATTCAGCTGGAGAAGGAATTGGCCAATTTAGGAGGATCATGTGCAGCAGCTTTAATGAAGAAAGATCTAGCACTTCCGATTGGTAAGTCCTCCTCAAAGAACACATTTCGTTACTTTATCATTAACTCAAGTTTGCTGAATAAATAATATCTTTCAGTCTTAATGATACTTTTACTTAGAGATGATAATGTAAAAATTAATTCTTAAAACATAATTAGTCAGCAGAGATAATAAAATAGCATTTTTCTCTGCTTACACTATTTCCTTCTTGTGTCGATGGGTAGGAGGGAAACCCATTGTCATTTAAATCTGAACCTGCTCACCCCACTCACAGATAGTGCATCAATGTGCGAGTTATATCCTACAGTTTCCTGATGGTACTTCACAGATGTGCAGGTATCTTATTTGTATTCTCTCTCACTGTTTTTATCCCTGCACTCTACACCTTTTGAATAAAAAATACCTGCAGCATTGAACTGCAAAATGGAAAATTTTATTTTTAATATTGAAAGTAGTCACTTTATCTCTAGACCTCACAGCCTAAAATATTACTGCTGTTTTTTTACAATTACCAAAATAATGCGTACAGCAGATGCAGCAAATACAAGTTTACAGTAACCCAAAGACAATTTAAGATACAAGGAAAAGTGAGAGTTTAGCAAAAATGAATGGATATAGAAACCGAATTAGAACTTTTTAATGATAGGGCCAAATTCTGCATAATAAGATTTCTACCAATAAGCATTAGTGAAATTAGGTTTTAATTTAGGATTGCAAACAAGAGCTCAAATATTGTCAATGAAGGTAGAAGAGAAGAGTGCACATTAATGAGCAGGAATGCATTGATCAGTGTAAAATTACTGTCACAAGACTTCATTTGAATTTTTTTAACCTGGTATTTTTCTTTCATATTTGAATATGCAAATCCCTTACCCTCTTGTAAGTAGGCACCTCAATTGCACTTGTAAATCTGTATTTCTCTCTCAAAAGTACAGACAATTCTGTAGGTTAGAGTGCCTTTTTCTGTTGTCCTTCCAACAATAGCCGCTTGAAATCCTTGGTTTTGTCATTAATCCCTACTGCCACTAACTTGTTCTCTTTTTGCATGTAAAAAAGAAGCAGAAATTTAAGTGCTTCTTTCTTTCATTTCTCAGGTTTTGTAGTACTTCAGTCTTTTCTCAAAAGAGGGTTTGGTTTTGTTTTAAATTAATGTTGAAACAATGTTTAGAGTAAGATAGGAAAGTAGGTGGTACATAGATTTGCTTATCTGCTTTCAGACAGAAGGAATTTCAGATGAATAACATGCAGCTAATTTACTTTTGCAGGTTCAGCAAACCTGTAAAAGAGGTTGTATGTGAACTGCAATGAAGGAATGATAGGTTCATTGACCGTTAAAGGGTTTACTGATTACAGAAGTAATTATAATTCATGCATCTCATCATTTACCTAACACCTACTCTAGCATTTCGATGAAATCTGTTAGTATTGCTGATAGTGTTACAAATACAATGACAAAAAAGCGTAAGTACGTAGTGTTTCTCTGTAAGACTGCTGGACCCTAGGAATAAACAAAATGATCAGTTGTACACAGGAGTAGTAGTGTTTGCCTATTATGATGGAAGCGACAGCACAGTCTTTTTAAGATTGTTTTCAGTTTTAGTTTTGCTTAGTTTAAGTGTTTTGCCTGATGTCTGGCCACAAAACAGTAGCAGGGTAAGAGGTGAAATTTGTTTTTCTAGAGCAGCATTTAAATGCTTTAGTACTAGCATACTTATCCTGCATTCTAGATTATTTCTCTTCTACTTTTTCTGGAAGTGAAATGATGTCCTGAGGAACCCTGTGTATTACGTGTTAGTAGCATTGCTTATTTGTAATGTAGTATGATTTCATTCACATGGAGTATCCTTTAAGGGAAAACATATGTGATCATATAAGAGACTGTCTTGTAACGCATACACATAAGAAGACCTTTCATATTGGACGTCTAAAACTTCTAAATGCTTTATTTTATAATTTTTGTAATTTTACTTGATTTCTTGTGTGTGTGTGTGTAGATGTGTACGGTCTAAAGACAGTAGCCAAAGCAAAAAATTCACACCAGAAAGGAACAGCTTCACTTAAAATTCCTGAACTTTAGCATTTAAAAATTATGCATCTGTGTCTAAACTAGTAACTCCAGCCTTCTTTCTTTTTGAAGTTAATGTAGACATCTTCAGAGGATGAGTCATTTCATCCTAAAATAAACATCCAAGAAAAAATGAAATGAATCACCCAAAGCAGGAGCCTATAGCTCCTCTGTTTCCTATAAAGATATTTTATAATGTCTAAGTCTGGGCTCATTATCTCATGCTTTGCTGCCCCAAGGTAGGTAATGTAAATCTTCATACATTTCCCAGATAATTTTTAGACATCTGGATCCAACTTAAGTGCTCTTAAAACATGGAGATTTTAAAGAAGACAGTAAGAAACTTGATTAATGTCAAGGCAGAATTTAAGAAAGGAAGATGTAAACAAGTAGATGAAAGTTCTCACCAGATATGTCTAGGAAGATTATGCAGAAGACATCATGGGGGTGAAAAAAGACTTATCTGGACACTTTCTGTCAAGAAAAATATCTAAAATAACTGCATTGACTTCATATCAGAGTTGTTTACTGTTACTGACATCCTTGTATATCCTTTCATCTTTAGCATTATTTGTATGATTGCATCTTGGTGTATTGATTTTAAGGAGGTTGTCCAGTACAAAGCAGTTCTGTGCTTTTTATTAATTTTTGTGGTGGGTATATTCTGTCTACATGTAGTCAAGTACTTGTCCAAGTTCCCCTAGCGCCATTAGGGGAAAAAAAGTGTTTTGAAAGGACACCAAGAAGGCATTAGCCTTTTTGCTCTGGAGGAAGATGCACTGGACTTGCAATTCCTTCATGCATTAGGAAAACATTATCTGTGAGAGTGCACCTAAATATTACTTGAGTACCACCTTCAAAAGGTCGCATTTTCTCATTGCTAGTTCTCCAGGATTTTAAGATACTTGTTCTAGTGAGAGATCTGATCTGTGTTTGTGATCTGACTTGAATAACAGTGTGGAATTGATTGATGTATTTAACGTTGTTATTTATTTGCTTATTTCAACTCTGTATTAGCTATTTCTGAGAACAGAATTTTTATATACTTTTAGTTCTTTCAATTTTTAAAAATACATTATAACTTTATTCTTTAGATTTCTCTTTCTCTCTTCTTACTAGTACAATTGCCTGACATGTTTCTGAGAGAGAGTAGAAATCTAGTAACTAACTGTTTTACATTTCTTTTATGTTAAAGACTGTGTTTGGCAACTCTGGTCACTGTAGAATCAGAATTTGAATTGTATTTGTGAGATGTATAAGAAAATATACTTGAGATTTGTATTTTCAAAAAGAATCATAACTTTGTAGAGTTTACCAGATTTTCAGATAGTATTATCAGGATAAGATCTTACAGGGGAGCAGCTTGTGCATAAGAAGTAAGTTCTGCTTCCTGAAAATCGTCTTCCCCTCCCAAAATCTTTCTCTGAAAATATCTAGTTACATCCAAAGTTTTGCCATACATACTGTCGTGGAGATAAGAAGATAAAGACCAAATTTTTGTTTTATGTAAATTGCATTGTTTATTTGCTTGTTCACTGAACAACACAATATTGCATGTTTAGTGTGTTACTTGAAAGTGTTAGCTATTCATTAAGGAATATTGAATTAATCTTTGAACTTCTGAATAAACAGTGTTGTCCATCATCTTACAAATTTAAACTTGGTAATATAAATGGCTTTACTAAACAGAACTGAATTTCACATTCTATACTAAGTGGATAAATGTCAGTATTATTTTTATGAAAAACTTTTGTTTATATTTTTACAGCAGGTAATGAATTTGAAGAAGATCTTGAGATTCTTGAAGAGGCTGCTTTACAGGTATACAGTTGCTTTATTAACAGGCATAATTTAAGAGTTCTGCCCTAAATTTTCAAAACTAGTAGCTCTTTTTTTTTTTTTTTTTTAATCTCTGTTTCTCTCTTTCTGTTTCTGGCTGCCTCATAATTCCTTGTGCGGAATATGAGCTTTTAAAATCGGAGAGCTGCTTACATTGTCAGAAGCATGCCATTTAAATTGTTCTATTCATGACAAAAAATATTAATCATTTGTGAAAATGCAGCTTTTCCTACTTAGCTAAACAAGAATTATTAAATGGATGTCACTGCCTCTTTTTGGAGACAAGGTAGATGGGAATATTAGTAGGTATCCCTTTACAGATCTTTTTAGCTCTTTTATTCATATCACAGAGTAGTTAGGTCTCTGTGGAAAGTAGATTCGAAATGAAATATTGGCTGAGATGTAGAATTTTGATCCTAAGGTACATACAGAACATTTTTAGTCATTGGCTGAAAAGTGAAAGTTTTCAATAATGGAACCCTGTTTACTATTTCATGGTCAATTAATGGATCTGTTTTCAAGTCCTCATTGATAAACTGATAATGCGTGATTCAGAAAGAATTTTCAGTTGACTTTTAGATCTAGAGTATTTTGTGTAAATAGAATATAATATTATTCGCCAGTTTATTTAAATTCACTTATATATTTCACAGAGGCTATCTTGAAAGAAATACTTTTTATCCAGAGTGTCCTTTTTAAGGCATAATGGACATAGATCAAACATGTGAAAGCAGGACATTCCGGACTTGATGTGGAACTATTTAAATTGTATATATAATCTCAGAAAATCTTAAAGAAATCAGCATTTATATGAAGTCTTTCTGATAATAAAGGTGCCTAGAAAAAAAAAATGCATAAATATCTCATAGGAAATCAGATGGGTAAATATATTTGATTACCTTCTGGCTTAGCTGTTCTGATTTAACAATGCATTTTAGGTGCTACCAAAATTAATGTTTCACATATCTTCATAATTGTAGAAATAAGATAGCTTTTTCAGTTGAACAGTGATGTTTATGAAGTCCCAAATAATATGATTGCAGTTGTTCTGAACTGATGATTAATTTCTTTGTTGTGATGGTAGTCGGCACTGGTCAGCACTCCCTGTTTATGGCCCATAGCTGACGATGAACGATAAAGCAGTTTTCATATTCTTTCTCTTCTAATTCGCATCAAGGCGTGTATTTTCAGATTTAGTTACTACTGTACTCGCTGGAGAAATGTGCTAGTCTATAGTTATAGTAGGATACCACTGCATATGTTTTTGTTACCTTAGTTGTCAGGATGGTAAAACAGAAAGCATCTGGGAGGAATCAGCTGTTGACTGAAAAATGAAAGAAACATCTTTTCAGTTGACTGTTCTTGGCCCCACTATGTGCTAATTCAAAAAGTGAACTAAGAATGTATATGCAAGTGATGGATTCATTTTCTCTTTTAGTTCAATCTGTTCAATATTTTATACAACTTTCATATATAGTATACAACCTTTCTCTCTCCTTCTTGCAAGGAAGAGATTTGTTTTAATTTGTCTCATCAAAAATCTATTTCTCTAAGGTGTATGTCCAACCTTTTAGTTTTTTGTGGGGACACTCCCACTGACCACATTTCAGAAGCTCTTTTTCCTTCTGGTCACAATTCAGCCGCTAAGGATATTCATAACATGAAAGTACATGTTAATTTATTATTTTTTCCAGAAGTCCTCCTTCAACTCAAGCTCATTTAATCTCTTCTAACACAAATTATGATGCTTCCTAAACTGAGAAGACAATACCAGAGGAAATAGAAATAGAGTTTTCTTTAAAGCTTCTACATATAAAATACTGAAAATGTTGTTTTCTTGCCTTCCTTTCCTCTTCCTCTCTCCCACAATCCCCTCAAAAAAGGTGTGCAAATCTCACTCTGGCATTCTTGGTAAAGGCTTGGCACTATCTCACTCCCCTACTATACTGGAAGCTCTTGAAGGAAACCTTCCACTGCAAGTACAAAGCAATGAACAGTCATTTCTGGAGGACTTCATTGCTTGTGTACCAGGATCAAGTGGAGGACGACTAGCAAGGTAACAATTTCTGTGCTGCATGAATAAAATCATTACTTTGTGGTTTTAATGTGTAAATTTTGTATCAAAATAGAAAAAGTTTAGTTTGATGTTAAATTTTAAAAACTGCACTCTTGCTAGTCCTAAGCAACTATCTATATAATTTTACAAATTATGTCAATTATTATTTAAATAAAGCTATTTGGCCTTATTGTTTCTATTAATATATTAGGGAAAAGAACTGAAGCGTTCAGACCTTCTGCATCCCTTCTTAGACAAAGTTCATATTTGTATAGCCTATGAATTAAACTTGTTTTGTGGCTAAAAGAGATTTTAATATTAAGTGTTTTTCTTTCTTGTAGATGGCTTCAGCCAGATTCATATGCTGATCCTCAAAAAACATCTTTGATTTTAAATAAGGATGACATTCGATGTGGCTGGCCAACTGTTATTACAGTACAAACAAAAGACCAGTATGGGGATGTTGTTCATGTCCCTAATATGAAGGTAATTACAATAATCTTGTCTGTTCCTATACTTGCCTTCTTTTAATAATAATTTAACGAATTAATTTTAGTATTGTAAATACTCCACAGAATACTCTTTGCATATTGCACAAAGCAGCGTTCTTGAATTCAGTGTAGTTGGTGAGACCTTCTTGCCTCTACATCCACAGAATTGTTAAATTCCCTGTTATGCTAACACCATTTAATGCAATCTGATTTGTAATGACATGTATGCCTGTTGGAAAAACCTACTATAGAATATATTTGATGATGATTATGTATGAGATGGTGAGAATTCATTTTTATTTGTAAGCCAAGAAAGCATATAATAAATTGTAAACTGAGTGAATGTGATTGAAAAGAGAATTAGAAGAGCATTGCAGAACCATTTTAAAGTCACTTTATTTTAAGAGTACAACTGCACTTCTCCCTTCCTCATTTCTGATATTTTGAAGTTTCTGTAGTTAATGAAATTTAAAGAATAACTGGCAAGGTCTGGAGTTCTTGATTTTTTTGCTTCACCTTCAGTTAATTGCTGATCTTCATGGCTGTTGAAGTGCTGGAAAGGAAGTGTTCCTGACAGCCTCAGATAGAACCTGCAACCCCTTGCAGGCTTCTTGTGGTAAAATCTATAGGATCCATATAAAAATTGGCTGCTTGGTTCTATCTAATTAAGTAAACAACAACAACAAAAAAGTGAACACCAAATGCTATTCATATAGTTTTAATAAATTAGTTTTCATCCATGTTTTAGATTCCACTATTACTCTGGAGTAGTACAAATGTTTTCAAGACTTGACTTTGCTCAAGTTGAGATATAAATGAAATAGCTTATAACAAGATACAAAGGCATAATTCCTGCCAAAAGAGTTCTGAGATCTACTCTTTGTATGTGATGTGAATTATCTTACAGTGGACTATAAGTTCATTAATGAACAGTGAGTTTATAACACTAACATGAGGTTCTTCTTAGTCACAAACACACCTTCAGTGAAATTGAAATGTGTGATTATTGACTTAAATTTGTAGTAGAGGAAGTAAAAAGGTGAGTAGTGATCCTAATCTATCAATCAGGAGAAGGATTTATCATAGTATGCATATCAAAATAGTTGCTGTTTTAGTGACTATTTTCTAAATTAATGTATTAAAGTAGCAGAAATCTTAATTTAATCGTTCCCTTAGATTCATTCAGCATGCAATGCACTGGTTTAACTTGTAGTATATTAAATTAAATTCTGATTAACGACATTAGAAATCTACTGCAATTAAACACACTTTATTGCTGATTTTCACTGAGTAATGTGTAAACTTACTTTTAAGATGATTAGTCTGTTCTTCCCCAGAAAACTAAGTACAGCTGACTCTCTGTTACCTGCAGTAATAGAAGTCTGTGGTACCTCAGGGGAAAAATCAAATCAAAGATGCATTAAAAAGACACAATATAAAGGTATGGTAGGGTGATTCTTTGTAGAGCTAATCAAGATCCAGTTTGGCCATTTCTGAGCCAGATTTAAGAGGCCCTGGTGTCTCTCTGAAATGTATGCACTCATTTGGAAAGCTCTTTTGCACTTTGTAGCATTTTCTGTTGTGGGAAAACTTAGCTAGGCATACAAGAATACATGTTGTTTTCTAGAGAGTGCTTTGGGACAGGCATAATTGGCACAAAATTAGAACTTAACCCTGCTGGCCCTTACTGATCGTGTACAAAGCCACTTGAATGCTTCCCTCCTGTTCTACATTCTTAAGTTCTGAGCTGAGATGCTTCACTTGGTTATGCAAAGAGTTAAGTATAGACTCATAGGTTTCTGACACATGACTGGATTTATAGTGAACGTGTTACCCACTCTGTCACTGTACCTTCTCAAATGTAAAGAAAGTGTGAGTGTGTTTTCTCCCTAAATCATTTTCTGTATTGCACATGTTATTGCAGGTAGAGGTCAAAGCTATTCCTGTTTCTCAGAAAAAAACATCTTTGCAACAAGAACAAGCTAAAAAGGTGCAACGAATACCAGGAAGTCCTGCAACAGCTGCTTCCCCTAGCACTGATATGACCTTTGGAGGACTTCCTTCACCAAAACTTGACTCCTCTTATGAACCAATGATAGTAAAAGAAGCTCGGTATATTGCTATTACAATGATGAAGGTAAACTACTGTCATTTGTGCAAGGTAGCTGTAAAATACAGTATTCTAAGTGTGTATGAAGTTGTGCAGAGGGGAAGGAAAAAGGTATACTTCAGTTTGATGACAAACTAAAAAATGAATTGCTTAGTTACAAATTGCCTTGATTATATTTATTAAGTGCAGGAGAAAACTGTGTGTATCAAAAGGGGCCAATTGCCTAAACTATAAACAGTTAGGAGCCAAATTAGAATTTAAAAAGACAAGTTGTATCTTTGATTTTAGTTACACTGATTAACAAACCAGCCTGAGCTAGAGGGGAGAGAAAAACCGCTACTGAAACAGAAAAAAATACTAAACCTGTATACCCACATAGGGTTAGAGTGTTGATATGAATCTGTGTGTTAAACTGTAAGTGGTAAACATAGGAAAAAAGATACGAGCTCAGCACATTAAAAAGATCGTGCAAATGAGTTCTGTAGGAAAATATTAAGCAGAGTCTATTGATATTAGCTATTGTCAAATGGGACAGCTCAGAGAGTTTGCAGGCAACAGTTTTTAAAGATGTGGCAGGTGAAAACTGAACAACTGGTATTGATTTGAATATCAAATCAATGGTGTTGGAATCTATGGGGTTAACATATATGCAGTAGATTGGTGCTATTAGAGATGTGAAATTCCCCCACCCCCAACTAACTAGGAGAGTAAGATAATAACTAGGATATGTTAAGATAATAACTAGGATAGATAAGATAACTTAATAACATGATTAATCAGGAATTAGAGAAGAATAATAAGTATTATAATCAATGTGAATTTATGGGGAAAATGAACAAACTAACATTTTTTAATGGTTACAGACTTGTTTTCTGCAGATGTTAATACTGGAGCAGCTATATGTAAGGAAATCAACATAGTAAATAGCAGCTTAATGAATCAGTGAAAGCAATGTGAAATCAACATGGTGTAAAACAAATGGTTTAAGAACTCACTAAATCACTTGTCTGAAAATGTATTTACAACTACAGAATTTGCGTCAGGGAGACAAGTGGATTTAATTTTGATTCTACTGGGGGTACTGCAAGGACCAGTTCTTGACTTGATATATTTTCCGATGACTTGAGGAAAAAATATATTATTTACTCAAAGTTAAGGCCAGGTGGGTTTTCTAATCATGTTTATACACAGGCATATGCTGCTTCTTCTTTAGTAACAAGTATCAAACCTGCTTACACAGCTGTTATGGTGACTCACCTTATAACCCATTAGATAATCTGCAGTAATTGACTATGGAGCAAGAACAAAGTATCCAGGGATTAATCTTCAGAGCTGATGTACCCTTTGGGTGAGGAATGTTTGATATTAGCTAGTTGACTTGTAATCATCTTTAACTTACATCAGGGTAAAATAAAGTGAAAATGCAAGTAGTCATTGAAAGTTGTCCTAGTAGATAACAGTACAAATGTTTGCAAAGGTGAAGAAGTAGAAGAAAATTACACACCTAGACAAATACAAAATGTGTCTCTCTTCTTGTTCAAGCATGCTTGACTTTTGTGTTTAACACCTTTTTGTGGAGTCTTCTCAGAAGTTCCTTCAAAATCAGTCTTTTCCATCCAAAAATTTCAGCTACCTTTTTTCTTCCATTCAGCAGAGTTGATATTTTGCTATTTATAGTAAAGACTGTCTGATTGTCCTCTCAGAAATACAACTGTGCTGTTACCTGCAGCGGTTGGTTAGTTTATTAACAACTTACTGATTCAAGAAAGTGTAAAAATTCTCTTCCACTTCCCTCCCTGCAGTACTTAGCACACTCGTTTCAGTGTAAAATGCAAACATTCAGTGACACTTCTGTTTTATATCAACATGCATGTTGTATCAGTACCTGATGGAAACATCCAAACGTGATTAGAAACTGTAGTTTATCACTACTTTTGAAATAAATCGTGACAGACTTGGAAACTGATCCCCCAAACCATATCTCTTATAGAGACTATAATGGTTAACCTATGTCAGGTGTGCTCAAGTTTTTATCTCATCTCTTTTCCCTCTGTTACTTTTGATAGAACATGGGAATCTGATAACTCAGCAATCATTGAGGCCTAGAGATAATCCTTGCTGAGATACTTCCTGCACTTCTGGGACGAATATTATCCACTTTCTGAGGCTTTTCAGTGAAGACATTTCACAAGAAACTGAAAGAATGACAGGCTTTTTTCTAGTGGGAATCAACGGAAGTATCACCTCTAGTCACCTCTGTTAGTGACTGTAGCATGAATTGCTAGGTATTCTGGGCATTGTATTTTCTGACATCATCTTCCCTCCTCTTCAGATAGAGGCTTTAAAGGTTGTGGGGCCAGTCAAGACAGCGGTGGCTGAATGCAGTTCTTACTGTAGAAGGCATACACCTGTTGGCAGGTCATGAGATATAGGATGTTTCAGGAAGATAGGGAACTCCTTTTTTTTTTTTTTTTTTAACCTGTTTTTACGTGTCTAAACAGCTTGGTAAACAGAGTTTCAAGAGGATCTTTTATTGATGAATATAAAGATGTTTGATTGCTCTATGCGAATGACTAGAGCTGTGTTCACTGCTGACATTTACAGTTTACAAGGACAGATTACAGAAACTTTTGGAAAAGTCCTAGACCACAGACAGCTCAAACTACAAGCTCCAGAATCTCAGGGATTTTCAAATATTGGTGGACAGACCCCAAATTTTGTCAGAACCCAGGAAACTGCATTGCTTAATCTTTGAACTGTCTCTAATTTAATCTGCTGGGAGAGTAGTGAAATCTAGCTTTTGCAACTGGTATATTGTAATCTGTATACTTTACGAATGCCATATGGATTTTTCCCAGCTGTTCACTAGGATGATTTCTAAATTTCACTTCAGCTACTTAGTAATCTAGCAGTGTTCTCTAAACTTCTCACCCCCATGTGCAAAACATACGCATGCACTCTATATTTCAATTTAAACAGTGGTTATTCAAAAGCTTGCTTTCTTTTTTGTTCTGTGAAGCATCTTCAGATTATCATGATTTGTTTTATTTCTGAGGCTGTGGTTTCAGAATAGTTTAGGCTTATCTAAGAGCTCATCAGTTCTACAATAATCTGATTCATCTTCCGGAAGGCACATGTTTTGGCAGCTAGACTGCAGAATTAAACAGACATATACTACTCACTTTTTTAAGGTTAGTTTTCTGCTGTCATAGCAGATTAACTACAGATACTGGGGTGCTCATGGGAGGTCTCCAAGAAGACAGTGTCACACTCTTCTTTGAGGTGCACAGGAGAAAGGATATGTGGCAGTGGACACAATTTGTGAAAAGAGAAATTCCATTTAGATATGAAGGAGAAAAGTTGCAATGCGAGTAGTCAGACACTGAAATGTTTGATTTCATCATATAAGCAATATATATCTTTCTCATATATATACATTATATATATATATATATATATATCTCGTACCTAAATAATTTAAAGAATAAGTGAAGGTATTTTTTCATTAAAGTCTGTCTATATGTGTGTTTGTTTCTCTTTTTGTATTTTGAAATGCTTTCTGGTTCCCTATGCAATGCTTCTGGTAAATGTAAAGTTAGACTTCTGTGTTTTGAGAAAATACTCCACTTTTATTTTTATTCACGACAGTGTTGTAATTGATAACTGTTGATACAATGTTTTTTATTTCATCTATTTATAGGCATATGAAAATTATTCTTTTGAAGAACTACGCTTTGCTTCACCAACCCCAAAGAGGTAAACATTAAAAACTACCCTATAAAAGAGACTAAAATTAAAATATCCCGTCAATTCTGCTTATGCCTGGAGCCACAAGCCTCGATTGCAGAGAAATCTTGGCTAAGTAAAAATCTGTAATGTATTTTCACTACTGAAAATGGTCTAATTTATATATTGTTTTGTTTCCTTAGATTTAGAGATTCTTTTTAAAATCTTGCATTCTTAATTTTTCTAATGTTTATTGCTTATTTCTATTATCCAGTTTCTGAATGTGATCTTTCATCATGTGCTATAAATATGTGTGACATAGAAGGTTGTATCTTCATAGGAAATAATTTGGAAATAATTGTACAGGAGGAGACAAATGGTATTTAGATTTTTCTGGAAGAAAACAACAGAATAGCTTCTAAGTTAAGTGTTACAGATGATTTTCAAGAAGCCAATAATTACTTAATGATTTCAATTCTGTTTTGTTTATGCCTAGACCCAGTGAAAACATGTTGATCAGAGTCAATAACGATGGTACATACTGTGCAAACTGGACTCCAGGAGCAGTTGGACTGTATACCATTCATGTTACTATAGATGGCATCGAAATAGGTACTCAATTTTAACTATACTTAAGCAGAAACTATTATTACATTGTGTGCCAGGGTATGCATAGGTTTCTTAGTGCTCATAATGTTTATTATTAAAGTTTGTAACAAAACCTAGCACTCACATTTTGGCCCAAAAGTCTTAATTCCTTCTTCTTTCTTAAAAGAAAAAAAATCACAATTACTCTCTTACTGAAATAAAGTTGTATTTGGAAAACATTTATATATAATGTGGTTAGACTACAAGAATAGTAGAGTATCTTATTTCCTACTCTTTATGTTGCTTTGAGACGTTTAGGACTGTAAGAAAAATCTCCTGTTTCAGCTGAGACTGACTGGGATGTATAGCTGAAGGGAAAAAAAACTGATGAGCCTAAGAAAAGGGGAAATTGTTTCTGACCAAACAGGAGTAGTGTAATTTCTCCTGTGGAAAATTGAGAAAATGTGGTCTTAATTGAGACTCTCAAATATTTGTAACAATTTTAAATGCTTTAGCTTTATTCCTTGCTGAAAATCTTTTGGCTGGCTTGCTGATCTTTGAGACTGTAGTGTGGGATAGTTTATATGAGTTAGGATGAATACCTGTTCAAAAAGGCCTGTATGTGGAATTGTATGTAAAAATTCAGCATCTGAAATCAAAAAGCGAAAGAAGCCTCAGAATATGTTTCATATTACCTGTAATGTTACAAAAAATAAACCTATTTTATGGAAGCTTTGTGCATATTAAAAACAAAGAATTTAACTGTTACAATCTTTTGAGACTGCTAATCAGACAGAGGTGAACACAAAACAAACCTGACCCAAGTTGGTCCCACTTTGAGTGGAGGAGGGAGAGCCACATAGATGAGGTTTGGACCGCTACAGGTCACTTTCAACCCAAATTATTCTGTTTCTCTTCTGTGATCTCATATCACTTATTCATAAATACTGGGTAAATACACACACACACTTATGTATTTATATATATTAGAAGTGTCAGGAGATTTCTTAAATCACAATGCAGTTTCTACTTTTCAATATTCCTTACAGCAGGCTTAGACCGAGACCTCTAGAAACCTTTTCTTTATTTGTTTGTGAGCCTAATAGATAGCTTGTGTACATACTTAACACAGTTTTTTTCCTAAGTATGTCTACAAATGTACACTCTCATTCTCCTCCTCTACCTACAATAGTAATTATAAACAGCCCTGTCTAGATATGCATAGACAATACCTCTGCCATGTTTCATATTATAAAATGGACTGATAGTAGATCTTTCAAGTGCTGGAAGGAATTCAGTTGCCCTTTGAAATTGGTATATAGGGCACTGTAAGATGATGTACCAGGACCTCTGAATGGCCTAAAAGGCTATCACTTGTTTTAGACCTAGCCTACAAATGCCAAACTTTGGGGGGGTTGAGATTTCCTCACTGGGGACTTTATCTTAAAGTTGAATAGAAAGCAAAACCTTAGGCTTCAGAGCTGACGTAGCAGCTAGGTCAGTACTGTCAGGGTCAAGACAGAAGAAATGACAGCCCATAGTGGATGTAGATACTGGGGTTTATTTAAAAAGCAACATGATTAGAGCTTTTATCCTACTTGGTTATTTCACAGGTTCACTTCCTCCCTCCCATCTCAGGAGGCAGATTGATGCTGGCCCGGAAAGGTCAGACAGTCATGTCAGTTTGCATTGCATGTCATGTGCAATTGCTTGCAGTTAGCTGTCTCAGAGGGTACTGGGCATCCCCTGGCATTTGTCTCTTCACATCTTTCTGATCCCCAGAAGCTTCCCCCACTTCCAGGATCCTGCCTCCAGTCAGGATCTTCACCCTCTTCTTTCCATACCCTCCTCTTCTTTCTGAGACATTCCTTTTCAATAATCCTTCTTTTTGGCCTATTTCTTTTCTGGAATGCCAGGCCCTCAGTTTTCCCAGTCTAAATTGCTCTATGCAGAAGCACGACAGTGATTAGTCTCCTAGTTGGAAGATTCAGGACATGCCACTTTAGTTAATGAGGTACCAAAATACATAACCAGCTCATATCAGTTGCAGTTAGCAGTGGACTTGGGTGTTCAAAAGTCTGATTTCAGACATTCATCCATGGGCATAGACACATGTGCCTGCATCCACCCACACCAAATTATCTGTTATCACCTAGTATTCACAATTTAAGCATTTTTTTCCTGTGATATTCCACCCCATGCTTCTGCATCTAGACTATTTAGATATTATTATTGTAATGATGTAGAGTCATTTGGTTAACAAATTGTGGATATTACTCAGGCTTTAACTTACTGTTATGATTGGATTGTTAGTTCAGTTTCAGATGCAAGAAGGATCAATTCAGTAGCAATACTTCAGGCATCAATTTTATGGATTAATACCTCGCATATGGAATTTATAGTCTGATTTGTTAATTCATTTACCTGATGTAATGTATTAAGCAATATTTCAGATCTAGAGTTGAGGGTTGCACTTTTCAGTCTTAACATTGTTATGAGACCTTTCTATCTGCATAGTGCTTTTGGGTGGGCTTCATTCTATGATTTTGTACCCCTCAGACTGTGTTGACCCGCTATAATGAGATCCACACGGTTAATATGATGACTATACTGCAATATATCGAACAGTATGTGAGTGCAGTACTTAGCAACATCTGCTCTTGCCTCACAGGTGTTCTGGAGCAGATGTTACAGTCAGCAGGCTGTAAGCACATAAAGTTAGACTATGCTTAATACAATTAGTGTAAACAACATTTCAATTGAGTGCATTTTCTTGTCTAGCAGTTCTGCAGCCTTGAGGGTACAATTCCAAGAATGACCTTTTCTTTTTAAATGTACAGTAGACTCATGATTGGATGGTATTTGATTGATTATAACCTTGGGGGTTGTTTATTTGTTCATTCATTTTTTGACTGTTTTATCAAATCAGTCAAATTTCCTGTTAGTCCTACAGGTAATATGGTGAATAGGGTAGCAAAGGTATTGAAGGCCTCTCGTGGTTAGGCCCAGATCTCATAGGAAGTTCTATGTGAGTTTGTCAGCAATTCATCTCTCAGTGCTGTGCAACGCCTTTTGTAAATACATAGTGATTCTCAAATACGTGCAAACACAGATACATGTAAGATTCATGGTTCAATATCTACGAGATAGAAATGGGATAATCAATTTTCTGTGTTACTTATAGAAGATAAAATTAATAAAAGATTGTTTTAATCATTATCTTTGTTTCCCAAGCTGAAACATTTCGCTTCATAGAGGCTTCCAGTGTACTCAGTCATGTTCTCTCTGGTTCTTTGTCAGCTGGTTCCCTGTCTTCACTATATAAATAAACAAATATACACTTCAGTTTAAATCAGCAGTTGTTACATTTCTACATAGAGTTTGCCATCTTTTTCTCTTTCTATCTTTCCTTTAAAGGGAAGGTGGTTTTTTTACTTAAGAACATGCATTGCATAGGGTCAACTTTTAGAAATACTAGAACACTGCTGTTAAGCTTGGTTATTAGACAAATGTGAGTATCCTCTAATACTTATTTATACCATATTGCTTCAGTCTTACTCCTGTTCTGGTTCAGTCTTAATATCTTATCGCTATCACCTCTCAAGCCTTTGAATACTCATGCTTAACTGAAGTACTGACAGTACTGATTTTCCCCTCTGTTTCAAACCTTTTACCTTCTTAGTACCACTCCTGTATTCCTTCTCACACATTTGTTTAGAAGAACATTACTGAAACCAACAGTTTTATTGCTAGGTCTGGCATCTTCTTTTCAAGTTGCTGCTCTTCAAAGGATCACCCTTCAAAATGAAACAAGTAGACTTACTAAGGTCACCAGGTACTACAGTTCGGCTTTAATTGTGACTGCTGAAATAATTTCTCTTAAAATTACCCAAGGTTACATCCGTTACTTAACTTTGAATTGTTTCTCTACATAGATTTTTCTTTATGATTAGAGATTTTTTTACTATGTCTTGGGATATTTTCCAGCCCATTCTGCTTTTATAATACTGTTGGTAAGATGCTATCTCTTTATGTTATAGGCCTTTTCTTGTTGTATTACTGTGCTTCTAAGGCTCTTACCCATTTACTACATTGTTGTGATTAGCATCTGCAGCAGGACAATCATGTATTAGCTATCATCTGACCAGAAGCTTTGACTTGCCCACCTTAAACATTTAACTTTTCACTGCTCACAGTTCCTTGAAATGTTACCCATGCAGATACCATTAGGATGGAAGATTACCTGATTAATAATGCTTGTGTGCATAATGTGTGACAGATATTTAGGAGGAACATTAAATGATGTATCTGTAGATATTCTCATATGAAGGTTCAAATATTGGGAAAGTAATACTTTGCATAATTAAGTACATGCACATGTTGCTTATGTGAGACAGATCAGTGAATGGTTATTTTGTGTGCTCTGAGTTATAGTACAGATCAACTATAGTCATCATTTGACTAACATATCCCCTTACAATGATTTTTCTTGATCTTTGTTTGCTTATAGATGCTGGTCTAGAAGTAAAAGTAAAAGATCCTCCAAAGGGAATGATACCACCTGGAACCCAGCTTATTAAACCAAAAGCAGAACCTCAGCCAAACAAGGTTTGGAGAATTAAAACACATACATATTTTAGTAGTCTTTGGGTGGGGTTTTGTTGTTGTTTAGTACATGCTTTATCATGTTTTAGTGGTGCAGAATCAAGTGTATAAGTAAATCACTTTAATATACTGAATACATATAAAATGAAAGGTAGTCTTTCTGTTTGTTCATTAATAAAACTGAGAAATCGTGCAGAAACCACCTTTCTCTTGGTTTGTCACACAAGCATTGTGCAGCCACTCTGAAGAATACAGACTGCATTATGCACAATTCTTAGTTCTTTTTATTTGGTATTGTACTATAGTATGAAAAGGGAAAATAGCTTTGTAAAGATCTTGTTTGTCCTCTGATAAGGCTCTTTTTTTTCAGTGAGTATAAAACACTGTATGACTTTAGTAACATCTATCTTAGAATTACCTACTTAATTTCAGCAAGTCCTGTCTGTAGTTTTTGACTTCTCCATTTGTCCCAAAGAACAAATTAGGGAAGAAAGCTGAAGGGTGGCAATGCTTTAAAGAAAATGCTCAGATAGGAGAACAATCCCTACTTTCCCTGAGATGCTAAGGAAGTGATATCCAGCAAGGTGTTGCATCTTTTTTTCATGGAATTAACTTGTATTAGAAGATGTGGAATTCTGAAATACCACAAGATTATCCTCTCTGACTTATTAGAACAAAGGTGGACTATTTCCCTCTAATATCTAAGCAGAACATTATAAAGTATACATGTTACAAAATGTTCAAAAAGGATAAAATATTTGCCAACGTATTACCTATACAGCGTACCTTGATCTATTTCTTTACCAACGTTCTGGATAATCTAGAGACAATAACTTTATTATACAGCTCCCCAGTCCATAAATTGATCGAGTGTCTGCTTCTGCCGCTAACAATGTTCACCTGCCTGTATCCATGAAAGATCTTGCCTCCCTTACCACGGAAGAAAAAATAAATAAATTTACCTTGAGCTTCCAAGCAGCTTTTGACTCCTTACTGCTTTTTTTTTTTTTTAAAAAAAAAAAAATCATTTTTAGGCTTTCTCCTTTCTCTTGTGATTAGGTTAGCTCTTCATGACTTCCTGGTTACGCTATTAACCTAATTAAAACTTCCCATTCCTGTTGGATGAGATTCATCTCACATAAATTAATGATATCTCATCTAAGCTCATCATCATATGTGTCATTCGCAGTCATTGAAGTGAAAGAGACATCTGCTCCAGGGTGAGATAAATTGCTGGCTGGAAGTACCTTTTATGTTTTCAGTTACTGAGAGGGGAATCTAGGTGCCTGGCTCATTTATGATAGCTACACTTAGTCTCATCATACTCACTGTGACAGTTATGAATACTTGACCAAAGTTAGATCATTGATATTCTGAGATATTAGCTAGTGTTTAATCATCTCCCTGTGTCTTTCTGCTTGTGTGTCTTGGTTTTTTGTTTTCAGTTGTAGGCTCTTTAAAAGAAGAGCCATCTTTCTGTCCTGTATACCTAGTGTCTGTAGAGCCTTCATCCATGATGAGGATTTATTGGTATTGCAATAATACACTAGATTTTTGTGGTAAAGAATTTAATTAGTTATCTTTGTTCTATGTCATAATAAATCTCATAAACAGGTTTGAATAATTCTGTGTGTATGAACAGTATTAAAAATAATACAGGAAGGTAATTATTCTGCTCCATGCTTCTGAAGCCAAGAATGCAAATTACACACGTATCAGTCAAAGGTGGTCCAATATACCAAATCCTGTTTAATTGAGAGGAATGGGCTAGTGAAGCTCCGGAAGCTTCTTCCTCTTCTTTCCAGCCTTAAATTTCAGGTAGTTATAGCCAAAGGACACTAAGAGTACATTCTCAGTGGTGATCTGTTCTCAACTCAGAATATTTTTATTGAACCTGTGGAGCATTCCAGTTTTGAGGTCAAACTTGTTTTAATCTCAAGTTGAAAGTGTCTGATATATCATGATTGTCTTTATTCTCCCTTATTTGAAATGAGATGAAAATCTGACTGTCAAAATTGATAAAGCAGTTTACTATAGTTACCTGTTTCCAGCCTGGAGCATATGAGTAGTAAGAACTGCTATTCCCTTACTGTCTGTGAAATTCAGATAAACTAAGTTTGTAGTAAATACCTGCCAAATCCTATTCAGGGAAACATTCTCTCTCAAGTTATGTAATGTAAGTTAGGGTATTTGGAACAACTACAAGAAAGCAGCCCTACTTTAGCTGAAATGGAATGGGCAAGGCACGTACCCATGTGATTGTATACTAACAGATTTTGATGGTTTCTTCTGTCTGCGTGATTGGACAAGAAGCTAGTGTCAACTGCAAAAAACAGAAAAGCTCTGGGCAGGATATGGTTTTTTTACCTCCCTTCCTAGGAAGGTAATGCACTTGTTAAGGTATCCTGTACAACACACCTTTTCGTGCTGCAAGATGTACCTGTTTTGACATTCACCAAATAGGACAGCACAGTAACAGAGCTCTTGCAAAGCACTATGCACTGTTTATATGTGTATGTATATATATGTAAAAATACATACACATACATATGCATGTATGTATATGTATATAATGTATATATTTATATATATACACACAGACATACATGTGTATAGGTATGTATGTGTGTATACGTATGTTCATTGCTCTGCCTGTCTGCATTAGTCACTTCTTTCAGGCTAAGCCCAGTTTTGTTTGCTCCATGGAAGAAGTGACTGGCAAGTTGTTAGAGAGTTATTCAACCACTGTGCCATAGGGAAATGTTTAAAACAAAGAGAGTCTATATCAAAAAGAGTGACATAATTACAGGCAAAGGAGAATTCTTTATCTGTGTTTTCTAGTATTCCCTTAGACAGTCTGTTAGTCAATGTGATCCCTAAACAATCTATATTTACAGTTTAAGGTTTACTATTAAATAATTAGTTGCTACAAGGAGGGAAAACACTCTTTCCAGGCCTTTATATATTCCTAAATCTGATGTGTGAATTCTCCTTTCTCTTAATTCAGGTTTTTAATTGAAGCTCTAACTAACCCATCATGATTCCTGGAGCCCAAAATTTTGGGATAATAATGCAGCACCCCCTAATTTGCATGGCTTTGTTTATAAGCTTGTTTATGTTGGGATTGCTGTCAGCAGTGATTCAGCATTGTATGTTTACAAAAACCTTGGAAGTTCTTGGACATAGCAGTTAGTTTTGCCTGTTGAAAGAAATCTAAATTCTTGGAGTAACAGGATTGCTGCTAAACAAAACTTCACACATTTGGGAGTAGAATTAAATTTGAAAATTCTAGTATTTATATGCTTCTTACCTTTTATCAATTTTTTTTTCAGTTAAGCCATTTTCCAGTGAAAATTGTCTTTTTTAAAAAAACTCTAGCCTTTAAGATAAATACAGTTTCTTTAAAAAAATGAATTAATGCACTTCATCTTTAGATTTCATTACCTTTTCCTGAGTTGATTCTTTCCTTATCATTTAGTGCTATAGGTTGAGTAAAAGATTATTTTTATGTTATTAGTTGATACCCTTTTCAGTTTTACATGTGGAAATAGCCTTCCAAAAAAAAGTTTTGTACAACACACACAGAATATATGAATCTCTTAAGCCATCTTTTTGGTTTTGGAAATTCAATTTCTGGTTTTACTTTTGGTCTTTGATGGGTCAGGTGCCCGATAATTTGTTTGAATGGCAAAGAAATGATGGTGAAAAAACAACCTCGAGATTTTAGGTATTGTAGTACATCAGACTAGCCACAAGGAATGTCTGATCTAACCTTCCTATGGAAAAGGGAGAAATAATTGAGATAGCTATCTTATAAATAAAATAAAGAAGTGGAAAGATCTGGTCTCTTACTATTTTTAAATTGCTACTTAAAATGTTTTAACTAAGGAAAATATCCAAATTTTGACTAAAAAGCTGACTAAACAGAGTAATTTGGTAGCACCATCTGGGAAACAGTAATCTTGGGTTGATGGGTTACTGGAGATGTTAAATTGGAAAAAAGTAAGCCTTGAACTCTGAAAGTTACAGAAATTAATAAAATGGAGCTGAGCAGTTAAAAGAATCAGAACTTTGTACTAAATATTGTATAACAGATTTTTCAGAGCTTGGGTCAATCTACTTCTACTTGTAGGATTTTTATTGAACATTATGATTGTATTGGCTATAATAAAAAATAAAATTGCACACAACAGCTATGGGAAACCAGCAACAAACTGTAACTCTTAAGACTGCCATTTCATCACTGTAGCATTTCAGAATCTGTTAAATCTGTTCCTTTTTACGCTTTGAGAACTCTGTTCCAATTTTTCTTCCTTACTGTCTTCCTTTGCTTCTCTTAGGTTCGCAAATTTGTGGCCAAGGACAGTGCAGGGCTTCGTATCCGTAGCCACCCTTCCCTTCAAAGTGAGCAAATAGGCATAGTGAAAGTCAATGGATCCATCACTTTCATTGACGAGGTAATTAATGAAATTTCTACTGAAAATAGGTCTAAGGTGTAAAGTTAATTCATGCAAATAATTACTTGATTTTCTCATGCTTAGCTTTTGACATATATAATTTAAGAACATATTAGCTATAAATTGCAAAATTCTAAATATTTACCAACTTCATTTTTTAAGTTGTCATTTCCTTATTTATTTTAAAATGTGTGCAACAAACTTTTGAGATTGTGACATGAGGAAACAAAATTCTTAGTTCATATTAATCTCTAAGTTCATTTTATTATCTCTAAGGGCTTAGTTCTTCATGATTTACTATTTCAACAAAAATTTGAAAGTGTAGGTATCATTTACATTGTACCTTTCACTTACACTTCTGAAAGCTCGCTATTATGTTAGACTATTGTGCATGTATTTTTCTTACAGTATAACTTCATATGCAAGGGATATTTTTGCAGTATACTAAACAAAAGCAGAAGTGGAAAAATCAAGAGTGGGGACAGTAAGCTTATGAAGGCTTAGCTTATTTCTTTGCTCTTTTCTCTCAAAGCAAATCCTGTTATTGCATGATCTGACTTAAATTTAATTTCATTCCTAGTCTGCTAAAAGCATATGCCTCTGATCGCTCTGATACTCCAATTTTGTCAATATTCCTCTTTACCTCTTCTTACATCCTGCACTACAGTTAAGAGCATTTCTCCCTTGCTACTACTGTCTGCTTGTGTAAAGGCTGTTAATCCTTACTAGCCACAAACAGTTACAGGAGGGCATGGCTCGTTTTTGTTGCTTGTTTCCCATAGATCCACAATGATGATGGTGTTTGGCTGAGGCTGAATGATGAGACAATAAAGAAGTATGTTCCTAACATGAATGGTTACACTGAAGCCTGGTGTCTCTCTTTTAACCAGCATCTTGGCAAGAGCCTTCTGGTACCTGTTGACGTAAGTAAAAGGTGCCTTTGAAAAATATACAAAGTACACTCTGTCCTCATTATAAGCCTTTCTTTAATTAAGGCTGTAAATGATTAGTTCTGGAGTAAAAAGTCTTTTATTCACTAAATACAGTCTTGTATATTTGTTTGCCTTTTTGAGGGCTATTGTGTAATGAGGGTGGAGTGTAGAAAGCTACAAGACTTTTTATGTTGAAGACTTCTTTTCTAGAAGAGAAGCAAAAATGTAAGGAACAGTATAATAGCGTATTAAAGTGTAATTATATTCAATTATGGTCTGAACCAGTTGTTTCTGATGCAAGATCTCATTGTTCATGTAACAGCCCATTGATGTAGTGATTTTGGAAGAGGCTTACTGCCAGAAGTTAATCCATGTAACTGATGCAGTTTTTTAAAAACTTGAAAAAAATCCTTCAGATCTATTGTTTTTTCATAGATATCTTTCATGAGTTTTACATTTGAATTCTTGAGTTATCAATTTACTACTTAATCAAAGAATCCTAAAGCATCAAGACTGGGTAACAATATTGAATTTATAATACGAGTAAGCATAGTATTTGGATAACTTTAATGGTGATCACCATTGCTACAGCTCAAAGATTACACATTTCCTGGTGACAAGGTATGGCAAAGGGAGGGGGGGAAAGTACATTAGCCAAATCATTGTTTCTTAAAAACTGTTATGGAAGTACAAGCCCTTCTGGCTCCTCTGTCTTTGTACATTCCCCCAGAGAGGGGAGAAACTCAATTTCTACAGGGCAGAATGTGAGCACCAGATTAGTTGCTGCTACAAGTGTTTAGACTCGGCTTTTCCTCTGATTGGTATGAGTTACAGCATGCAGTTAAAGACAACTAACAAATATTTGGCCAATTAGAACACCTATTTCGCCCTGTTTATATTTCACTAAAGTAGAACTGAGATAGTCTCAGTTCCAGTGAAATGGAGCTGCTTGCCAATAGCAAATCTGGCAATTCATATATGACCTGTGGCTGCAGCCCGGTATTCTGAGATAAATCAAGTTATATGAAGTCACCAGATCTTGCTATTCACTTTCTTTTCCAGAAATAATTTGTTGACAGAATTCTATTTGGAGATTTCTTTTAAAAAAATCTTTATTTTGGAGAATTACTTTAATATTGCATTTGGGAAGCAAACTATTTCTATCCTCAGCCATCAGTCCCTCCGTTGCTATAGTGACAGGCTTATTTATCTAGATTATTTTAGAATATATGAAAACACAGAAAAACAGTAAGCTTTGCTTAAAATCTTACTTATATTTTTGGCCTTAGAAATCAGTACTCATTAGAAAATAGCTATAGTATACGTCTGTGAAACACTGATGTTTGTATGCAGCAGTTAAATTTTACCCATTCATCCATGATAAAAGTGAATTCACCCATGACTAAATATTTAAACTTGGGTAAATAATCTAAGAATGGATGGGTATTATATTTGGTGAGGTTTTTTTTTTTTTCCTATTCCTGGTACTTTTTTTACTTGCTGAAGGCAAACTCTGGGGGCTTATGAGGTATTTTATATCCCTGGAACAGTAGTTAGCAAGAATTTACTGCATAGTATTTTTCAAATAGCTCCAGTAAAAACTTTTTTCCAGAGAAGAACATATTCTGTGCTCTCTAAGAATAGCTTGAAAGAGATAGTTCATATAAGAAAAAGAAAATGAACATTTGGTCTCAACAATGTGAGAGATTTCATTTGAATAAGAATGTCATGTACCATGCATTATCATTTTTGCATAAATTTATAGTATGCATCTTTTTCATGCATTTCACTGTATGACTGCTTTTGACAGTTCATACAAACTATTACCATCTTTGGCTTCTTCTTAAAATGTATTGTGAGCTAATTTTGATACATTTTGAGCTGTTAAGAGCTGAGAGGTATTGCTGGTTTTCCTTTAACTACCCAGTTACATTACATTCTTAATGGCAGAAAGTAAAATTCGCATACCTTCTTAGCATCAGATCAGTGAGCAGCCAGGGCTAGCACTGCAAAAGTTATATGAAAGCAATTGTAACGTGTGTAATACCAGCCGTATTTTGATCATTATAGTTACATAATTAGAAATAAGTTTCAGATGGGAGGTTTCTGTGCATCTCATCTTTCCAAATTTTTTGAAAGGACATAGAAAGGAAAAGGGAAAGAATAGTCTCTAACATTTTCTTCCTTTCTTAAAGACCACAAAATACAAGTAAAGGTTCACTGGTTTATGTTTGAAGCCCTTGTCTTTACGGCATGCTGTTACACCATAATGCACCACACAACTTAATGAAATTCGGTGAACTCTTTTGTAAGCTCCTGATTTTTGTAACGCAGTTTAACATTTGTTTTTCATGCTGAAACCAGATCACATGAAATGATATCATTTTCTTGGTAGAAGGTTTTAAAATAAAATCTCTTAAGGTAATTACTGAGCTGAGAATATTGAAAAACATGTATCTTCTATCCCTCTAAACTGTCCAAGAAAAGAACTGTATTTTAAATTGTCCATTTTGATAAATGCAGTCCTCTAGAGGTGAATGACCCATATGGCAAAGGATTTTCAATTCAGTAATAAATGCTAGAGGTTCAGTGGAACAAACTGAAATTATCTATATCTGTGCATCCTTTTATGTTGATTTGGATAACTGAATGACATTTTGAGCAGAATGTAGTAAAAATTCTGTTAATATACAAGATTTTTTGAATCCAAAGCTGTCCTACCAGTGTTGACTCCGGAAGAGGAGGATGTACTGGATAGGTCTCATACATGATTGAAAGTACATATCGAAAATGAAATGACTGAATTAGTTCCGGTATTCCATGTTCAAATTAACATCACCTTCAGTTACTTTTGCAGTTATTTTTATTTGACTCCATTTTTAGTTATCATGAGTGTACAGACCTAGCAAATGCTACTTTTCATTGCATTTAGATGCATAAGCTTTTTGTCATCATCCTTTCAGTAAATAAAATCTCTCAGTACATTTTATAAAATCGATTTAACATATATTTTCTAGAAAAAGCTTTAAATGATCTATTTCATTATTACGTTAAGTTAGCAGTGAACAAAGAAAAAAGATTTTCAGAAGTGCTAATTTCAGGCTCTAGTCCTGTGTAGTGTATATGTTGTGTTTGCACTTTATTTATAGATACTAACAAAGCACTTTATCGTAATGCAGTATCTAGTAGATCTCTGAAATGCACTGTTTCTGTATATTTTGATCAAAGTTATTGTATTTAAAGGACCACGGAAAAGCAGAGATCCATTGTAATTGCCAGACTATTTATTTTAGCTGTGGTCATTTATTTTGTAACAAAAGCTGTATTGGCATATCTGCTTCTTTTGTTATTCTTGTCCTTTAATGAGGAATTACTGTGTAGTCATTGATCTAAAATTAGGAATATTATCCATTGTAGGCGATATGATAATGAGACTATGAGTTGTAGATGTTACGTGGAAACATTGAGGCACAGCTACAGTAGACTTCCACAGTCAATTTAGGCTTGATAGGGAACAACTGGAGAGTAAATAACTGTTGGGCAAGATGTAAAGATGATTAAGATAAGCCTTACTGTATTAATAAAATAATATTGAGATTTTAAATACTCATTTATTTACTACTAATTTTTGATGACGATTTATGTTCAATTCTATGATTTCTGAAACTTAGACTTGGAAGAGTCTATGAAATTAGGAATTCCAGAGATTATTTTAATTTTTGGAAGAGAAGACTAAAATTAAAAAAAAAATCTAAATCTACTGATGGTAGCATAAAGACTAAATATAGACGCTTGGATGTGGTGGTTTCTAATTGTCTAATTCTGAATAAATGCATGTTTGGTGTTATCCTCTAAACTTGTATATGTCACACCAGGAAGACAGGGAGTTTTAAAAGTTGAAATAACCTATAAAATGGTTATTTCTGGTTGGCAAATGCAGGCTTTTTATAGTCATCACAGTTTTATATCAAATTGATACACCTTTACTTTGCTATCTTCATATTTAAAAAAATACCATACCCCTCAAAAACAAAAGAAAAAAACTCCAGATATCTTACTTGTATATTAGTACCTCTTTTGATTCCAGATAGATATACTGTGTTCTAAAGAAATTATGGTGATTGACAGTTTCTCTGTTCTTGTCAAAATTGGAAATTATTTGCTTGATGTAAGCCAAAATTTTGCAAACAATGTATAGCTAGATTATTTGCTTTTATCCTGAGATGGAGTTGCTTGTTTTTAATATATGTGAATGTTTTTTCAAGGAATACAGAAAAAGCATGCCAAGGTTCTCAATTTCTGGTTAAAGTAATTCATTTCCTTTTCTTTAACTTCTGTTAAATTTTTAATGTGGGTGTTGTACAGGAATTTCACTTGGTTCCCTTGACAAAGTGGAGATAAGGAAATAAGATTTTTATGTGTGTTTTAATATAGCATTGCCAAGGGTTTTCTGTTATAAATACTGATCATTAATATTACTATCTGTGTAGTATTACTAATTCTTACATTTAACAGGAACAATGGAAATATCTTTGAAATGGATAGAAGCAAAAGCTGTACTTCATGGAGAATAGATAGCTTTTTTTGGAGTTTTCACCTTGGGCTAATAAATGCTGTCCTAGCTGTTCTGTGGGAGAGAAAAGTATACAGAACTTTGCTTATTTCCTTATATGGGCAATTGATTATAAAATTCATGAATTCTCTTTTGCAGCTCCACTTGGTTTATGATACTTCATAATAAACTAGTAAATGTATTGTATATTTTATAAAAATCAGTGCAATCTCAGGACTCATTCTCCTTACAGCACTCTATTATAAATTTTTACTTCTAATAAAGAGTGCCATTTGGGTATGCAAACTAGTGATATCATTTTGTACAAGTGAGTTGCTTTCAGCAATATTGAACTTAGCAGTTCTACATCTTTTCAGTACTGAATTGGTGACTAAAAGTCCATATGCAGTTGTCCTGCAATAATAATCGAAATTGTCTTTCAAAAGAGCAGACTGTCTTGCTAAAAAATTGTGGCTTATACTGGAACAGTTATTGCTCATTATAACAGAAGTGTGGGATTTGTTTTCCACAAAGTCTCAAACTTTATAAGAAATGTCTGTCTCTTAATTCAGTAAATGGCATGACACACTACATTCATTTTGAACTTTTGACATACTAAACTGCTTTTGTTTAATAGATGTTTTGCCATGGTGTGCAATGAACTCAGGTGACTCCATTAGAAAAAGCAAACTTTTCCCTTTTGCAAAACATTCTACCAGTAAAATTACTTGTGAAGAAAGTCTGCTTGTGCTATCTCTAGCTTCTTCCTCCCATGTTTCTTTGTTCCCTTTCCTTTGATGATATTTGTCTTTTTTAAACTTTATTGCTCAGAATGTCTTTAATGCTAGCCAAGGAGTCAGGGATTTGGACTTTTTTTCATGGACTTCCAAAGCTTTGCCCCCCAAGGTGAGTTAAATGTCAGGAACAGTCACATTATATCTCTTGTTTTCAAAATGTACCTTATAATTCAACTTTACATTAAATATTCTTCAAAGTCTGTTTTACTTTGAAATTTTTTTATGGAAAATGGCAAATTTTCATAGCATGCTCTATCTGTATTTATTCCTTTATGAAAAAGAAAAATATTAAAGGAGATTACTGAATTTTCATTACTTCACAAGTAACACCCTCCTTTTTATAATAAATGAAATGAGAAATTCAGAAGGATGGCCTAAAAGCATAATAAAGACTTTTATTCTCTCTTTTTGACACAAAGTGTACTAGTAATTTTTTTTTCTGTTTTTCAAGTCTACATATTAAGTTACTACATTTTATAAGATGACAAATTCATACAAATTCATGCAAGTAAGCTCACAAATATTTAATAAATACTCAGCCCATTCTTAGTCTATTTTAAAATTATAGAATTACAGTAAAAAGTTCTTATATGCAATTAAGAATTTTATATTCTCTGTGTAAGTGCTTTTCTAAATCTCTTTGCAACCCTGTAGTGATTTTGGTATCAGAGTTGTTTCTATAGAAACTTCATAATGAAGATTATACTCAGTGTTACACAGTTTAGAAGTCTGAAACAGTTGTTTTCACTGAATCTTCTTCAAAATAGTGAACTACTTTGCTGCTATATCAAGATCTCAGAAGTACATGAGCTGCCTTTAGAACACAATTTTTTTTTCTCCTTAAACCACTTTAACTCAGCTTGCATTAACTTGCTCTAAATTTACCTATTTGTAGAACAGATGCATTTTGTGTAGAGGCTTGTTGGAAAGTCTGTTCTGGTATGCTGCACATAGTGCACTGACTACAATACCAAAAAGCTGAAAATATGATAATTAAAGAGATCAAATGAAGTCATGTTAATTAAAAGGGAAATAACGTAACTAGAAGATTGGTTTACAGCTGATGAGAGGAAGTACTTTTTTACACAGCAGGCAGTGAACTCCTGGAAGGTGTTGCAGGAGATTGTGGGTGCAGGAAATATCAAAATAGAAGTCAGGTTCTTGGCCAAACACTAAAAGAAATAGAGGAATTACCCTCTAACATCCATAATGAAGTGATTTTAAATACTGGTGGTGTATAAGGGATAGACCATTAATAATGACTTGCATGCTATTTCTAAACAGCATCTACTTTGCGTTGTTAGAGACAATATATTGGACTAAGTGAGCCACTGGCCTTGCTCAGTAGGATATTGCTCAGGTTCTTAACTTTCAGCTGTCTTTTAAAAACACGTATGACTTGCAGTATAAGCATAATAGACCTCACTCCTGCTTTTCATTTGCTTTTTTCTGATCTGAATGTCCATAACAGTACTCCTTTCCCTCATATTTTGCTATACAACAGACATTTTATTAATTTACAGCTGACTGCAAATCTATACCACTAGTTATCTTTTTTTTAGTAACTCCTATTTTTCATGATAGGAAATGCAAAAGTGTTCTGTCATTTCAGATTTGGATATATTTTTTTTAATTGGTACTTGGTATCAAGTGAAATAAACTTGCAGGCTGTTTTTATTGTCATGGTGAAAATAATAAACACACAGTATTATTTATGCATGCATTTAATAATCTATGGTGTTGCTATTACTCTTTGGCATGACTTTATATTAGCAACATATTCTAAAACTGAAATCAAAAAAGAAGCATTATCATTTGGAAAGATAAAATAAAGATAAAATCCCTTTACATAGCCTCAGACTTTTTGCTAGATTACTTCACAAGTAGAGCAAGAATACTGAGTTTCTATGCTGATGTCAGTATGAGGCAAGATTTAGTGAAAGAGTAAATTTATATCTAGCTGCAGATAGGAGGTACTGCGTATGTGTAAATGGTCTCCATTTTCACCACTGTTGTTTTAAAAGTGATTTGATTCTTTTCAGTTAATTCTCAGTTCACTAGTAGGTCAGTTGATCTGTTTATCATTGCATGCTAAAATTGGCAAATAGTACCTCTTAGTTTTGGAATTTAGCTATTGTAGTCTTGAAATAAGTATGTCTTACCCTAAGAGTTCAATGGTGTTATAAATAAGTTTCATTCTCTTCTGTTTTGTTTTGCCTTTTTTAATTTTTCAGGAATCTAGGTCTAATTCTGATGATTTTTTCAAAGACCTAAATTCACACTGCCCACAGGAAGCAGTGATGCAAGAACAAGATATGCCATTCCTTCGAGGTGGACCTGGAGTGTACAAGGTAGTGAAGACTGGCCCATCAGGTCACAACATAAGAAGCTGCCCTAACCTTAGAGGTATCCCAATTGGAATGTTAGTTCTGGGAAACAAAGTCAAGGCAGTGGGCGAGGTATGGATCCTTGTAGCTTCAGTTCATGTCTTCATAGATACCAGTATATAACAGTAATAAACTCAACAAAAGAATCTGCCCCTATACAGGTTTGCTTTTCCAACCTTCATGATAAATACTAACTTTTGAACTTGATTTGTATTATAAATACTAACGCAATTCTGTCTTTTGCCTTTTAGATATGGGTGCATTGTTGGAATAATGTTAAAGTTGTACTGCAGTTATATGTGCTTGTTTATATTTTTCTGTTATATATGTCAGTATTCCTTACCAAATAATGTTTCCTGTTTTACTATCATATGCCTTGAAAGAATTTTGTTTCATTGAATTTTTTTTTCTGGGGCCTAACTAATTAAAAAATGATTCTGTTTCTCTGTATTGATTCAACTGTTCAGTTGCTGAACCATTGTTACTGTTCCTAGCTGTCCAGCCATACTGTTTTATAGTTAAGAAGGGCTAAAGGATGTAGTGTGTCATGCTATTTCCTAAATAATGTCAGGAACAAAATTAGTACACATACAAACATTTCGTATAGAACTAGGTGTTATAACATTTTTGTTGCAGCCGCCAAAAAAAGAAAAAAAAACGCATACCGTGTTGGCTGTCTCATTCAAGTTCGTATTTAAGCTTGTTTGGATGTTGCAAAATCGTGGTGGTTTTGTTTTGCTTTTATTGAGCATAATCAGGTCTAATATTTTTGAAGTACTTCTAATTGTAAATGTGCCATAAATGATTTTGGTCTTTCAGTCTACCTCAGTCTGATTTAAGAAACTTTTTTATTAATGTCTTCTTTGTAATACAAGGATTACATATTTTTCAGATACTGAAACATTGCTGAATCATGCTACTGAATTATCTGAAAAGTTATTAAATTGTGTTCTTGTGTGTGTGTGTGTGTGTGCATCAGGTGACTAATTCAGAAGGTACCTGGGTGCAAATGGATAAGAACAGCATGGTAGAGTTCTGTGAAAGTGATGAAGGCGAGGCATGGTCATTAGCTAGAGACAGAGGTGGAAACCAGTACCTCCGACACGAAGATGGCAAGTTTTGTTTTGTTTTGTTTTTTAATAACTTAGAAAAAATTATAAACAAACTAGACAGGAAGAAAGACTAAGGAAGGAACTGGATTTTAACGAGGTATAACAGTTATTCCTACTTTCTCGTTTGAGTTCCTTTGCATAGTTGAATTTCAAAGCTGTTTTTAAATATATTCTTCAAATGTCTGTTTTTTTAAATATTTCCCAGCGTTTTCTTTCAAATTAGTTATGGATCATAATTTTGTCCTTCTTTCTTTCAACTTTAGAGATAGTTTTCAGATAAGCAATTGTATATTGCTTCTGTTATTTTCCTTGGTCTATTTTGTGTTTCTGTGAAAAGCAGGACAGAATCAATTATTCATGTCACTTCTGACTGTGTTAATTTTGTTAATTCTGCCACATGGCATCTCATTTAAAAATCTAATACAGGTTTTTAAACACTGTCTTTAACATTAACACCAAATTAGTTAATTACTTGAGCTGACAAAGTATGATTGCATTCTGTTAAGATGCAGAATTTCTGCCTGATATTTCACATTCAGATTAGGCAAGACTTTGATATAATAAAAATCTTAGTACATTTAAAAATACTTAGTTTTTTAAATTTGTTTTTTTAAATCATCCTTCTTGTTGATCTTCCTCCAAACAGGCTATCGTTGCTGATCTAAAATATCTTATTTTCACCCTAAATGCTTCATGTGAATACTCTGATGTTTCCTGAAACTGTTACTGTCATTTTCTTAAGAGATGGTCCATGACCTTCTAGGTTAAGGACGTTCTCCTGTGCAAGTTCATAGGCTACCTGTATGTCCTCAAAAGATGGGACCAGGAGTGCTCTGTCGTTATCTATACTAGCCAGTCAATCATAGAATAGTTTGGAAGGAACCTCTGGAGGTCATCTAGTCCAATGTCCCCCCCAGCACAGATCCAGATAGATGAGGTTGTGCAGGCCCTTTTCTAGTCAAGTTTTCAATATATCCAAGAATGGAGATTTTACAAACCTCTCTGGGCAACCTATTCCAATGTTTGACCCATGTTCATGGTGAAAATTTTCCTAATACCTAATCACATTTTTCCATGTTCTAACCTTTGTTTATTGTCTCTTGTCCTGTCACTGTGAACCTCTGAGAAGAGTCTGGTTTCATCTTTTCTAAACACTCTCATTAGATAGATAGTTGAAGAGAGCAAAAAGATCTCCCTTTAGCTTTCTCTTCTTAAGCCTGAACAAACACAGTTCTCTAAGTTTATAAGACGTTATGGGCTCCAGTCCTCTAACCATCTTGGTAGCCCCTGTTGGACGCACTTACAGGATGTCAATGCCTGTCTTGTGGTAGGGAGCCCAAAACTGGACACAGCTCTCCAGATGTCCGGTGTCTCCCTCTTGTCTTTCAAATGTCTAGTAAAAGTTGCTACAGGTCTTCATTCAACATGCCGTTAAATGTTTTGTTAAACATTTCTCTATTAGAATGCCTGTAAGGTTCTTCTATTGATCATTTTTCATAGAGTGCAAGAGATGGGTTTGTTATTATTCTTTTTATCTTTAGCGTGTATTTCTCTATTTTCAGCATAAATTTGGACAATTTCTGTCTTTAATACTCTCTCTCTGTTTATGGAGCCTATCTACCACATTCATTTGTCTAAAACGATCTTCATGAAGAACTTCCACCTCAGCAGTTATATTCTGCTTGTGCTTTTAGGTCATACTTAGATTCTGTCTCTTACTTGTTCATTACAATAGACTTTTTGCCCTGTTTCTGACTTGGGCATTTTGTGTTGAAATTTGTTTTACTTTCAGATGCTTTGATTATTATCATCTTGTTACAGGATTAAGGCAAAGGAATTCCTTGGTAATATTTAAGCTCTTGTTGTGAGTTGTTACTTGCCTTTTAGGTATAAAACGGTCTTTCTGAGAAGACAGAGAAAAAACAAGGGTGCTTTATATGTATATACTGTGAACAAATATATTGTGAACAAAAACTATTTATTTAACACTTAGCACAGTATTTTTTTGAAGTCTTTAGAGCTTCCATTTTTTAGTTTTGCCTAATAATAGCAGGTTCAGAAATTGCATATTTATTAATCAAAACAGAATCTTACTGTTGAAAGCATGCATGTCCGATAATACAGTTGTTAATTTTATGTTTTTTTCTGTCCTAAAATGAGATTATCCCTTTTTTAGTATAATTTCATTTCTCTGAAGTTAATAAACTTTTTCCTAATTTGTAGTCTAAATATTTTCATAGTCAGATTATATGTCCATGCATTTGTGCAAAATTAACCATTCATGAGTATCCATTTTGAGGAATAGGTAAAACTTACATTTATGTCACTTGGCAATATTTAACTTTTTTCTAAGTAGTCTTTTCAAACTATAGTAATTTGTCCTTTCTCTATAGAAAATGATTTTTCAGATTTCTCATTCTTTGCAGCAGAATTCCCAAATTTGGAAGAATTTAAACCAGACCCTTGTTTGAAGGCTCAACTTCAGATTCTTGGTACTTGCACACTGTTATTGAAGAACAATTTCAGTATATCTTTGCTCTTGCAGAAGAAAAGAAATGCAAGCTCCAAACTCTGAGGACCAAACTATAACAGGATTTTTATAATCCATTGTATTGGGATATTATTTTAGGAGTCACACATGAAAATTACTATGCCTGTTTTTATTCTTGTCTAGAGGGGTCTTTGTTTTTATAATTGAGATAAAGACAGATGCCTCTTGTGCATCTAACTAAGCAGTTTAAGGAGTCATCACTGCTATTACTGAGATATTTCATCCTATTCTACGTTCTGAGTCCATTTCAGTTCCAAGCAAAACTAATGAGCTTAAGCCACAGCTGAAAATGATTTAAGCTAATCTCTTTCATTTACCGTGAAATGAATTAGGAATGCTCACTGTCATCGGTTACAATGCTTTTACTGGAGGGAATAGCAAGCATTTGGAGGAGCTCCAACTAGATCTGCAACTGGCTATATTTTTATCCACAAATTATACTATTGTTCAGATTACTTTTATAATTTTATTATTTAATACAATGATGAGAAGATTCTCAGGTTTGTTTCAGAGACAAAGCAAATACTAAGTGCCCAAATCTGTAGGCAGGTATTCAGATACTTTGGGGAGAACACTGCAGCAAGATCTAGATTTTCCTGTAATTCAGAAAGTAGCAACATTTTTTTTCTGTCACTGGTTAAAAGATAGGTAGGAAACTTGTTTTAAGTGAAATGTTTTATTTTTGCTCTCTAGTGAACACTCTTAACACCATCCTTCATTAAGTTCTAGTCTTAGTTTTCCTGTATCAGAGATAAATAAGATCAACTTAAAGGAAAAAGTAGATTTATCAAGATATGCAGGTTCTTTATTTACCAATTGCTTAGACTGTTGTTCTCATATATAACTAAGTCAAAAGAAGTGGTATATTGATGTGTGATATTTTAATCATCAATATATATATATTTTATTTTTCTCTTGTAATTTTATACATGGAGAAAGAAAAGAAGAATATTTTGGAGCCTTTCTTTTTTTAAACTGAATTCAAATTTCCAACCTTCTCAGTGGTAAAAACTTTCTCTTTTAATTTCTGTGTATGTATATTATATCAAAGTACATACTCTGAAGTGCAGATTTGGTCTGAAGTGCAGTTTTATTAAAATGGCACTTAGAAAAGTTGTGTTTCTCTAATTGTATCCATGTTCATTTTGCTTACTTTGCAAGAGGAAAAAGTTGCCTGTACCAGCCTGAACTTTCAGCATGCATTTGGGGAGATTTCACATGAACTGTTTTTTACACATCATCACTTTGAATAATACTCCTAACCACATTAAGTCAGTGATGTCTTTCTAAACCCTCTATACTCAAGTGGACCCTGTCTCTTATTTATGTTAGTGCCTCTGATGTTACTGGTATTTGAAAAGACCCCAGGCTGTTTTGGGTTTGGCTTTTCTTTAGTATCATACAAAAGCAAAACTGTGGTACTTAGTATATATAGTGAATAGATCTGTTCATATCCCATGAACAATTAAGGCAGTAACCATGATTAAAAATGTATTGCCTCTGATTTTATTGTCACTCTAAAAGCTCTCTTTTCTCTACCTGCTTTGTCAAATGAATTTAATAATGGCTATCCAAAGAATACAGAGCAAAGAATTTATTGCTAGGCCACTCTCCATCATCTTTGAAAGGTCATGGAGAACTGGAGAGGTGCCTGAGGACTAGAAGAAAGCTGATTTCACTCCAGTCTTAAAAAAGGGGAAGAAAGAGGGCCCAGGAAGCTGTTGCCCAGTCAGCTTCACCTCCATCCCTGGAAAGGTGATGGAACAGCTCATTCTGGATGTCATCTCTAAGCATGTGAAGGAAAAGAAGGTGATCTGGAGTAGCCAGCATGGATTCACCAAGGGGAAATCGTACTTAGCCAATCTGTGATGGAATGACTGGCTGAGGAGATGAGGGGAGAGCAGCAGATGTTGTCTGCCTTGACTTCAGCAAGGCTTTTGACACCATCTCCCATACTATCTTTATAGGCAAGCTCAGGAAGTGTGTGTTAGATGAGTGGGCAGTGAGGTGGATTCAGAACTGGCTGAAAGGCAGAGCTCAGAGGGTCGTCATCAGTGGCACAGAGTCTAGTTGGAGGCCTGTGGCTAGTGGAATTCCCCAGGGCTCTGTACTGGGTCCCATACTGTTCAACTTACTCATCAGTGACCTGGATGAGGGGACAGAGCGGCACCCCCAGCAAGTTTGCTGATGATACCAAGCTGGAAGGAGTAGCTGATACGTCAGAAGGCTGTACCGCCATTCAGAGAGACTTGGACAGGCTGGAGAGTTGGGTGGAGAGGAACCTCCTGAGGTTCAACTAGGGCAAGTGCAGGGTCCTGCACCTAGGGAGAAATAACCCTAGGCACCAGGACAGGCTGGGGGCTGACCTTCTGGAGAGCAGCTCTGCAGAGAAGGACCTGGGAGTGCTGGTGGACAACAAGTTGACCCTGAGCCAGCAATGTGCCCTTGTGGCCAGGGAGGCCAATGGTCTCCTGGGATGCATTAGAAATAGTGTTGCCAGCAGGTCGAGGGAGGTGATCCTGCCCCTCTCCTGAGCCCTGGGGAGGCCTCATCTCAAGTGCTGTGCCCAGTTCTGGGCTCCCCAGTACAAGAGAGACATGGAGCTACTGGAGAGAGTCCAGTGTAGGGCTACGAACATGATCCGAGGGCTGGAGCATCTGCCCTGTGAGGAAGGGCTGTGAGAGCTGGGCCTCTTCAGCCTGGTGAAGAGAAGACGGAGGGGGGGATCTTACCAATATCTATAAATACCTTAAGGGAAGGGATGTCAAGAGAATGGGGCCAGACTCTTTGCAGTGGTGCCTAGCGACAGAACAAGAGGCAACCTGCACATACTGAAACATGTTCTACCTGGATATGAGGAAGTACTTCTTTACTGTGAGAGTGACAGAGCACTGGCACAGGTTGCCTAGAGAGATTGTGGAGTCTCCTTCTCTAGAGATACTCAGAATCTACTTGGATGCAATCCTGTCTAACATGCTCTAGGTGTCCCTGTTTGAGCAGGGAGGTTGGACTAGATGATTTCCAGAGGTCCCTTCCAACCTCAATCATTCTGTGAATCTGTGAATAAACAATTGAATGGTGTGATATTACTGAAAAATTAAGTAACAAGCTTGTTCAATGTAGCATATGACAGCAAAGCTTACAACAACTCAGTAAAACATAAAATCAGTTTGCATGGTATTAACCCCTTAATTTATTTTGGTTTTAGAGCATAAGTTCTAAAGAGGAGAGATGTGCTTTTCTTTCTGAAGAGAATTGGGTAGAGTGGAAGAGTGTTATCTGTGGAAAAAAAAAATTTAAAACATTGCTCCTTTGCCTTGTGACTCATCTTTCCAATGTAAATCAGTTACTAAGAAAGTCTGATTCTGAAGTGATGACTTTTTTTACAGAACAAGTTCTTCTAGATCAGAATGTTCAGACCCCTCCTCCAAGTCCTTTTTCAATACAAGCTTTCAGTAAGGCGACAAGCTGTAGTAATGGACAAGGATTTGATTATGGCCTTGGAAATAACAAAGGTATGTTTTTACACTCAAACATTTATAAAATATTTTTTTTTCTTAATTTTGCATTAGTTTTTGTTATTCATTTCCCACTATTCTGCTGTATATTGATAGCATTTGAGGCACCATTAGATGTGCTCCAAAGGACGTAATCAGTAGCATAATACATGTAGCTAGTAATGTTGTGATTGGTTTTTTCTCTGCTTTATACAGAGTATTTATGCTGAGTGATATTAAAAGGAATCGATAAATATCTTTATCTTACAGTTGAGGCTTTCTGTTGTGGTAGGCCCAAAATTATAATGCAGAAATGAAAAACATTTATTTCTAAGTCAAGATGAGATAAACGTTGGGTTTAAAAATATAAAGATGTATAAGCATTTCTCATCTATCTGTCTTACCATTTTATGTGCTTTTGATTTGATGACAAGATAAAAGATACTAATTGAGATTTTAGGTTTTAAAACTAGTTAGTTTTAGCTAGTGACCTTTCAATCACATAGATACCAGTTATAAATACTGAGAAGTAAATAGTACCTTATTCATTTTATTGTCATAAAATTTCTTATTTTAAACATAGTTTATTTCATTTCCAAGATACAAAGGTCTATAGACCATCACAGTAAACTCGGCCTGCATGCCTTTTGCTTGTTCATTGACTAGATCTAGAAGATACAGACTTTTTCCAAGGCAGATGTCCTTGAGAAATATTACTGAGACATGGAGCTTTGCCATTCTAGTCCTACATACTTGTACTCTGCTCATGCCACTATGAGTATGGACCTTAGGGGTGCTATGTGTTTTTAATACCAACACATGTTATGGGTCATTTGTTGAAAAAAAATAGTTCATTGGGGACTTATTTTAAGGGCAGAAAGATGAATGGAAAATTTATTCCTAGATTTTCTTGTCATTTATTTTCATAATGTGAAAGAGTTTTATGTTATTTCAGTGTTTCATCACATCAGGAGTTAGTTCATATTTGAGTACACATTGATACAGGGAAATCTTTATTTGAACAAAGGTTAGAAAAAGTTCAAGTGGTTTACTATTGTTTATAGGTTTTTTTGTATCGTACTTTTTCCCAGTTCAGCCATACTCATTTCAAAATAATGGCTATATCATGGAAGCAGGAGTGCTTAAGGTGCTTGGCCTGTGAGGCTGTATTACTTCTCTCAGTGTCAACTGCATAATAGTACAAAAGTATTACCTAGTCTTTTCCTGCGGTAAGATACCAGGAAAAGAATTTTTTTCTTGTTTTGTTCAAAGATAAAGTCTTGAAGATAAATATACTATACTAAAAGGAATCCTAATTTCTGAAGACACTGTGGTTCCTTTTACTACATCCTATCTTAGTCTCTAAGGTGCTTCTTTAGGGTGCTGCAGTTACAGAAAGTTTAGAAGGGAGTCTTGGCATTGAGTTCATTATACATATATATATATATATATATATATATATATATAAAATTCTGTTGACATATCCTCAAATTGTGATATTGTGATCCACCCTCAAAGTGTGGGTGAAAAACTCAGCTAAATGAGTTTGCTTATTCCATATAACTATAATTGCTTCTGAATTCCTCAAGAGTGGAGAGTTCTTATCAACTCTATGTGAAAGAGTAGAAATACTATTCTTCACAAAATAGAATTCTTCTATTGTATCATTATTGTATATACCACCTTCTGTCTTGTATTCTCAGGTCTAAGAAACTTTTGAGTTTGGGGAATGGGAAAAACTGATGATGCAAGCACTGTCTATTAGGAGAATTTTTGAATGAAGCACTTGTGTTGAAGATGCTTGTTTGTCAGAGCTCTTCTTGTAGGGATATACTAGTTTCAATGAAAATTTAATAACCATCTATGAACATTCAGGCTGCTGGTCAAATGTAAAAATCCTCACAAAGTAGATGTGTTTACAGTATTGCTTTCAAGGCAGAAGACTTAGCTCTCACAATCATTCTGTTTGATTTAGCCATGTCTTCTGTAGTCCAGCCTTCTACATTACCAGCAAGTTTTTAACACTCTTTGTGAATGGCCCTACTCCAATACATATTTAGTTATTCAGCAGATAACTTTCAATTTGTTCTTAGTGGAACTTTTTTTTTTAAGTAATTACTCATTTTAGGAAATAGGTTTGTCTCATGGAGGATAGTGCCTTCACTGGCAATGTATGCCAGTGTTCCTTCTTTTGCCCGGGTTAATACTCATTTATGTAAACTGGAACAAATCCAACAAAGAAAGGACTTCTGTATATCTGTGCTGCTTAATATATGATATCATTTTAGAACATTTTATAGTTTGAGAGAGGGTCTGCTTGGTTTTGCAGTCCTGAGCTTTGCAGGAACTCCAGGAGCATTTTACAGACACTTCTGAGAGTAGCCTTTGTAATGTCACACTATTTAAACAGTTCCAGTTACAGTAACTAGCCTTTCTTTACTGCAGTTTTGAAAGTAATTTTCTAGAAAGAAGCTGATCTGATGGATCTGATCATTATAAATCTCCTTTGGAATTATAAGAATTTGCATATTTAGTAGTAATTATAGTGGTTTTTAAATCAGATAAGGAGGGAGTAGCTTTATAACATTTTAAAATAAAAAAATATTGTATAGTGAGTTCTATATGTAGAATAACGGGATAACTGGGGTAAATAAGCTTATAGAAAAACAGGTGGTGGATTAAAAAATGGTATTATAGAGTATTCTCAATAATATAGTACAAGTATGCCCAGCAGCATGGGATTAGATTACCTCTTGAGTTTTTTAGTTTCAGGTCAGCATCTGCTCTCCCTCATTTAACTTGACTCCTTTAGCTCCAACAACCAGGGACCTCCCTGTGATCTTCTGCACTGCTTTGTGTTCTGAAAGGAAGGGCATATTCATGCAGGTGCTGGGACTGGATGAAGTCTGGTTTATGTCTGTTCTCATGGCATGACTCTTTGAGCAGTAAGCCTGAATAGAGCGCTGGGGAAAGCACAACAGTTGCATAAAAGGTGCTTTAAGTTTGCCAAAATGCAGAGCTGAAAGAGCCTGATGAACAGCCTCTACATTGCCAGCTGTGCTTCATGCTCCCAGCTCTTCTGCAAAATGCAGTGCATAGCTACCTGAGCTGGTAAAGTTAGAGCTAGAAGATGTGAAGACAACATTCAACTGGAGGTGCACAAAGCATGCTCTGAACAATACCAGCACAAGCATTTTTGCATGTGTGGGCATGGTTTTTTTACCAATGAACTACTTACAGACAGTTGAGAGTTACTGCTAGGACTTGTTTTCTGGTGCTAGTTCTTTCCCTGGTAACTAGTGAGAGCTGTATCTATCTAGAAAAAATGTGCAACTCTTGGCCTGAAGTTAATTTTTTAAATAGTTAGGTTTAAGAACTAGAAGTGATTTGGTTTAAGAAGAAGTGATTTACCAAATATGTCTGTCATGTCTAGGTTAGTAGGGTAGGAATGATTGTTTCCCAAGTACTGATTCAAATTCTTTTTTAGACATTCAACTTCTATAACAGTGAAATAAAATTAATTTACTGCTACTTATAGGTGATTATTTAGATAAATTTTCCAGCTTTTTGCTGATGTTTTTGTTCTCTCACTTTTAAAACAAAAGTATTGAGGAAGTAAGTGAAATATTTTATTTTGGACTACTTAGATAATACAGGGTTCCACAGACCCACCAGTCTTTCTCTAGTTCCATGAAAAGACAATTAATAATTATCTAAACATGTTCCAGATTCAGTTATAAATTGTGTATAGCTGCTAATTATTTTTTTCTACCAAGATTTCTAAAATGCTATCAAAATGATACCAAGTTGCAGAATTAGCTGATGCTGTTGGGGTGTGGTTGATGATCGTTCAGATCTGACAGGCTCTCAAACTTTTAGCACCTCCATCTCATATTCCTAAAGTATACCTGAAGTTATATCATTGTGTGATAAACTCTACCTTGTTACTGTAGGTATCATATACTTTTAATGCTCATTTATACTTTTTTGAAAATTGGTGTTTAGAAATTAAAGCTGTATTTTTAACATGCCAGCTTTTGTGAAGACCCTCTTTTGTCCCTCATCAAATATATACAGTTCTTCAGGAAACCAATTTCAGTTCTTAGAAGATGTTTCTTTAAAAAAAAATCAACCTGATCCCGACCTTGAAAACCATCATGACAGAATACTTTTAAAGATATTTGCAAAAATAAGCAAATATTTTTCAAAGTCTGGCACAGAAATACACTTGCCAAAGCCTAATGACATGTTATCTTTCCCCCTCTTCAGTTTTTCTAATCTTTATCTGCATGTTCTGTTGCATGTGTGTCTTATTGTAAATACTAGAGATATCTGCTTTGGCTGGTCTTCATTTTTTAGTAAGATGAATATAAATTAAACTGTCTTTTGAAATGTTTTAAATAATTTGAGTATATTCATGATTCTTAAGAGCCCTGCTTGTACTTTTCAGTAATTTTATTGCCATGCATGGGGTGAGTTCTTTATATTTAGCCACAATCGAAGTTATGTATGGCTAAATAAGATATGTGAGATTTTTCTATTATCTTCATTTAAACTTTAATTGAGCACCATTTTACTCTGCTTTTCTGGAGAATGACAAGTAACAGGTTGTAGTTTTGACTGTTTTGCCCACTACAGGTGACCAACTGAGTGCCATACTGAATTCCATTCAGTCACGGCCAAATCTCCCAGCTCCTTCCATCTTTGATCAAGCTGCAAAACCTCCCTCTTCCCTAGTCCACAGTCCATTTGTGTTCGGACAGTCCCTTTCCTTCCAGCAGCCTCAGCCACAGCTTCAGAGTAAGTTTGTCAGCCTTACCTGCCTCATCAGTCCATTTCTGAAGCTTTGACATTGCTGTTCTTAGTTGCTTACCAGCTACTAATCATCCCTCCATGCACTTTTCTGATTTTGTTTTGTTGAGTTAGTTTTTCATGATTTGTAAGCATGTGAGGTAATGCTCCTAGAGAAGCATACCTGTTCAACTTTAATTTCAATATTTCAGTATTTTGCTTTTTTATGTGCTCTGAAGTGTAGATAACATTCATGAAAGTGCATTTGCAATATTGTATGCAACACTGGGTTTAAGGTATCTATCCTATACATTATAAAGTATTGGTAATTCTTTTAACATGAAAAATTAACTGCAGTAAATTCATAGTTCTTAAATTTTCTTACCTCCTTCATTCCTAATTTTGTTATCACTTCTAACTTTAGGGATAGCTGAAAAGTTGGAACAACTGGGTGATAACTTATAACAAAGGCTTTTGTAATCTTATGTTGGCTGCTCATGGGATTGACTTGCACATGAAAGTTAGCACCTGAAGGTGAATAGTTACTAATGAGAGCAGTTGCTGATGGAAGGACAAGAAACTGTTTAGGGTTTTTTTTAGTGAAAAATAAAATCTTAGTACTCATGATGCATAGCAGATATCAGAGTACTGGAGAATAAATTCTTCCTTATCCACAGAAAAGGTATAGTCGTGTGGGTCCTATGAGTCACACAAATACTGGTCGTCTCCTCTCCTCCTCTCTCCCATAAACAATCCTTCAAAAATGCCTTTTTTTTCCTTCTGGGACCTGGTCAGTAAGTTCAGGCTCTATTGCTGTTCAGTTCTGGATCTCTCCGTTTGAGTTTACTCAAGTGTCAGTAGTCAGTGAAATGCATTGAATGAGAAATAGATAAAAGTTTTGAGATCATTTGTATTTGTATAAAGACTATCATAAATATTCTACAGTGACATTCTGTATATATGCTAGAGTTATACCAATGTCCTGAAAGCAAAATATTCTTTAACTCACTTAGATAAAGTAGGCGATTGCCAATGGCGTCCATGCCCCTTTATTGAGAATTTATCAGTTGGTAAGAAAACGTTCTGTGTATCTTCTTTCCCATCGCTTTTTCTTTTATTGGTCAGAGTAGGAAAACTAGAATTTAAGTCTAAGTTAAGTCTAATTTAAGATTTGATGGAAATAATGTAAATTACATATGAAGGAGGAGAGAATTTTTAACTTTTTTCTTTGTTCTTTTTTACTGTCAAAAATTAAGGATTGGGGCGAGGGGGAGAGAATTTCCTGTTAGAACTTAGTCTTTTGCAGATGTGTTGATCTTCCCTTTGCAAGTTCATCCACAGGTCAGAATATAGTTTCGGAGACCCATAAGGCTTTATTCATGTACTTGTTCATTTAATAATCAAGGAAATTATCAGAGACCTTTGAAACTTAAATAAGACTGTCTAGATTAAACATTATTTTATGTTAAGCAATGACTTTGTTGTTAATTTATTTCCAGAAATTGCCCATATTAGAAAGCAATCGATTTGTTTGTGCTGTAAGATTTATTAGAATATCAAGACATACAGGCAATAAAAATATTTAGATAAAAAATTTCTGTTAAGATCTAATTCCACTGTATTTTTTTCAAATCTGTGTTCAACTCTGATGCAGCTTTAATAGAGTTGTAACAGAAATGCTTTTTAAGTGTGGCATTTTCATAGTTTATTTCCAAAGTACTTGCCTCCTGTTATCAAACATGTAAATAAAAGTTAAATCCATTAAAAGACATATCCTAAGGCTCCATATCAAGTCAATTTGATTTTGCCCTATGCATTCATAGTTTCATTTCAGATTATATTGATGCCTAAGAAGGTCCCTAAAATCAAAATGAATGTTTGTAGTCAATAACTGTTAAATTAAAGGGATAGTTTAATAGTTGTAAGAAGTAGTTCCTCTGTTTCTAGATTTCCATGGCTCTAGATATTACATGCTAATTTGGGCTACTACTTACATATTCTGCTCTTCCTCAATTATTCTTGCTGTTCTTGTGGAGAAACTTTATTTTGAAGCATGATTTTCAGAGAAGTTAGAATCAAGCTGAACATCCCCTAGAGCTACTTCCTGAAGTAACTATTTCAAACAAGACGACGACTGTTGGTCTGATTATAATATATAGTCTGGGCTAGCGAGAGATTGCTGTTTTTCTTTAGAAGACTATGCAGCTAGCTGTTCTCTCTGAAGAACAGTTTCTGTGTTTGGTGAGGGAAGGCAGTGGATTTGGGGGGGTTTTTTGTTTGTTTGTTTTCCCAAATTCACTTAAGGAAGAGGGAGAGTACTTGTGACAACCTTTTGTCTTTGGGTACAGTGTTGGGTTATTTTCTGTGGAAATACTACGGTGTGTTAGACAAACAGTTCCTGAGATACAATGCTTGAACAAATGGAAAGTATTTCATTTTCACTTTGCTATTCTTATCACACCATTATAAATAGCTTAATCAGAAAAAATCCTGTGTGTTTTGCCAAAGGAACCTTGGAATGTATTACAGGTGGGCTAATAAAAAAAAAAAAAAAAAAAAAAAAAGAAAGAAAGGGGAGCTCTGTTACTCATTTTTTTATTATTTGCTAGAACTTTACAAAGGACTGCATGTTCTGTATTACTTAATTCCTTTGCTGATTTTCACATGTGTTCATACAATGGAAAAAGTCGAGAGATGGTTTTCTTTTTCATAGGGATAGACAAAATTGAAGTGTTGTTGTCATGTATTCTGGGACTTTTATGCAGCTTAAACTCCCAACAAAGCTAGAAGGGAAGACATAATCTACGTGGAGTTTAGAAACAGCTATACTGATTCAGAATCATAGTGAGGATTTTTCCCCCAAAAGAACACCAGTTTATACATGTTAATTTCTTATGCCAACAAACAACAGTCTGTAAGTACTCCAGCCTGAGTATGTTTGCTTTTGAAAAGTTCTAAAAACGAGCAGTAGCAGATTTGCTCAGGAGCTGCAGCTTCTCACAGCTGTGAGGTTTTTCCTGATTACTTGATTAATTAGGCTCTGAATTTTGTGAAAAACAGAAGACTCAAATTTCTGGTTGGTTCTGAACATTGCTAAAGTGTGGAAACGTAGAAGGTGAAGGAAGATCTTGTTTCTCAATCTCCAGCAGTGTCTGCTGGGTCACAAAACTTTTTAGATTCTGCACATCAGGGAGACAGAATCTTGCAACACTGTCCAGCATCAGTTACTAAAATTGCAGAATTGACTGTTGAGTTGGGAAGTTGGGGACAGGACTGTGAAACTTTGCCAGTTAGACCTTCCGAGCATGTTTTTCTCGCATCTGAATTGCTACCGCAAATGAAGAACACATTTATTGGCTGAAAAGGCTTTGGACCCCCTCATTACCCTCCTCTGTCACATACTCTCCACCCTACCCCTGGCAAGTCACTGCGAATAGTTGCACAGCGTAGCTGTTTCGTGATTCGTCTCAGTCCAGACAGAAGCTGCAGTGCTGAGCTGCTGTTAAATACATGCATGGTGTCCTGTCATACTGCCTCCTCGTAAATCTGTGCTGGTGGGTTGCAGCCCAGTATTTTCTCTCACATGGAGGAGATCAACCCCTACCATTCATGTGAGGGATTCCTTGATACCTTTCTTCAGTATTGTACAACCACTTTCTTAGTGTTTTTTGTTTTTACTTCTTAGCTGGTAGTTACAGAGCATTTAGAACCACTGGCTTTGCCTGCACTGCTTTTATCAGCATCTCCTAAACTGTGGAGAGGGTATAAATGCTAGCACACGTATGGAACACAAAGCCCTTCTTGGTAGTGTTTCAGTAAAATGGAGAGAGAGAATCTTTTTCATCTATTACACTGACATATTCTACATCACACAGAAATGCCTTAATTTTCGTGCTAAGCAGCCACAGAGTATTAGTTATTTTTTCAGATGCTACATATTGCCAAAGCATCATTCCTAAAAATTGGAGCTAATCTGTTTCATACCTTAGACTTTACAAATTTGATATTCTAAGATAGATAAAAAGCATACATTTTGGACTGTTTAAATCCAAAACGTTTCCTGGGGGACAGGTAAAGTTAAGTTTGGGGGAAGAACACAAATTCTGTCAAGCTTAGTTTTAGAAATAAGTTTGGTTTATCGTGCCTTCAAAGTTATAATTATGAATTACAAAATTACAGGTTAATTTTATCTACTCGTTCAAGTGCAGGAATTTTTCAATTAATATTTCTTTCAGTTTATATATTCAAATGACTCAAATGATGGTGCTCTAAACTTTACTTTTGAATAATAAACATTGCCAATATTCTCCTAATGAAACTGCATTTCAGCTTTTGCTTTTACTCGTTCATTCATTCCCCTACTAATGTTGACTAATATCATTTTCGCTTTTTAATATTTAAATTCAAAGTTGATTTCAGTGGGCTTTTTTACTTCGGTAGAAAAAGAATCCTTGTTCCAACTGCCACTATGGCATTTTCAGTTTCTAAAAAATGATATATTTATTGCAGTGCTTAAGAAAAATTGGCTAATAGCGTTACCCAGCTTCCAAAAGGAATACATTCTTTTTGCACAGGCATCCATTGGGTAGGCAGAAGGGCAAAAGCAGGTCACCACTTTCCTTCATCAGCATGCAGAAGGACAGAAGAGGAATGTCTTTTCAGAAGAAACTTCACCCTGTCTTCCCTCTCCAGAGACACAGTTTTACTAGTCTTTTTCAGTCAGTGTTCAAAACAGTCTAGACCAGTGTGGAGCAGCTGGCCTCATATTTGGCTTACTAGCTTTCCCTCAGAGGAAGCAGAAATGGCTGTTAGAAGACTATGGGCTAGCGTAGGAACTGAACTGCCTCTTACATCTCCATATCGTGTAGCTTTTCAAGCTGGAGCTATTTTCATGTTGATGCAAAGAGCATGAGCAAAGATACGCGGTTGCATTTGAATGTGTCTTGAGACAGAGCTTGGGCATGCCTTTGTAGTCTTTTGAGAATGATTAAAAAATAGGAATTCTGTCCTTGCAGCTGACCATCAATCCTAGATAAACATAGATCATTTCCCAAGGCAGCAAGATTATGTGAGATTATGTGAGGAAGTCAAGTCAATCTCTTTGACCCACAGCCTCCTTCCTGAAATGTTTGAGAAGCAGTACAGAAATCAATGTAAATTAGATCACAACAGTATAAAATGTGAGTATTCTCAAATATAGAATGAAACAGGAAGGTGAATACATGACCTTGGATTTAGTAAAGAATTTTGTTTGATCATTTACAGAGCATAATGCTAAAAAAAACCAAAATAACGTTTTAGGCTTATATTTGCAGAAGTATTCCTCTAGTGCAAGTTTGTGTTCCTAGTGTGTTTTTCTGCATTTTACCTAAAAAAAAAAAAAAGAAAAAAAGAAAAAAGAAAAAAAAAAAGTGGTGGAGAGACAGTCACTCAGAAGTTACATAGTTACATATATAGTAGGTAATATTGTTCTTAAATTTATTCTAATACTGCACTGAGAAAATAGAGATCATTTTCTTGTTTTAAAGAATAAAATTCTTATTTCAAGCATTTGTGAACATTCTTATTCTTACAATCTATAAAACTATAGCTAATCCCTTAAGAATAGAGTTTCTAATATATTTATGTATACAAATTAGTAAATATGGTACTACACAACAAATCTCTTAAACTATGCACAGATTGAAATTAATATTTGGCAAAAAAAAATTTTTACTTTTTTTCATTTGTACAAAGAGGTCTTTCTAAAGCAGAATATCTTCTAGTGAGTGTGCAAATTAAATCTCTTAAATATCATTAATGTGATAAGAATTCGAGTTTTTTTTTTTTCTACTGGAAGGAATAAGAATTGGAATAAAAACAACGTTGTAGGAAAGTATTTAGATAGACTTTTATCTAAATCTCCTTGTTATCTCACTCTGAGCTGTCTTTGAAGCTACACTTCTAGCAGATTTGATGTTGATGGAGTCTAATCGTACTGAAACTATCTTGGACTATACCAGGATTTAACTTTGGGGTTTTTTCTTAAGCTTAAACTATATTTTAAGGATTAGTACAGATAGTTGTCATATCTGTACTTTTTGATTGAATCTCTTTTATTCCTGATTATGTCTCTTAGTAGTATTGAGAAGCTAAAGTTTGGATTACACGTGAAGTTTTGAAAAAAACAGTTCATTATTAAGATGTGTTCAGATTTTAAAGGATAATTTGGGTGGGTTTGATGTATTTTTCATCATTCTTTCCAGTGATTAGTGAGATTTTCCAATACAAACATCCCTTATGTTCTCTAATTTTCTCGGAAGGTTGTGAGACTTGGTCATCTAGAAGGCCACACTTCAGTTTTAAATAATTCACATCTGTGAATGCCCAGATTAAAAGTTCATGTTTAAAAACAGAGTTTTGTTCAAGACTAGGCACTGCTGTATTTTTATAATAAAGCATAAATCCCATTGACTAGTTTATGAATATTATATTTTCAATTCTAGTAACTTAGACTGAAATCACAAAAGTGATTCTCTTTTATTCTTTAGAAAATGTGAATCAGGGCAAATGTTAGTGTTTCTCATTTAAAACTAATGTAGGAATCTTAACAATTACCTCAGAATATTTAGCAAAGGAGATGCGTATCATTTGAAGTGCTTGTTTTTATCTTTGCTATTTTTTTCTATTGAATCTGTGCTGCTTCTGTGCAACTGTTTTCCACTATAGAAACTTCATCCTGCTGCCTTGCTTCTCGCGAGCGTATTTACAAAACTAGTGGTGTAGCTGGGCCTGCCTCTGCTATTTCATCTCTCTCTCACAAACTGAAGGGTGGGTATGCATGCAAACATAGCAAGGTTATTCAGATTTTACAGTCAAAGTGTTCTGCTTTTCCTTCCATTCATTTTCATTTCATTCACTCAAGAAAATACTGGTTTAAAAGTAAATGTTCAAGTCTGGTACTTGTTGGTGTTCATTTGATGTAACCATTCAGTGTGGCCTTACTGAGTTGTAGTGATTTCATGATAAATGATATATGATATATGAAGTCCACTATTAATCTAGTCTAATAGTACTTGCTTTCAAACAGTAAGTGAGCAGTAAATGAAACATGGAAGAAGAGGGAAGTAAACTTTTCATTGTTTGGCTTTTTTTTTTCTTTTTTTTTTTTGGTTTCCAGATGAGTCAATTTGATTCAGTATTATGCAGAATTTGGGGAGGGGGAAGGAGGAGTTGGTGCTGACTGAATCAAGAATGCTAAGTAGGGTAATTTACTTGTATATGTGAAAATCATATACAAATATGTAAAATATATATATATATATAAATTATTTTTATCACTGAAAATTGTTGTTAGGCTATACCTTTGAAAAAACAGTTTTGCTCTAGCACATTTTCCTACTTGATATTCACTGGTCATACAGGTACTTTGAATTTAATATATTGCTCAGTGGTTTCCAGTGTTTTATGTCCTTTAAGAAGGCAGTTGTTTTCCTTTCATTTTCTTCTCCTTTTTGAGGAGTTCTGTAAAAGGTTCTTTAATTGATCATTTCTAGAGTATTTTCTCATCTAGAAAATTTTAAATTAGTCTTTTCTGTGTCTTGGAAAAGTATTTATAAAGCAATTAGAATTTTAATTTCTGAATTCATATATCACAAAGTAGACTTAAAACAGTTTACCGTTAGAGCTGGTGAATAACTGAGCTAGTGATTAAGAAGCTCATTTTGAGTAGCTTATGTTCTGTATCAACTGGTAGCATGTGGTCTTTAAAATGTGGTACTTCAGGTTATCCATGTGATTTGTTTTAAACACGTTAATAAGCCACTTACCAACCGTACTTCATAGCTGTATTTACTTTCTATTTTACCTGACTTCTGAGCATGAAAGAAAATAAATCTGGTTATACATACGATCTTTCAGCAAGTCCTCTTGTTGTAATCATTATGACAGATGCAGAGATAATCAGTACATAATCCTTGGTTTCTGTTGCAACTTTGGTAGATTTAGTTAATAAGTACTGCAATTCTAGCTAAGAAAACAAATTGTGCTTCCTTTATTAATGTTTCAAGGAAACAGGGAACTGCAGCTTTTGATAACTTTTTAGTAGTGTGTTTTCTCTAAATATTTCCTAACATATTTTGAGATGTATTTTTGGTTTATCTTTGGGGAAAGTATTAAAACTATTTTAGTGGAAAAAATTCCCTTTATATTTGCTTTCTTTTTGATGTGAACAGAAGCATGTGTTTGAATTGTATCTTGTGTTCAGGTCTTTAATCATTGATTTGCATTGTTAAAAGTATCACTGTTAAAATACCCTAATTTGATTATAAAATATACTAAACAGGTGACCGAGTGAATTTCACAGCAGCTGCTAGACCAGTTTCTCCAGCAGGAAAAGCAGACATGTCATCAAAACACAGGGTTGACAGTAGGTCACCCAAGCCTGATGTGCGAATGAATAGAGCTGCTGCTGACCAGAAGAAACCTAGGAATACAGAAGGTTTATCTGCCAGTGAATCTCTTATGCTGAAATCAGATGCTGCAAAATTGCGGTCGGATTCTCACAGCAGATCTTTGTCTCCAAATCATAACACTTTGCAAACACTAAAAACTGATGGAAGAACAACTACTGGTCTGAGAGCTGAATCTCCAGGACCAGGAACCCGGTCGTCTTCTCCAAAAGCAAAGACACTTACAGCAGTTAGATCTGGTGCTAGTTCTCCACGATCATCATCACCACATGATAAGACTCTACCTCAGAAAGCTTCATCCCCTGTCAAAACAAAGCTAGATCCTCCTCGAGAACGATCTAAGTCAGATTCTTACACATTAGATCCAGACACCCTTCGCAAAAAGAAAGTACCACTTACGGAACCGTTAAGGGGGAGGTCCACTTCACCCAAACCAAAAATTATTGCAAAAGATGGAAAGCCTGTTACAGAAACTGAGAATAGAGCTCCTTCTCCTCATGTTGTACAAGAAAACCTTCACAGTGAGGTTGTTGAAGTATGTACCTCAAGTACTTTAAAGACTAACAGCATTATCGATATCACCTGTGAAGATAACACAGAATTTAAAAGTCTGGATGATGGTTCTAATAAAGTTCATTTCAGCATAGGAAAAGCACCACTGAAAGATGAGCAAGACATGAGAGCATCTCCAAAAGTAAGCCGTAAATGTGCTGGTAGACACACAAGGCCCAAAAAGGAGAAGTCCAGCTTCCTTTTCAAAAGCGATGGCTCCAAACCTGTAGAGCCAGCCAAGCAAGCAATGTCACCCTCTGTTGCAGAATGCGCTAGAGCTGTCTTTGCTGCTTTTCTTTGGCATGAAGGAATAGTTCATGATGCTATGGCATGTTCATCTTTTTTGAAGTTTAATCCAGAACTGTCCAAAGAGCATGCACCAATACGAAGCAGCCTGAATCAACAACCAGCAGAGGAAAAAGAAACCAAATTGAAAAACAGACATTCACTGGAAATATCATCTGCTCTTAACATGTTCAACATTGCACCTCATGGACCAGACATATCTAAAATGGGTAGCATCAATAAAAACAAGGTCCTCTCTATGTTAAAAGAACCACCTCTGCATGAGAAGTGTGAGGATGGAAAAACTGAAGCTACCTCCTTTGAAACATCTAGTCATCACACAATGAAATCCAAGTCTCCTCTTCCATTAACGCTGCAGCACTTGGTAGCTTTTTGGGAAGACATTTCTTTAGCAACTATTAAAGCAGCTTCCCAAAATATGATTTTTCCAAGTCCTGGTTCTTGTGCAGTATTAAAGAAGAAGGAAAGTGACAAAGATAACAAGAAAACCAAGAAAGAGAAAAAGAAAAAAGAAAAGGTTGAGACTAGGCCACGGGGAAATCTTTTTGGTGAGATGGCCCAGCTTGCAGTGGGAGGACCTGAAAAAGACACTATTTGTGAGTTGTGTGGAGAATCGCATCCATATCCCGTGACTTATCACATGAGACAAGCTCATCCAGGTAAAATTAGATATTTTTCTTCCTCTCACCTGCCTTTATAATGTATGATACACACATTGACATTAGTTACTGCTATGCAGATAAGTCAAGCTGTCTCATGTCAGCATTTTAACACAATTCATAATATAAGCTAAATTAAAATTTGATGCCCTGAACACTTGTGTAAGTCATTTAAAGTGTTATGTGCCACAAAGATGATAAGGAACTGTACCATCTCTCGTAAGAGGAGAGGATGAGAGAGCTGAGATTGTTCAACCTCAAGAAGAAAAGCCTCAAGCGAAATTTTGTCACTGCTTATAAATATTTAATGGGAGGGTGTACAACAGAGGGAGCAAGGTTCTTCTCAGTGATGCCCCACTGGGCAGTGACAGGACAAGGGGCAATGGCCACAGATTAAAACACAGGAATTTTATGAGCTGAGCTGTCAAAAATGCTGAAGAAGGTTGTTTGAAACAAAGTCAAAAAGATGAACTGCTTTTCAGGGCCTCTTCAGAAACATAACAGTTGTTAAAATTTAGGAATTCGAACTATGCTGAGAAAATAGGAAATAAAAATAGAAGTATACCATTGGTTAATTAGAATCGTCTAATATTTAAATTTTACGATACTAATTAGCTGATGTAATACCTAGATATCGATGACTTGTATCTTTTGGCTTAAAATTTAGCTTGAAAAAAAATGTAGTCACAATCTCTAAAGTTTTTACTGTAGTCAAAAGACAGTTTGTAAAATGCAACCTACGTCTGCAATTCCACTGTTGTAGAGAGGTCACTAGATCTGTTCAGAAATTGGTTTACTTTTAAGAAATGAATCAAGGTGAATCAGTATGAGCCAGACATTATTTAGCTAGTTAGTTGAGTTTAAAAGATAAGTAAGTTGAATCACAGAATTACAAAATCAGTTAAGGTTGGAAGGGACCTCTGGAGATCATCTAGTCCAACCTCCCAGAGATTTCCTGGTACTGGTTCCACTGGGGCTTGAACCCAGGACCTTCAGCACGTAAAGCAGATGCGAAGTTGTCTTTTCTTCTGAAAAAAAGATGACTTTTAGAAGGACTTAGCTAACATGTGATAACTAGTATTATTGCAGACCAAATGATTCATACGTTTTCCAGTTTATAAAATAAACTTACTATTTTGCAAGTAACTGAAGTTCAGGTTGATGTTGTATGCAGTAGCATTAGTACTGCATAGTAAGTTAAAGTAAAATTAAAGAAGATTTAAAATTTGTTCTTATTCAGTAGTTATCAATGTCCTGAATTTTTCTGAGAAACAATAATCAGCATAGGAATCCCCTTTATTCCTTTTTAGACTTCCGTAGACGTGCGATGGTAGAGGGTTATGTTTGTTAAATTTTAGATGAGATTATCTACTGTGTAATACTGACCTTAGCAGCTAGCTGTCTGAATAGGGAACTGTTAACATTTCAGACAATATTATAATAAAAGCTTGGAAATTACAAGTGTGATAAGATTTCTTGAAATACTGCATGCACACACACACACAGGCACGCATTTTTTCCCATTAATGTGTGTCTCTTTTCTTCCTTCCCCCTTTCCATTCCCCATTTTACAGATAGGAAAATAATAATCCTTATAGTGAAATAACTTTTTTTTTCATCTTTTACCATGTGTAGGTTGTGGTCGTTATGCAGGTGGCCAAGGTTATAATAGCATTGGACACTTTTGTGGAGGATGGGCTGGTAATTGTGGTGATGGTGGTATTGGAGGAAGCACTTGGTATTTGGTTTGTGATCGATGCAGAGAAAAATACCTCCGTGAAAAGCAAGCGGCAGCAAGAGAGAAGGTATTTTTATCTGTTTCTCCTGTGATTATCTCTTTATATGTTTAATACTAATACATGTTCGTAAACTGAATGTAATATCGGACCAATTTGATAAATGTTGTATGGTTGTGAAATACTCACTGAAGTCACTGATAGCTTTAAAATACAGAAAATGTGCCGATTACTTCTGATTTGGTACTTCACATTACTTTCCAAGGGCGAAGTACCATGTTTTCGTTGTTGTAAACTTGAAGTACTTTTGCATTCTTTTTTGATTTTATTTCTTGAGTAATTTTATTTTTTATCCTGATAAAACTACATTATAAGATTAGTAGCTAATTTTTAAAAGTATGTCTTGGTTTATTTAATTTTGAATTTTGTTTTGTTTATTGAATTATGAGTATTATTTTAACTTAATATGTTTATAGTTTCTTTAATGATCTTAACCTTCCAGATCAGCAAGTATAATTCAGTCCTGCCACTGTATATCTGTAGTACAGATTTGGTGTCATTCCAGTTTATAATTGTTTTTTCATCTCCTACCATATTGTTAGATGCAGAATGAAGAAAGCAAGTTTTAATTTACATTTTTTTCAGATTGAAGAGGGGAAGTCTCTTCCATACTTCCATTGTTCATACACCAAGCTGTGTTTGTGGGCACTACCTTATTCATACAGCCACAAAAACTTTGGGCTTTGTTGTATCATTCAAAATGCTCTATGGTTGTGAAGGTGGCTGACTCAGACCCATATATCTGAAAAGATGAAGTGTTTCATAGGTTGCTAGTGCAGACTTCTTTACTAGGTTGTTCTCTACCATGGGTACTGAGTCTGGGAGACTGAACAGAGCCTTACTTCTGCTCTGACCTAAAATGCTTCCCAAAATAAGAATGTAGAAGAATATAAGATCTATGTTGGCTTAGCTTTGTCCCTATTTTATTCAGATTTTTCATGTTTTCTTCAAAGAATGATTTCAAGAAGCCAGTTGGAGAGAATAAGGAAATTTCCCTGCAGGCTTTTGCAGATGTTTATCTTATACCAGGATGGTCGGTCTGTCTCACTGGGAAGACAAGGTGGGGGAATTTTCATTTATGTGAGCAGTGAGAATGCCTGGAGCTGTGCCTAGGGACAGATGAGCCAGTGATGAGTTTATGGGTTAGGATTAGAAGGCAGGCCGATGTGTGTGACATAATGGGTGAGTATCTGCTACAGACCACCTGATCAGGAAGTAGTAGTAGATGAGGCCTTTTTCAGACAACTGGAAGAATCCTCATGTTCACAGCCACTCATCCTCCTGGGGGACTTTAACTACCACAATAACTGCTGGGAATAACTGGAGGCTTGCATGGAAGGACAACACAGCAGGGCATAAAAAATTCAAGAGGTTTTTGGAATATATTGATGACAACTTCCTAACACAAGTGAAGGAGGAGCTGACAAGGGGAGGAGCTGTGCTGGACCACCTGCTTACAGGCAAAGAAGGACTGCTTAGGAATGTGAAGATTGGAGGCAGCCTTGGCTGCAGTGACCATTAGATAGTGGAGTTCAGGATGCTGAGAGGAGGGAAGAAAGCAGAAATCAGGATTACAACACTGGACTTCACAAGAGCAGACATTGGCCTCTTCAGAGATTTACTTGGAGAAATCCCAAGGGAGATGGTCCTGGAGAGGGGAGAGGTACAGGAGAAGGTGGTTGATTTTCAAGGGTCACCTCCTCAAGAATGGTCCATCCCAATTAGTAGGAAGTCAAGCAAAGGTGGTAGGAGGCTTGCATGGTTGGACAAGAAACTCCTAACAAAGCTGAAATATAAAAAGGAAGCGTACAGGAGGTGGAAGAACAGACAAGTGGTCTGTGAGGACTGTAGAGAGACTCTCTGAGCATGCGTGCATGTGGGATTAGGAAAGCCAAAGCCCTCCTGGAGTAGAATCCAGCAAGTGACATGAAGGGCAGCAAGACAGATTTTAAAGGTTCATCAGCAGAAAAAGGAAGAGCAAGGAAAATGCGGGCCTGTTGCTGAATGGGAAGGGGGACCTGGTCACAAATTACATGGAGAAGACTGAGGTATTTGAATGGCTTCTTTGCCTTGGTCTTGATAAGCAGTTTCCAGTCAGTGAAATCAATGAGAAAATCCAAGTCAAGATAAACTTACTCTCAGTGGAAGAGAATCAGGTTAGGGAATATTTAAACAAACTGCACATGTGCAAGTACATGGGACCTGATGGGATATACCCATGTGTCCTGAGGGAGCTGACTGATATCTTTCCAGTTAATTCTTGATTATCTTTGAGAGGTCATGATGAATGAAAGAGATTCCTGATGACTGGAAGAAAGCAAATGTCACTCCTATCTTAAGGGAGGGCAAGAAAGAAGATCTAGAGAATGACCAGCCAGTCAGCCCCACCTCAGTCCCTGGGAAGAAGATGGAGCAAATAATCCTAGAATCACAGAATGGGTAAAGTTGGAAGGGACTTCTGGAGATCATCTAGTCCAACCTCCCTGCTCAAGCAAGGTTACCTAGAGCATGTCAGACAGGGTTGCATCCAGGCAGGTTTTGAATATCTCCACAACCTCTCTGGGCAACCTGGAAACCAAAAAGGTGATTAGGAGTAGTCAGCATGGACTTATGATGGAGAGATCATGTCTGCCCAACCTAATAGCCTTCTGCAGGTTGACTTAGGGGATGAGGGGAGAGCAGTGCTGTAATCTGGACTTCGGTAAGTCTTTTGACACTGTCTCCTCTGACATCCTCATGGACAAACTGATGAAGTACAGACTATGTAAGTGGACAGTGAGGTGGACTGAAAACTGGCACAACTGCTGGGCTCAAAGGGCTATCATCAGTGGCATGAAGTCCAGCTGGAGGACAGTCACCAGCAGTATTCCACTGGGGTCATTACTGGAACCACTACGATTATCGTCTGCACTAGTGACTTTGGCAATGGGACAGAGTGCACCTTCAGCAAGTCTGCAGAAATTACAGAACTGGAAGGAGTGGCTGATAGACCAGATGGTTATGCTGCCATTGAGAGGGACCTTGACAGGCAGCAGAGATGAGCAGAGAGGAACCTCGTGAAGTTCAACAAAGGCAATTGCAAAGTCCTTCACCTAGGGAGGAATAACCCTGTGCACCAGTACAGATTGGGGGCTGCCATACTGGAAAGCAGCTCTGCAGAGAAGGACCTAGGGGTCCTGGTGGACATCCGGTTGACCATGAGCCAGTGGTGTACCTTGGTAACAAAGGCCAGTGGTAATCTGGGCTGCATTAGGAAAAACATTTGCAACAAGTCGAGGGAGGTGATCCTACTACTCTACTCAGCCCTTGTGAGGCCACATCTGGAGTTCTGGTCCAGTTTGGGGCTGCCCAGTAAAAGAGGGATGCGGATGTATTGGAGCAAGTCTAGCAAAGAGCAGCTGAGAGGAAAGGCCTTGAACATGTGGCTTATAAGGAGAGGTTGAGGGAAGTGGGACTGTTTAGTCTGGAGAAAACTGAGGAGGGGTTCTATCAATGTGTATAAATACCTGATGGGATGTTGTAAAGAAGATGGAGCCAGACTCTTCTCATTGCAGGCAAGAGATAGTGGGCACAAACTCAAATAAAATAAATTCCATTTTCCATCAGAAAAACCTTTTTTACAGTGAGGATGGTACAGTTTTCTGAAGAGATTGTGGAATCTCCATCTTTGGAGATGCTCAAAACCCACCCGGACATAGTCCTAGGCAACTTGCTGTAGCAGACCTTGCTTTGAGCAGGGAGGTTGGACTAAGGAATTGCCAGAGGTCCTTTCCAACCTCATGATTCTGTGACTCAGTGACACTTGTCTATAGGAAGCACGCAGGGTGGAAAACAAACTCTCAAAACACCTGAGAAATGCAGTATGTTGGCCCAAGGAAGAAATACAAGGAATATTTGTGAATGCTAAACTAGAGCTGCCTGTCACTAAGCCTAACTAGATCACAGTCCTCAGCTTTTCCAAAGGGCAAAACAGAAATTCATCCTTTTAGATTATGAATGTGGAAAACAGAAAGAGTGATGTTTTTTCTTTAACAACCATCTTAACTTCTTATGAAGCTAATTTCTGAAACTAACTTTTCTCTGGCTGCTTCTTCCTATTTTCTTTTCATCCGTTCCTGCTTGTTTTAGTGTCTTATCTCTGTAGTATTCATTGTGTCTTACAGACTTGGGGAACAAGCAGAGAGGTAGAGAAAGAGAGGTAAAGCATTTCTTCCCACACACACTTTAGAATAACAAAGTCAATGTGAATCCACAATCTTAAAATAATTTTAGTCTCCACAATTGTAAAACATACTTGGCAGTTAGACATATTATTGGCTTCAGCTACTGGCAGTATATATGAAGGTTGTTGCTGATCTTCCTTATCTAGGCAAAGCTCACAGTATGCTCAGTACTGGAGTCAAAAGCTTTTTCTTCAGAGTTCCAGCTTGCTTTCCAATATTAGAAATGTAGTAACAGATTTTGTATCAGCTGGCTTTATTCCTTGATTAAAAACTTTTTGCATGGGTTCTCTGTTACCTAAGGTTGTCTACTTTATAGGCCATCAATGTTTTTTTTCTTCTTTTCTCCTTTTCCATATAAGCTTCTAGACAGAGATGCTCCAGTTCCGGCAGTCTCATGCTGATTTGAGTAAAGGAATCTAAATTGAGGAGCAATTGAGATTTAAAAGGCATCTCTCCTGTAATGAGAATAGTTGCTGTCCTTGAAAGGACCATGAAGGTGTGACCTGTCTGCTCCCTGACAGCAAAAGTGACAGGAGTGCTGCATGGAAGGAATTTCGGAGGTGGCAGGGGAAGAGTCTATTAGTAACTAAATGTAACTATTTAGTTAGTTACATTTATTTACATTTTAATTAGTTAACGTAATCATTAATTTGCAATTTAAGTTTATGCAACACTTAAAAGATAACCAGGGAGGCCTGTCATGGTGATTCAGAACATCTGGACTAGACTTGTAAACTCATAATATAGCCTGTACGGAGAACTTGGCACTTTAGAGAGCTTGTGAGGGCCTAAGTACCTCTTCACATTGGCAAGAGAGATTATGAGCGCTAGAACAATTCATATCGTTGGTGTCTCTTTCTAGTGTTGTTTATTTGCTTCCAGTTTTTCAGTCACTCAATAAATAGAAATGTCATTCCTAGGGCGTTGATCAGAACATCTCCTCTTCTGTTTACCGTGAGTCCCTCTTCTCACTCAGACACTCTGTTCTCTGTTGTTTATTCTTGTTTGTTGACCTACAAATTCTGCATTCCAGAGTGCCCTGTGACTGTAGTGTCCTGTGCAGAAATGGAGTCTTTCTACACAGGCAGTGTTATCACCTGATAGTTAGGGTGGAATTCAGGCTGTCTATTCAGACTGCTTTCAGGCTGAGAAGGGACTAAACCGTAGTTCCTTGTATTCTTAGGAAGTACTAGTTACTAGAGTTTTTTAAAAAAGATTTACCACTGTAAATCTTTTCTTTCACTGGACTGTGCCATGTTCAAAATGAGTTGTGCAGATCTAAATTATATGTAGGAGATTAGCTGTCTCTGGAATTTGAAGACTGACTATGCATCCTTCTGCTCATCATTGAAATGCGGCGAAGTTGAGGAAGGATAGACCAGTAGACCAGGGTGTTTCTTAGCCTCATGAAAAGACTGAGAAAGTTTTTTGGTTCAATGTGTGACAGACATAAGTGCAGTGTTGAAGTGCTCAGAGAGAGGAAATCTTGTCTATTGTTTGCTGATAATTAGATACCTAAAATTCCAGTATAGTTAGAAAGTAGGCAAAAATTATACCATGTAGGCATATGTTTATACTGTGAAACTACAGTAAAATTGTACAAGCTACCTAATTCAAGAATTATTTAAGTTGTGGTTGTAGTTGCTTTAATTTACAATCTTAATATTTTTTATGTTAGAAGTAACATTTTAGTGTTTTTAAACCAAACTGAATAAAATAAGAATGCTGTTATATGTCATCATGGTCAGGCCTTTATGTGAGGACATAACTGTACTTCAGACAAACTGGAGTGTTTCTGAATGGGAATAGCAAGAAAGATATTCTTCTTATAAAAAGTCTTACCTAACTAATTTCAAATCCTTCCTGCAAAATTTACAGACATAAGCGGGTCTTTTTTAGGACAAGCAGAACAATGTTAATTTAACTTCATTCTTAAATTTGTTGAAAATATTTGCACAAAGTGAATCATCCTGAGGTAAACACCTGACATGAAAACTTTCAGCTGTTTGTTAAAAGTTTGAAAAGTAACGAAAATAACAGAAGTGTCATTTTATAATGGGAAGCATCATTTGTGATAGGAAGAATCAAGCACCTTTACTATTAGTGACATTATCAGCTTTTCCTGGGATGAAGTAAAATTAAAAAAAAATTTTCTTTTTGTATTTTTCTAGATTAAACAATCTAGGAGAAAACCAATGCAAATTAAAACTCCTCGTGCCTTGCCAACTATGGAAGCTCATCAAGTGATAAAAGCTAATGCACTGTATTTGCTGTCACTGAGTAGTGCTGCTGAACCCAGTATTCTCTGTTATCACCCTGCAAAAACATTTCAGTCTCAACTTCCCAGTGTCAAAGAAGGGATTTCTGAAGACTTTCCTATTAAAATGCCATGTCTCTATCTACAGACATTAGCAAGGTAATTAAAGGCAGCTTAAGGGCGGTAAAATGATTTATTTTGCACTAGAACATGGAAGTCACAACTAGCTTCAATACATTAGGTGAACAGTAAATGAAAAATGTTAGGTGATTAACAGTATTTGCAAAGGACTTCTGTGTGTGTGTGTGTTTAGTAACTTTTAGGCTTAATGCTAACTTAAAGTTCTAATTTGATGCAGGCATCATCATGAAAACTTCGCTGGATACCAAGATGACAACCTGTTCCAGGATGAGATGAGGTACCTGCGCTCAACTTCAGTACCTGCGCCGTACATCTCTGTTACTCCTGATGCAAGCCCTAATGTCTTTGAAGAGCCAGAGAGTAACATGAAATCTATGCCCCCAAGGTACTTCATTGTAATTCTAGGTGCTACATACAGATGCTAAAACATTGGCATACTACCAAGCTGGAAGGAAAAAAAAAAAAAAAAAAAAAAAAAACAACACAGGAAACTTTGCTGTAGTTAAGTAGGTAAAGTATTAGGTCAGCCCAGATCAATCTGTTGAAACTTCAGAAAAAAGCCAATAAGCATATTAAATCACAGCCACAGAAATATCTTCAGTGAATCATGGCAATGTCAGATGTATTTTCAAACATTAGTAGTATCAAACTTGAAAGGACAACACAGGTGAATTGCTTTCCTCTAGAAATTTCTTGATTTCACAGCCTAAATACAATCAAAGTATTTGTTCAGAAACTGATGAATGACTCTCTCCATACCTTAGCAAAACTCATCCTTACTCCAAGCCTTCCTTTTTCCCTGTAGAGACAAATAAAATATTTCCATACACTCCAAAACTGCAAAACTGAGTAAGTGACCATAAAAACAATGGTCCAAGAACAGTAGTCGTTGTAAGCTCCTGGAAGTGTAGCAGTTTTTTTCCTGTTTTTGCATTCTATAACAAAACTGATTCTAGTGCAGGTGAATTGCCCTTTTGAAAGGAAGTAGCTGGCATTTTCCATTCAAGATTTCATTCTGAAGGAAAGTTTGAACAGGAAAGAATTCCACTAGCACACCTTACATTTTTAAAGTAAATTTTGCCTGTTCTTTCAGTGGGAAGTTAGAGATTTCACTGAAGAAGTGACAGCTTAATCATATGTAGTACCAAGACTGCTAGGATGATTCTTCTAGGTTAAGCCAGTTTTCTATCTAAATGAGTTTACTGTAACTAAATTGAAGCAGTTATGGAATTTTTTGTTTTGCCTTGCCGAGAAAGGCTCTCAGACTATCTTAATAAGTAGTGCAGAATCAACTTTGGTGCTTGTTTTTTTTCAGATGTCAAACAGCAATTCCTTGTATTATGATGAGGACGTAATGAAGCAAAAAAATACTATTGATCTATTTTTATTTCAATTTGTTGTATTTTACACTGACTAGAAAAAAAAGTTTATTGGAATACTGCAATCTACAGTATAGTCTTTTCAGAAATAGAACTTTTCTAACAAAACTCCTTAAGAGTGTTTGGTATATTGGTATATAGTATTGGTATATTCCTTTATTAAAACTGTGGACACCCTGGTCTCCTGAGGTCTATAGGGAAAGTGTAAGTTCGGAGCTCTTCTGCAGACTGTAAGGAGTCTACTGAAGGTAAGGAGTAAAACATGTCAGAGGGGTAGCTGTAGCAATTGAAAATGAGCTTTAAGGCTCATGATATTGGAAACTTTTATTCATTATACAAACGTCTAAAGTTCAACTTGTTTGCATATTTAAAAATTCACTTCATAGATGTTTCCACACACATTCCTAGGGCAAATTTTGTCTGAAATTTCAGGCATTGTCTGAATGTTTATATTCTCTCTGAAAAATACCTAACTTCATGGGACTTACTGTGTACATCATTACATATGTGTATAAGACATTTGCACACTTTTTCCATCATAAGAAATTCTAATATATGTTTCTCCTTTCCCATAATTTAACAATTATTAGATAACAAGACAAACTTTCTTACAATAGTAGTATTGTCATTATGAAATGCGTGCCTCTATTTATTATGTATGCATAATTTAAGTATTATATTCACTAATAGGTCTATAACTTCACTGATTTCTTTGTAGTTTGGAAACCAGTCCAATAACAGATACAGATCTTGCAAAGCGTACAGTCTTTCAAAGATCGTATTCGGTTGTTGCATCAGAGTATGACAAACAGCACTCAATTTTGCCAGCAAGAGTTAAGGCAATTCCCAGGAGACGAGTCAACAGTGGAGATGCCGGTAAGAGAACAGACATCTGAAGCACGGAAAAAATAGTCAAAGATACGGTGTTGGATTTACAGTTTTTGGAAATTGTAGACAAATATAAATTGTTATAAATACATGCAATGACTTCTATTTCTTTTTACTAATAAATATTAACTCTTAATCTGCACAGGATGAACCTAAGAACAACTCTGGAATAATTACAGTTTCGAAATATGTGGTGCATCTTTTGTGCTTGATTTAAAAACTTTCTTGGTTTTAATGTCTGCTTAGCTTCTCAGTTGAAGCATTATTTTTGCACATTGTTTTTATTATACAATTTTCTTAGAAAAAATGAACAGAAATATCAGTTCAATGATTACTCTTTTCCTTTTTATTTTTACTGTAGCAATAAAATTACATTGCAAAAAGAATCTAATGTATGCATATTTTTATGCTTTTAAATAGAAGTGGGGTCCTCTCTTCTGAGACATCCATCTCCTGAACTTTCTCGGTTAATCTCCGCCCACAGCTCTCTTTCCAAAGGAGAGAGAAATTTCCAGTGGCCAGTACTGGCATTTGTGATCCAGCATCATGATCTGGAAGGACTTGAAATAGCAATGAAACAAGCCTTACGGAAATCTGCTTGCCGAGTCTTTGCCATGGAGGTATTATTGTACTAATGGATCTGTGTATAGTAAGACATTAGTAACTTCTGTCTCAGTTATGTTTTAAAGCAGTGTTTGTGTGTGTGTGTATACACACACACGCACACACACACACACATAAACAGAAAATAAATCTGTTACTGATTTTGAATTCTTGTATCAGTAAACTTTATTAAAAATTTCACTCAGTTGTATTATTAACTCTAACAGTTAGGAATAATGATTTTACCTGTAAAACTTCTCTAGTGGTATATTTGCATTTGTTCCGTAGAAAATCTCTGATTAAGGGTGCAAAAATCAGTTATTCAAATAGTGTTTTCTCCTCATTACTCAATATGCTCCGTATCTTACTTGTAACCCCCTTTTCAAATTTTTGAAAATTGTTTCTTTAGAATTGTTTTGATGCAGATAATATCTGAGTAGTTCACAACTTCCACCTGAAATCACTGCATGCTACCCAAGTTATATAGGTAGTGAATGAACTACCAAAAGATCAGTTAGAGATCAATTACGACAATGAAAGCTGCAAGAGGCATTCTCAGTGAGAGGTTATTTTAAATTTCAACTGAGCTCTAGTAAAATTTGTATAAAAGTTGTATAATGAGAGCTTGTTCATATACTTACAACTTGTGAAAATCTAGGTGTATTTTCTCAGGTAAAGTAAAGAGCTCATCTCTACTGTAAGCATTGCCAGTCAAATTTCAGGTCTCAACAGCAATGCACAAAAGGATTACACCTTTCAAAAGAAGAACGTCAGAATTTTGCAATCTTGAAAACTTTTTTTTCTCCCCACTATATTCATTTTTTGGAAGTGGATGAATTGTTTAGAATAATTCAGCCAGTGGTGGAAATCAAACAAGGAAACCAAACCTCAGCCTACAAGGTTGTAAATTAAAAATAATCTTTACTTTACCTACAATTTGACTAATAAGCAGTGCTGCCACCTCATCCTATAATAATTTCTACATGCATAAGGGCTTTGCTTTTTTCACTCTTAAAGTTTTTTAAAATAACTTATTCTTGTAATAAGGGCCTTACTTGAAGACCTCTGTTTTATTGTTTGACTTCCCAAATGTATCTATACATTTCCTTATAAAAAATGTTTTACACCAGCTTTGCTTAGCAAATTCATAACTCTTGGTGTGTATTTTATTTTAGGCTTTTAACTGGCTCCTTTGTAATGTCATTCAAACAACTTCTCTTCATGATATTTTATGGCATTTTGTGGCTTCCTTGACTCCTGCACCTGTAGAGCCTGAAGAGGAGGAAGATGAAGAAAATAAATCAAATAAAGAAAATGCAGAACAAGTATGTGAGGTTCAGCATACTTTTCATAAATACAATATCTTTATTTATTTTGAAATCAGTTTAGAAATGTTGTAGTATGTCTAAAAAGAAGCCTTAATCCTCTTCTCTGAGAAACAGAAACCTAATTATGAAATGTAAATTTTTAATCTTTAATCATACAATACGTGCTTGAACCCTTTAAGAGTCATAGTTAAACTTACTTTTTCCTTCTCAAAACATCAAATTTTGCATAGTGATGGATTCCAGTCTTTAATTACATTATTCTTATGCATATTCAAACAGTTTAAGAAAAAATGCACAAGCACATTTCCTAGTCCAGTAACAAAATTTTGCTGTTTGTTTTGTGTTTCCCCCACCCAAAAAGAAAAAAAGACCAAAAAAAGAAAATATATTTACAAAGTGACTGTAATCTCATTCTAAATTTTGTGTGAGATACCAACTTCTGCATGTTATATCAGTATGCAGATTCATAATTCGTCATACTTGTTTTTAAGAACCTCAAGTCCTAGTATATGTACATTAAAACTGATTGTCAGTAGCTCAGTCTGTTATACCTTTGCATGCTGTTTCCATGCCAGGCTCCAGCAGTCTTCTCCCCTGTAATAACTTCAACTGGCGCATCAAAAACTCAGCCAGAGCAGTGGAACTGTTGTGTTCCCACCAGTCCTTACACTTAGTCTCCAAGATAAGAACCATTGATATCTAAATCAGTTTAAAAAAAAATGCTATTTTACATGTAGTTTGGATAATTGCTGATTAAAAGATAAAGAAGATTAGAAAGAAAAGGAAAAAATTACTGTTTCTACTCTGTTTGGACTGCTGCTTCTTTTTTGATATAATGGAGGAGAGGCTTACAAAATTCGCCTTGAACACTTGACTAGCATGGGTAATTTTATGGCATACAAAAAACAGGCAACAATTTTCAGCTAGTTATTAAATATAGCTCAAGTGGTGTATATTCAAATTATGTGTCTTCTTTCAGTAGTGTTATCGTATGATAAAAATACTTACTGTAAATGTATGCATATTATGTAAGAAATTTAAAGCAATTATTTGATACTTTTCCAGCATTAAGCTTCATTTGTGTACGTCAAATATTTAGGCATATTTTTTTAATGCATTGGGAGTGGTTGAGAAATTCAGTGTTGAATTCTGAAAAATTTGGGGTGGGAATTTAGAATGAGGAAGAATTTAATACATAAGATGTGAATCCAATGGGTAGTGTCCAGTCCAGTTAAAGCAAACAAAATATAGCAGTTACTAGACTACAGAGGAGGCAGGAGGGAGCAGGATGTTAACTATCTAGTTCAGATACTCAGGAGAAGGCAAATACATGGGGTTGGAACTTTTCTTCAATAACTGACTGGACCCAGTCCTACACCGCCTGCTGTAGGTGACCCTGCTTGAGCAGGGCAGTTGGACTAGATGATCTCTAAAGGTCCCTTCCAATCTCAACCATTCTATGATTCTGTGACTTTAATTTTTTTTTTCCTTATGCTTCAAGGAATTGAGCATAGTATATTGGTCCTTTTTCCTGTTCTAAATATCTTAATGATATCCTAGACATTTTAATATTTTGTATTTCCAAATAATCTTGCTGTTCTGCGGTTGTACAGTACAGAAAAAATGATCCTTATCTCTTAAAACAAAAAAAATACTCATCCCCAATATTTTTTTCTAATATATTTGAAAAATTGTCTCAACAGTGAAGGCTAATAAGTGAAGTTCTAAACTGTATTTTCATTAAAAAATGGGCTGTTTTAACATAACTGCCACTTTAAATTTTCAAAATGCAGTCAGGTAGTATTTTTTGATAGTGCTCTAGCTTGTATCATTTTCAATAAAACTAGTGGTTTTGCTACACTGAGATTTTCCCGTTGTAGTTATGCAGTACAGTTAGACTGAAAAAATCCCTTTATTATGCAGTCATATCTGCATAATTATATAATATATAATATAAGCTTATACTGATTCAAGAACAAAAAATTAATTTTAGTAAGAGCCCTTTTGGATCTCCAGATTTCTTCATATTAATGTGTAAATCTGATCTGGTCTGATCATACTTTGGAGAAATGCACTGGTATTTTCATTTGTTTAGAGGGAAGGGTGGTGGCTGGAAGGTGTGCCAGCTAGAAAGACTGTGTTTGAGTACGGACTCCCTCCAGGACACCGTGGCTTTCATCCTCAGTGTACGCTCCTATGAGGAACAGTAAGAGATGATGCTCATGATGAAAAAGGGGCAGCAGTGATTGCCTTTAGTCCCACTGAAAGTAATTACAAATGTGGGCCATTTTGAAAATGGGTGGTTTGAGGAGGAAGAAGGAAATCCTGTGGTGTCCACTGAAAAGCATAATGAAAAATAATGGAAGTGCACAATGAAAAACTGATTTTGAAAGCTGTTTGTGGCACCAGATAGCCTGAGTAGTGAGTGAGAGTGAGGAAAGCATGTATGTGTATATGTACTGCGGAAGAGGGATGAAAGAGTTGCAGAAGAAATGAGGAATAAAACTGTATTTATGTGGGTTAAGGAAGTTGGTTTGCGTGTACCGAAGTGTGGACATGTAAAAGACGATGCATGATGGGGACTGGGTAGTGTGTTCAAGAGCTATGATAAGGTACAGTAGAAGAGGTGGTTTATAAAACAGTTTGAATCCTTCATAGATGAATTACTCCCCTGCCTTCTAGAACAGAATGTCACTGACAAAAAGTTCCTTCTTTTCTTTCTCTGCTACCCTTCCCCACAACATACCTTGGTGGATCCAGTTTTTCTTGGATCTCTGCCCCCTGTTCAGTCACTGCCAAATGGAGCTTGGCTCCCACTGCACAGCCTGTCTGATACTGGATTATCATCATTGTTTTCACAGCTCTCATGAAATAAAGCAGCTATAGCCTTAGCTTAATAACTGACTTTACTCTGGCTGATAACCTGCTGCTCAAAGAAGTTACAGCAGCAGGGATGTGTTAATGTTTTTTTCTTCCTTTTTTAAGTGTTCTTTTGGGTTTTTTTTAGTGATTATAATGTTTCCCATCTTTAAATTGCAAGAAATATCATGTGGTAAGATACTTTCCAAAATTATTCTTTCATGTTCATGTGTTGATTGTTATTTTAAAAATAAAAATTTGTAATTTAAAAAATTCTCAGACAGGGTCTGCTTTGAAATTTACATTCATTATTACTGCAGTTTTCTCAAAATGAATACTATAAATGTTTTTATTCCTGTCTTTTTTTCTGAAAGTCTATTAACAAATTCCATTGCATTTTAGGAGAAAGACACAAGAGTATGTGAACATCCTTTGTCAGATATAGTGATTGCTGGTGAAGCAGCTCACCCATTACCCCACACTTTCCATCGGCTACTCCAGACAATCTCTGATCTTATGATGTCTCTTCCCAGTGGTAGTGCATTACAGCAAATGGCCTTAAGGTAAGTGCAGATTAGGAAAATTCTCAGGAGGCTCAAAGCGTCTTAACAGTAGTGATGAGAAGACTTTGCATTGTAGATCAGAAGTTCAAAACAACGTAATGTGCCTGTAAAAATGAGCATGTATCTCCTTACACATAGTATAAAAGATTTTGAAGAATAAAAATGAATTTGATCTTAAATTCTGCAGTGTATCATCTATTTAAAAAATACTACTGTAATATAAGAAGCAAAAATGTAATTAATAACTTCACTGGTAGGGTCTGTCTCTTAAGCAATGTTCAAAATTTCAAAATCAATTAAATGTTTTTTCAGATGCTGGAGTCTGAAATTCAAACAATCTGATCACCAGTTCTTGCATCAGAGCAATGTTTTCCATCATATCAACAATATTTTATCGAAGTCTGATGATGGAGATAGTGAAGAGAGCTTTAGTATCAGTATACAGTCTGGTTTTGAAGTCATGAATCAGGCAAGTATTGTACCTCTTTTGCAAAAACAGAGATTAGTTGTGAAAAACTTACAGTCCCTATAACCAAACTGTTCTCATTAAAATGTTTTTACTTGCAGTGTCATATTTCCTTGAATAGATCTTACTTATGATTGGAATCTTGATGTTGATGTTCAGATTTTCATATTTAGCTTTAGGCTCAAACATTGTCCCTTAATCTGATCTCATTTAAATCTACATTTTAGAACAGTGTTTTATGTTAGTCCATTTTTTAAACAGATATTTTGAATGCTTTCAAGCTTCCAGCTTGAAATTGCTCATGTATTTTTTCTTTTATTCTGAGGAGAGCAAATAAATATTCCTAATGAACATCTTTAAAGTGTTTTCTTCCATTTATTAGTTCATTTTGGTATTTACTAATATATTTAGTTACTAGTATTTCCTTTGATTATAAGAGTTGAATAAATTTAACTTAGGCATGACAAATTTCTTCTTTAATTTGGAGACCATATTCCTTGTAACAAGTATCTGTCTGGTTTTAAAAAAGTATAGACTATGTGTGTTTTTGTGCTTCATTTAAGATATTTTGAAGTCTCTCATTTGTTTTCCCAGGAATTGTGTATTGTGGTTTGTCTGAAAGATTTAACAAGCATTGTTGACATTAAAACATCAAGCCGACCTGCCATGATTGGTAGTTTAACAGATGGCTCTACAGAAACGTTCTGGGAGTCAGGAGATGAAGACAAAAACAAAACAAAAAATATCACAATCAACTGCGTAAAAGGAATCAATGCTCGTTATGTGTGTGTTCATGTAGACAACTCCAGAGATCTCGGGGTAAGAGAAAAATTAATTGCACGGTCAAGGTTGTATATATTCATCAATCAAAACCTACTGTTTTATTTGCCCAGATCTGTTTGGAGTTCTAATTCAGAAGCTCATAAAGTTTCTAATTCCTGTGGTTTTGAAGGCTGTATCTACTATGAATAGACTGATTCAGCTAAATTTACAGTATACATGAACCCGAGACTGGGAAACTTCATTCTCAGTGGCATGTTCAGTTTAAGAGATGCTTTTAAGAATTTAAATCATTTCATCATTTACTTTTCCTGCTCATTATTTCTGTAGAAGCGTTCAAGTGAAGAGTTTTCTAAAATATACCAAACTATTTTCCAGACTTCTGACTATCACAAAATGCAGCTGTCCCTTTTATAATAACACCAACAGGTCATAGTGGGATAGCTCAGAATTGTATCATCTTGCCAAAAGGAAAAGACCTTTTCACTTATTACATTATCTTTATTGATATATATAGTATCTGTACAATAATGTTGCAAATATAACTTTATTTAAACCACAGCTTTTAATACAAAGAGAATAATATATGTTTTTTTTTCCCCGGAGAGTTACACTTTGGTATTCTTTGTTGTCCATGGTATTGATAACTTCTTAAATTTATTTTCTTAATAATACATTTTGTCTCTCTTTTATGTATGCAATCTCTTAATACAAAAAAATCACCAAAACAATTCTGCCTGCACAGTTTGTACAGTTAAAAGTATTTCTTTCTTGTTTCATTTATCTGTTGCAGAACAAAGTGACTTCAATGACTTTCCTAACTGGCAAGGCAGTAGAAGATCTCTGCAGAATAAAGCAGGTAAACCATTTTAACAGTTGACAGGTGTAAAAATTAGTCATTTTTGGCTGCATGTAGCACAGTTTTTCTGAGCAAATAGTTTCTGTTTATTATGATAAACATCAAAATGCTTTGCAGCATAATATCCATACTGTTTTATTAGTGACAGAATTCAGTCATACATTACACATACCAAATATCAGTCAAGCTTTTACCCTTTCACTGAAGTAATATGGGGTCATTTAAAATGTTCCTTAGATTTTTCATTACTAGAGCTGAAAGTATAAAGCATTGCATGGAAAATTTTCTAAACAGACTATTCCAGTTGTGTTTTACAAGTCCAGTAGACCCTGTGGTTTCTTTCAGGGGTATTTTTCCACATAATATGCCTGAAACAATTACATAGAGTAGTATTAAATCTTGGTAGATATTCACATGCTTAACTCATCAGTATTGCACTATCATTTCCTCTTTATCTACCTGTTCAGTTTCCTTTAGAGAAATGCAGCTTAAGAGTCAGCAGAAGTTCAACAAAATATTGAGGAGAAAATAAAAAATTTGCCTTCAGCCTGAGGTTTTTGAAGATATATTTTCTGATGTGTTTTTATAATACACATTTTGCTTTGCCATTTTTAGTTCTCAGCTTCAGGTAGCCAAAGACTTTCATCCAGAGACTCAAATTCATAATGCAATTCAGTCTTGATTGTTCCTAAATCAAAGGATAGATGTATGTTTTTCTAAACCAAGAACAACGTTTCATGCTTTGAAATCAATGTGTCCCATCAAAGATATTAGTATCTCAAATGTTCAGTTGCCGTTTTGGGCTCAAAACTTGATCATTTGGCTTATTGACAACCAATGGTAAAGTTTGGCAAGTGGAAATACTGTATTTAGGTGACTCATAGCTTATCCACTTTATTGTGATAGCATCTGATAATGCAGAAATTCTGTATAGTGAAAATTACAGGGAGATGATTTGCTTTTTCTCTGCCTTCTTGGTCCTCAAAGAACACAAATACAGCTCCAAAAAGCATTACAAACCGGAAGAAAGTAAAGTTTGATACAGTGGATTCATGCTGAACAATGCAATGTATGTGTATATATATGTAGACAGATCTAAAATGTGTATGTATATGTATCTGTGGGTGTATGTAGAGAGATATACTGTATAACTCTAGTTTACTACCACTGTAGTAGTAGTTACTGTACACTACAGTTTAATAGTTACTGTATACTACAGTAGCAACTGTAGTGTAAGTAGCCTCTTCTTTTTGGTGAGTAGACTTATTCAGCATGTCTGCTTATCCAATTAAATAAATAAAGGCCTAGGTATTACTAAGGCACTTGACTCCTGACATTCATACAGTTTAATTGCTAGTTCTCTCCCTGGATTTGTTTATGTCTTCTCAAACACAATGCTTAGGCATTTTCCATGGGTGGTTCACTCCCAGAAGATAGGCAGGACTTCACTGAGCTTTGCTTCCTCCTTGTAGGATAGTCATCCTACACTTTTCCAGCAGTTTTTATCTTCAAACACATTTACACACTACACCCTAACTCATGCATCATATACATTCTGTTTCGTGATATTAAAAAAGAAAGTAACAGTCTTGTCTGCAAGGAGTAAGTTCTGAGAACTACAGTAAAAATGGGGGAAGAACAAATAATAGCTTTATTATCAGTAGTATTTGGGCCCCACAGAAGCAAGAGAAGACTCAGGACCAAGTGTAATTTAGGCCCACACAGGTTGCTTTGAGCAGCAGCATCAGGCATTATGCCTTCTCATTTTTATTTTTCAGAATTGACATTGCAGTTTTGATCATATTAACATTAATTTCATTATTTTTTCATTCATATTGTTTTTAAAATAAACATAAGTATAATTTGATGCAGTTCGTGTCTTTTTTAAAATTATTAAGTCATACCTCTGTTAAAAAGAAAATCAGATATTTACTTCCATAAAGTTAAGATTTCTTTTAAAGGGTGTATGTGCATAGGCTGATGTACTTTAAGTACTGATAACTGTATGTTATATTTGAGGTAAATTATGTGGTTTTTCAATATATATTAGTGAGCAAACATCAATTCCAAATGATTTATGAACATGTAACCTGTGTATTAGACAACAGAAGGAATTGATAGCCCACTATTTTTAGTAGGCTTTAGAAATGAACAAAAAACAAAAGGCTATCTGACTTTTTATTTAACTTAAGGATTCTTACCCTAATTCATGACATTTAGTACTTTTAGAATTAGACATGTTAGTAACATCACTGTTCAGAATGAGAATTTTATAGCAAATGATATATTGGTCCACAGGTATGTAGTGGATTTGTTTTGGATGTGGATGAATTACTTGTTTGATACTGTGTTGTCAGTTTGCATCTTTATATTCTTGTTTAATAGGTAGACTTGGATTCAAGACATATTGGCTGGGTGACAAGTGAGCTTCCTGGCGGTGATAATCACATCATCAAAATTGAATTGAAGGGTCCAGAGAACACACTAAGAGTTCGACAAGTGAAAATTCTTGGATGGAAAGATGGTGAAAGCATTAAAATAGCAGGCCAGATTTCTGCAAGTGTAGCTCAGCAAAGAAACTGTGAATCTGAGACACTGCGAGTATTCCGGCTTATTACATCCCAGGTGTGGTTTTCCCCACTGTGTTATACAGTAAAAAAATAAAGAATATGAAAGTTACTATAATTTTTTGACTTTTGGTGCTTTATATTTTGATGTAAAATGTGATGTCTCCCTGAGTTTCTCTGACCTAACAATCCCTATCTTCCTTCCAGGTATTTGGAAAACTCATCTCTGGAGATGCTGAGCCAACCCCAGAACAAGAAGAAAAAGCACTGTTGTCTTCCCCAGAAGGAGAAGAAAAAGTACACAATGTATTTATTTGTATTCTATCAATATTACTTCGCTGCAAAAATTATTCAGGATAATTTTCAACATTTGTCCTTTGTCTTTAAGCTACATAATTTTCAGATCACAACAATATTAAAATGTCACCATTACATGATAAAAAATTGTTATTGATAATTTTCATTAGTGGATTTGAATTCGGCCGTATGGATTTAGTGGAAACATTGTAGTAATGGTAGTGCAAATTATGTCAACAATTACAGAAGAACTTAAAGACTGCAGTAATGATCAGTCCAGAAGTCCCTCTTTCCCAGAATCTTGTCTCTCAAGAGAGGCTAGTGGCTCTGCTGGTGTTCGGGAAAAATGTGTAAGAAAAAGCACTGGTATCTTTTCCCTAGTATACTCTCCTATCTTTCAGTAAACAGTAGTTTAGGAAGTGTTCCTGGTCCTCAAAGAACATAATTTGTTTTTTTCCAGTTCATTTGTAGTTTTGTCTTACCTACTACCTTATGACACTAGTTTTCTTGATTTAATTATTCATTTTGGAAAAGTGTATTTTTGTCTTCTTATACTGCCTGTATGGTAATTTAATTATGTTTCCTGGTTCTTATATTTTTCCTGTACTTACCTTTGCCATTTACTTTTCATATAGCCTTTATTTTTCATATCAAGATATCATTTTTATAGAGGGCTCTTAAGACCTTTGTAAGGTTCTCCCATTCAGTGATGTCTTCTTCAAGCTCAGCCTGAGTCTCTTCAGTTTCTGCTTGTATAAAAGTCATGCTACTCATCCAATCTATCTTGTCACATTTTCTTCTGCACCTTTTATAGCTCTCTGATGAGTTTTTAGAAATGGAATGACCAAAAAGACATTACTGTCTGATTTGTTTGTTTAGCCATTTTCATACCTTTGTATTTACTTGTTTTGAATACCATCTTGATGGCTAGTTATTCAGAATTGTCAGAGTCTTCTGCAACTCTTTATTCAGTGTATATATATATACATTTCATAATAACCAGTCTACCATATTTAGAAGAATAAAATCTCCAAACATTTTTATGTACTAAAAAATATTTTTATAATAGCTATTAGTCATCATCTTAACAGGATTGACTTAATCTTTTCATCTGCCTGAAGTATAAAGTCACTGGTTTTGCATTACTACTTTGAAACTTAGCATACAGATAATTCTGAATTTGAGAAACTACCCATTATTCCCTTTCAAACTTGTCTTGGCTAAAATCAGTTGCTGAATATAATTTTAGCAATCTCTAGTAAGGATAGTAAAGTGATGTTTTAGAAATTAAGCTATCCAAATTATCCCCCTATGAACAATATGCTGACTGGTATACTGTGCCAGGATATTCTACATAGCTCATCCCTTTAGTGTAGGATACAGCTGAAAAATAAAAAGCCTCTTTACCTAATCAATGGATTTTTATGTACAGAAAGTTTTATTAAACCAAAAATTTAAAAAGCCTACCTATCTGTTATTCAGTTGTCATTCAGTTATCTTATACTCTAAAAAAGAAGTATACAAGTTAGGAATTTCAGACACTGCTATCATAGAAATCTCACACTGTCTTCTTTGAGCCCTAATTTCTCTTTTGATTTCTAATACAACAAAATGTCTTGGAAAGATTAAATCTGTTTCTAAAGGAATTCCTACATGATCTTTAAAACAGAAATTTGACACTGTTGCTACATGCTTCTTAGTCTCATTATATATATATATATATATATATATATATGTATGTATATATGTATGTATATTCTGAACAGCTGCAGACAGACAATAATGGCAAAAGTACACAAAAAAAATTTTGGGTAACTTCCAACAATCACTGTAAATCCTGACAGCATTTTGTTGCATTTTGCATGACACACACAATTTTTGAAGATGTTTACTCTTACTATGTTTTTCAATTTGGGAACCATTTGAATATACAAACTGAAAAGTATATTTTGTTACACTGCTTTATAAAGATTTCAGTCAGTGAGTGTATTCAACTGCACGGAGAAGCTGTCTTGGGTAACTATACTTCATTTGTTAGGCTTATTATTTTATCTCATCCTCCAACTTCATATCTTATAAAACAGGAAGAAAATAAATGCATCTAAGATGCATTATTAACCATAATTATATTGATCATGCTTATATATCTTTTTTATATAACAAAAAGCTGCAAACTTTAAGAACAAAATTTGTTGATATTTCATACTAATTGCTGCAGCAGTTAGGAAATGTTTTTGAAACTTATGATATAACATTGCATATCCTTTTTATAAAGGCAACATCAGATGCAGACCTGAAAGAGCACATGGTAGGGATCATATTCAGCCGGAGCAAACTGACAAACTTACAGAAGCAGGTTTGTTCATTCTTAAATGCTTTGATGCTTAGATTTTGTGTATATTGTAATGGGTATGCTCTTTTTCATTAAATATGAAACGTTTTAGTTGACATTTTCAGTTAGAATTTCTGTTGTTCTCTATCATCAAAGTTTGGTTTATGTTTTAAATTATGTATTTGAGTGGGTTTATGTGAAAAATCTGATGAAACTGATAATGAAAAAAGAATCCATGCTAATAGGATAAAAAATGTTGTTACCCTCAATTTAAAATGCTATAGAATTGAGATGTAAATGTACTCATTCATGGTTACTGATAATAGTCCATGACAATAGACGAGAGATTCAGTTACAGAATCTAAATTCTTTCTTCAAACATCTTTTCACCCCATTTTTGCATTAAAACTATTTAAGTTTGATACAGTATAAGACTAAAAAGAGAACCAGTATGTTATTAAATAATTCCTTTCTGCATAGTTAATAACAGCTTGGATTTGTTATTTTGATCATTTACCTTTGTCTTTCTCAATAAAAAGTAGTAGTTATGGTGTACGTTTTTTATTTTAATTTTTTAATATATCAAATAGAGCATCCTTTTATGTTATTTTTATAATACCTATCAGGAGACAAACATTGCAGTAAAGATTTTCATGAAATACAAGAGGAATTCAGTTTCTTTGGAATTCTAATAAATTCTGTATCATGTCTTATACCTCTGACTATACATGCTTTAAAATCTTTCAAATACCCTTTTTGACATGCTTAATGTGAAAACATGCTTTCTAAAATCTCCTGAACTTCCTAAATAGTAGACTCTGCAAGAGCCTATAAGTAGTTCTAATGAGTACTTTTCTTTTGACTGCGTTAACTAAATGTACTTCTTTCTGTTCTATTTTTATTTGAATCTTACATAAAAAGCAAATTAAAGGGCAGATATTTTTAAAAGATTTAATTCAATTAATTTTTTCAAAATGAAGATGAGCAAATTCAGTATTAAATCTAAATATTCTAAATTTGAATTTATTTGGAAAAGTAATTTAAGTAAGACCAAATTTCATAGGCCTTCTGGTTTGGTCACAGCCATGAGAATATTTAACGTGTAATCTTTTTCATTTTGTAAAAGTTTTGATGTTTTACTGTGTATTTGGATTCCGTTTGGATAGGTGTGTGCTCATATAGTCCAGGCCATCCGAATGGAAGCAACCCGTGTGCGTGAGGAGTGGGAGCATGCCATCTCTAGCAAAGAGAATGCCAACTCGCAGCCTAACGACGAGGATGCTGCTTCTGACGCCTACTGCTTTGAGCTGCTGTCAATGGTGCTGGCACTGAGCGGTTCCAATGTGGGCCGGCAGTACCTGGCTCAGCAGCTGACCCTGCTCCAGGATCTCTTCTCATTACTACACACGGCTTCTCCTAGGGTGCAGAGACAGGTGAGAGCTGTTTCTTCATCTATCTTGGTATTCCTAGGAAAATGTCTGTAAAATCATATAATCATGTTGTTAATAGTAAACTACGTACCTGAAATTGTCTTTTGTGTAAGGTAGTTTCATATTTTCACTTCAAAATGTATCAGAATCAATTGCAGATTATTTTAAATTGGGAATAATTGTAAATAAAACAACTTTTTTTTTTTGATATTGCCGTCATCAGTAGAGGCCAAATAGAAAGTTACAAGCATTGGAAGCATTATTTATCATAGACTGTGTTGTACTCCTTTAAATACCAGAGCTGTTATTTACCCATTTCTCAAATGTATGAAGTTTAAAAGCTGGTTTATTTATTTATTTATTACAAATAATTCAGTAGAAAAAGTAGTTCAGTTTTTGGGTGTAGGAGTTAGTAAGGTGATTGCTCATTTTTAAGTACGATCTTATGCCAGTTCACTATGGGGAAGGCATGCAAGAGAGCTACACAGTCATCCCCATTTACATAAGCGCAGCAAATAGTTCAAAGGTAAATATATCTGTTTGCTTTGAGGAGGCCACCATTAGTTCTTACACTTTTGTCATTGTTTCTGCACTTCTTCCTGCCTGGCCTGAAGGCAGAGTGGCAGCTAAAGTTACAAGATAATTAATGATTGTCCTGCTAAAACATCACAACTACGATAAATACGTTGTTGGAAACATGAGGGGAAAAACAGAATCTGACTTCTTTGTGATTTGGGGGGGGGGGAGGGGGTTGTTTTTGTTTTTTACCTTTTTTTGCTCATCAGCATATCTCAGATTTCAACCTTTTATGTTTAAAAGTAAACTGTTAAGGCTTAGTCCTTTCAGTGTAAACAAATATATGCTGCTTTTAGATCAATGTTGTAAAAATTATTCTAGCAGATTTAGAACCATTATTTTATTTTGAGATGCAAAATTACTAGTTATTTAGCTTCTAGTATTAAATAATTGCTTTATCATTATTTTATTTTTTTTTATTTTTAAAATACAAAAATTAGATTAATTGCAATACTAAGATGGCGCAACTTGCGTTTAGGAAACAGAAGGATTAAGACTCCTGAAGAAATACTAGCTTAAACATAAAATTCATACTATTTATTTGATATGTAAATATATTAAACCATATGTGTAAGTAGAACTGGGTTGTGTTCATTACAGGCAAATTGGGATAGTATCACATTAGCTTCTTAAAATTTTCTTTGTTTTTATTTAAGCTATATATTGTAATGCAACAATTGGAGATTTTAAATAGTGATTTGCAGCAGAGCCTTCACTGGTTTAGAGTAGACCCTGAGACAGTTGAAATGTCTATCAAATAGACAGGACCCCAAAATTTAGAGTTCTTTGAGTGTTTCCTCTTATACATACATAAGGTTCACATAGTCTGTGCTGTTTATATCAGAGGCTTTTGATTAGCGGCATCATCTGCCACGTGTCTTAAAAATCTTTATATCTTACTCAGAATATGAATAGCGTGGACGCTTCCTTTCTATTGTTAATGCCCACAGGTAGAGCTTTAATGTCCATGTTCACTTCTGAACTTGAATATTTTGTGTGTAAGTGTGTATTTATATGCACATAATAATATAACATACATACATGCATGTATATGTGTGTGTGTGTGTGTATTTAAAATTTTCCCTTTAGTACAGTTGATGTAGTAGCTAGCTGTTGTTAGCTGATATGCCTTCTCTGTGTGGATTTTTGATTACATTTTCAGGAGTTTTCATATCCATGCTTTGTACATTTTTTTTTCCAATTTTCTGGACTATTAGAATGTCTTATCTCAAGCTGTCTTCCCCTCTTGGCAATTTTGATTCATTGTAGATACGCAAAATGCTTGGGGGGGTGGATTCTTAAAATGTAGAAGCTCTTTCAAAAAAACATTGAAGGCATGAGAAATCAGATCTAAAATGTTACTCCTTAAACTTCCATACATCTTGATTTGAACCAAACCTTGCTTGGCATGTCCAGTTCCACCCCCATTCCACCAGTTGGTGAAGGTGAAGTGTATTAATATATCTCAAGGAAAACTAAGGGAGAGGGAGAAGAATATCATGCTTCTCATTCTCTAGAGGTAGGTGTTTTCTATTCTGAAAAGTCGTAAAGTGGTCTTTCACTGTTCTACCACGAATTTTCCATCATCTAAAGACTATATGCAGAGTGGGTATATCTGTAATGTGCAAATAAATCAAAGTTGTCCAAACACCTGTATAACTGCTATTATAAGGTCAGTTCTAAGCATATTTTTATTACTATATTAAAGTCAGGTGGTATTCAAGTAAGATTTGGTCCTGAAATGTTATGCCTCGTCTCAGTTTATTAATAGCAAATAAACTAGAACTGAGCATATATTGCACTTCAAGGCAAGATAGAAATTTCTTAAAAGTATGAGTTAAATTTAGAAAGTAGATTCATTCTTTCTCACAGAAATAGCTTATGAAGAAGGGAAATGATTTTATTTAGTTTTGCTTGAAAACTGCAGCTGCCCTGCTAAGAGTTTTGGTGTTTTGATTCTTTTTCTAGGTAACATCATTACTAAGACGTGTTCTGCCTGAGGTAACTCCTAATCGCCTGGCTAGTATCATAGGCGTGAAGTCCCTTCCACCAGCAGATATAAGTGATATCATTCACTCAACAGAAAAAGGAGATTGGAATAAACTGGGTATCTTGGACATGTTTTTGGGATGCATTGCCAAAGCTCTCACTGTACAGCTAAAAGCCAAAGGAACTACTATAACTGGGACAGCTGGCACTACTGCAGGCAAAGGAGTTACTACAGTCACACTTCCAATGATTTTCAATTCCAGGTTTGTTAAAAAAATATTACATTATCAAGCTAAGGGCATAAAAGAAACACGTCAGTTATATTCTTTGTCTTTTATGATCTTTGTTTTATAAACTGTAAAATTTATATAATGCTTCTTTGACAGTGAGTCAGTAGTTATTACAGTGCTTGATACAAACTACTGTATGCTGAATGTATGCTATACTTGAGGTAGATTTTGGCAAATAATAACTAATTATTTGTGTTTATTTCATGTACTTTTGTAGCTATATTCGGCGAGGTGAAAGCCACTGGTGGATGAAGGGTTCAACACCTACACAGATTTCAGAGATCATTATCAAATTGATTAAAGACATGGCAGCAGTAAGTTTCTATCTTTTAAATGTATGGGGGATATTCATATATTTCTGATAATGAAAAATACATTTTTCATTAATCTCTTATTACAGTCAGTACTAGGTTGAGCTATTAAAGGTGAGTGAGTGTCAAGAAGAAAAAAAAAAAAGGTAAATCTTTTTGGTAGAGTCCAGGTCTAGGAGTAGTAGAGTTCTGTTTCTGACTGCTAAATATTTATACAGTGTTCAAATAAGTTTTTGGGTGAATCACTGGAACCAAAAATTCAGTGTTGTCTTCTACATTATTAACTTAGAAGCCTGATTTTTGAAGCGTCTTGAGCACTCAGAACTCCAACTAAAAAGTAAAAAGCGTCTGTGAAGTAAGATAATAGTGGGTTTTTGACAAAATTGTATGGAGTTTTTATATGTAAAGTTTCTTTTTTAGATTAGCTTCTTTCAGTCTTACTGACATTTACGTTTATAGTTGTATATTAGTGTCATCATCTGGGCTAAAATTTTCCATGGGTGTATCTGCTTCAGGTATGCTTTTTGGCAGAATAAATGTATAATTAACAGGAATTTGAGGGCGAATTTCAGAAAGTCTATTGGATTTGAAAATACCTGATTTGCCAAGGTCATCCCTGACTTACTTTTTCTATTCTAATCTGAGATCCTAATCTAACTTTGTAGCAGCTAATTAGAATTTTAGTTCTCCTTAATATTTTAAAGGGAACACTATAATAAATTGAGTTTTAGACATTTATATATAGTTTCCTCTTTATAACAGGGTCACCTGTCAGAAGCTTGGTCCCGTGTGACTAAGAATGCTATTGCTGAAACCATCATAGCTCTGACCAAAATGGAAGAAGAATACAGATCACCAGTGAGATGCATTGCAACAACCAGAGTAAGAACTTTACTAGGTTTTACATTAGTTGATTGGAAACATGCAGAAAGAACTCATTATTTATTTACCTTACTTTTTTCTCTTTTTATCTCTTTCATTGTATTTTCTAGAAACTGGGACTCAATTAACCTTAACAGGTTGCTTTTACCTCCCTACCACTGTAGGAATGTTTATAAGCTTTTGATACTTAATAATTTTTTCTGTCATAAAAGACTATGTCAGTTGTCTGTTCCATCTCCTTAGTCGTGTGTTCTGTGCTGTTTGGAAGGCATGTCTCAGAAGAATACCATCTACAGCTGTCACTGTAATAGTTTAAGAAGACCTAAAGTATCCCTGAACATCATGCTAGCTTTCCTGGTGAATGAACTTTGTTAGTTGCTCATGGAGTTGAGTTGCGTTTTTTTGTTTTTTGTTTGTTTGTTTTGGCAATCCAGTAAAGTTTTTCAGCCTCTAATCTGTCATTGCAAAATGCTGTTGTCAAATATTTTTCAGTCTGAGCTGTAGGCCTACTGACGGAAACTTAGTTACCCTCACGTAGCTAATCTCCTTAGGCTTTCACCGTAGTCAGTGGAGAGAAAGAGGGAGAAGCTTCTTCTGAGCTCTTTTCCAGACAATCTCAGATACCTTGTGCAGTCAGGAGAGAACATAGGGAACCTAGTCTAACAGGATAAAGCTACTTTTGGGGATTGTTCTGTTTCCTTCATTTTCTTCTTCTTCCCCCAAAGCCTGCAAGTTTGGGAATGACATGCAAGTGTTGATGATTTCCTGTATTTGCCATATTTCCCTATAGTGTGGTATAGTTGATACTGCTTTACTGTTTCTCTCTTGTGTGATGTTTATGACCATGAAGTGACATACTTTCACGAAAAAGGGTAGCCCCCAAAAATGCTGTTCTTATCTACCAACATTTATATTTATAGTATTGTGATTTTTTATTTAGTATATCTAAAACATTTAATTCTACCTTCCCTTTCAATAGCTGTGGTTGGCCCTGGCATCCCTCTGTGTGCTTGATCAGGATCATGTTGATAGACTATCCTCAGGAAGGTGGATGGGAAAAGATGGACAACAGAAACAGATGGTAAGACTGAAATTCATGTCCTTTTTTATCCATTTTAATTTACTCTGTGGTCAAAGAATTTAGAATAAATGATAAGGAAGTTGCCCTGACCTGACTTTATTCATCCCTTTTGTTCTCCATGAGAATGGCACATACATGTTTGAAATGCTAGTGTTCTAGACACACTCACCTCAGAAAATGAAAATCTCAACTTAAAACAATAATAACTAGCAATTCCACTGGTATCTCAGATGGAGCATGGACTTTCTTACACCTGTAAGATGTATTTTGAGCATAGATTGATTTGGTTAATGAAATAACCTTTATCAGAGCTTCTTCCTTTCTATGTAGATCCCTATGACATAATAATGTTAATTCATCTGTATTGTAATCTTAAGATTCAGTTCTTTTATGGTCCTCAAGAACTTTCCTTTCTCCATGATTTAGCTTCCTCTTCCAGACCTGGATGAGAAAGCGATTACCCTGAAGAGAAAGAAAGACTTTCTAACTGGATATAGTAAATATAGTAAACATACAACACTGACCTAGAGGATTTGTGATTTAATCTGAAGTATAATGGATGGGTGGATGGAGTTGCTGTCCCACATTTTTCATTGTCATGAAGCTTATGTTTTGTTTTTGTTTTTTTTAATGTGAGTCAGGAAAGAGTGAAATAATGAAGTTGGTTGGTTGGGTTAGGTAGATCGCTTTAGAAGGCAAAGGAAAATTGTGCCTTCCTGCTAGCAACTGAGTTTGTTTAGAAAGAGGACACCTCTGAAGCAACTTAATGCAGACAGAAAGAGAATATCGGAGACAGCTAGAGAGAGCTGCAGCAAGAGCAAGGACTAAAACTTGGCTGAGTGAAGGAAGTAGTCACAAAGGTTTCTGAGGTGATTAAAAAGAGACTTTCTCTAGAAAATCAAGGGAATTCTATAGAGCTTGTTGCAAATCAGCTACAGAAAATTGCTCAACTAAGAAAAAATCTGAAGGCTGGAACAGTCTCTGCCAGATCATGAGCAGAGAAACATTTATTTTTTGATCTTTAAGTTCTGGCTTCCCAGCAGATTGGAGTTTTTTACCTAAACGATCAGCTTTGTTTGAATGTATCATTTAATGAAACAGCTTTAGAAACTGAAGGTCTGATTGATGTTTTTAGCTGTGCTCACTTTAAAAACTCATAGATCCACATCAAAACTGAAGGAGTCCAGATCTCTCCTAATGGTAGTGAAAAGGGGCTCAAAAACCCCAGTGTGGTAATACCTGTCAGGCATTCTATGGAGAGGATGAAACAGCAGTCCCACGAAATTAAATAAGGACCTTGTAGGCTTTATGCTGATTTAATTCAGATGGAACGAACCCCATAGGTTGCGCTAGAGATTTTTGTTAACTAATTAAATAACTTAACTATAAATGTGGTTTCCATAGTAAAAAGATTTTATGAAACCAGAATGAACTCGTTTCATCTGTCCTTGTTTCCCCAGAAAGATTGCACCATGGCCTCAGGCTGCCTCTATCATTCTAGGGGGTAGAAGGCCATAAAAGAGGTCTAGTTTGTAGGCAAGAAGGAAAGAGACAGAAATCTGGGCTTGTAACCTGGACTAGTGGAAACCTGAGAGGAGTACCCAAGGTTTAGACAAGTAAGGATATGAGCTGCTGAACCAAGTCTGAAATTCCTCAGTCCTATTGAATAGGAGTATATTCAAATTTTGAGGTGTTTTGTGTGTTTTCCCTACTGGGAATGCTGTTGAAAGGGATCTGATCTAAGTTGCATGAACAATATCATGGAAATCACATGTTTTGGGAACAGAATGGAAAGTCAGTCTTAGAAATATGCATAATCAAGTTGGTCATTGAGCTCTTACTTGTATAGATATTTTTAATTGTAAAACCCAGGGGTCTTTATTGAATTAAAAATATCTCATATCAATAGAATAAGTAAATTCTATTGTGTATTTTGAAGTTTGCTACCTAGAATGTATTCTCTCTCCATTATGGATGACCTACAGTTTTCATTAAGTACTTTAATGGAGTAAATATATTTTATTACAGTAATTAAGGATAAATGCCTTGCATATTGATTTATCAGTATGAGATATATCAGAACTTCTCTGTTAAGATACCTGTAACCCATGATAGCACATAAATCATTCTGAATAACTCAGGCTACTTGAAAATGATTTCTCAAATATATTGTTGAAGAAAAGTTTTGTTGCATCAAGCAAAATATGAAGTCAGAAGAACTGATGTAGAACTGTGAAGCTTTTGTGTCCAGGACTAATTGTTTAGATACAGATTATAAGATATAATTAATAGTCTAAACAAGCTCTTTATTGCCCCTTATTGATTTTCTTGCCTCATTTTTTGAGAGAATAAAGACAGAGAAGTTGAAAGGAAATGAGAGATTTAATAGAGAGAATTATTTAATTATATTTTTTCATTCTTTCCAGCCAATGTGTGATAACCATGACGATGGCGAAACTGCTGCAATTATTTTATGTAATGCCTGTGGGAATTTGTGTACAGATTGTGACAGATTCCTTCATCTCCATCGACGAACGAAAACTCACCAGAGACAGGTAGAGTATAGATGATGTTATATTGTAGGCATTTCATATATTGTATGCATTTCCCCGGTTAACAGCTAAGAAAACAGTAGTAGCAAGAATCAAATCTGCCAATAGTGTTCTTTTTTATTTTGGAGTTGGGATAGATAAGTTTCCATCTGATTCTTTGTTCCATTTTAGTTAAATTTCCTTCTCCTTCGTCTTTTGAAAAAGATTGCAGAATCATGTAGCAGTCTAATTCTAGGGAATTTATGCTACATTACTTTTATGCTACATCCCTTTTTCCTTTCTCATTCTCACATTGTTTAGAAATGTTTCTCAGGAAATATCTAGGAACAGCATAGCCTTTCCTAAATATATGTTGATTCTTTATTTCTTTTAAATTATCTCCTTTACTTCTTCTATCACATAGGATCAGCGCTTGTTACCTCCTTCATTTTTTATTTTTTTAATATCCAGGAAGACCACTTGACAATGAATTTTTCTACTGGTTCCGTTATGTCAATCTTCTCATATAAGATCTTCAGGTTCCCTTTAAACACAAAAATGTGTTGTCATATCAACAGGCTTGAAAATTCCCTAATTTCTTCTAGTTTGTTTTTTAGGGACATGATGTATTTCGTCTCTAAATGACTTAAATGGGTTTTTGTAACTTACTGTGTACTTCTCCAGTTAATACTTTGTTGTGTTACTCTTTTATCCCTTCTGCCTCTGAACCTGAAACTACATTCTCCTTGTGATATTGTCACTCATTTTTTTTTCTCATTGAGAATTTACATTGAGTATGTTGTTACTTTTGAAAATACTGAACATTCCTTCTTTATTGACCTTTAATGCTCTTTTGTGTTTTTTGTTGTTCTTCATTTTACTGAATCCCTATGACTGCTTACCTTTGTAGAGAGGCTAGGATAGCAGAGTTCAGTAATAAAGTTAATTCAATAGAAATCATTCCTCAAACTCCTTCTTTGAGTGCACCTATGTTAGACTTTTAGTTTGGATTGGCAATGTGCTTTTGAAACAGATCTGATCATCTCTCCTTATTGTGCTTTGATTCGTGTTACAAAGCAGTCCTGGAGTGCACGAACTGAAATCCTTCCAGGTGAAACTGAAGGAAATGATAGATCTGGGGGCACACCTAGTGCCCTCTAACTGCTAGCGGGCATTTGGTCCAAGGGATCAGACTAGGGCAAAGAACATGTATGAGGTAAACGTCAGAAACTTGGCACCAACTATTTCACTCTATAGATCTATTCCTTGGTGACTCGGTATTTGTAATGCAGACTCAGCCTTGAAGTTGCATGTGGATCTATTCTCTTCCATTTCTTAGCTAAAATCTTTACAATCTCCTCTGAAATTTTCCAGTTTTATCATCTTAAGAAGATTATTTTGTATGTCTGCTTCCCTGTCATGTCACATCACAGTCTAGTCTCATTTATTTTTCTGATTTCTCCTATATAGCCTGTTCAGATTACAGTTGATAAAAGTAAGTTCTTACCTCACATAAGCTCTCACATCTCTCCTTTAATCTGTCCGAAAGAGCTATTTATCAGACTTCACTATTGACCTCTAAAAGCATGTTTAAACTTTTAATCTTTATTTACCAACTTTACCTTTACATCTCTCATGTCTAGCCCCTCAATTTAAATTTTAGATTCTGTCATAATCACTGTCTGCTATCTTCTGTTAGCTTCCTTTTCTATGTCCAGCTTCTGTCATACACCATTTACTGTATTTTCTCCCATCCAGGAAAGGACAGTCTGTAAGTTATTATGACCTGTTATACAAATCCTTCCTGAAGAAATTAGTTTTTTCATGATTCCAGTACAAATAAAATAGTTGAAATTGAGTTTATACATCCATACCAAGGACAATTCTAACTTCTACTGCATTGCAGGTGAAATTAATGAAAACAGAATTGTTTTCAAAACCTAGGAAAGGAGGAAAAGGAAAAACCACATAAAATCCACTAAGGATTTCATGCAGTTGCTTGATATTATGAAATTTTTAAAGTCTCCTGATTTAAGCTAAAAGTATTCAGTGTATACGCTAAAATTTTAAGTAACCTGTTCCAGAGAAACTAGGCTCACCTAATGGACTAGAAAATAACTTATTTGTAACATACAACACAGTGAGTGACTAAAAAGAGAAAATGTGAAGAAATTATGGATGACAATAACATGAAATGCCTTGATGCATTATATGGATAATAAATAAGAATGTTCAGATTGAAGCTTGATATTGTCTTGAAAGTCATTAACAGGGTCATACCAAAATCACTAATCTGTCAGGGCCATACCAAGCTTCAAAGAAAGTGACAGAGCATCTCTGGATGGGACCTTAGCATGAACCAAGTGTCGGGATGAAAGCGTATTATTGTGTCAGTGATTTAAAACTGTTTTCGTGTATCTAGGCAATTGACGATAAGTGATTTGACTCAGCCAGTAGACCTTAACATATTGTCTTAATTAAACAATAATAAACATGTTTAGTTGGAATTAACCATCTTCTGCACGATGAAGACAGATTTATCTGATGACTAATCAGCGTGGCTTCCTGACTTTTGCTCGTGGAAATACCCTGGCTATTTCTTAATCTTATTACCTCTGATTCCTCCCAATCATCTCATTTTGTATTAACAGAACTAAAGTTAATTTAGATGTAAATTCTTTATAATTTTCACTGCTACTTTGATAAACTACTAACACAGATATGTGGAGATAGTTCTAATGTTACGCTATGGCCTACTGAGTGAGTTGAATAGTAGTTATGACTCCGAGTTGTATATTCAGTAAATTAGAAAAAATGTTGTGCAGCTCTCTTCTTAGCATTGTTGCACTACTGTTTTCCAGGCCTCTTAGTTCCCAGCCCTGTCAGTTCAAATGTTAATTTTATATATTTTTACTTTAAAAACAAAAAGCTACACAACTTTTATCCATTCTGCAGTATATACAAATTATGGAATGTATAATAAAATTGCAGTAGACGTGTAATCTATAAAATACTTGATGAAAATCCAAAGAGATAGTGACAAAAATAACGTAAGGATACTGTTTATTATCTGTTTGGTTAAACTGACAGGTATTCAAAGAAGAAGAAGAAGCTATCAAAGTTGATCTTCACGAGGGCTGTGGTAGGACCAAACTTTTCTGGCTGATGGCATTAGCAGATTCTAAAACTATGAAGGCTATGGTGGAGTTCAGAGAACAGACAGGTAAAACACAAGTGCTGCTGCTTGTTCTTTATCCCAATTATTTTTACCTTATTGAGCATTTGTCAAAAAAAAAAAAAAAAAAGAAAGAAAGAAAAGAAAACTTGGAGTTTCCTCCTGCTTTAGGACAATGCTTTTGATAGTTGCTTGTTAATAAAAATAAAATATTTTAATGCTTTTCGGTGATTGGTGATAACTTGGTGCTTGGACCATTAAAAAATGAAGAGGGTCTGCTCAGGAGGGATGAACAAATACAACATATTTGAAGCAGAAAGCTGCTAGCAAAGTAGGACATTGAAGGTAGGATTCATCTGGCCAGTTGTGTAGATCCACGGTTTGAATATCCACATCTATAGTGGTTGTCTGACATCCCTTTGTAGTTGATAGATAGGAACACGTTAGGGCACTTATTCTAAATAGTTGTCTAAAGTAAGATTGATAAATTGCCCTGAAGTCCTTATTTCCTTTCTTCAACTACAGAAATCACACGATGTTTATATCTGATGTAGATGTCTGTATTGTTGATGTCTGAAGATAAGTATCAGTCAAAAAAAACCCTGAATTCTTAGTTTAGGAAGGTTCTAAAAAGCCCAACCAATTTCCATCACAATTTTAGCTGCATTTTAAATTGTGTGGCTGTCAGCATGAAACACTCTTCTGTACTTGTTGCTAAGTTGCCTACTATTCTTTCAGTCTCGTCAAATAGAATATATACATTTTTCTTGAAGTCTTTTTCTGTCAAGAGTTAATGGTAATTTTCATTATCCACAAGTAGATGCATTGCCTGAAGAACAGTGGGTTCTGTAATGTGTTCTTACTGTTCAAAAGCTGAAATTCATCTTCATTTATTTACTACTGTGTTGATGGTATATTTGAAGGAACGAATCCTAAGCTATAGTGTATTTTTAATAAATAGCTGTGGCTAATTTGCCAAGCCCAATTAAACAACTTTTTTAATTATAAAAAGGTACATGATAATGACAAGTATTTTCAAAATAGGCAGAGGTTTATTGTCTTAGAAAACTTTAGACTTTCTGAATTATCTGTGCCTACTTTGATTAACAGTTGCCATTTGCTTGTTTTATGTGATTTTGTTTATATGTCCTGTGTTAGGATATTAATCACTTATATTTCATTATGACAGTTTTCATTTTTGTTTGTTTTGGGGGGACATAGGCAAACCGACCACTAGCACTTCTGAAGCATGCCGTTTCTGTGGCTGTAGGAGTGGAACGGAGTTATCAGCAGTGGGGAGCGTTTGTTCTGATACAGATTGCCAGGTGTGTACTCTATATCGATCATCATGAGTAACTTAGGACAGAAGAGGCTGTAGGATCTAAATAATTTATTTTGAAAAACCTTATTCATACTAGTAGTGCATTTTAAATCACAGCTCTTACAAGAAAAAGGTTTTAGTGTTGAATTTGGTTTGAGTATTACATTACCATGTATTACAATATAATTACAGTATTTATAAGTTTGTAAACATTCATTTTAATTACAGACTACAAACACTAATTCTCAAATGAAATTCTTGGTAGTTTCTTTACATTATTATCTTCAAAAGTATCTCAGTTTTCACAATAGTGTTCCAGTTACGAAATAAAATATACTCTGTCACCATGAAGTCTAGTGTATGGAAAAGTTTGATAAAAGTAATTTGAGTAACAGCCTGTTTACATCATGTGAGCACAGAACATCTAAGAGTAGGGATTGTCTGACCAGGTTTTTCGATCAGCTTGTGATCCTTATGTGAGGGGATGTGTTTTAAATAGGTGTTACAATTTTTAAAAGATGATTTAGTATGCTGAATACCCTACTATTAGGAAATTTTACATTAAAACAGGGTGTTTATGTTGTGCTTCGCCAAAATAGGTTTTCATTACATAAATTATGGTTTCTTCAGGCCATTGCTATTCAGGAGTAACACACTGTAGGTAGGTGAAGGTATCGGTTCTACCTCAAGTACACAAAATGCGCAGTGTTTTCTCCCAAATATCTGCTGTGACAAAGATAACATACATCATGATTCTTCCACCCAAGTTTCATTGTATGAAATGGCAGTACTTCAAAAAGTAGCACAATATCAAACCTTTTCTTCAAGGAGGGGGAAAAGATTAATTCAATTATTTCCTTTTACTAGGAATATGCTAAAATTGCCTGTAGCAAGACACACCCGTGTGGCCATCCGTGTGGAGGCGTTAAGAATGAAGAGCACTGCTTGCCGTGCTTGCATGGTTGTGATAAGAATGCTACCACTCTTAAACAAGATGCCGATGACATGTGCATGATCTGTTTTACTGAAGCACTTTCAGCAGCACCAGCTATCCAGGTTGAGCTTTTTTTCCCCCCTTTTTTAAGAGATGAATACTATGATAGTAATGTTAAATGTGGAAAATTTTTAAATATAAAGTCACTGGAGTTATACTTTTATAAATTTCAAAATAGGCAGTATGAAAATAACAGTAACTGTATGAAAGTTGATTGAAATGCTCTTTTGTTCTGTTATTAACACGATTTCAAGAAAGAAAATTGCATCAATTTAGTTTGTCAAGTATGTTGTATTTTATAAATGAGAAAAACAACCAAGGTGGTTAGTGGATATATTTAATATGTATTGGTATATCCACTGGTTATTTTGGAGTGGAAATATTATGATTTTAAAAACTATTTCATAGTCTTTCTCTTTGTTAAAAAGAAAACGGTGGTCCTCCAAGTTTTTAAATCATTTGGTTGTGGATTTGATACATTTATAACTACAAATAACTACATACATTACAGTGGTTAATGTAACTTCAGTGTTCACTTATATGTGTTCTTTTTCTAAAGTTGGACTGCAGTCATGTATTCCATTTGCAATGCTGTCAACGAGTACTAGAAAACAGATGGCTTGGGCCAAGGATAACTTTTGGGTTCATGTCCTGTCCTATTTGCAAGGTAAAATTTGCAAGCTACGTGTTTACTGTCTAGGTCAAGAGAGTTATCTAATACTATCCTAAACGATAATACTGTCATTCATTACGAAAAAACAAAGGAATACATCACTTGTTTCCTTAATTTCTCATGTCACTAAAGAAAGAGTATCACCAATGTATCATTTTACCTTCCTAACTGTTCCCTGAAGTAAGATGGTTCTTAAAAAGTAATGCAGACATTATCTTAATACTCTTCTATTCTTAGAACCATCAGTTTGTAACTTCCCAAGAATGAGGCACAACAGGCAGGCACAGGAAGCAGAGGAAAGAAAGAAATAATCTTCACTGATATTATCTCAAGCAGGAAAGCTGGGTTCTCTCTTTTTATACCTGCTTTACTTTTCAGTACAAGAAGGACAGAGCTGAATATGTGCACCTACACTTAATTCAGTTTAAATTGCTTGAAACTCTTACAATCTACAGATTTGTAATTACAGTAAACAAAAGAATATGATAGCTGCTGGAAAAAAAGAGCACATTAAAACCTAGAAACATTGAATGGCAGCCATTCCTGCCTGCCATTTTTTTTTCCTTTCAGTGCTGTATTTTGGTAATTGTAACAGCTCCTGATTTTTAAGTGACAAATATGTGATACAGAGTACTATCAGGTATCATTCTTACTGCTGAGCAGTAAGTGGAAAAGGAATAGAATTAGAGAAAATACATGATCAGAATATTGGTGTATTATGGTGAATCTTTCATGTATCCTTTGTGACCGTTAGAGTTTATTGTAAGGGCTGATTAATTTATATTACAAAAAGCTCTGTAAAAAGCATACCTGTTTACTATTTTTACAGCAAGTAAAGTATGTGCTATGCCAGCCTTTTCTTGAAACATTCATTCTAATATTACTTGAGCACTGTGTTTTTATGGCATTCATTATGCTTTTTGTATTCTACCATAACACAAATTATTACAGCTATTATAATAAGATACAAGGTATTTTAACTAGTTTTCTTCATTTCAGAACAAAATTAATCATACAGTATTAAAGGATTTGCTTGACCCAATCAAAGAACTCTATGAAGATGTAAGAAGAAAAGCTCTAATGAGATTGGAATATGAAGGGTTGCACAAAAGTGAGGCCATCACAACACCAGGTGTTAGATTTTATAATGACCCAGCTGGCTATGCCATGAACAGATACGCTTATTATGTTTGCTACAAGTGCAAAAAGGTATGACAATTAGTACTTCTTCAGATTACATGCATATATTAGTTTCAAAAGTCATTTCGTTAAGAATGTGGCATGTATTTAATACAGTGTATGGAGCAAGAAAGCAGAAAAAGAAAATTATGTTGTTAAATCTTAAAAAGTTATTAGGCAGATTCAAAATACATAGTTTCTGTCTTGTGAAACTTAGGAGTATATACAGACCAATTCAGAAACCAAATGAATATTGAGGTGATAGCCTTCTTAAAAGAATGTGCAGATATTATTGTGCTAGGATATCAAGATTTTCACTTCTAATCACATTTCAAATGAATGTTAAAGCAGTATACAACATAGGTTTCATTTTTAACTCTTTGATATGTGGAGTTGATCCCAAAGATTTCATCTAAATATTACTGAGTTGGAGTTCATTGGAAATGCAAGAAACAGTGAATTTGGGGTAGAAAAATGACCACTGCTGCAAACTTATTGATGTGGTTTTCCCCAGTGATAGTCTCAGATGACAAGAGCTTCTGTAATTTCAATTTATGATACTAGAAGTGATAGTGCAGTTGTTTAGGAGGGGCATAATGCAACTCTGCTACCCTTAAGTGATTATACACAAGTGCAGATCTTAGCACCTTGAGTTCTAATGAAGTGCAGCAACTGTGGAGCTGGTGGCCAGATGTTTTAGAAGAATTAAAAGGGAATTAAAAGAGGAATTGTGCAGTCTAGCCTGCTGGACTCTGGGTCAAATACATACAATTTTCTTCAGCTAGAGGGTGTGAAATGTAAAATGAAGACAAAATACTTATATAAACAGCCCCGGTTTCCCCACCACCAGAGAAGAGAATACAAATATTCTTTATCTGTACAACGACCAGGGTTAGAGAAGTTTTGGATATTCACTGATCCCCTCCCATTATTGTTTTGGTTTTTTTTTTTGTTTTTTTTTGGTTTTTTATCTGAGAGTGATTTTAGTGTGCATTTTCTTCTTGCATATCTTTTTTTCCTTTTGCCTTTAGGTATGAATGGAATGAGTCCATTCTGTGATAAAATTTTCAAGGAAAAACTTAATAATTTTTCTGTTAAATGGAAATGTACAATTTAGAGCTAGAGGAGAAAGGACCGACTTCACTTCCATATGCTGGAGAAGAGCAATAGCAATTCCAGCTCACTACTAAATAGTTACTAGGTTCACTTTGTTCCTGCCTCCCACAGTTAATCAATTTTCACTCCTCATCCTGTAGCAACTTACCTAGAATATGTTTTTGGCTTCCCTCCAAAAATACTTTCTTATTTTGGTCTTGTTTTCTCCCATTTTTATTCCTGTCACATTTTCTCCTACTTTCAAGTAATTAATACTCAGTACTTAAGGGTTTTTCTTGTTTCCTTCCTCTTCCTTACTTTGTATCTTGTTACTGCCTTTTGCATCATGTCCATGTCTTATTTATTTTCTTAATTCCTTCCCTTCCTCCAGCCTCTGTTCACCCCAAATTAATAACTAATTCCCTAACACACATGCCTTAGGATTTTCCCTTTTCTTTTAGTCTGAAGAGTTTGGGGGGAGTTGGGCTGTTCGGATTTTTCCTTCCTTGCCTTGAGACCACTCTCCCTTTCCTTATACAAATGTACAACTCATTGTCACTGCAAAAAGGAGTCATTGTATGAACTACAGAACTGTTGAGCGCAGAGTTCTGTGTATTAGCTCATCCGATGGTAGCATGGGAAGCGTGGATGTCACTTTTTGTCTCATCTCACCTTCCTTTCCATTTGGAAATATTTTAGTATAGGAGGAGATCCATCAAAGCTGGCAGTCTTACTTGGTGCATTTTTTGTGCCCAATGTGTCCTGGTAGAATAAGGTGAGAAAGTATACTGAATCTGCAGAAAGCTGTAGATTTATCATTATAAGAGATCCTACATGAGCATAAAAACAAACTTACTTCATTCTATTCACTTCTGCTAGTTAAAAGTCCTCCTAGCAAACCATTTCTGTGTTACTTTGAGTCTCAATCCTGTCTTTCTCATGCACAGTTCATAGAACATCATAAGGCTATTACAAAAGCCTTACTATACAGTCTCCTGCATAAATCAGGGTATATTAGACAGGTTTTGGTCTTGTTTGTCATGAGGTTGAGAGACATTGTCTTGGTGTCCCAAAAGCATGTATACAGAAAGAGTCACAGAGTCAAGATTACTCAGCGTAGTGGAGACTATACTAATGGCCTTTATTCATCACCTTCCCCTTAGAGATTGATTTTATTAAGATAAAAGTTGTCTATGATCTAACGTCTAATCATTCCTGTATCAAATTTAGGCATATTTTGGTGGTGAGGCTCGTTGTGATGCTGAGGCTGGGCAAGGAGATGACTATGATCCAAGAGAGCTTATTTGTGGTGCATGCTCTGATGTTTCAAGGGCTCAGGTGAGCAAAGAACTTGTGTTCATGTTTTTATTTCCTTGTGAAGCTTTTCCTTATGAGTACCTGAGCTGTACAATAGTTCACATTCATTTACAATTATATGTATTGTATGATTTTAATCTGTACTTCAGAATATAGAAATATATTGTTCAGATTATTACAGCAAGGGTACTTCATTTATCAGTGTTTGTTTTCTTTCTATTTAGATGTGTCCCAAACACGGTACAGATTTCTTAGAGTACAAATGCCGCTATTGCTGTTCAGTTGCTGTTTTTTTCTGTTTTGGGACAACACATTTTTGCAATGCTTGCCATGATGATTTCCAAAGAATGACAAGCATCCCTAAAGAAGAACTTCCACATTGTCCTGCAGGTAGTATTTTTCCAAAACAAATCTATCATGCTAAATTCTCAGATAAGTAATTACTTCTAATTGGTATTCTTACATTTTCTTGCTGATAATTTTTAGAAATTCTATGTGGTCTGTCATAAAATTTTTAAATTCAGCATTTTAAGTAATCCTAGGATGAGTTTGTTCTACATGGTTTTTCTCTTTTTATTTTTTCTTTTGTTTTGCTTTCTTGGCAATAATACAGATGGTGCTGTTGTCATATAAGACTGATCTTTGAAACATGAAACTGTAGCTACTTTGTTACAGGAAAACACTTTAATTTACTTTCAGCAACCCAGACTCCAGGTGTGACATGCTGTATTACAATTATAGTAAAAAACAGAGCATTGCAATTAAATGATATATCTCAATTTAGGTATCTCTCCTCTGTAAACTATTGCCAATGCCTTAGTTTCTCACTTCATGTGTCATCGATTTGATGCTGGTCTCATTAAATCATGTTGTATGTCTTGTTGTTGGAAAACAAGTAAGATCATTTTGATTAAGATATTTACATGGAAAAAGGGAAACAAAAAAAGATGAGCAGTTCCTGATGTAATCTTAAAATTACTCTATTGTAGAGCGTAAGTCTTGTTCATATTTACAGATGTTGATTTTACATTGTGCTAATTTTTTGACCATACTGACGAAAAGAAATTTATTTTGTTTTCTCCCTGTAAGCCTGTTGCGTTTTTTGCTTTGATGAATTCAATTTATTTAAATTACAGACAGTCTGGTCATTTGGGTTTCTCTTCAAATATGAATTTAATGTTTAGCATAACTTAGTGGTTTAGGGAGACAGCACTTCTTGCTCATGTTTATTTAGATCTAATTGAATGGCATTTTCTTCTCTTTATGTATTAACCCTTCAGACTCCCTGCTTGTATTTGACCATGTGAAAGCACTTTGCTATCTACTGTTTCCTAAGCTTTCATTATTGATGCTTTATGAATTAATACTACAGAAATATTAGCTTTACTTAACATATTTCTGAGGAAATGTATGTATTTATTTACATCTAGTTTACAAACATTAACATCTCTTTTTTTTTTCCTTCCTCTCGTCACTCTAAAATTTACTGTAGGTCCCAAAGGTAAACAACTTGAAGGAACAGAATGTCCACTTCATGTTGTCCATCCACCCACTGGAGAAGAATTTGCTCTGGGTTGTGGGGTTTGCAGAAATGCTCACACTTTTTAGACTAGCCTTTTTTTTTTTAACCAGAGCAAAGCAGGTGCCCTCATCCCTCAAGTGTCCTGAGAATAAAGTTCAGTTGGGATGAGGATGGGACCATTTCATAACCCAGGTAAAAGGAACAATTTACAGTGCAAGAAGGATGCCAAATACCATGTACATAATTCTTGCTGTGAGAAATTGACATGTTTTGAACCAAGACATCAAAACTTGTGAGGTGTTTGCATGTGGCCATTACAGTCATCGGCTAGGAAACATTGGACATTTACAAATAAGTAATTGCTATTAAAGGATCCGTGTGTCTGTGGATTATGAATGATGCTGACTTTCAGGAGAAAGAAAAAAATATTGATTATTGTATACTGACTTTTTGTAATCTTGTACAATTGTAACGCATCACAAGTGGGGATAGGAAAGAGGAATATTCTGGTTTATTTCCTAGACTGTTATAAAAAAATTGTGTTAGGAAGGCATAAATGTAACAAGTATCATGCTGTATATAAAGGTATCAATGTTTGTCCTGTATGAGAATAATTAAATTACAACAGCAGTTTCATTTAAACTTCTGGGTTATGTTTGAGCCTGAAATTTTAATGAAGTGCAATACTGAGTGTGCCTCATATCTTGCAGCTGTAAACATAATGGAATGTACATGTCAATAAAGCCACTGTACATTTTTATACAGTGAAAGTCTAATGAATGTGTAAGCCTCAGTTTTCAAAGATGTTTTTTAAAACAAGGTTTATTTCTCGTACTTATTTCTACAGATTCTTTTAAAAAGTAGGAAAGTTATTGGGTAAACTGATGGTTATAGAATTACTTAAAAGATGAAGAATGCTGCTCAAATCTTCTTTAAAAGAAAAGCTGGATAATTGTACTAGAATTCATGTAAAATACTATTCAGATTTCCACTCCTGCCAGTGTTTTGGAACACAACAAAAAAATTAATTTTATTTTTATCAGTTGTTAAGAATCTTCTTTGAGTAATATATCACCTCCACCTTTGGTACAAATAACCTTTTGCCATGAATCCAATAGTATTCATTTAGCAGAGTCCCTGTAATCACAACAGTGTGAGCAAAATGCAATCTTTTAAGTAAAGGCTTTATTTCCTATAAGGTTCTCTCTGCAGCCTTCTGTGTTAGATATGCTCAACTCCTTTTCTAGTGTTTCTATCTTAAAATTAGTTAAGGGATGTTATATGGGCTTCTCTCTGGCAGGCCCCCGGGCTGAGGGATCCCTCCTGCCTGCCGCTGGAGCCCAGCCCTGTGCACGTGGGCATCCAGTGAAAGCACACCCACACCCTCACTCTCCAGCTCACAAGCACCCTCCAGTCACAGATCTCTCAAATACCAGCACAGCCCTTCTGTCCATCTGGTATCCTTACCCATGTCCTGGCCTAATCCAGCCTGAAGTTTGCTAGCAAATTACACGCACACACACGCGCGCGCGCGCAGCAGGTTAGGGGAGAATACAAACACTCCAGCCCACCAGTAGCTGGGCCCAGGCACACGGAGCTACGATCTGTGGTCCCGTTCCAGGGGCTGGTGCAAAGGCCCACTTGCTGCTCCACTTGCTGTTGCTGGGGCTCCCAGTCACCTCAGTTGCTGGCACTGCAGACACGAGGGCCACCATCGCCTGAGATCTGGCTCCATATGGGATAGAACAAGATTACGTAGAAAGTTTGTTAAAGGATTCAATGAGAAAATAGGACAGACCATGGTGATCAGGTGCAGGGCTCAGTCAGACAAGTGTACTGACTGGCAACTACTTCACACAACCGGCCCCTTTTAGACTCCCTCCTCTCTGTGCCCCTCTTGGTTCCTTGGAAAGCTTGGCATTGTCACACAAGCCTCCTTCTTACCTAAAAATCCTCATGTTTGTCTTGTTTCCTTCTGATCAGTGATACAGTGCAGGTTGGCCATGTTTGCAGTTTCATAATGACCATCAGTTAGTAACTGAAGGATTTGCTGTCTACTGTTTCTCCATTTTAAGAGCTGCTTCCTGCACCCCAGAAAGTTGATTATTAGTTGATCTCTCACCATTTTTCCTCGCTATCTCTCCTTCCTAAGATTTTCTACTCACTGCCATGAAGCAGCTGTGCAAGAGGATTGGCCAGAAGGACTCCTGGTGTCTGCAAGGAACAAGAGAGGTAGGCAGAAATTCAGGGCCTTCATGTTTTGTGAAAACCAAATGCTTCCCAGAACAGAAAGAGCCATGCCAGCCTTGTCCTTTGCAGAATTGCCAACTCTTCTAGTGGTAAAGTGAACTTAAGTTTATGCTGTAGGAGTGGATTAGCCCATTCTGCACACATACATAGTCTGTTTGTCAGCAGCCCAGAACAGGAATACCCATGGGTATTTTCTTCTCATGTTCGCCATCTTAAAAACATTGGCTTAGATGTGTGCATCCCAGCTTACTTTTTTTCAGGTGATTTGTATTTGAGAAAATTAACAAGACACATGCCCCACTGCTAAGTTTTTTTTTTTTTCTTTTTCAAAACAAAAAGGCAATAGGGCACCTTATAGCTGAATTACTTCACAGATTGTTAGGCAGTAAATACGTTAGTCATATTAAAGTCAGAGATGAATCATCTCCTTTACTTTTGAAGGTTTCTAGCTGCCTTTCTCCCCAGTCTTTGAGTAGAAAAGGTACCTAGAAAGTGCCTAAGGAAAAACACCTGGATACTGAAGTAAGCTTAAGATGAGGAATGAATTTTGAAGGGACTAATCTGTTTCCTGAGATGATGGAGAGATTCTGGGGTTAAATGTGCATGGTCTTGGAAGGACAGAGGAGCAGAAAGAGCATGGCAGAGTGTCTGAAATGTCATTGTTCTGGGAAAGACTGCTAGTTACAGAGGGATATTGGGAGCTGTGAGGAACAGAAGATACAATGGTGTTGAAAATAAAGGCATGAAGATGTGCATCACTTGAATATGCAGTTGGAGATCGATCTGGTAGCTGCGGACTGTGCTGATACCACACAGTAAGAGGTCCCAAGGGATGACACTGATCACTAGTCAGGCCAAGATGAGTATAATGTATTTCTGTGATGTGTAGCACTCTGACTTCTTTTTGCTGCTTTCTCTTTCCCCACTAAAGAAAGAACAGGAGCTGGGTTAGACAGAAGGATAAGGCTCAGCATAACTGCACCAGAGGAACGGAGCAGTGTCCTGGGCTGACTCATGAGGAGCTTCCGCATGGCAGGGCAGCAGGAGGAGCAACACCTGAGCCAGGCCGGGCATCGCTGCTCTTCCTGGCTCCCCGCACAGGCAGGGGGAGACAAGGCACCACCTGGAGCTGCCAAATCCAGCCTGCCTCCTGCCATGCTCGCTGCCCCATGCTCCCTTTCTTCCGTGACCCGAGTCTCACCAATCAGTGCCACCAAGATTACACTGCTACATGGGTATCCAACTGCTTTAAAACTCTATTCAGAGAAATGACTAGAAGTTTACAATCATCAGAATAATATTGAGTGATACTCCCTGGAGGTCTGCCCTGGGTCTACTCTGTTAAGTGTTTTCATTCATCACCTGAGTGATAAAGAGTAACATTATTAAATTCATAAATTATACTATGGTATAGAGATATGATTAGGTACATCCTCAGCATCGTTCAGCTGTTTTTAACCCTGATAATTAAGTTTTTAAGAACATATCTGCTGCTTTCAGCCTTTTATAAAATAAAATTAATTGTTTGTCTATGGGCTGTTTGTGATTTTTCATTGAACTACAGCTTAGAGTAGAAGCTGAGGTAAAAACTTTTTTGTAATAATTTCTGTGTTATTTTACCTGAAATACCTTTTTATTATTCATTTATTTTTTGCTAATTCTGACTTGGAATGGAATCTAGAACATCAGTTACTAAAAAATATGAAAAAAAAATGTCAGAAATGTCTGTAGAAAACAGAAAAAGAGCTTATGAAGCTCTCTAAGAATACACAGTAATAGCAGTGTATACTTTAAGCTATAAAGGCAGTTTTCCCCGTTCCTCGTTTTGCATTAACGACTAAGTGAGGAATCATTTTTTAGATTATCAAATTTGAGCTCAACACTGAAGAGAGAGAAATTGGCACTTTTGGGGTACAAAACAGTCAGATCTATTTTAGATAACTATTAAAGGAAACACACTGTGTTACACTGACTATGTTACACTGACCTTACTAATTATGTCTATTACCTGCAAACAGAGGACAAGATGACAACTCTGACATAGATGGTCACATTAAATCCTATCTAAAGTGCTGTACCAGTATTAGAAGGAAAGGTTTTCTTAGCCCAGGTATTAACTGTTTGTTGCAAAAACTAGTTTGGGGTGATGGGGGGGGAGGGGAATATAAAAATTCTCATCTGTTATATAATTATATTATATATAACCAAGTTATTTAAACTTGGTTATTTGTATGACGTGACTGAGGCTCTTAAATCCTTACAAAAGCCAAGTTTACAATTCACAGGCATCTTATTTCTACTCCTATACTTTTCCTTCTTAATTCCCTAGCCTTCAGGTAACCATCACATACTTGAAAATCCTTTACCTAGTAAGTATTGTTCCCAGTGCTCCAAATCATCTCAGTGCACATTTGATAAAATTCCTAGTCTACAGATGCTGGTCTAGAATTGAATTACACTCTTTCTTTCTTCATTCTTCATATAGACAAAGAAAACTGGCTTATTTAAGTATCAACAAATCTTTCCAAGATGCGAAAGTCTGGTCAGAGCAACAAAGTTTCACTATACCAGCAGTAAAACTGAAGTCATTTTTTCCATGTCTAGGAAGACTGCAGATGCACATCTGTGTTATAAAATCTGTTTGAGATTGTAATATCCTTTCCTGAAGATTGCCCTTCAAGTTTCTGCCTTAGCAGTGGTTACATAATTACCATATATACATCTATAACCTATTTTGAAAGCATCTCTGGGTCAAACATCCATAATCTATTTTGGAAGGCTTCTAGAAATGTTTGCTAGATCTTGAGCTTTCCTTGTACTGAAGAGGAAAAGGAATTATGAAAAATTAGGATTCTTTTTTTAACTACCTTCAGTATCTCATTTGAATGTTAAAAACCTCACTGGATAAGGGCAGCAGCAGAATAGCCACTGGTTAGCTAGAGCTGTAGTATGTTCCTTGGATGGCTTCTGTCTGGTATGTGCTGTATAACTAAAGGAAATTACCTACCAGCATCAAAACCTCTTACTTCACTCACAGTCCAAAACATCCTCCCCTTCAAAGCGTGGCTACTTTTGCTTTGTACACCTTTCTGCCCCTTTTTCCTGTTACATCTCTCTTATCATATTCCTTTCTTACGGTTTATTCATGGTAGCTTCATTGTTGCTCTCTTCCTTACCCATTCTCACTTTCTTAAAGATTAGGCTGCCATCCTCCAAAAACATTTTACAAAACAGGAAAAAAATGTATCTTAAATCCATTTGTTCCATCTCTCACTGAGATTATCAGTAAACAGCAAGTAATGCTAAAGTGCCATAATCCCAGTTGGAGTAAAATGATAAAGCCTGAGAGTTTTTATACTCTCTCTCCACATGAATGATATGTTTTATAATTAGGAAATAGATAATTGGAAAAATTATAGTCACTATGTCTTCTGAGGAAAAGTTTTGAAGCCACAGAGCTTCTCACTCTCTCTGTGTTCAACATCACTTTGCAGGGCATTTCAATTAGGTTTTAAAGGCATTGGACTCATAACAAATTAAGAATAGAAAGCCCACAAACAGAGCTGAGAGAGAGAGATGGTGAGTGAGCATGAGTCTGGGTGGGTGTGGGTGTCCCTTCCTCACTTTCTAACATGCATGTTTACCCCTCCTATGCACTTGAATAAGTGTTTCTGATTCTCCCTCTTCAGTTCTATTCCATATACTTTCACCTGTCCCATCTGGCTCCTCATACACAAAAAGGAAGTACTAGAATGGGGAAATCTGGAGCACCTCAATCCCTGTCTGTAAAAAAGCAAGAAGATGGAAGGACAGTACAGAGATCAATTTTCCCCTATTCTCCCTCTTCCTTCCTCCCACTCAAAAACTGAAAGGTCTCCCTCTGGCCATGCTACTGGAGACACAACTAGAAGAGGAGATCCTGCTCAGAGAGAGCAGGAGATGGAGGGTTTCCTTCTCCCCATCCTGCCCCCAGCCAACTACTGTGCCAAGTCTGAGGCAGTTGGTGTAAGTATAACCGAGGTAGGAATGGGCCCAAGGGATTGCCAGTACTTCCTCACTTTGCTTGGTTCCTGGGGCTCTGGATTCCTTTGAAGAAAGAGAATGTAGGAGCTAAAGAAAAGGAGAATCAAAGTGAAATTTAGCAAATCTGCTAAGAACAAACCTTTTTTAACTACTAAGAATTAAAAGAACCACTAGTCCTTCCCAGTATACATTCATTCATTGCCTTCACTGGATACTGCACCTACCTACAGCTTTTGGCAGGCCACAAAGTGGCTCTGGCTGCAGCTGGATTTAAGCATTGGTTGAAAAACTAGTCTTTTACCTAAAAAAAACAGGCATGGTATGAGAACCTACCAGTACAAATATGACCCAAATGCGAAGGTGATGCCAGACTTCAGTCCAGCTCATTGATATCTACATATCATCATGTATCGTATATTGGATATACAGGATATATCATCAGTCTTCATAGACTAGACCCAGCCCTAGTTTGGATACAACTATCCCAACAAAACTTGGCTTTGTACCAACCTAGTGAACTCCTTACCCACACACAAAGAAAAGCTATATAGGCAGAAGCACAGGTTTGCTTACGTAGCTTCAGCAGCACCTAGTTTGTAACAGGTATGGCTCATTTGAACTAGGAATTTCAGTATTTTCATGTTGACAAGTCATGTAATGTATGTAATACAGACATAACTACATAGAGGAAACTTTTCCCTACAAAGGCGTATTAAGGAAAAACTAACTACAGCAGAAGATTAATGCATGTAATTTAAAGTGTTTTACATCTTCATGTGTAGGATCTTATAATGGGTCCTTGCAGGTGTTAAATTACGGAAAATGAGTTATGGAAAGCAGTCAAGACTTAGGTGTCTGACTCACTAACATTTTTAGAAAATTTCTGAGTGTAGCACCATACTTTCATATTAGTTTTAAAACTATTTTTTGCAGTTTTCAGCCTTCTCATTTTAAATTTTAGAAATTGAGATTATCATGGTGGGGAAAGAAACACCAAAGAACATGACACTGCTAAATTCAGTTTATTACATGGAGAGAGCGAGGGCTAGGCTGTCAGAGAAAAGGTTCTCTCATCCCTACACACACACAAACACACACACCATCCATCAAGCGATGCCCTCTTTGATTACTGCTTGAGGGATGTGGTACAGTTGACCGTGGGGAACACAACACTGCCTCTGACCGGTCTCAGTGGTGGGCTCTCATGGAGCAGCTCAGCTCCCAAGTGTAACGGTTCCACCTTGGAACCGTTCTACGTGCTGTTGGACACCCACATAAAACGTTGCCCCCACAGCACTGCTCTCTACCACCGATTATAACCAGATGTCAGCACAGGCCACTGATCTGATCAGTCCACTCTGAGATTGCTGTATACCTTTTTGGCAACCGCACGTACTTTTAATGTCAGTGGTTGGTCCCTGGCACGTGCAATGGAAACACTCAGCTCTTGTTTACATCACCGTTTGCCACAGCTCTCCACACACAGCCCGTTCGTATTGAACTCAGCTCTTGTCTAAGGCAAGGTCATGGCACTCCCATGTCATTGCACCCACCGGCTTTGCCAATGTCTGGCAAATACCAGGTTTCATACACACACACTCATGTGTTCACTTGCATTATACATCATTAGTTTACAAGTAGCTTAAACTTTCGCAGGTGTATCCTCCCACTGAGCACAAAACAATTATAGTAAATGTTAATATGGCACAGACAATTAGTCACCGTGAGGGCTGCATAATCTCAGTCCTTATGAAAAATTTGTCATTAACCCTACTTTATTAAGTTAATACATTGTTTCATCTGTGCAGAGACCAGCTAGGCAGCTTCAGGACCACCCAGTCATTCAGGCTATAACTTGAATTTGTAGATTTTTGCCACATTCCTCTCTTTTATCTATTAGAGTGCAGTAATTGTACTGCAGATGCCCTGCATCCACCAGCCCAAGGCACACCAGATCTATGGACTCAGGGGGGACTGTGCTGTTATACTGCCTGTTCTCACTGTTGGGGTCTAATAGTGATTAAGCTGTGCTGCCAAGCGCTCCAGGTGTAGGGCTCTTCACCAGATATAATGACATAGACAACCAAATATGAAACAAACGAATTGCAATCAACAGCACAATGATAGGGTGTAACAACAGGTGTAAGAGGGTATCGCCGATCATTGACCACCCACCAAAAATGTGCCCCACCAGTGAGCTGATGAGTTTTCTAGAGTAACAGCCACCTTCACAGTCTGTTGGGATTGATGAGACACCTGAACTAGCTCTCTGTGCTGTGGCCCTAAGGTTTCAGGCAGGCTGTCTGCCGCCACTTGGACTTCAGTCACATTGGGTATGATTGTTTTCCATGTTGTACCTGATGTGGGGTTTGGTCATTGAAAGCCTGAGGTGTTTGAGGTATTGCTGTAATGCACATAATGGAAGATGATACATTGCATCTGCATCCTGCTTCTGCCTCTCTTCCCATTTTCTTCAAAACAAACAGGATTTGAGCAACAACATCCCAGTTCAAGCCACTATAACATTTAAGACTATTGTTTCTACCTCTATGCCTTTAGGTCTTCCCCTGCTCCCTGCACAGTGTCACATGGCCTGGGTCCATTATGTCTTTATTTCTCTCATGACTGGGGCTCTTGTTAAAACTGCTCCCACCAGCCAAACTGTTTGGATAGCACTGTTATATTCTGACTAGCCCCAAGTGCCTTAACACCGATTGAATTCAACGTTTCCTATGAATAGGTACCTACCAGCAGGATGCTTGATCTATTCTTCCAGCACACTTGTACCTTCAAAGGCTTGGTAATAGCTGGGTTTGCCACCCACTGACTGGGATACAGGAGCTAGAAACAGTCCTGGACTCATACTTGAAAAACAGAATAAGGATGTCCACAAAACAGCCATTTCACATGCTATGTAAAGCACCCTCTTGCAGCGCCTAGTTAGCAAGGCCAATATTAACATATATACTAGCCTCCTCTTAGCAGTAAGCATAGCTAGGATTTTAACTTTTACACTGCTGGCACTGGCAAAGACAGACAAATCAATTTTCTGGGAGACCTATGGAGCACAAAGAAATTCTTGTGAAAGAAAAAGTTCTTCTAATAGTGTATTAGCAGGTCAGCCTATCAATGAAATGGTGCACACCCTGGAAACAGCCAATTCTTCTTTGAACCGCCCTGTTTGCCACAGCTCTCCACATACAGCCCATTGGTATTGAACTCAGCTCTTGGCCAAAGCAAGGCCATGATACTCCTATGTCAGAAACGCTCCAGCAAACGGAAATTATTACTATGTAGTCTTACAAAATATAGCAGAATAACATGATGGCTTTTACAGATCAGGAAATCATCTGAGCTATTAATTTGGCAACAATTACTATAGTCTCTATAGACAAAAATAATATCTAGACAGTAGTGAGTTGTGAGAAATCTTTTCCAAGTAATCAACCCCAGCTTCTGCTGAATAACAAACACCAGTACTGAACAACAAGCTTGCTGCAGGCAACACTTTACCTCCTGTTTCTTCTCCTTAGTTTTGCCTTTTTATTTTTCTGTGGCCATGAGTAATATCAGAAGATCCTTTGGCAAGCCATAAGTTGAGACACTTTGTTTGAAGGACTGTTTTACTTGTGGCTACTTTTTAAAAAACGGGTGAGATTCAGCTCTTGGTTAGAATGTCCTTGTTTATGATTGATAATACGTGCTTGTTTGATCAGTGCCCACGGGGTGCTTTGTATTCTAACACTGTAAAAGATTCCCTCTCTCTAGAAACTGCTGGTCCACAAAATGCTAAATCCAAAGGCTGGTCAAAACATAATATTGGCTCAAAAGTATTATGACTGTATGACACAATGTGATAAGCTCGCCACCACACATTTTGGAGGAATAGAGTAGTTCCAAAAAATGTTGATGGGATAATTCTGTTACTTCTAGGGCAGGACTGGGTGTACAACCTGTAGCTCACAGTGTATGGAATGGGGTAATGTACTCTTTTCAAAGTCCTTTTTAGACCATTTCTGCTCTCAGCACTTCATGGTGACAGTCATTGAAAACGTTTCCAGAATGCTTCCCTCTCTTTTACAGACCAGCCCAGACATGTGAATGATGTCTTTGGACCTTTGCCACACCTGGACCTTTCTTTATCTGCTACCAATTCTCTCAGCTCCAGACAGCTGATAGAGCTCAAAGTTAACAGCACGGCTTTACTGATCAGCTACCAGAGACAGCCACTGCAGGCTTAGCAGGCACCAGGAGATGCCAACAAAACAACAGCTGCTCATAGGTTTTCTTTCATGCATTTCTGGTCACTCTACCAGTTCTCGTGCTTTGCCAATGCAGAACACAGACACTGGCAATGCTTTGCACTGTGTCCTGGGTCTGATTTGGCTCAATGTGCTGCACTGCAGCTGCCCTTCTTGGTCATTTTGCTTGCTCTGCCCCCAAATATAGTGTGATATACAGAGTTCCTTCTGCACTTGTCCTCTTCTCCTCCTATGCTCAGCATGCCCAAAACGTACAGAAACAATTATGACAAAGCAAATAGGAGCACTGTCACTGAAGAAAACTTTTTTTTTGTTCCAAATATCAGGCAATAAAATGACAAAGAAGTGTATAGTAAGTCTCCCCCAGTAAGTCAACACTGTGTGCACATCCACACTCAGAAAATACATTGGGGATTATAAAACAATATTACATCAAAATAATGGAATTACAACCCTGTTATGTTTCCTGAGACTTCAACACAGACCCAGAAGAAATCATTGTAATGAAATGTCCAGTTTTGCTGCAGACCCCAGAATTTCATCAGAGCATACTTGATTAATCTTGGTGAAAAGCTGTTTATATTGACCTCACATGACATGGATCAGTCACTGTGTAATGATGCCTGAAAACAGTAAGGGAAGCTAACAGAAGCGCCTGCTGCTTGTCTCTAGTTTTGAGCCCAGGCCTCAGTTAACCCCTCGCAGTAAAGTCTACCTTGTTCTTCCACATCTCCAGTCTTTTGCAGACTACATACTTGCAAATGTAACTTCTCATTACCAAGACAGAGCACCCCCATACACACATCTTGCAACTATAATTGAGGACTTTTATCTTCCCACCTTTAGAGAACCTAATACTATCAACAGTAATAAGAGGATGAAAGAATTCTTGAACAGCAAGAATGAAAGATACCTCATTTCAGGCGTGCAAGAAAATGCTACTGAAGAATGAGTTGTTACAAAGTGTTTCTTGAAGAACTCACGGATGCTGACATTTGAGAGATTACTGAAGAACTGTTACTCTGTTACTGAAGCCATTTTTGAGACTGGGAATAGATCTGACCACAGCTCATGCTTTTCAGGATTTTCATGATGGGAATCAGGATCGTAACCCACTACCTGACCTGTGATTAAAAACTCATGGAGCAATATATTTGTAAGAGCTTGTAAAATACATTGTTGCAAGTTTGGGGAACCTCATCATTTTGTTACAGGACTGAAAAATATGCCCTATGCGCAGGAGAAACTTCCATGGTAACATCTGTAACCAAAGGAAACTGTAACACATCACTTTTTTTGAACTTCTTCGCCTGGCAATAGCTGAAGTAAATGCTAACTTCATTCCTAGTGTCTGCTGGACCCACAAAGCACTTCTTATTTGCTCTCTCCATTGCATTTATTCCTAAAGGCTTGCCTGACACTGCACTTTCAAAACACTAAAATAACTGGCTCTCCTCATGATGAAGATGTAATTCCTCTGCCACTATTACTCAGTATTTTTTCCTAGACTTCATTCCTCACTTGACTGTCCGCCAAGCACCTGCCTGGGAAAGCCTCCAGGCAGGCCCAGCCTCGCCACCCCGAAGGGCAGTAGCCAAGCAGGGCCAACGGCCTGCCCGCCCAGGCAGCCCGGTGAGGAGGAGCACAGTCCGGCAGGAGGCAGTGAGCACTAAATCACGGCCACAACAACGCAGGCAAGGCGGCGAGAGGAGGACGAGCTTCCTCCCGCCAGCCGCGGCAGCCGCCGCCTCAAACCCGCGGCGACAGCGCCGCGGCCTAACAGCTGCGCAGCGACCGTTAGGGCGGGCGCCAGCGCCGCTCGCGCCGCCTCCCCCCCGCCCATCTCCCCCCGCGGGGCTCTGCGCCGCGCGGGCGGCAGCGGGCGGGCGCGCGCGCTGCCGCCGGGGCCGCGCGGCCTCGCAGCGCGCCCGCCGCCATCTTGGCCGGGGCGCGTCGCTTCCGCCGCTGCGGAGTAAACAGAGCGCGAGGGAGGAGCGGGGGGGAGGCACGCGGACGGGGCTGCCGGCGGGGGAGGCGCCGGGGGCGGCTTCGGTGGAGGCGCCGATGTGGCCGGAGCGGAGGCGCTGGCGCGGCCCGAGCCCCGGTTAACGCGAAGCGCAGCAGGGAGCCGCCAGGTGAAGGGACCTGGAGGGGGCGGCGGCGGCGGCGGTCTGTCCTGTGGGTCCGGGTGCGCGGGCTGGGCCGCCGCGGCCGGGAGGAGGCGGGGGGGGCGGCGGCCGGGGGGCCTCGCTGCACCTGGGGGCAGTGGCGGGGCGGGCGAGCCGCGGAGAAATGTCCGCGGGAGCGCGGCGCTCCGAACCGAGCGCGGAGCAGCGCGCCAGCGGCGGGGCCGCGCCGCCGAGCCGTCTTCTCCTCGCAGCGGCCACAAACTGTGACCCCCGGCAGTTTTCGCGGAGCTACTCGTTAGCCAGCCACTGATCTGGGGGCTGGGTTTGTGCCTGGGTCGCCCCCTCCATCACTCTGTTCCCGCTGTTCGCGCACGCACTTCTCCTTTCTTCCCCCTCCCCCCAAAAAAAAGAAAAAAAAGAAAAGAAAAAAGATAAAGGCGCCACTTCAGCTGTGATCAAAGCAACGAACTCGGTTAAGCTCGTTGGTAGGAAAGCGGGATCAACACGGTGTAAACAGCCGTGCACTTTTTTTTTTTCAAAAAAAAAAAAAAAAAAAAAAAAAGCTGGCCTTGTGTGCTGCCTGCGCCTTACTCAGCGTTAAAAACGGTGTTCAGCGTGCACTTTGCTCCTCCCCCGAGTTACTGGCTGAACTCTGTGAATGTGTTAATGTGTTTGGACGCGGCTGTTGTAGGCGAGCATGGGTTGTGCCCAGATGTGGGGTTTGGAAAGCTGAGTGCAGAGACAAGTTTTTATAATAGGTCTAGAAACTTATTTGGAAGATCATAATGAGTCAGGTATCTGTTACACATCTTTGTTTCCCTTTTTTTTTTTTTTTCCTTCTGTCAAGATCTTAATTTTTAAAGCAAAGTTGATTATAGGAGTGACTTGGGAAAAACTGCTCAGTGAGATGTGTGTCCTGAGAATACCAGAAAGTTAAAAGTAAGATTGATGGATCAAGTTCTGTAAAAAAGTGTCAAGGTATTGCACCTATACGGTAACATGCTTGCATGAAATCTTGCGTCTGTGTTTTCCTCACTGAAAAGTAATTTCTACTGGCCTTGAATTTCAGATGGTTAGCTCTTTGGACCATCAGATACATAAACCAAAGCTAACTTGTTTTATATTTGTCTGTTATATTAAATTTGCAGAAAATTTTACTCTCTTAAGTAGCCTCAAGTTTCTATAAATTATTTTAGATGGCTCTGCAAAATTCTGTAGGCAAATATGCATTCTTCTAATTTTACATTTGTTTTACTATTTTATGAGGTTGAAACCAATTATATTTTTAAAAAGCTATTTCAAATCTTTAAATGCAAAGAGAAGAAAAATACACAGTGGTCATCCAATACTTGAAGTTGTTTTTTACTCCTGTACATAGTTTTTTTTAAAAAATATTATTTTTATATATAACTTACTTATTCTATAGGGAGATGTTTTTGAAAAACTATGATTACTCTTTCTTTTGAAAGACATCAACATCTAGAGGGGTCAGTAACAAAAATGTTGTCTGGAAATGTCTCATCTTTTTGTATCTCCTACTTCTTAGTTGTGCACCATGTAGAATTCATGGCCTTTTATTTTCTTGGAAAATTGTGACCTGAAATTCTTCCTCAGTGATGGCCATATTGATTGTTTCCTTTCCTAACTGTCTATTAAAAACTTAAAATGGTACCCTAAGATTTCAAGAGTGGGGTCAGATCTATAAACAATATATAATCCATTAGCATTCGTTGTACCTGGTCTGTGAGCTCAGAGGTCCAGCTTGTAGGCTGGTTGTTAGTCCACTTCTATCAGCCATGTCTCTAAGGGCCTTTCCAGCTGAAAAATTCATGTAGTCTGTCAGTGGCAGCTTGCTCCTGTTTGTCTTTTAGAAATGTTCTAGACCTACTGCTTGTGTCTTTGAACAGACCAGTTACTGTAAATATGCTATATGAACTGTACTCAACGTGTACAACAGCCTCTATTGTTGATAGAAATTTCAGACCCTGAAACTCTAATTCTGTGATACAAGTAGCCTGCCTGACTAGAAATTTTGTACATCACTGAATTAACTCGGAAGCAAAAGATGAGGCAGAATCTTTATAAGGGAAGACCGGGAAAGCCAAGCCTAACTTTTGCCTTGTATTACTTTTAACAGAATAACGAGAAATGGATTTAGAAAGACATAAAAACCTCTAATATGCTATCCCAAATTTGACAAGTAGATAACTTGCATATGGTTGTTGCACATTAAAACTTAGTTGTTTGGATTATTTATTTAATAACCTGCGGTTTAAAGAAATATTTCAGTTTAAACTAGCTTATTACAAGTAACATTCTTGGACTGTGCTTAGCAGTTATCTTAAACACAAACATGACAGGTCTGCCATGGATTTGCTGATGTAGGTCCTGTTTCAGTATTAATTACTCTGTCTCCGTAGTTGCAAAATCCAGTTTGTCTTTTCTGTAGTTGCAGATAAATAGAAGTTACTGTATTTTCTTGCTTTCCTCCTGTATGAATGAAATTAACATCTCAGCAACAAAACTCTAATGTGGAAAGCTTTTTACAGCACTGGAATAATGTTTTGCACAGGCTTATAATCATGAGTGGTGAATCATGGTAGATAGTTCTGAGGAAGTAGGTAGACAGATATTTTTGCTCAATAATGTTTTCATCTTATGATTGCTACCAGTGTTAGTGGAGTTAAAAAGTAATGTTGAAAGAATCAATAAAATAATCTTGTTCAGTCTTTCATGACAGTATGTTCAGGTTTGATTACATCATTCTAGAAATAAATTCAGACGTTAACTGGTAGCTTAATTGTTATCATTGTGAGTTGAAAGTAATAGGTGGGACTGAAGAAGGATGCTTCAAAGATAAGTAAGGAGATGCAGGACTTTGGGAATATAAGCTATGATACATTGATAAGCAGTGTAATTTTTTTCATTTGTATATCTAAAATTTTACACTGTTTTTTTTTAAAAGGACTTCTAGTCTTTTACTTGCCTGCAATACATAGCATGGGAAAGAGTTGGCCAGTTTCCACATGAACTGGCTATGTAATGTACATGTAGTTGTACTTGAACATTAAACTAGAGTGACTTCAATGTGTATGGACTCTCAGCTTTTTGGAAGCCAGAACTGAATGTGTTGTAGTTTAGTTAGAGGTCTTAGAATGTACTGTCTCATTCAGATTACTGGATGTAAGTTCAATTTTAATCTGGTTTGTACAAAAGAACACACTTCGATCAAAATCTGTTGCTAAATTGTTAAATTAACTCAGTGAGTTTTTTCTCTTACTTAATATTCACAGTAACATAAAACTGATACTAACGAGATCACTGTGAAAGATGTACATACTACTGAGAATGAGATATCGTTTGCCTCAAACTTGCTGAATTTAATATGATTTTGAAGAAAACTTGTGGTCTCTTCTGTAATCCTTTTTCTAGGTTTGAAGCTTCTGGATTGTTACCAGAAATCTTTCACAGTTCCTAACTACTAATTAATTGATTGAAAAACCAAAAACATGCAAATGTTATTGATGAAGTATATTTTAAAGGATACTCTTCTAAAATAGATGTATTTTGACATATTTTTTCCCGATAAATGTAATGTTCTTGGTGTCTGGGAGTAAAAATGAACTGGGCAGATGTAATACTTGCAAACATGCATACATCTATTGTATACTTTCTTGCCTGCCTAAGTTTTAAATTTTGTTGTTTCTGGTAAATAGGCCTAGAGGAGTAATATAGATGGTAATGTACATGTACATAGAGTTGTTAACAAGAATATTTTTGCAACAGCAGGGAATTAAAATAATAATCCACAAACAGTACACTCAAATAGAAAGTAATCTCAAATACAAAAAAGTGGGAGTGTGCAGTGTTAATCATTAGAGAACTAATATTAAAGAGATACATTTAGATAGTAATCTGATTTTTAGGATACTGTTTCATACTTGTCTTTTTTTCCTTTATGTAGAAAAAAACTGCAAAAATATAGTTACAGAAAACATGCATCTTTACCTCAACAGTTATCCAATACAGTTATTACTCTTCTGAGCTCTTTTACATATACAAAATACAGATTTTTTTAATTGTTGTTATTTTTACAGAATGAAACGAGGAAGGAAAATTAACGAGGCTAACAACAGTTCATCTGAAGAGACAGCTGAGAAAGAATCCAAGAGACACAAGATTACAGATGAGAAGAGTGTAGTTGCACAGAGTCCCGATTGGGCTAACCTGCTTCAAGACATTATCCTGCAGGTATTTCAGTACCTGCCCCTTCTGGATCGTGCTCATGCATCGCAGGTCTGTCGGAGCTGGAACCAAGTGTTTCATATGCCTGATCTCTGGAGATGTTTTGAGTTTGAATTGAATCAGCCAGCTACGTCTTACTTGAGAGCTACCCATCCTGAACTAATCAAGCAAATAATTAAAAGGCATTCCAATCATCTTCAGTATGTAAGCTTCAAGGTAGTGTATTTTTATAGGCTCCCTTTTTTAAGATAACTTTCTAAGAAGCATTTTCTTTTCTTTTTCCCATGTTACTAGGAAAGATTCCAGGAAATGTCTTTGATACTCTTGAGATAGTTTTTATGTTTTTTCTACATAAATATGAAAGCATGGGAAGTATGGTTTAGTTAAAATGAGTAATTGAAGTACTGATGATGGTCAGTGGTAATTGACAGCTGTGATCAAAAAATTTTAACATACTGTAAACAAAAGAATGTGTCACTAAATTTTGGAAGAAGTTTATGACTTGATCTTCATGATTAGGATTGCTAGTTATTTAAAAAGGAATATAGCAATTCTCTCTGGTAGGCCTGGTTTTCAGGCACAATATCTTGAAGAAATTAGTTCTCTAAATGGATATATATGCATGGAAGTTATCTTCCAATTAATTTATTTATTTATATATATATTCTCAGGACCCAAACTTAGAGTAACTGTTTTGGAAATACTTTTTCATTGCCTTAATTCCTTCCCTCCCCCCCTTCTTCTTTAAGCATCATAGCTGCTTAGAATTTTACTTCAACAAGCGGTCAGGAATATTTCAGTTTTGATAAATATTTCAGTTCTGATACTACTAAACATTTGAATACTTTTCTTAGACTTAAGTTTAATCAGGATTCATAAACTAGGGATTACCTTATTGCACATTCTCTAGGGCGTTGGTTACAATACTCATGGTCAGAAAACATCTAATGCACAAATAGTAAGTTTAGTAGTACTAGTTAATCAACTAGTAGTTTTAGCACTAAGTGGTATGGGATTGTCTATATATGGAGTTTACTACCGCAGTGTCAAACTATAAACAAAAAACTGCACAGGTTTTGCAAAGCATGATGAACCTATTGCTAATGCTTGGCTGAGAAATACTATTTGGTCAAAATTGGCTTTGTTGCATTATAGACTGACTTTCAACAAATTAAAACCTTTAACAGCTACATTTTTCTGTGTTCAGGAAGGATGCTGTGAAACAATCATGATTGTTTCACAAATTTAGACATGAAAATGCTTCTGTGATAGTCATGTAGTGTTTTCTGTTTTCGAAATCTAGCAGTTTCAGTGTTATAGAAAACATGTGTGTGAGTGGTTGGGGTACATCTGCCTGTTCACATGTATTGCTACTGCTTGATCTGATACAAGATATAAACTGGTTATCACAAGGCTTGGGTCTCTTCTACCCCATCCCCCCAATATCTGAATAAAGAAAACTTCTGGCTGTATTGGAAGGACTTTTCAGTGTCTAATACCAGGTATTGTTTTGCACCAAATTGTTCTTGAAGGATTTCAGATGCCTTTTACCCATGTGATTTCTTGAATGTATCTCTAAAATTATGCCTTCACATTGCGGAACAGAGACTAAATCTGGAAAAAACTGCGTAGCAAGGATAATCACAAGAATGTAGATATAACACTGAGTATTCTATGACTGCTGAAAACTTGAATTTTACTGGGCAAAGTAAGATTGGATTGTTGAAAATAAAAGCTTTTCAGCTTGTGTTTGAATGGAAAATGAACGTTGATTCGACTACAGGCTTACTTCAGATCAGTTGCTGCCACGGCCTGTGGCAGACTTAAAATTGATCTCGTTATCAAGCTTTTTACTGTCTGTAAATTTACAAAGTTGTCATACCTACTATATACAAGAGATTATTTAGAAAGCACATTTGAGTGTTGGGGAAAATCCACTTGAGGCACATTAAGTGATTCAGTTATTTAACAAGCTGACTAATAATGTAGATTTTACAGGGTATCCATTGTATATCTGCCATGGTGTTGATAAAGGCCCAGCCAGGTAGATTGAGATTATACTTAACTCTCCAGCAGCTCCATGTTACAAGCTGAAGCACAGAAAAAGAATAGGCTGCTTTACATAGTGATGGTTTTATAGGTTTCTTACATTTTGATGAAGAAGTTATAGAGAAAATGAGGCAGGCTCGGGAGCCAAATGAATATTCACTTGTTTGTTATTTGATCTGAATTGATTATCCTTGAACAAACTCCTTAGCTGGCCTCTCACTGTGCTAAATTTTACAGAAGTATTTAGGAGTGCTGTAAATTGATAGTAGATTATCAATTTTTTTGTGTACTTTTTTCTGAAAAGAATTAATGTTACTGAATTTACATGTAGGACATTGATAAAATTCCAGTAATTTTTTTTATCATATTTCAGAAGGTAACATAATGTTTAAATGTAGCTACTTGGATTCTTTATATAAACAGTGTTTGATACAGTATTTTCTGAAACAATTCATTTTGTTTTAAGGTGGACAGTAGCAAGGAATCTGCAGAAGCAGCTTGTGATATTTTATCACAGCTTGTGAATTGCTCTTTGAAAACACTTGGGTTAATTTCAACTGCCCGGCCAAGCTTCATGGATTTACCAAAGGTATTTTAATATGTATATTTTCCTATAGAATAATATTGCAGTGGTTCATATAATATTACTCTTCTTTTAAGAAAAGCTATATGGTAAGATTTATAATTTTAGGCAAATAAAGTTTTATTACTGGACCCTATTAAAGAGAGGAACTGAAGCGTTGTACTAAGATGGTAACTAAAGTTACCATATGAGACCTTTGTCCTGACCTTATTCTTCAGAGTATTCCTTCTGTCTATTGACCCTTGAGGAATATTAAGGAATATGTTGCAAGTTAGGAGGTTATAGATTTATGTGTGTATATTTGTAATGTGGGACTACGGGTGGACTATGTTTGAGAGAGGATTTCTGTGGAAGTGAGACAGCTTTATGGTCTCATAATTTGTAGAATTTCATCCATATAGACTTGCTGTGGGGATTATATTATTATTGAAATCTCTTTCTGAAAAGAAGTATGATCATAATTTTTATAACTTCATGTTGTGTAGTCAAGTATAATATTCTTAGGTAAAGTGCACTGTGTTTTTAAATTCTGTCAGGTTTTTACTTAGCACCATTTAACCAAACATTAGAATTTGTTAAAAGGCCCCTCATCTAGAAGACAATAAATCTTGTGCTTCTAAACAAGATTTCCTGCTAGTGAGGTAAAAATACACTACTGCTGAGTAGCGCGAGAGTGGTCATGGTACCTGGGCTGATAGTTCCATGCAGGACCATCCTGAATATTTTTCAGCCTGACTGCCGAACCCCGGGGTATGTGAATCCTCAGATCCAGCCAAACTATTAGCCTGGTCTCAGTGATGTCATTGCTGATGACAGCAACCAGACAAGAAGGAAGAGGGAATAACCTCAGGGAAGGAAATAGAGTATGAGGCAACAAGGGTAGCAGGGCTGCAGGAAGGAGAGAAGGAAGATTCCAGGGTAGGCAGGATTTAAACGAGGTTAGCTGCTGAAGGATTATTAATTGTTATCCTGGGCAGTGTTCACAATTATGTCATAGTGTTCCCTTGAATGTATTTTTAATCCTTAATTTTCAAAGAGGCTTTATAGAATTTTAATTAGATTCTGTAGGGTGTTTTACTCTTCGAGTATGCTTTCAGAGGTGAACATGCAAGTAATCTGAATGTAGTGAAAACAATCCACAATCTTAATGTGTTAGAAACAATTTGTACATTTATCTGTTGTGTATTTTATTATTTCTTAATTTTGCCGTTTTACTTATTTTTTCACTGAAAAGGGTATGCTATGGTTATTCAACTTGCTGAATAATCGTTTTTAGTCATTCATGCTCTGGTCTTACTCAGTTTCAACTTTTGAAATAGTCTTCCCTCTTTCTTGTTCATAACAAATTCACAGTTGGCCTTGTAAAATATATTCAAAATGAGCCTAAAATAACTCAGGACACAAAATTTGCCCTTCTCATGTTTACCACTTGAGTAAATTCTGTCATCTGCAGATATTGCCCGGAGTGATTATTTCAATTGCCTTAGACAGCTAGTAAAGCTAAAGAATAAAATTAAACCAAGAATATGTTATTGTGGGAAGTGATTAGTAACAGTTCCATCGGATGAGAAGCAGGTAAAGATGAATGGATTGGGGAGAAGAAATCACAAAAAGATCAGATTGTATAGAAGGTCTGAACTATTTGTTAGAAATCAGAAGAATGTTTATAGAAATAATGTAAATGTGAAGTCTGGCAAATGTTATTTGTAAATCACATTTAGCATTATGTTGCCTTAACTTCACTAAGTACATTCTACATGAATCCTTGAAGGACTCTAATACCGAAATTTTAGAATCACACTGTTGCTTACACGTGTGTCAATATTGAAAAGACATTAGATCACCAGCCTTTACCTTTTGGTATATTGCATGCTTTATTTGCTTTTATTAATGCTTTTATTGTTGCTCTTCAAACTATGGTTTCAAGTTACCTGTTTTTACAAGCATGTTTAACTTTCTTTAGCTGTTTAACATCCTTCTTAGAAGAAGGAATTTCATTTTCTGTAGTTAGACTGTAAAGACAGTATTTACAAATTTGCAAATTCAAAGTGGAAGTACTATCTGAGCACCTTTCTTTTTCTTCAGTACCTAATGTATATCATTAGAGTACTTGGAAGTGCTGCCTAAAGCCAAATCGCTAATGCTTCTTATTTGAACATTCTGTTTTCATTTACATTAACTGACTTTGTCAGTTTATGAAAATATTAATTGCTGCTCTAAATCTAATGGTATGTGATTTTTAGCAAAAAACAAAGATGGTACATATGAATGAGCAAATAACGTTTTTGAGCTTTCTGTCATATAACTGTATTCAGGTTTCTACACTGCATGTGGTTCAGAGTGGAACCTCACTGAAATCAAAGTATTTAATCAGGAAAATTATATGTAAAGAGGTTGGTGTGTTCGTGTTCTGGTACCTGTTTTGGTAGAGGAAAAGTAGAGTGGGTAGAATAGCCTTGGGTATGAGGCTGAGTAGAATACATCAATACAGTAATGTTCCAAAATTTAAGTTCTGATACTCAACATGTAATCGGTATTCCAAATAGATACACTTTATCTAATTCTTATTTCTGTATATATTGAAATGTTCTGTTTATTTATGACTATTTAATGAAGAGTTACCTTATGTTCATTAAATATTTAATCATCAATTTCCTTGTCTGAGTATCATCTTTGTCAGTTCCTAGAAGTATAGCTCTAAGGTTCTCATAAATGTGTTTATATGTTAAAATTTGCTATTTAAATGCTGATATTACATATATCAACCTGTGGTAATGAAACCAATAGTCTTAGTCATGTGTTCCTGTAGATAGAAGTGGGAGGTGGGGGAAGATGTGCATTGCTAACCATTGAATTACTGCTAGAAAAAAAAGCATGAATCAGGAAACAGACCATTGTTGTACTACTTACCAGTGAAGAGCAGCTTTCGAGCTATTCACTTTTCCATTCCAGTTAGCTGTCAAGGTAAATCCATTCAAAAGGGGTCAACCCTGTACCACTTGACTTCAGGCATTTTTTTTTTTTAAACGATATACCTTCCTGTACAAAAGCCTTTTCATTCAACTTGTTGTTATACCTCATTTTGCCATCAGCTTCTTGGAAGAGGTTGACCTTACCAGCATGAAGTTCATTCTTAGTGCCTATGCACTAAGATTTTTGCAATAGTAGAATGCCTTGTTTTTATTTTTTGTTCCTTTCCCAAGAATTTCTAATGTTTTGTTTGCAAATTTGAGTGCTGCTGCCATTTGATTGATGTTCTTTGGGAAATACTGACAATCCCAAATTCTTTCCAAGCCCTAACAACTAATTTAGAGCATATCACTTTGCATAGTTAAAATTCAATGTCAGTAAATACAAAGTAACACATATGAGGAAATAATTTTATCTTCCATTTTTATAGCCTACTTGATCAGTAATCTGAGTTTTTTTGGGTAACTCTTTGCAGTCAGCCTTAGGTCAGACTGTTATTTTGCAGTTCACCTTTTATTCCCATATATTTTTCCATGACTCTGCTCAATGTGAGTCTCTAACTATATTTCTATTCCTATAATGAGCTTAGTATTTCTAGAGCAAATACGCTTCTCTAATTTTCAGATGTGCACAAGATTTTTTTTAACCTAATTGTGGATTTCAGTGCTGTTTGGGTCTCATTCATTTTCACTGTATCGTGTGCTTTAAAACTTGAAGGATCATTTTAGTTTTAGGTATCATTCACTTCTTAATCACCCAAAACAACAAAAGAAAGCTTAATATAAAGGACACTTAGGAAACAAGTTCATAGGTAGGATAGATTCTCCTACCTGTTTTTTCTAGAAAGCTAGTAAGGAACTCCAGAGTTAGTGCTTCTGAGAAGCACACTGGAATTTATGAAATATATTAGGTTGAGAAAGTTGACATTTTGGAGATAAGAGGAAAAATAAGTTGGTATTAATTTAAATATTAACATGAATTTTTTTGTCGTAGTTGTCTACAGAAGTCTTCTTTCTGTTAGAGTTATAATCTCTGTGTTTGGAAGTATATAGGGATTAGCATAGGTTTTCTCCAGTAGGAAGCTCTGGAGTGCTAATTCTTAAATTTCATGAGCAAACTCAGTCCTTTGCTCCAGCTGACGAGATCCAGCTGTTTGTCTTTCTCTACTGAGTGTACAATCTTAACGCTGGATTCATTCCCTTTCGTTTTCTCTCCGCACACCTTACCTTGAGGTCACAGGGTCATCCACATGCCTTGTTCTTTCTACTGCAGACTGCATTCCTAAGTAGCCAAGAACATGGACCTGTTCAGATTGTGCTACTGCATTGAAAAAAAACTCTTAAAACTGATCACACATCTGGCTTGCTGTGCTTTACTGAGTTTGCATTTCAGCAATGCAGCGCAACACACTACACGGGAATTCCTGGTTTAGGAGTTGCTTCTTAAAGAACATGCTGCTGCTTAAGCATGAGCCGCCTTTAAGAACATGATGCTTGTTAAAAGAGTATGATTTGTAAATTATCTCTAAAGTTAGGGCTACTATGTTTTCTCTTTGGTTGTGGCTTTCCAGTAGCATACTTCAGGTTTGTGTAGTGGATTGTTCTGGTGAGGCTTTCAGTTTATGTTCAAAGTTAAACATTCTGATTTGCCAAATATGTAGGTTGATGGCAAAAAATGATGAAACTTTCTCTTTATTCCAGAATATTTTAATACTATTATTCATTTTTAAGTATTCAGTATCAAATTAAAATAATACTGTGAATAAATAAAGAAAGAACAGGATTACTCTGTAAGTATAGATCATTGAGGTTTTTATTTCAGATACCACTGTTTTACTTAAACTTTTTTTTTTGCAGTCTCACTTTATTTCTGCACTGACAGTGGTGTTTGTAAACTCCAAATCCCTCTCTTCACTTAAGATTGATGATACACCAGTAGATGATCCGTCTCTCAAAGTATTAGTGGCTAACAACAGTGATACCCTCAAACTGTTAAAAATGAGCAGTTGCCCTCATGTTTCTCCAGCTGGTAAGCTACTGTGTCTTTGTTCTGTTTTTTTTTTGTTTGTTTGGTTGGTTGGTTGTGTTTTTAAGTGTATTCATTAAATGCTCTCTGAAAAACAGTAAGCCTCTTGGGGGGTAGGGAGCATGGGGGGAATAGAATGATGTTGAATATAGCAACTTGGTATATGCAGCAGCTGTTGCAGTGAAAGATATTAATTCAACTGCTTATCTGTCCATCCCATACTTTGCCCCAACAGTATTGCAGAATGAATACTTAGCTAATAGTAACAGAGAGCATAGTTATTTTGGACAAATAACTGCTTGTGGAAGTTAAGAGTATGCACTGACTTGATAGGTGCATTCCTTCTGCAATGAAAATTTAAGCATTCCAATGTAATTAAGCATTTTTTGAATGTGAGTTCCTTTTCAGCAGTTCATAATATGTGGTTTGAGTTTTGGAATGTCATGGATTATGAAGGTGTTGGACTCGTCATTCGGAAAGAAAACAATTTAATCTTTCACTGGAGAACAAGTGCAGGCAGCACTCAAAAGGGGATGAGACTGAGCTGTGCAGAACTGTCATTACCGGTTACACTTCATTAACCGTATAAACTTGTGTTTGTAGCAAAAATGAAGCTAGCCCATATCAGAACGAAAGCTTTATCCAGTTTGTTGTAGTTCATAGAACTCCCACTTCTAGAAGATTTACAAAATACAGAACATTAAGATTGTTTTCTCAGATTATATATAGCCTGTCAACATACACAGTTTTTCACTGAGGAATGGAAGAGGAACCATAAATGAGCTGCTAGTAGCTTTAAGTTTCTTTTCTGATTTTACATAGAAACAACTATAATTAGGATAGCTTTCTTCATGCTAATATATTACAGTTCTAAGTAATAATAATGTGAAATTCACCAGCAGGCATCCTAAAGATACTGTAGCAGAGATCATTTTGTTTTAGTGATGCCAAACAAAACACAAACTTGATACGTTTGCAGGTGTGGCTCTCAAACAAAAGCTTTTGTCTTTGTTTTTTTACAAATAAATCCTGAGACTACAGATACATTTGGCAGCAGATCTGTCCAGCAGAGTGTTTAACAGCATGTTAATTGAAATGTTATTTCTTTCAAAGCTTGATAATCATGGATAAGGCCTTGCTTAAATTAACTGCATTGATCATGTTACTTCTTATTAACCAAGCCAGTGAGTGCCAGACAATTAGGTGAAAACAAAAAGCGTTTAGTGTATTTCAAACAACTGACTGGCACAAATCTTGGCAGTTAATATCAATAAAGAGAATGAAAGAAAGTATTTGGAATCAGTCCTTAGATCCTTTCAGTCTTCCTCAAGTGATCCTATCCCTTTCTGAGGTTGAAGCCATTTAAACCTGCCAACTGGAAAACAGTTTCAACAGTTCTAAAATAGAAATCTATGCTGATTTCTATTACCTGTGCCTATTTGCCTTAGTAAATAGGAACAACCACCATTCTCGACCTTAACTGACCCACACATGCTGTTATAGCCTTCTTCATATTATTTCCAGCACCGCCTTTCCTCTCCCTAACCCTTCCTTTTTCATCCACTTTGGCAAATCAGTGAGGTTTCCCACCACCAGAACAGGTTTCAGGAAGAGCTCTGACAAGAACAGCAGCATCAGTAACCATCAGACACTGCAGCCAGGGCAGGCTGCCCCAGCAGGATGAGGCAGGGCACTTACGCCCTCATTCCTTGACTTAGAAAGACAGGAAGCTGCAGTAAGATCTTGTACATAACGCACACAATCTCCCCTGAATCACTGGGAGATTATCAGGAGTTTTATCAAGTACTAATATTTGTTTCTGCCCTTGACTTTCTAAAAATAAGTGGAAAAATTAAGATTAAAGGAAAACATAAAGCAAAACTAGGAGATGCTAGCTACAGATGTATTTATTATCACTACATAAAGAACTTTTTTAAGGCTGTAAAATGAACAGCTTGTATTTAGTAAGGAAACACATAGAAATATCTATATTGTGTTCTGATAGCCCTGTATGCTTTTGATCTTCAATTACATGACCACATACCGAGTTCTTTTGTATTCGTTTCCTAAAGAAACAACTACCTCTGTCAGGTAGGAAACGCTCTGAGGCTACAGTAATATTGTGTAAGTACAATAGTACAAATCTCTCTTTTCCTAACTTCTGTGTGCTTAATTTTACAAAATTAAAACATATTCATTTAATGTAATTTTATAACTTTCAGTTACACGGTATTTTCTTAAAAATTATTTTGTCTAATTAATACTGTTATGATATTGAAGTTTTAACATCTGTGTTACACTTCATTTTTCTAAAGGACTTGTGTAAATATACTTTGTTATCCAAAATAAAATGTTCTAGAGACTTTAACCATGGGAGGCAGCAACATGCAACCCTGTCTAATGTGTTCTAGGTGACCCTGCTGAGGAGGGAGGTTGGACTAGATGATCTGCAGAGGTTCCTTCCAACCTTACTGATTCTACGATTCTGTGTTCTCTGACTTAAAATGCGAAAAATGTGTCTGAGAAGCAAGGAAACTGTAATGTGTATAGAGGAGGAGGCTCCAGCAGCAGTTTGTAGCAGGGTCAGGGGAATAGTTCCTTTGGATATAGATCCAAAGGATCCTGACTTGATCAGGTCAGCCCTAGCTGACTTCACTGGTTTGTGGCTAATCCTTTCTAGAAAATTTTGTGCAACATCACACACTTGGTAATCTGGGCGAGGGTGTGAGTTTACAAAGTCACCTAACTGACATGCATTGTTCAATGCATATTTTATCATGTTTTAAATTGAAGGAACATAGGGGAAGACATGGCAGTGCCCCTTAGAGAAACAAGGGAGGCAAATACTGTTGCCCTTCCTGAAACTTGAGATAAATAGGATGAAATCAGATACATTAAGAACAAAACCAGAGAGTGATAAGTAAATGGCAGAATAATTTGATTGCTTAATGGAGGTCTGGATGTGCTTTGAGACAGAGAAAAGAGTGGAACAAAGGAGAAAGGCTTGTTGGCTTCAGAACAAGCAGATTGTGAAAGTGAGACTGTCAAAGGAAAATGAGAAGCTTTGAGCACTAACTTACTCTTTTTTTTTTTTTTTTTTTTTTTTTCCTTCTCTCTCCTTCTCTCCCCCTTCCTCTCTTTTTTCTTGAGGCAATGTTCTAATTTAGGCTGCTGTAAACTGTGGAAAAAACTTTAATTGAACCAAAAGAGCCACAAGTTATGCCAAGCTAATTACTTCTAGGTACACTTAAAATGCTATAACAAGCCTTCAAATAGAAGTCCCAGGGAGATGCTCAATCCTAGATGAGTACTTAAGACCTTTATTAGTGAAGGGCAGAGAGGAATAATGCAAGTAGTGCAAGAGAGACTCCTCTATTGAGGGATGAAAGAAAAGACCGATGTCAAACTGTGAATTGCTTCCAAAAGATGTTCTGAATAATCCATAGGTTACTGTGCAAGATAAAAGGCATGTTTGGGTTGGGGTGGAGAATACAAAGGCAGTAATGTATTTCTGATCTGTGTGAGAATACCTGCAATTTCTGCTGCTTGCTGTTTTCTGTCTGAATTTTAACTCATATTAAAACTGCAACAGCACCTTGTAAAACAAAGTAGTGCTTATTCTTAAATCCACATTGATGTGTTGTCTTTTATTACCTGAAATACTAGCTACTGCAGTAGAGGGAACTGGAAGTATTTTTGTAAAGATTGTGGGTCTGCTTTGGGGGTGAGAGGGTCACTTCTCTTTGGATAAGGGGGTGGAGGAGCGAAGTGGATGTGGAGTGTGCCTGCATCAGCAGCGTAGCACACAGGAGAGGGGTTTTTGATGCAAACCTGCAGAGTCTGTAGTAGGCACTCAGAGCAATTTGCCTCCTGCTCATGTCCGGTGTTGAGACTCTGCGCAGGGGTGCTCGGTAGGGTGCACGACTCGCAGCATGGACGCCAGGCTCTCCAGCAGTGAACTGTCTACACGTGCAGGCTGCACGAAGAACTGCGATGGAAACACTTCCCGTTGCCAATACGGGATGTGGATGTGCAGTCCTAGAACCATAATGGATCGCAGCAAATATTGAATGGCAGCCCTTCCCCCTTTGCATTGCACTAGTCACTATTATAAATGTACCCTTCCTAAAGGGTTTTTTTGTTTGTTTGTTTTGAAAGGTACCAGCTTTGGATTTGCATGATGAGTAACAAGTGAGTTTGGATGCTAAAAAGGATAGCAAGTGGTTTTTTTGTTTGTTCTGAAACTGTAGTGATAGTACAGGGTATGTGGCCATTCATAGGAATATTGCTATAAGAATCACTTTATCTCCTGTGATTTATGGAGCAGAAAAATCTCTGGCATGTGTTTATGGGGCACAGAATTCTCTAGCTGTTCTACTTCTGTACTCTGATCTTAAAAAAAAAAAAAAATCAATATTTTCAATATTTTTTTTTTTTGTGTGTGTGTGTGAATATATTTCCACATCTAAACTGTTTTTACAAGAAATAGGTAAAGCAAGAGTTTGGTTAAAATTTTGTCCTCTTAAATTCTACTTCTTTTTTTTTTTTTCCCAGTCTAACAACCTTTTATATTTGAAATGGTATTTTCATTTCATTATTCATTTCATATTCTTTTATATATATATATATATATATATATATATAGTTATAGTTAGAACTGTTTCCATTTAATGTGTTTTTTCTGACTCAGTGGAAATTTCAAACCACGGTTTTTCAATTTAGTATTTTTTTTTAATTAAGCAGCCTATTTTTAAGCTCAGTATAGACTTATTTTTGAACTTAACTGCCTCTTAAAATAGAAAGAAATATTAAAAGATAGCAACTATTGTTTCAAAGCCACAATGTATTGAGCTCAGGTTTGCTGTTGGATATTAAATATTATGTTCTCATCTTCTCTATTAATGGAAAGATCCTACCCTGAATTACATGCAGTTTTCTGGGTCACATGAAAAGCAGAGGACTATATAAAGGAATGCTGTTCTAAAACCGTTGCCTGTGTAGTAATGTTGCTTGTATCTGTCAATAGAATGACTGAAAACTTCACAAGCTATCTTGAATTCTTTTTGTTAATGTCTTTGTCTTCCATAAGCAGCAGGTGATATTGATGTGCTAGAGGAAAAAAGAGTCTGAAAATCACTCTTCTATGAATTAGTGCTCCCAGTTTTTAGTGTTCTTCCTTGTTTCCCCTCTTCTGTTGTAGCTTTTCCAAGTTTAATTATTTATACTTCGCTAGAAGGAATGAACACTGAGAGCAGTGCCTTCTGACCTACATTATAATCTAGCATTCATTTTAGGTATGCTTTCCTCTGACAGTCAGATTTCATTCATGGCCACTTTGTCAGCCATTGATATGGACAGCAGTTCTTCCAGAGCAGACAATAGAAATAGTTTTATTATGAGTAAGCCCCTTTTCCAAAAGTGATTGAGTATGTACATGAACTTTATGACAAGGCAGAACAGTCAGTCTGCTATCAATATATTTGTTGTGTTATAACTAAATTCCCCAGGAAAGTGTACGATATGGTGAGTTAACTTCTTCACATTTCCCTAGCAAAATAGCAATATAATGACAAGGTGTATGTGTGTCTTACTGTGTTAATACAAAGACTACGCAGGAGTATGTTCATGTGAGTAAGGCAGACTTGAGTTGTTCAGGATGATTTTGTTTTGATATTATGTCTTGATCATGTGTTCGAATATCTTTGCACCCTCTTGACATGTATAAATAAACTCACTCTTACGTGACACTGTTCCTTGTTCAATTCTTAGTATGTTTATGTGTTTGTGTAACCTATTTTAAAATGTTTCCTCTTCCCAGGTATCCTTTGCGTGGCTGACCAGTGTCATGGTTTACGTGAGTTGGCGCTGAACTACCATCTGCTGAGCGATGAGCTTCTGCTTGCTTTGTCTTCTGAAAAACACGTCAGATTAGAACATTTGCGTATTGATGTTGTCAGTGAAAATCCTGGACAGACTCAGTTCCACACAATTCAAAAAAGCAGCTGGGACGCTTTCATCAAGCACTCTCCTAAAGTAAACTTAGTAATGTACTTTTTCTTGTACGAGGAAGAGTTTGACCCATTCTTTCGCTATGAAATACCTGTCACTCACCTTTACTTTGGAAGATCGGTAAGCAAAGATGTACTTGGCCGTGTTGGGATGACGTGTCCTCGGTTAGTTGAACTGGTTGTATGCGCTAATGGATTACGGCCACTGGATGAGGAGCTGATTCGTATTGCAGAACGTTGCAAGTATCTGTCAGCCGTTGGCCTAGGAGAGTGTGAAGTCTCTTGCAGTGCCTTTGTTGAGTTTGTCAAGATGTGTGGTGGTCGTCTCTCCCAGCTTTCTATTATGGAGGAAGTTCTGATTCCTGACCAGAAATACAGCCTAGAGCAGATTCACTGGGAAGTTTCAAAGCATCTCGGTAGAGTATGGTTCCCAGACATGATGCCCACATGGTAAATTCCTTTAAAAATTTCAGAGCAGACGGAAATAGCACCTTAAACCCAAGCTTACAGTATTGCAATTTATTATATAAGCGTATTTAATACTATAGTTTTTATTGTAAGTCACTGCATTGTTTCATAGAAAACTAATTTCTCATTTAAATATTACTTCTAAAGCCCAGATTTAAAAATAGAACTTGTGAATAGCTCCAAAACATTTTTTTTATCCAGACAAAATGTTTTCTGTTTAGATTTGCTTTTCTCATTGACAGTGACCACAAGTTTGTATAGAAATAAAAAACTAATTACAATATTGAAATGCACCTGCAAGATATCAGTTGTCCATATGCTGTCCTCCTTTGATTTAGATTCTAATACTGAACACAAATTGGATTTGATCTTAAAAATAGATGAAATTGTATGGTTCTGTTGTAGACAATAGCATTTCTAAATGCAGTTACCTAGCTGACAGGATCAAGATTATACGGCATATTTAGTATGCTGTGAAAATGCACCTTCTCTTATATAAAAATCAAAAGAGGCAAGAGTAATACACAGTAATACAGTTTAGATAATTAAAATATTAAATTTGCTACCTTTATTCAACAAATTATTAAATCCATCTAAAAATGTATTTAGAGTGCAAACAAATAGTAATGGGAGTTAATAACAATTTTGTTTTTTCTTCTATGCATTTTAATATAGTTTGCTTATGGGGTCTCAGATCCTTGCCTAAACCTGTTTTAAGGTATTATGTTTAGCTCAGGAAGCGAAAGCATTCTGGGGAAAAAATGTAGATACATTGTATTTTAAAACATATTGGAGTTAATGAGCTTTTCTTGCACATTAACCAGTTTTGTAGCATAAGGTTAGTCAGAACAGTGCATGATTTATTAGATGACCACTGCGATGTTAAACGTGACAAACCTGGATGTTCGGAGTGTAGTGAGAGAATAGGAAGTTAAAATTTGAATGATGACCAAGATCCTTTTAACAAAATCTTAGACCTGTTCATTGCTTAAAACTTAAGAAAAGGCTTTGTAACAGTTGCTTAAGCTGTATAAACTACTTGTATACTGTAAATCTGTTTCAGAAATGTTTATGTATAAAGTGAATGTTTGATAGATGATCATTTTGTATACTGTTTAATTAAGCTAGTTCAAACATTTCATAATATTTAAAAACCTAAAAGCAGTAAACTTGCGTGAATTAAGCAATCAGTAAAGTAGAGCAATATGCAAAATTTTTTTTGAATATCGGCAAGTCCATTTATTAAAGGAAGTGTTGCCTACACCAGTTACAGACTAATGTATTGCCTGTGATCGGGATGTGGCTTGTGACTTTATTTCTTAACACCAATGGTTACTTTATTATTATTACACTTTCTCTTTTGCATTATTGATTGGTAACACTAAAATATTAATGTGGCTGCTGAATGTGTTTGAAAGATGTGATCAGCCATCAGCAAGGCAAAGCCTCCCCAGTTCTGGGCTGTATTGAACTGTGCTGCTGGCTGCTTTTCACTTGAGCTGTGCAGCTAGTCCTGGTAATAAGTAGGCTTTCTTTACTTCTGATTTTAGTAGATGTTTATCTGAATGTATAGGCCAATTGTAATACACTTATGAGCATATTTAAGTTCATAACTATATTTTGAGCAAGCGTTGCTCAGTGGACTGGATATCTTTACAGAGGAATTGTATGTTTCTGTAGAGTCTTGTGATTTAAAAATCTCATTTTATTAAATGTGTTTTTGTATTAGAATTTGTTAAATTAATGTAATACTATAATTTGCTTTTATTTGTATAAAAGGTAACAGTATATTTAGACTGTAAAAGTAAAAAAAAGAGGAAAAAATTTGTGTATTTTTGACTTTTGGAATTGCCAGTGTCTGAGTGATAAAAATGGAATTAACACTAATAATCAGGGGAAGAGGGAATGTTTTCACTGGATTAATCGTTTGGAGTAATTCTCTCTGGTAATGCAGCTAAAATCTCATGGGACCTGGATTGCTGGTGTCTGGATGGTGGCCAGGTGAGCAGTACTTGGTCTGCGGCTTACTCCTGCGCGAGTGGGAGTAAAGGGAAGGCAAGGCAGCCGCCTTCCCTCAGTTGTTGATGCGTCGCCTCAGGAATTACCAGGCCTGTCTCTGAGGTTCAGCCTTCTGCTCCTCATGGATCACGAGGTGGGGACCATGTCAGTAGTTGAAGGCGTTAGGCTTATCTGTGCCAGAAATGAGCAGGGAGTTACCGGAGCAGGGTAACTGGCTGGCCTTTTTCTGAGAGGGACTCTGGCAGTTTTGTTGCATAAACTTTAAAAAACAAAAAAAACACAAAGTACAAAACCCCCTGCCTATGTTGTGTGCGCCCCAGAAAGCTGGAGTTATCCGTGTCCTTATGTGTTGGTGTAAATGCTGCACAGTATTGCATCACTACCAGAATGGAAACAGTGTCACTAAAGGAAAGAACAACACACGCAGTCTTGAAAGAAGCTGTTTGCTCCAGTGAAGGGCTGCAGTTCTTACACATCAGACCAGTTGTGCTGTTCTTGGTTCAAATAATCCAAGTATAAAACATACTTTCTAGGCAAGCCTGCATTCTAATTGCCTAACCTCAGTCTAAGCGCTAGAGAAACTGTTTCTAGTACAATGACTAGTCAGTTCGCGTGTCACCTCTGCCACCGTTGTGAGCTTTCTGTTCAGATCCTTAAGTCTCTGGAGCCAAGTAGTTAAAGCGAGGGGCTAGAAGTAATACGTACCTCCAAAACCTGGTGAGGAACACAAACTTATATACGCAAATGGCAGCAAGAAGGAATCAAGTTCTGTGTTATTTTATTGCTGAATATACTGACAGATTTTGTGTTAGGCTGTTGCTGTAGAAGTGATGTTTCTTTCTGCTTCTGATCCCTGACAAGTAACTGGTTACCTTTGTCTTTTTTTGTTGCCAGAAATATATTGTTCTCTAACTTCTAGCTAAAACATGTTAGGCTGTACTGGTTTCTCTTCAAAGTGACACCCCCCCCCCGCCTTTGTAGCATCTGCAGTATTAGTGTTAAATCAAAATATGCTAAATTAAGTAGGAAAAGTGAGACAAGCTGTTGCATTATACAGACACAAAAACCTAGGATGATACTAACTGGTACTGAGAGTGCTGTGAAGTTATTTATGTTCAAGCTCAGCTATGAAAAGTGATTATTTATTTCATACAGACATATATTACTTTGATCATGTTCTTTAACCATTGTGAAGGTTTTACCTCTGTAATCACATATAAAGGATAGCGTAAAGCTGCATTAAAGTTGTATAATCACTCTAGATAGCATGAGTTTATGGACACCATCTTTTTTGATGGCTGGGAGCTGAGCAATACAGCTGTAACATGCTGGATTCAAAACCAGCTGCCACTGCAGGTGTGTTTCAGGCCTTGGCATTTGCAACAAAGCCTAAAATACTCTGGCTATTTTGGGGGGGGAAATAAAATTATTTTGATGCCTCAGCATCCTTGGTCCCACATGAAAGAAACCCAGGCGCCATGAAGTGGAGGAACAGTGATACCAAGCTGAACAGAGAACCCATTTACCAACTCAGTAGGGCAGGCTGTGCGTCACCCCACCATGGCACTGAGTCATTCTCCAAAAGGTCACTGTTGCTGCTTCAACACTACAAGCTTTGTAGCAAATGCTGGAGAATAAGCTTCTGCTGGCCTGGTTCATGAGCCTTTTTCCTATTTAGAGGGTGGGATGCTCTGGCTTTCAGCTGCTTTGAGGCTCTTTCTTTCTTACCTGGGAAAACAGATGCAGGTTCTGCAATCTTGAGGGATTTCAGACTCCTAAGAATCTGCAACAACAGGAACTTTATCCACTGTAGACAGGCTTGCAGTGCCCCATCGTCCCCTCACGCTGCCCAGATTACTTCTTTGGCGTGCATTGTCCAAAGCAGCTAAACCAGGTTGTTAAGCCTGGGATCCTGACCTGGCCTCAGAGCGCACTTTTGAAGTTGAGGTAGAAAATGAACTTCAGGTTTCATACAACAGTGGAACTAAATTAGCAGCTCTCTCCTGCTGAACAGAGGTGCTCTCATCACCTCACTCCTGTTACCAGCTCTGATGCTCACCTCATTCTATAATAAGGTAATCCAACTAATTAATTTCAGTGTCTTTTTTTTAATACAAAGTCCTGCTTTTGCCATTATTAAGTTTTGAATCACAGCACTGTGTGCTTGCATTAGCTGCAACAACTGCAGGCCGTTAATTCAGCTTAAGCCAAATAGAACTGCAGTTTTTATGGGCTGCTGCTTGTAGAACAGTTTAACTACTATGCAGTTAAAAAAAGAAGAAAAAAAAAAAAACATACACTACAGTAGTGCTACTAGTTCTGCAAACAGTTAAAAAAAATGCCACTGCATTTGGAAAAGATCCTGCTTCTGTAACCATTTGTTGTATACATGCCTTTCAGCAGCCTAAGCAAAGAGAACACCTACTTTCTGGAAGCAGTTGGGTTTAATAGCAAACTAGCTACCAAGCTATTCCAGGCACCCCCAAGAACAATACTTTAAGGCCACCACAGCTGGCACCTTTGCTGCCAGTATCACTGCCAGCAGTACTCGTAATTGCTTTTTTTACAGGCATTTCTGTGACAAGCACTGATTCTTACCTGTGACTTTCACACCTCACAAAAGTCATTATTTTCTATTAGACTCCATGCTTTTGCAGGAAAAAGAAAAGGAATATAAATATGACTTCTGTGACTCTGACCTACTTTAAGCCCCAACTAGACTTCTTTTAAGGCAGCTTGCTAGAACACTAGAGTTATACATCAAAGTTACCTGTAATGGACTGTCTGCCTTGCATCCACAATAGAAAACCATCACACCAGTTGAAGGAAGAGCTGTCTGTATTAAGTTTACAATTCAGATGAGGGAAGCAAAGTGGAGACAAGGTAACACTTACTTATACATCTAATAAAATCACTTGCCCCTCCCCACCCTGCCAAGCAGCTATGTCATGAATCAGAGAACAGTTCATAGTCCTACAAAACAAAACAGAACAAATAGGGAGCTAAGGCACATGTTGAGGGAACTGAGCACATCCCAGCACTCATGTTCGTTCCTACCCATGGACAGCTGCATTGGTCAGACCAAAAGGTCCTCTTGATTCCTTGTATCCCATTGCTGTGGGTGGCCAGTAGCCATCTGTTCCAACAGAGCGATCTCTGTGGAGAGCACCTGAGAGCAGGGCAGGCAGGCTGCCTCTCCTTCACCCTCCCCGCGTGCTGCAGTTCAGTCAGATGACTCTCCGATGTCCAGTGACTGTGGTTACACGGAAGCCAGCTGGCCAAGTCAAAGATTTTCAAGTGTTCAAGGACTTTTGGCAGTTGACAAGAAAAAAAAAAAGTCAAATTCTTTCCCCTTGTCTAGCAAAGCCTTCCCAAAGCAACTTTTACAACTAGCAGTGAAGTATACAACACTTTTTTAATAACATTACAGTAATTCTCCAAATTTTTGAAACATATTCATAAGGTTGGTTCTCAAGCAAGTAATTATAAGCCAAAGGATGTTTTGCTTCCATTAGGCAAAGGGACTTCTTCATAAATTATTTTGAGATAAGGGGATTTCATAGGTAAAAACCAGTATTCCAAGTTGTAAAAGAGGTAAAACTGATGATTCAAGATGACATGATCAATTATTTTTAAAAGATCCACAAAGAACTCTCCAAGTGTCTGATGAGGTTTGAACGGATAGTAGAAGTCTCTTATAGCTGCAGCCAATGTCTTGTTTCCCAGAGGTCCAAAAATAGATGTTTCATTTCCCAAATAAATGGGTTCTCCACTGAATAAAATTATGCTGGTATAGTTTGTTTGTATCTTATTAAATACAGCTCCTAAGTCAGCCAGCTTCTGGTATGTTCTCAATATAAATTTAGAGCATTCATAAGAATCAAACCATATTACTGATTGTTTGTCAGGACTTGCTTGAACTGTCCAGGTCTCATAATAAATGCCAGTCTCATTGTCATATTTTACCCATTTTGCCATTTCATTAAACATGGTTCCTGTAGGAGAGGAAAATAAGCGTTACAGAAACAAGTTAACGGAAATATTCAGAAATTCATGATTCAAAATATCTTCCATCCAGCAAAAGTTTTATCTACAACATCCTATCTATACAAAGATACCCACTGAATAAACTGTATTTATATATGTTATTTCAATCAATCATATTTCCTTTTTCTGACCTATTTCCTGCTACTATTCCAAACCTTCCAAACTTCAGAGCACCACAACACCTGATATTTTCTTTTATACATGTGGAAAAAGAGTAGGTTATGCTACCTACAACTGAAGTTGACAAAGCATTCCCGAGTGCAACAGGTATTTCAGCACTTTCTACAATTTTATCCTTATTCAGCAACTTAGCTCAGATTTTTTCATGCCTCTTCCCAAAGGAATCCACCTAACCTCAGAGTGCGGCACTTTTTTTTTCAGCAGCTCCTGAGCTAGCAAAATTGGATTAAGCCAAAAGATACAAGCAGAACATGAAGGCCAGTACATTTAAAGATCTGGAGAGTTATTTTTATTTAAAATATGTTTGGAGTATTCTGGTTATGGGCCACTTCACCACTGAAATCAAGAAGACATCTCTAACTCAGCTCATCTCTCTGGTTGCTCCTTACAGGCAATGTACCTGCCTCTTCAAAGCAGAGCTCTAGGGCTTCTTCTGTTTTCCCCATGCTCCTAGCAACACATCCCAGCCTAGGCCCATTCTCCATTTTCGCAGTCCCTGTTAAATTGTATACAACCACTTTGACTCAGACCAGTCTAGCACCTCACCTCTGTAGCGCAGCCAAGTTCTGTAATTTCTTTTTGTGTGGTATGTTAGAAGACACGATCATATGACCGTTGTAATTATGTGCTCTAAGCCATGATCTCCATTTTGTTGCAAGTTACTGTCCTCCCAGCAGAGACACAGTAACTGTGCTGGGAAGCTGCTGAGGAATGGTTAGGTAAGACTGCTGCAACCCAAGAGATGAGCAGCAGTTGCCTTGCAATTCAGAGTATGGTAACTAGTGGTCCGCATCTGTCACTAATACCTCCCTGCATGCAACAAAGTCTCTCACTCACATCAAGTCTGAATTTACTGCAATTTTCCATTTGTCGAGAGCAGTGAAGAGAACTGCATGCTACATATCTCACCCCCAAACAAGGTGAAGGTCGGATTCTCCCTTCATTAGAGAGAATGTTAATGCATCTCATAGTCATACTTTAGGGTAAGGCATGCTTGTAAGCGATTACTCAGAGCAACTAAAGCTCACACATTCACCTTCTAGGTTACCCCAGTGTAACTTTTTCTTCACTTAAGAACTTTGGGGCTTCACAATAAACATAACAATCATTCTGTTTATTGACAGTTGTTGGATACTTATTTTTTAATTGCCCACACTTTGGTTTAATAAACTAGCAAGCCACAAAAATCTATATCAAGAACTGTACTTACTGTACACTATAGATGGGCTTGCAGCTGCCCCTTATCTTCTCTAACTCTGAGCAATTAGCTTCCTGGAGTATATTCTGCAACATATGTCACTGAACAGGATTTGTCTATCCTAATGAAATTGAGATGGACTTAATATAAACCTCTGGCCTTAACAACCAATAAATTAAACAAAAAAAAATGCACTTTAATGCATTGTGTCTCCAAGACAATACTGTTCTTCATGTTTTCAGTAAGTAAAAGAAACAAGACTTATAATTCTTCCAAGTGATTGAGGACTGCAAAAAAAGAAAGTTGCCAAACTAGGAAAAAAAACCAAAACCAAAACCAAAAAACCCCACACGCTTAAAGTAACATTCAAACCTAGTGGTTCCTCATTCAGGAACAGTTTAGCGGGCCATGTACTTATCTCCTGGAGTGACTTGCCACCTTACAAAAGTAGATCTGATAAAATTTTTTTAAATTAAGACAAATACCAGGAAGTGCTAGGCTTCAGAACACAAGTGCAAGAGGCTGCATGCTGAAAATTGAAAAGAGCACACTCATAAGCAGTGCCTTGAATAGTACATCCTTTCAAGGTATTATTGGTCATGGAGCTCATCTAACACACTGCACATCATATGTTTAAGCAAGATTAAAAGAAACCAAAAACCGTGGAATTGGATAACAAAACTATTCTAGAAAACTTTTGGAAGTTGTATCAAACCTTATTCTTCAGGGCTTAAGTCAGGCTCTTCCCACTATCCTTTTATGGGAAGAAAGAGTATGCCACACCTTCCTCCTGCAAAATCTTTTTGCATGAAGAACTTAGTGCTGGACACTGTCTGGGACCTGTACTGTACTGAAGGAGCAGAGAGCTTCCATTGCACCCATGCTTTAGCATTTATATGTTTTACAGTATGATTTCAGATTTGACTGAGATATAGGGTATAAAAGGGCTCAGGTCATTGTATTCATAACTATCCAGATTATCTCCCCATCTCTACTCAAGCAGACCCCAAGAGATAAGGGAGACTTAAATAAATAAATAAAAAAGGATCAAACTCTGCATGACACTGTCAGAAGATGTCAAGCCAGTCAAAACCTCAGACTTGGGATATCCTTGCCTGATCTGCACAGTGTGGTCTCTGATACTGTTGACGAACAGCCCCATTTGATCTTGCAAGGCCAAAGATGGTCCAATTGTTTCATATTTTAAAGCTCCCTCTTATTAGACAGCATACTTTTTGTGTCCTCTCTGAAGGAAGTGAGTTTAGCTGATGATGCTGTCCATATGTGCTTGTGTCTACTCATCCTCCTCCACAGTAACTTCCAGATTCCTTGTCAAATTCAGTCAATTCAACTCTCAGAGACACTACCTTCCTAAAAGGTTTCACAGAAACAGAGAGTGAGAAAGAAGAGGGGGAGAGTAACAATGCCTCGACAACGTACCCGCAAAGCGTCATCTTTCTTAGGCATCAAATAATCTATGCACAGAGGAAGCATTACAAATTCCAAAGCTGCATGAAAATATTTAATGTGGTATTCATACAAAAGAAGCCAACTTTATTAGGCATTAAGGAGTTTAGTCATGAGATACAAACCCAGAGGAAAGTAGCTCCCTTTATTTCATTGCTTAAAGAACCATCTAGAATTTCTAACTGCACCAAATAGGTATAATCTAGAGACTCAGTCCAGCAAGTCACTAAAAGTGAAAGGGGCCTAACATAAAATACCACATCTGTCAGTTGCAATCTTGTGCTCCACTGAGCAGTGGAGCACTTAATCATACTAAATTAATAGAGTAAATGGTTTTGCTCACACAAAATGCAACAGTCCTCAAAGAGCTTTGTCCATAATTTATTCACTGTATTACTGCCATAATGAATTGAATTTATTAGAGAGAGCTGTTTATTTTAGAGTTTCAATTTTCAGTATATACCAGGAAACAATTCTGGTGATCATCCATACATTTAGAGATGTAAATTCTGGTTTAGTTTTATGACATATGACAGATAGACCTATTATTGTAGACATCTGCACAGTTTTATGACACAAAGTGGGCAAGATAAAAATGAATTTCTAAATATGCCTTATTTATTTGTTCTGTAATGCACACATTTTTACCTCTTAAAAAAAAAAAAAAAAAAAAAACTCAGCTGTCATATGCAACTTCACAGTAGAAGGTTTTGTTTTGGTGAAGCACGTCAGAAGAGTTCATAATAATTCTATATAAGCTGTTTTGCTATTCTTATACTCAAGAGACTCAAGTATTTTTATACAGCAACATCAATAGCAACATACAGCAACAGAAAATGACACTCATTTAACATCTCTTCAGCGTGGGCTGTTCAAAAGGCAGTGGCCTCATATCACTTTCTATATTAAGAAGTGGATAGAGAATTTTTCTATTTCAAACTATCATGTTTCAAAGAAAAAGGCTCAGATTGCAAAGAAGGAAGTCCAATATCTTGGTTTTAAAATGTCAAAAGGACAACGTGCACCCAGATCAGAAAGAAAAGAGGCTATATGCCAAATTGCAGTACCCTGCACAAAAGGAGAGCTGAGGGGATTTCTGGGAATGGCAGGATTTTGCCGTATATGGATCCCTAATTTGGGGTTGATAACTAAACCTTTATATGCAGTCCTAAAGGGCCCAAGAGAATGGTTAGAGTGCACCCCAGAATGCCATGCTAATTTTGATGAAATAAAAAAGAAATTGATGGAAGCTCCAGCACTGGGACTCCCAGATATGGCTAAACCCTTTCAATTGTACATGCATGAGTGGCGTCAGCAGGTGGCCTCAGGAGTAATGACCCAAATGCTTGGGAATTGGGAAAGACCAGTGGCATATTTTTCTAAATAATTAGATGAACTAAGTAAAGGATGGCCGGCCTGCCTCCGGGCTATAGCAGCCACCGTCTTATTAATAGAAGAGGCCCGCAAATTGACTCTGGGACAGCCCTTAACATTTTTTGTACCACACGCAGTATCAGCAACTCTAAATTAAAAGGGGCATCACTGGATTTTCCTGAGCAGACTGGTAAAATGTCATGCTGTGCTATTGGAACAAGGAGATATTACCTTAAAGGTGGTATCGACCTTAAACCCTACTACTCTGCTACCTGGTGAAGAGCAAAATGAGTTACAAAATGACTGCTTGGCCACTATCAAGCAAGTATATTCTAGTCAGCCTGATTTAAAGGATAAACCCTTGCAGAACCCAGATGTGGAGCTATATACGGATGGTAGCAGCTTTGTACAGAATGGAGAAAGGTTGGATGTGCAGTAGTGGCTCAGTGGAAAGAAGTAGAAGCTAAACCACTGCCACCGAACACCTCAGCACAAAAGGCTGAAATCATTACTCTTACATAGGCCCTTGAAATCGGAAAGGGCCAAAGAATAAATACATATATAATGACTCGAAGTATGCCTTTGGGGTAGATCACACTCATGGAGCAACTTGGAAAGAACGAGGGCTCTTAAATTCTGAAGGAAGCAATATATCGTATGGACAAGAGATATTGTTACAGGCAATAATGGAACCCAAAGAAGTAGCTATAATGCACTGCAAAGCCCACCAGAAGAGAAATAGTGAGGTGGTACAAGAAAACAGGAGAGCAGATACGGCAGCCAAAAAGGCAGCACTAGAAGGACAGGTGATTGGGGCTTTACTATCCAGTAGAAAAATACAAATGGAGACCTCCTGAATATTCAGAGAAATCAATTGGCAGAAAGGCTAAAGTGTACAAAAAATGCTGAAGGGTGGTGGGTCACCCCAAATGGACAAGTTTTAACTACAGTCAAAATGATGGAAGTACTCATTAAGAGACTGCATGAAAAAAACTCTCATGGGAGCAGATGCTATGATAAGCAGTGTAAAAAGATACGCTGTGAGATCAAAGATGCAATCAAATCATAGAATCAGTAAGGTTGGAAGGGACCTCTGGAGATCATCTAGTCCAACCTCCCCACTCAGCAGGGTCACCTACAGCATGTTAGACAGGGTTGCAGCTAGGTGGGCCTTGAAGATCTCCAGAGAAGGAGACTCCACAACCTCTCCAGGCAACCTGCGCCACTGCTCCGTCACTCTCACAGGGAAGAAATTCCCCCTCACTCTCAGGCGGAACTTCCTGTGCTTCAGTTTCTGCCCACTGCCTCTTGTCCTGTCACACGGGACAACTGAAAACAGCTTGGCCCCGTCCCCTTGACACCCTCCCTTCAGGTACTTGTACACATTGATAAGATCCCTCCCTCAGTCTTCTCTTCACCAGGCTAAACAGGCCCAGCTCTCACAGCCCTTCCTTACAGGGCAGGTGCTCCAGCACTCAGATCATCTTCGTAGCCCTACGCTGGACTCTCTCCAGTAGCTCCACGTCTCTTGTACTGGGGAGCCCAGAAATGGATGCAGCACTCGAGATGAGGCCTCCCCAGGGCTCAGGAGAGGGGCAGGATCACCTCCCTCCACCTGCTGGCAACACTCTTCCTAACGCACCCCAGGAGACCATTGGCCTTCTTGGCCACAAGGGCACATTGCTGGCTTGTGGTCAACTTGTCATCCACCAGCACTCCCAGGTCCTTCTCTGCACAGCTGCTCTCCAGCAGGACAGCCCCCAGCTTGTACTGCTGCCTGGGGTTATTTTTCCCTAGGTGCAGGACCATGCACTTGCCCTTGTTGAACCTCAGGAGGTTCCTCTCTGCCCAGCTCTCCAGCCTGTCCAGGTCTCTCTCAATGGCAGCACAGCCCTCAGGTGTGTCAGCCACTCCTCCCAGCTTTGTACCTTTGGCAAACTTGCTGAGGAGGCACTCTGTTCTCTCATCCATGTCACTGATGAAGAAGCTGAACAGGATGGGATTCAGTACTGAGCCCTGGGGGATGCCACTAGCCACAGGCCTCCAACTAGACTCCACACCACTGATGACAACCCTTGGAGCTCTGCTTTTCAGCCAGTTCTCAATCCACTTCACTCTCCACTCATCTAATCCGCACTTCCTGAGCTTGCCTAGGAGGATGTTATGGGAGACAGTGTCAAAAGCCTTGCTGAGTCAAGGTACACAACGTCCACTGATCTCCCCTCATCTCCTCAGCCAGTCACTCCATCATAGAAGGCTATCAGACTGGTTAAGCAGGATTTCCCTTAGGTGAATCCATGCTGGCTACTCCTCATCACCTTCTTTTCCTCCATATGCCTGGAGATGACATTCAGAACGAGCTGTTCCATCATCTTTCCAGAGATGAAGGTGAAGCTGACAGGCCTATAGTTGCCTGGGTCCACCTTCTTGCCCTTCTTGAAGGCTGGAGTGACACTGGCTTTCTTCCAGTCCTCAGGCACCTCTCCAGTTCTCCAGGACCTTGCAAAGACGATGGAGAGCAGCCTGGCAACAACATCCACCAGCTCCCTCAGTACCCTTGGGTGCATCCCATCAGGGCCCATGGATTTGTGGATGTCTAGCCTGCCCAGAAGGTCTCTAATCCTATCCTCCTCAACCAAAGGAAAGTCTTCCCTTCTCCGGACCTTCTCCCTCATGTCCAGGTTCCAGGATTCATGAGGGCTGCCCTTAGAAGTGAAGACAGAAGCAAAGAAGGCATTCAGTAATTCCACCTTCTCTGTATCCCTTGTCACCAGGGCCCCTGCCCCATTCAGTAGTGGGCCCACATTTTCCCTAGTTCTCCTCTTGCTGTTGATGTATCTGAGGAAGCCCTTCCTGTTGTCCTTGACATCCCTTGCAAGACTCAATTCCAGCTGGGCCTTAGCCTTCCTTGCTGCATCTCTACATACTCTGCATACCTATAGTTCTCCCAAGTAGTCTGTCCCCTCTTCCACATTCTGTGTATTTTCTTCTGTCTGAATTTGGCCAAGAGCTCCTTGCTCACCCATGCAGCTCTCCTGCCCCTTTTGCTGCACTTCTTACTCATAGGGATGCACCACTCTTGAGCCTGGAGGAAGTGATGTTTGAATATTAGTCAGCTCTCCTGGACCCCCTTCCTTCTAGGGCCTTTATCCATGAGACACCACCAATTAGGTCTCTGAAAAGCCCGAAGTCTACCCTCCTGAAGTCCAGGGTTGCAATCCTGCTTTTTGCCTTACTTCTTTCCTGCTGAATCCTGAACTACACCATCTCATGGTCACTGCTGCAAAGGCTGCCCCCAACCTTCACATCTCTAACCAGTCCCTCTCTGTTGGGTAAAGACAAGGTCCAGCAGGACACCCTTCCTCGTAGGCTCCGTGACCATTTGTGACAAGAAGTTATCATCAATGCATTGCAGGAGCCTCCTGGACTGTTTGTGCCTTGCTGTGTAGTCCCTCCAGCAGATGTTAGGGTGGTCGAAGTCCCCCAGGAGTCCCCAGGGCCTGTGATTGTGAGGCTACCTCCAGCTGTCTATAGAAGGCCTCATCAACTTTCTCTTCCTGGTCAGGTGGCCTATAGTAGACACCCACAAGTGTCCCCCATGCTAGCCTGACCTTTGATCTTTACCCATAAGCTCTCAACTGCCTCCTCCACCTCCTCTTCCCAACCCTAGGCAGAGCTTGATGCATTCCAGTTGCTCTCTCACATAAAGAGCAACTCCACCACCTTGCCCTCCTGGCCTGTCTCTCCTAAAAAGCATACAGCCAGCCACGACAGCATTCCAGTCATGTGAGCTATCCCCTCATGTCTCTGTGATTGCAATGCTGACCTTATTGTAAAAAGATGCCCCACCTGCTGTGCAAATAACCCAAAAACTCTCACCTATGGGAGAACTAAGCAGAGGATTAACCCCAGGGGAACACTGGCAGGTAGATTTCTCTGAATTACCTGAATGTGGTTGGTTTAAATATTTTCTTGTTCTGGTAGATATATTTTCTCGTTGGCCAGAAGCCTTCCTGTGCTCCACCAATCGCGCAAAGGAAGCGATTAAGATTTTAGTAAAAGAAATAATTCCTCAATTTGGGATTCCTGAAGGTATATCCTCAGATAATGGACCTCTTTTTATCTCAGAGTGAACAGGGAACATTCAAATTTTTACAGATGAAATGGGAAATACACACTCCATGGAGACCTCAGTCTAGCGGTAAGGTAGAAAGAATGAACCAAACTCTTAAAAGACATATTTCAAAACTGTGTCAGGAAACCCATCTTAAATGGGCAGATGTATTAGCAATGGCCTTGATGAGAGTAAGAATAACCCCTAGAATAAAAGAGGGAGTAAGCCCTTTTGAAATACTTTATGGGAAACCTTATCCAATTAATAAAATAGGAGTATGAAGTGATTAAATGCATGTAAGAGGGGAAGAAATGTTGAGAGAGTATTTATTGTCTTTGTCCCAGGTACTAACATCTTTATGTAGGTACCTTAATCAAGGTACCCCCCTTCCATTGGACTCCCCTGTGCATGACTTCAAGCCTGGGGATCTAGTTTATATTCGGTTGTGGAAAGAAGAATCACTAGGAGAAAGGTGAAAAGGACTTTACCTGGTGCTTCTGACAACTCATACTGCAGTAAAGGTGGAGGGAATAAGCTCCTGGACCCACTATTCCCAAATAAAGAAGGCACCTTTCAATGACTTGTGGACTGCCACACCCACAGGGCCTCTCAAGATAAGAATACAGAAGTTGCAAAACTGATGAATTGTACTTGGGAAATTGAACTCTCTTACATTGAATTAGAGTGTTCTTAAGTGTTATTAGGTGTTATTTTGCATTCTGATACTGCTGTTAATAATAGATAGAGCTGCTTTATAAGAATACTGATTTATTTAATCCTTGCTATAGAGTTAACATGGAAAATGAGGACAGTGTTAATTTTGTTATGCATGCCCATTGACACAACTAACCTGGTTTTGTAACTTATACAGGCATTCAGAAAAAGTGACTCAGATTACAGCTTGCTTGTCTGTTCCCCAAATCTCCCGGACTACCCATGTCATGGGAAATACTTAGAACTAACTTAACATCCATATGAGAACAACTGAAATTGTTTAAATGAGACTTGCTAGATAAGTGATATTATCAAGTCTCAAAGGGGGGAATTGTTGGAGCAATGCTGTGAGAAAAACCTTGCAAATAGTTAACAAGACTCAAGGACAAGGGAGAGAGAAAAGCAGTACTGCAAAGGATAACCAGCTCCAGCCAAATAACCTTGATGAAACCACAGCCCTTTGAAGACTGTAAGAGGTAGGAAAGACAAAAAACAGCAGAATAACCCAGAAGTGACCTTAGGTTCATTTAGGCTTATTAACATATTAAACCACACACCCCTAAATGAATAATGAGATGGAAATGACATGATAATGATGTTACCACCTCTTCTCCGCTTCCTATGCTTATTAACAGGAATGTGAAAGCGCAAGCGCAGAGCAATTACCTGATGTAATGAAACTGTAACCAATAGAAAAATTTGTATAAAGTACTCCCTGAAAAGTGTGTATAAATAAAGAATGAGAGGGGGAGAAGGTGTGCTAGCTTTGTGGATTTACCACCTAGCACCTTTTTCTGCACAGAAGTGAAATAAACAAATATCTTGACTCTGTGTGTCTATTGGTTGCTTGCACACTGAGTAACAGAACCCAGATTTTGGACAACAGCATCAGTCCCTACATTACAAACTAAGTAAAAAGATACTGCTTTATACAAAGACAAGGCTGACTGTGCATTTCATGATACTGGTGCCACCAGAATTGTCTGAAATCTACCTGATATTGTGGTCACGAGAACCAAAGTTCCATTTTTCTTCCAGTGTGCATCATCTATTCCTTCATAGAAGCAGGCAGCTCCCTGGTTACACCAGAATGGGGCATCCATGCCAGGCCGGAGATGTGGAAATGTACAGTTCCCAAGCTGGAAGAGTTCATACCACTCCATTGTGTAGTTTTTGCCGGTTAGAGAGCTCTTGAAGCCCACGGCATCATGCATAATTTTCTGTGGGGGGAAAAAAAAATAAAAAAGCTTTAACAAAGAAATGTGATCTTGTAAAACCGACTTCAGCTTGAACTGAACAGAAAATAAAAAAGTTAAGGAGGTGTTGCATAAGCGAGGGGGAGGGATAGCATCTTCAGCAGTGTTGATACACAACATATTAGACTATGGAGGCACACTGTCTCAGTGCTTGTCTATCCATTGATGGTATATTCTATTATTCAGAGGCAGACACTCAGTGGTAGCTCACTATAAAAACCTCACTTTTGAATCTTTACCTCACAGGGATCTCAAAGAAATGAGAAGATCAGTCACCAAAAATAGACCATAGTAATAAAAGTCACATAAGGAACAATAGAAATATATATTTTTTAAAAGCTGCAGGGCAAACATATAAATTCAGTTTTAGTTTAACAATTAAGATAATGATACTTGAAGTTAACCCCATCTTTGATTCTCAGTTTTGCTTTTTAAAGCTTATTTATGCTACTATTAGACCTGTAAAATCACAGTTGAGATTCTTTCATATTTGCGTATCTGCACGAATGGACACTTTCTTCAACATCCAAGACATAATATTATATATGTACACCCAAGTAAGAAAGGGTAAAGGCTGACAACTCCTCACGATCCATCATTTTGATCAGGTCATTTTGATCAGGTTTCCATTCCTGACAGATATTCACATGCATACAAATAATGCAAATATGCCTTTAACAACAGAAAGCTTAACATACTAAACAGACATTTTGTCAGATGCAAGTGGCCAAACTCACGTATCTTCTAGGAGCAGTGTCAGTGCATAACAAAAACCCCAAAATATAATGCTCTCAATATTCAGCTCTGCGGAGGAATATATTCAAACACATAAACAGTACTGACCATGCTCTTTTCTTTGGCTGAGATAAGTTCTGTAACTTTTGTTTGAAACTTACTGCTTTTCAGGCTTCTTTCCTACAGCTAGCCTAGGCTGTGTGCACCAACACACTTCCGTACAGGCATATTGCAACCTTACAGCTCCTATTTTGACACCTGTTGTTGACGTCAGCTGAATTTGCCACTGTAATTTTGTTAAACAAAAAACATCACCTTACCAAATGTCCAAGTAGGTCACCGTATTTGAATTCCCACACTGGAGCCTGTAATCGATACACTTCAATGACATCCTCTTCCTTCATAAGTGGAACAGCAGAGCCAGTGGGACAGAAAGTATAGCGAGCTTGGCAGTAAGGATCTGTTTTCGGACGGTAATCAAAGCGCCTGTGTTGAGAAAGAGAAGCCTAAGCACAGCTTCAGGGCTGCAGTAGCTGTCTTGTGACTTCCTAAGAGCCTGAGTCAGGGAGCTCTGTTGTGCAGCATCTTCCAAACACAAATTCTGTGATCCAGACTCTGCAAAACTCCCAATACGTAAGTTTGTAAGACTGTTGAGGCATAAGTTTGCAGAAATGGGACTCAAGGCTACACAGTGTGAATGCAAATCACGTTGTACAAGGTGCTGATACCTAAGTGGAAATGATGCAGATTGCAAAGGGTGACTTGTAGTCACAAAATCAGAGACATACAGATGTTGATGAGAAAATGGTTGAGATCTTCCTTAAACATGTTTCCCTAACAGTTTGTCTGCACAGTTACCAGTTTGCTTTGGTAAACTATACTGGAGTAATAGCTCCCTAAGCAAAGCCACTTTTACTCCAGAATACTGAGAGTATCAGAGAGAAATATGATATCCCTCTACCTAATTTAAATAAAGAGACCTAAGAACCTGGATTCACTCATTTCTTCCATTCATCATTTCTATTAAACCTTGGTTACAAAACTGGAGGATCGAATCTGCCTATGAATTACACACTACAAGCAAACAGCAAAAAACCTTTCTGCAAGTCTTCCTTTCCCAATCCCCTTCAAATTCTACCCTAACTCCTAAGGATGAGATACAAATTTCAGTTAAAGTAAGATGCCTATATTCCTGTCTAGAGTTACCAAGCCAGATTCACGTACACAGGCTGTTCAGAGTATACCCTGAGAGTCTAACATATCCAGGAAGCTGTTGTCCATTACCATTAAATGGCACAAATACCCTAGGCCTGAGATGACTCATGCACACTGGACTTACTGAGCCATACTTAAGCCACTAGCCCAGCCTACACAATGTTGTTTTTACCTCTGGATTTTTCCAAGCTTGCTGCTGTCATTCTGAAATCCTACTTTTTTTCTGTCCAGGCTGGGGAAAAAAAAAAAAAAAAAAAAAAAAAAAAGTCTGACTGCAAAGGGAACACATGGCCAAAAAGCAGAGACTTACACCTGCCATACTCTTAAGTCCTGTTTCCAAATTACACAGCTTAAATTTTCAATTTCTCCTCCCACTGTACTTCACATGTGACAGTAAAATACTAAGCATGTTGCTTAGTTAGAAGCATAAAAATTACACATTTCTGAGTCAGGCTCACATTGACTTGTATACTGGTTTTGACCATCCTGAGACCAGGTCTTGCAACTGTAGAAAACCTGAAAAGCTTTCACTGGAAAACCTGAAAGACTCATTAATGTGAGATGAACTCCTTAGGCATCACCTGACTGCCACTGCTAGCAATTACACAAGCTTTCAAAACCTCAGACATTCACTAAATAGCAGTTAAATTAGATTACAATTCATTTTACCACTAACAAGCCCACACAGAGCACACTTACGAGTGTGTTCCCCCTGAACAGGCTAGTTTCCGTAGCACATTCAAAGTCATATCTACTCACTTCAGTGCAATGCAATAATGTAATATGTACTCCACTTTTTCCAACAGTACCATTGCCTTGTTCTGGAGCTAAAACAGCTATGGAACAGCTGGCAGGATTTTATTCCATTTCATTTATCATCAATAGGAATATGAAGTGAACTTCAATTAAAAAGAAAAAATCTTAACCTCATTTCCTCATCACAGCTCCTTAGTAAGATAGATTTTAAATGAGCACCTTTAAGGCTAGGGCATTCATCACTGGGGGCAACAATCCATCTGCTGGAAGAAAAAACACAGCTATCAGGTCAAGTACGTGCTACCTGTTCTCTTACTTGTGAGCTGAACATACCAAATACAGTACTAATAACAAGCCAAATATTTCTATTATTAAAAAAGCAGAGTTATGAATACTTTTTAGACTAAATGCTGAAACTTAGAAAGTGGAAAACCTGATGGGTCTTTCAGCTCTTCTGCCAGCACCTCTTTCTGTACAAAGCAGAAATATGAGAACAGCACCTACTAAATAAGAGCAGGAACAAGAAGAACCAGACAGGAAATATTTTGCAGTCATCTCTCAAATTAGTTTCACTAACCACCAAAACTACTACTTTCTTGGAATAGCACAAGGAGTACAGACATTTCTTGAAAAGGTATACAGAGCACAGGCACCAAGGCACTAATTTCAGAGCATTTAAGACAAAATTTTAGAGGGTTGAGAGAAAAAAAAAAAAGAAAAAAGAAAACACTTAGCCAGAAACATTCTGACTGCTATACTCCGGAGGACAAAGCTGACTCCCAGGCCAGCACCTTACACTCACAGCACCTTCCTTCATCACAGATTTGAAGGAGCAGCATCAAAAAGAGAAGCTTAACTGCATGACACTCACGACAGGCTCCTGCAGCGTGAACCTAAGCAAACTAATACCCTCCCAGAGACAGGCTCTTTTCAGACGCCTCTTTAGGCCACTCAGACAGCTGGATTTACGCGAGCATTTAAACGCGCATTTCCTGCGTCAACACCCCCGGCCACACCGCCCAGCCGCGCCGCCCGCCCCGCCTCGCGCGCGGCCGTTGGTCGCCCCGCCCCGCGCGCGGCCGTTGGCAGCGCCGCCGCGCGCGCGGCCGTTGGCAGCCCCGCCCCGCCCCGCGTGCTCGCGGCGGGTGGGGGGAGGAGCGGCTCTCCTCCCTCCCCCCGAGGCCGCGGGGCGCCCCCGGCCGCCATCGCCGGCGCGGCGCGGCGCGGACGGGAGGTCGCAGGCCGCGCCGGGAAAGCGCCCAAGAGGGTAGGGAGGCCGCGAGTGAGGCGCCTCCCCCCGCGGGCCGCTCACCTGTAAGGCACCGGCCAGCGCCGCCGCGCGGAGCAGAGCCCGCCCGAGAAGCACAGCGCCCAGGCCAGCAGCAGCAGGCAGAGACGGGCGGCGCCCATGGCGCCGGGGCCCCGCGCCCGTCTGCCGCCAGGGCCGCCGCTCGCGGCCTGCGGCGCTCCGTCCCGAGCGCCAGTGCTGTCGCCGGCCGTGGAAGGCGGGAGCGGGGCTGAGGGAAGCTGCGCGGGAGGCGGCTGGCCCTGCCCCCGCCCACGGCGCCCGGGGCGGCCTCACGGGCCTCGCCGGGGCGGCCGCGGGTTCGGTGACCGGGGGAGGGCACTTGCAGAGCGCCGAGGCCGGAGGTGGTGAGGAGACAGCGTGAAGGAGGAAGGCGTCATGCCATGTACAGCGTCGAAAAGGAAATGTATGAAGTCCACAGTAGCAGTCTTTTTTCCTGCCATCCTTTAGAAGAATATAAACTTGTTGATTCACTCCCTGGGTTGGGAGTTTGTGCTGGGTGCAAATACACGAGTACTAGTTACAGCCAGCTTGCATGTTTTTAAATGCTCTTGTTTGCTGAAGGAAGGTGCGCAGTACTGTGCCTGGACACCCAAACTGTGACCCCTAACTGATGCTGCCACACAGCAGAGCAATGAGTCATCTCCATGTTCCAAATACATGTTTATTTGAGCTCACATACCAACTTTCATCGTTTATACTAGCTCTAAGGGGGCTGGGAGCAGCAGCGCTGCTTTACAAAGGACAATGAGCCAGGAGCCAAGATGACCACAGTGCTGGCTGGCGCAGCGACCGTGGCACAGTCCTGCATGGGGCCAGGTTTGTGGTAGTGACAGGATCCAGTAACAGCTGTAGACAAAGCAAGATCAAGTCAAGCCCTGGGTCCAACAAGGGGATGGGACTAGAGATGAGGCTGCCTTCAGCATAGGTTGAGCTGGGGGATGGACTAGATGTTCTCCAGAGATCCCTTCCAACCTTACCGATTCTATGATTCTATGATAGGCTCAGGGTCTGTGCAGGAAAAGCAGCCCATAAGCCAGGACAGCAGGAGGCAAGACCATGTACATACAGTATGGCTTAGGCCAGGTCTAAGTGCCCAGGCCTAGGCTTGCATGGACCTCATGGGCTCACGTCCAGAAGGTGCATGGGTATAGGCTCCAGCTGAGGCTGGCTGGAGTAACACTGAGGGCCCTGAGATCAGGTTCTCCTCCCATAAAGGTATGTCTTCCCACCCTGCAAAGATCTGTCTCCCTTGTAAAGTGCTCTTGTTGCTGTTGGTTGTCACAGGCCCAGGCAGGACAAGTGTCATTATGGGGCTGTTTCAAGGTGATGCAGAGCACAAGCAGGGACGTGTCATGAGCTAGGATGAAGACATGAACCTAGTACAGGGACAGAGGGCCACGACAAGGCCACAGAGCCAGGGCAGGGACATGGCATGGTAGATCTGGAGCTGGGATGGGGACATCCTATCCCAATCAGGTCCAAGGTCCACCCAGGAAATAGGGTCAGAAACAAGACTGGAGACAGGCTTCCTACAATTTTGGTCCAGGTTACATCCAGGAAGTCAGGCCAGGAAGAAACAGGGAATTCCAGTTCTGAAGACACGCAGTTACCCAACTCTACCAGCCCCTACTACACAGGAGAGCTTGTGAGTCTGCTCATATCTCCAGATGTGCATTGAATTTAAGCTCTTTACAGATGGTAGCCCTTTCTTAGCTCGCAGCAGTGAGGAGGACTGCTGGGATTCCAGCTCTGAAGACACTCAGTTCCCCCGTCCCCTGCCTTAACCACCTCCACCCCTCTCTTGCAGCTGAGCCCAGGGAGCTCAGCAAGGAGCAGGCAAGGTGTGGTGAACTACGGATCTGTTCTCACCAGGCGCATTCTGGATTTCTCAGGGGGTTGAGATAGCTCCAGTGGGATTTCCCTGGGGTTGTGCTCAGCCTGGAGGATCAGATGCAGGCCTGGTGAGGTAGTACAGAGCTCTGACTCCAGGTGTGTTTTGAGCTGGGAGGGCTCTCCCAGGCTGCAGCAGAGGGGAGGATTAGGATGAGGTGCTCAGGGAACTGACGGCTTTCAGAGCTGGAGTTGCACTGCTCAGCTCTGGGACGTCCACCCTGCCGCAGAGCTGGCCTCTATCCGAGTTCCGCCGTCGCTGGCTTTCAAAGCCGGATACTCGCTGTACCCTCTCAGCCTCCGGCCCCGCGGCGGCAGGGGGCGGCGCGCAGGGCCCCGCCGCGCGGCTTGCGGGCGGGAGGAGGCAGGCGCGGCGCGGCGCGGCTCGGCGGAGGGAAGGGGAGAGAGCGCGGCCGCCGCCACCGCCGCCATGGGCAAGCGGGTGGCCCTGGTCCTGGCCGGCTGCGGCGTCTTCGATGGCAGCGAGATTCACGAGGTCTCGGCGGCGCTGGTGCAGCTCAGCCGCCGCGGCGCCGAGGTAGGAGCGCGGCGGCGGCCGGGGCCGGGGCCGGGGCTTGGGCCGCGGCCGCGGAGGCCCCGCCCGGCTCCTGATGGCTGTTCCTGCCTTTTCGGGGTCCCCCTCCCCCCCCCAAAAAAATCATGTATTTAGTACAGCTGCCCTAGCTAAAATTAACCGCCTCAGTGAGCTCTGAGAGGGCAGCAAAGCAAGCGTCCAAACGGAGGAGACGGGAACACAGCCACGGCGTCAGCGTCTCGCAGGGCTTCCCAGTGCTGACACAACTTCTCCCTTTCAGGCGTAACCAAAAGAAGTTCTTTCTTGTGTTTCTTTTTTTCCTGCCTCCTTCTAATCTTTCAGGAAAATGTATAGATGTTATACAGCTGTAATATCTGTACTAGAAATGCATATAAAGTTTGAATCTTTATCTTTTATGCATCTCTTCTAGCACCTTCAGGCCATTAAGGTGACCCACAAAGGTCAACAACAGTCTTTCTGTTGACTCTACAGTAATCAGGCCACTGCTTTTTATATGTGTATGCATATATGTGTGTGTATGTATATAATTTAATTCATGTATATAAGTAATTTAGATAAAATATATGTAATTTATGTAAATATATATAATACAATATAAATGTGTGTGTGTATATATATATATTTATATATCTGCTGCTATATATGTAGTATATCAATATAATGCACTGCTTGTTCATCAGATTATCCACCTGAGAGTGAAGGCGGGCCCTGACAAAATCACTAAGCTTAACATTGGCATAAAAGTAAGCTCCTATGAGACAACTGCAGGAATAGGATGGGGAGAAGGGCTAGGTTTAGCCATCCTAATACATCACATCACCTATCACTTTGGTTACTTTTTTGCAATAGATTCTCCTGTGGAAACCACTTCCCTCGGGTAAGAGACTTCAGGAACAAAAATTGTTTGGATGAAATGATCTTCATCATCAGCAATATGTATGAGTTCTGTTTACTTACACAAAATTGCTTTATTTCTGTGTTCTAGGTAAAGATATTTGCTCCCAATATTGAGCAAAGGGATGTAGTGAATCATTTAAAAGGAAGTCCAACAGGAGAGAAGAGAAACGTGTTAGTTGAAAGTGCCAGACTGGCAAGAGGCAACATTCAGGATTTGGCTGAACTTAAAGTTAGTGAATTTGATGCAGTCATTTTCCCTGGTAGGTGCTTTTAAAAGAAAATTGTTCAGACTTTTTAAATTGCAAATAATTGTTTTGCCTCCAACACTTTTTTATCTTTAAATCCATTTAGATAATAAATTCTACTCTTGAATTTGAGAGGCATCTTTCTTTTTTACTTAACTATTTTCTTTTGAAGACAAGGAAGTGTTTTAGTAAGCTCTTGAGGGCTGGAAAGTCATCTCTGTTTATTTATTAATTTGAAGTTTATTAATTTTAAATGCCTCAGTCTTCTTTTGGTGTTAGATTATACTTCAAACTGTTCCTTCTTTCTAGAGATTGTCAGGACTTCCATACCCACTTGTGGACAAGAACATTGACTAGAATAGAAGAATAAGGCCAGAACTTACCATTAGATTGCCATGCCTTAATTTTAGTGCATCTGAAATTGATGGCAGAATAACAGGTTGTCAGATAAATGATATTCGCTGTCAGATGGGAGGACATTTTGTTTTAATTATGTATCTAGTCTGCTACTGATCTAAGCACATTTATGCAATATTTTTTTATACATCCAAAAAATTGCTTTTCAGATGGATGTAATTGTAATGATTTTAGAAATGAAGAAACTAAAGTGTTTTGAGGAAATTATGACATGCTTAAGATCACTTTCCTGTATATTCATGATATTGTTAAATACTGCCTTCACAACTGTGCCTAAGCATTATTTTTTAAATTGTTACACTGTCTTCTGTTGTAAGGCCAGCAGATGGCATATGTGTATAACACTGATAAATGTACATCTAAAACTAGAATGAGTTAGTGACATTAAAGCTTATCTGGGAGTAGAGGCTAGCAAATATTTTCCACATTAATTTCATGCTCTGTTATAACCCAGCCCCAGGGGGGTTGCAGTAATAACTGCTAGAGGGAAATAAACTCTATTAAATTTGAAAATTAAAATCTTACCTCAGAGATACCAGATAACAGTCAAAAGTGAGTAAAGGGGATGTAATGAAAGCAAAAACATTAAAAATGCAAGACTTCTGGATGTTGTCCCTTGAAATACTTCTGAAAATTTGTGTTGCATCATTATTATTTATTATAGAAAAGTTCATGTTGTATGGATTCCATAAGAAATCAAATATAATGAATGATTACACTTGCTAATAATGTTGATAATTTAAATGATTTTAAATCCAGCAAGTGATGGTACTATAAAATATAATCTGTTTGTAGAATTAAATGAGGATAAAATCCAGATAAAGGATTACTTCTTGTAACTAATTTCTAGAAAGATAAATTAAGCGTTATTTTTAACAGCAAATTATTTCATCATTTACAAGAGTATATCTCAGAATATTACATTTTATCAATTCCTTTTTATGCAGTATCTATAATTTTTATTATGTTAATCTTGCTTTAATTTTTTAAGTCCAAGAAAAAATTCTAGGGAGGGAAGCTCTATTTAAATATTACTGTTTAAATATTAACTAAAACTCATCAGTGAAATTACTCTAGAGTCAGTCTACTGTCTGCATTATTCTTATGAGCTGCACTCTCCGACTTTTAATTGTCATTGCTTGCTTAATCCCTCTCTTGCTTATTGATGGGTGTGTATCAGATTGTGCAGCTTTTCCAATAACTAGCGAATGAGTATGAAGTTCCCTGTTTCAGTATTTATTTCTCACTGAAACAAGATTAAGCTTTCTGACCTATGTAAAAGACATGGAATAAAAAAATCTGCAGTTAAATTGCTAACATTATAAACCCATCATTTCATTTGCTGAACGCTTTTAGAAAAGCTCAGGAAGTGCGGGTTAGATGAGTGGACAGTGAGATGGATTGAGAACTGGCTGAAAGGCAGAGCTCCAAGGGTTGTCATCAGTGGCACAGAGTATAGTTGGAGGCCTGTGGCTAGTGGCGTCCCCCAGGGCTCAGTACTGGGTCCCATCCTGTTCAACTTCTTCATCAGTGACCTGGATGAGGGGACAGAGTGCCTCCTCAGCAAGTTTACTGATGGTACCAAACTGGGATGAGTGGCTGACACACCTGAGGGCTGTGCTGCCATTGAGAGAGACCTGGACAGGCTGGAGAGCTGGGCAGAGAGGAACATCCTGAGGTTCAACAAGGGCAAGTGCATGGTCCTGCACCTAGGGAGAAATAACCCCAGGCAGCAGTACAAGCTGGGGGCTGTCCTGCTGGAGAGCAGCTGTGCAGAGAAGGACCTGGGAGTGCTGGTGGATGACAAGTTGACCACAAGCCAGCAGTGTGCCCTTGTGGCCAAGAAGGCCAATGGTCTCCTGGGGTGCATTAGGAAGAGTGTTGCCAGCAGGTGGAGGGAGGTGATCCTGCCCCTCTCCTGAGCCCTGGGGAGGCCTCATCTCGAGTGCTGCATCCATTTCTGGGCTCCCCAGTACAAGAGAGATGTGGAGCTACTGGAGAGAGTCGGGTGTAGGGCTACAAAGATGATCTGAGGGCTGGAGCACCTGCCCTGTGAGGAACGGCTGCGAGAGCTGGGCCTCTTCAGCCTGGGGAAGAGAAGACTGAGGGAGGGATCTTATCAATGTGTACAAGTACCTGAAGGGAGGGTGTCAAGGGGACGGGGCCAAACACTTTTCAGTTGTCCCGTGTGGCAGGACAGGAGGCAATGGGCAGAAATTGAAGCACAGGAAGTTCCGCCTGAGGGTGAGGGAAAATTTCTTCACTGTGAGAGTGACGGAGCACTGGCACAGGTTGCCCAGAGAGGTTGTGGAGTCTCCTTCTCTGGAGGTATTCAAGGCCCACCTAGCTGCAACCCTGTCTACCATGCTGTAGGTGACGCTGCTGAGTGGGGAGGTTGGACTAGATGATCTCCAGAGGTCCCTTCCAACCTTACTGATTCTGTGATTCTAGGATGCTATGATTTTGGTAGAGTAACTTAAAATTCCTACATACAGTTTAGTTACATAGTGAAAAGACAAAAAGAAAGAGAACTTCTTTCAAGTGTGGCACTTAATGGCTTTTAGCAATGTCTTACATTTTCCTCTACTTTTTTTTTTTCTCCTAAAGGTGGATTTGGTGTCGCAAAGAACCTGTGTTCCTGGGCAGTAGATGGCAAGAATTGTACTGTCAATGAGCTTGTGGATTCCACTCTCCGAGCTTTCCACAGTGCTAAAAAGCCAATTGGTTTGTGCTGTATATCTCCAGTCTTGGCAGCTAAAGTCTTTCCTGGTTGTGAGGTCACGGTTGGCCAAGATAAAAATGTTGATGGAAGGTGAGAAGGGAATGCACAGAGATACTTAGTGTGGGAATTAGGATTAGAAAGCAGCTGGTCTTCTGTGCAAAATCTATGACCTCTGGTATCAGTAACCATTGGTAACTTATTAGTTACATTTTTTCTCATTTTAAACTTTTTCACTTGCTTAATAATAGTAGGCATGAAACTATTAGGCTAGAGAAGCTGAGTATGTGAAGTCAAGTGACTTGTTATGCACTTTGATGTGGAACAATTTATCCCTGAACTCAGAAATACATTGGTCTGTGATATGTTCTGTGATACCAACATCCACAGGCACATTACAATTAAAAAAATGTAAAGATAAGTACCCTTATGCCTTGCTCAAAATATCTGTCCTGATGCCACTGAAGGGAACATAAGCTCCTGCCTGGCTTTCTTCTGCTGTGTGGGTGCCAGTGAGTGTTCATCAGTCCTGAAAGTGACAGAAAAAAGCAATTTTTATAGAATCCTAGTTGGACAAACAAGCAGGTAGCCATGGGTATTAAGTTATTTTTTTTTAAATACATTCATGGTAATTGAGTATCTAGTTTTTTAACTCATATTAAATGAGATATGGGATTTGCTTACCTGATAGTTTTGAAAGCCAAGATTCATGTTGCAAAAGCAACATGAGTGGACATTTAAACCATGTCTTTGCGATTGTTTGCTCAGGATTTTTTAACAATATTTTTCTGATGGGGCTAGTATGAAAGGAGCAGCTGAGAATAGAACCTGGCAGTCAGTGCTGCTTCAAGAGCTGTCAACTCCTGATAAAATTTTTGAGTGCAATTTTGTATCAGCAGCTACAGAACCACAGTGAGGGTTTATCTCTACCCCCTATTCCTGCCTTATCCTCAGGAAAAACAAAAAACCCTCAGTAGAATCCCAATGAAAGACCTTACAGAAAGGTGCAGGAAAAGATCTAACATTCTGCAAGTGCAGCTGGTGTCTCTCAAACTTTTGAGCATCAGTTATTGTTGCACTTAGTATCCACCTTGTAAACTTATTAAAAGATTGTTTAACAGAATTATGCCTTCAGCCATACTGTGAATATGCATTTTAGATGTTAAATCTCTTGTTTTCAAAGTTACTAGATCAGTTGCAATGGGCATAGGGGATAGGGGAAAATCTGACAGTGGAAGTCTGTTCAACTTTGTTGTCATCATCAGCTAAAAAGATCACTTAAATATTCCTGTTCTCTCATTCAAGTTATGGTGTCAGAACGTTATGGGTACAGCATCTCTTTTTATGTTAATTAAAATCTTTTTATTTACAGATTTCCTGATGCTGAAACAGCATCTGCTATAGCAGAGCTTGGATGTAAGCATGTTTGCAAAGATGTAAGTGAATCCCATGTGGATAACGTCAATAAGATAGTTACTACCTGTGCTTTCATGTGCAAGGCTCCTTTGCATGAAATTTTTGATGGAATCGGAACAATGATAGATGAAGTCCTGAAACTTGCCTGACTGGAAATGTACAAATATCTGTAAGGAAATCCATTTAGCTAAACATAAACATTTAGATTCCTTTGATTGTATTAATAAAATAATGCAACTATTAAACTTCACAGTTCTCTTTTTTTTAAATCTGTAGTACATCAGATGGCTATTGCAACTTGATCCTATTTTTTTCGTTTAAATTAGGAAGTGTCTGTTGAAGGTATTTTTTCCCTCAAAATCTTAAATGTATTCAGTCTTGGTAAGACAAAATAGGAATCCTCCTTGCCCAATGGTGTTTCAGCACATCACTAATGATTATCAGCAATTGACAGTTGATGTTAGCCACATATAATTACAGGTGAGATGGCTGTAAATGAGTTTGTATACTTGCAGTATAGGTAAGTAATTCAGTTCTACAATCAGAAGAGGAAAAAAAATTTTTTCCTTGTTAAGAACTTTAAGAAAGTGTAACTGATGGGCTTTGGAAATTTTTTTCAGAACCTCCTAGATAAACCAGCTTTATAAATCAAGAGCCAGAGACTTAAGTACACACACTCTCGATGTGGAAAATACACTACTTTTGCTCTATTAAATGACATAATTTGGAGTCTGGTCAGTAAAACAAATTAGCTGTATATTGTGAATTTTTTCATTCATATTTTAGTGTTCCAAAGTTAGGTACATTTTATATATGCTAGAATACATGCTTCGATCTTACATATGTGGGCAAAAGTCACCCTGTCTTATAAGCACAGTCTCTCAAGGAATGGAGTGCCCTGTACTCCATCTAAATGCAATGGCTCTTGAAGGAACTAAAGATTATAGGAATTCACTTATCAAAGTGAGCTGGTAATACTTACTTGTACTCGAACATAATTGTTTCAGAAGTGTGTAAGAAGTGTTCTAATGCTTACAGGTCCCTGTCATAACGAATGTACTGCAGCACATGCTTTTCAGTGCCTGAATGCCTGAAGGTTGTGGAGTCTCCATCTTTAGAGATACTCAAAAGCCATCTGGACAGGTTTCTGGGCAGCCTGCTCTAGGTGACACTCCTTGAGCAAGGAAGTTGGACTAGATCATCTCCAGAGGTGCCTTCCAACCTCAACCATTCTGTGATTTTGTGAATCAGTAGCCAAAACATGCCATCGCTAATCAGTGCTGGATGAATATGAAACTAGAGAGACAACCTGTATCTGTTGCAGTAAACAAACGGCTTGAGTGTAAACTTGAAACATAACAGAAGCAGTTTTTATTAAAACTTACAGCTGTTCACGAGAGCACGGTATATCTTTTAACAAGACTACACTAGCATCTACACATCCAGAAAATAGAACACTTACATAACCTGCCTCACCTTAAGATAGGTCTTACCTACTAGGAATAATTAACCTGGAACAGCAGCCTCAATGCACATTCGTTACCGTTACTGGTCAGCTTTGTGGACGTGCTTGGGGAAAGCGGGCCTGGATGTCTTGAAGAGGCATGGCCTCAAAACTGAAATATGAATACAGCAGGAAACAAATTGTGAAGAACAAACCTGTACCACAGAACAGCCAAATGAGGGAAGTAATGCTTTTATGACTAGTGGTGTAGAGTTCTCCCTCTTGTTCTGCAGCATATGTGATCAGGAAGGGCACTATTTACCTCATCAATGCAAGACCAGTCTTGATAGTGAAGTTTGAGGTGCTGCAGAGTATCATATGCTACTACTCTATATTATGTGTTTATTTTAGCACAAATGTTAAAGCTTGATATAACAGGTGGCCTCTTCAAGGAAGCTCTGTAGCTAAAGATATGGAAATATATATTTGAAGGTTTTTATTCTCTCTGTCCTTCTCAGTGATGTTTCTCACAAAGAGCATTTCCATACTGCTCCAGAATTTGCATCTCCCTTATGAAGTTATTTAATAGAAGCAAAATGGGTAGACTTTTTTTGGCAGAAGAGTAGGGGCATGTTTTTGTAGCATGCAAGCAGTGCTCTGCCTCTAGAGGTATAAAGATAATTGGAAGTAGACTGTGCCAGCAGAGGATATTCTGTTCAGCCTCTCTGACTGAATTGTAGACATAATCTCTAAATTATTTACTTAGTCAAAAACCACAATATTAGACTGAGCATGGCTCTTGTGTTACAGGAGTCCAATTCAAAAGTTCCTGAATCACTAAATAAGAGATTTTCCTGAATTTTTTATTAGCTTTGTGAATAGCGTCTAGCTGTAAGTTGGGCATACAGCTCAATGAAATGGAATGTTGTGATGGAACATTGTTCAAAGTAAATGCAGTTTCTCTGAAAGTGCTTTAGCTGACTGTCCTGATAAAAATGTGCTTAATACAGAACAGTCCTCTACTTTTTCCAGATTATACACAGTCTCTATAATGCCTTCTGTGGCTTCTGCAGAGAGGACTACGGAGGCATTGGATTGGAATTTTTTCTCTAAGTCCTCTTTTTTCAGAGGTTTCCTCCAGTGCCCATAGAATGTATTGCAGCAGTCGCTGAACGTGTGGCCATCCTGAAGTGTAACGCTCATTTCACAGTAAAGATTCTCAAAGCTGGGCTTGTTATCAGAAGGATGCTCCAGGTGCGTTTTGCAGAGAAGCTCCCGTAAGGCTGGTCTATGAATGTTCTTGCTGTCAAAGGACTGAACTGACATGCTGCCATCCAGCAAAGCAGAGCATGCAACAAACTGGAAGGAGTGTCGAGCTTCGTGTTCTGAATCAGGGGTGGGTCTGTTCACGTATCTGACCTCTGGGACCTTGACAATGACCTTCTCAATTTTGTCAAGAGGGAGCAAGTTGTTATTGTGCTCTATGAGCTTCCTCCTAACAGAAGTTGCTGCATCAGCCACCCAGTGTGTTCCAAGGTGAGCAGGAAAGCGTTTGATGGCAACGTCTTGGTGGTCCAACAGCCAGGAATATGACTGCAAGGTTGGCAGGGTCTGCGGGCTGTAATCTGTATAAAAGGCACCCATCCCTGACTCCATGTCCAAGATCTGTCCACTTCCTTGAACACCCAGTGATGCTAAGCAAGCTGCTTCCAGTCCGTGTTTTGCTGCATTACCAATGTGGAGTGGCTTTGTTTGGGTTGCTGCATTAGCCAGTGGGGCGCCTGCATAGGAGGCAGCTATAGCCAAGGCATTTTTGCATTTCAGCTGGTCAAGAGCTAGCAGTTTAGCACAGGCTGCTGCACTCCCCATTGTACCAACCACAGTTGGTGGGTGAAACCTGAGAAAACAAAATCTCTTTCATTACTATATTTCATAAAGTCACATGAAGTCACTGTATACACAAACTCTAATTTCCTTTCACTACAGTGAAAGTTGAGTTGGACCATAAATGAAACACTGAATATTCAAAAGTTAGTACCTAAGGGCCATCTTAGTGGAAAAAGTTGCCCCCTTTCCCTAGAAGGAGGTTAAACTGAAGCAGCATCACTTAGAACAGGTCCTCAGAAAACAGCTGAGATGTAGAACTGCTCTTAGTTAAGGCATACTGAACAGAGTAATAGGAAAAGAGTCCAGATCCTCTATAAAGTATATATACTGGGGAATGCAAGTTCTTTTATTCTGAACCAGTTTTGCAAAAGTGGTAGAAGAAAAACACAGAAAACAGCAAGAAGACTGAGTCTGTCCTGCACTGCAGGGCTTTTCTTCTGAGCACACCCTGTCTTTTCGGACTTTGCTTTGAGACCAGCTCCAGTGAATCCATACTACTGTGAGCTACTGCTTGTGAGTACAAGCTTGTGAGTACAAGCTACTGCTTGCAAATGATACAGATTAGGTGTATTTGTGAGAGTCTGAGACCTGTGTTGTTAAACCTTTTCCCTTTCGCTGATATTTTTCATTAATGATCCACAAAGCCTCCTCGTAGATGGATCAACGCTCTCAAAAAAATCTATTAGCTAAGCAGTAAATAGGCAAGAAAGTGTATGCATGTTTAAGACTTGCTTAAACCTTTACTAAATTTCTGGACAAATATCATAGCAAATACGATTAACTGTGCCATTTGTATTTTTACTGGCATTTATTTAAGTATATTAACCCTGAAAAAACTTGCACATAGTTTACTGCTTGACGTATTTTATGTACCTTTTTGGAATGTTCCTGGCTTCGCTGGAAAAGCGTAGCAACCTGCCTTGCACTTCAATTCCCACGTTGAAAGCTAAGAGCAGATCGAGGCCAGAGATCTTTTTCTTCTGAGAAAAGGCCTCTGAGAGTGCAATCACAGCAGGAAGCACAGCCCCAGAAGGGTGTGTGGCCGGATGCCATGTGTCATCAAAATCCATTGAGTGCACCTAATGTAAAGAGAAACTTTGATTTGTCATCAGAAATCAACTATTTGCCTTGGCAAGACCAGATCAGTCAAATGAAAATTCTGTAATTGGTATAAAAATATTGAAGGACTTGATTTTGCTTAAAAAAGTAAAACTTTTTTTGAAAAGTCATTCTTCTAAGCACTTTACTCCGAACATGGGTTGGTGAGAAGTAGAAATGCAATATAAATCTTGCACTAAAGGGGCATAATTCTGATCCTAGCTGCACTAGTCTAAAATCAGTATGACACTGATACTTCTTTCCTACAATAGACTTTTGTTGCTGTAACTAGACTGATATAATTAAACCAGCAATTCTAGAGCCACCATGTGAATAAAGATATATCTATTTTCACTTCCCCAAAACAATATCTAAGTATAATGAAGTTACTTCCCCTGTGATGCAACTAATGCTGACATTAGGGCCCATACTAGTAAAATTATAGTAGTAAAAGTCTATACTTCTAACTGAAAGTTTTATTGGAATAATTTTTCTGGTGCAGACCAGCAGCATGACAACAGACACAAGCCTGCAAACGCTCATCAGACTTTAACCTGAATTTTCAGCACTGCACAACAGATCTGTTCCTTGAGCCACCAGATGCACTAAGGTTGCTGGGAGCAGGAGCAAGCTATAGTCTTAAAACTGGGATGAGCTGCTTAGCCCGTAAGGCTATCTGGAGAGGGCCCCTCTTCCCTACACCCATAGTCCAGCTGCTTTGGAAGTCTTCAGGCATTCCCAGCATGGCATATTGCTGCTCTTTTGATAGCAGACTGTTCCCTGCAGTTTAGAAAAGTATTGTTCTTGTTCGGAGTCTGCCAGAAAACCCCAAATGTCCGAAGTAATTACAAGTATCAGGAACAGCATTTTTAACAAAACCATGCCTCAAAACTAGAACTGACTTTCATGCCTAGTCACACGTGTCTTGTTTCATAGCTCTACCTGCAAGAAAGGTTGTAATGCTCCCCGGCACTCAGCTCTTGCCCTGTAATGCTGAGAATACACAATTCTGTCATACTCAGGATCAGGCTGCTGAGGAGTTTGGTTCTGAACAGACAGAAGAAAACTCAGTGCCCACCTTGAAGATCATACTAATTTAGACAGGCTTAACATATCATTTCCTTGGATGGTTGCCTTCCCTAGTTTTGTATAATTACCAAATTTGTCTATGCCACCTCTGGCATATCCATTGATTTAATTTGGTTTCAGACTAGATCCGAATTTAGGCAAAATTCTGGGCAGTCAGTTACTGCTTTACTGATAAAGTATGTATCCAAAATGTCTAATTGGCTTTTGCAAACAGCATGACTGAAAATTAAACAGTTTTGTGATATATTAGTGACAGTACATATGTATATGCACATGTGTATTTGTGTTTTTCAGTAACTATACTTGGTCAGCTGAGATGAAATCTGAATCCTGCTGAAATCAGTGCGAGCTAGATTATCTCTTTGCTGTAATGTTGCTAGATTATCTCTTGGATGTAACAAGGTTGTAACAAACTGTAGAGTCTTGCACCTTGAAAACAGCCCCAAATCTCAAATTAGTGGTAAGGAATGCTGTTGACTTAGATTGGGTATGTATTATCTCATGCTTTGAACTTGGTCTCACTGGAAGAAGGTTGAACTACACTTGAGAGAATGGTGTAGGAATATTTTGTGGTAGATCTCAGGTATAACAATAAAGTAAACTAAGATTTTAGGAGCTTTCTGTTCTCTCTATAAGGAAGATGGAATCAATTAGTGTGATTTAAGAGCAAATAAAGGAGAGTCGCTTACAGCCACTCCATTCACAAAAGCTGCATACAGAGGAGGAAGTCGGAAATCCAGGTGGCCCCATGTGGTACTGGATAAATCTGAGCTGTAGATCTGGAACAAATTGACATCAATTAACTCAAAATCCTGAACTGAAGGATAAATGTATACTGTATCTCTGATGTAACTGAGGTCAGACCATACCCCTTTGGAACCCAGCTACTCCCATTCATAGGAAATGAAAAAATCAATATATTATTTTATCAGAAAGTATGAAAAGAAACTCTTTTTCCTGAGGACTTATGTCAAGAGCCTAAACAGATCACAGGGAGCAGACCAGCACAATGCGCATGACCATTCAGCACCTTCACAACACCTCTGACCATTGGTGTCCCTTCTAAAAGTTCATCAGCAATTCCCTTAGGACTGTCATCATCTTACTTGGGAAGGTCTCCAGTTAAGGGTTCTGTTTCTTCCAGTTTTAGTAGACCCTGGATAAACTATATACAGCCTCTTGATGTTTGCATCCCCATACTCTAAAGGGCACCCTTCCTTTCCTTTTGCTGTGCAGGCCTTTTTGCCAATGAGGAGATCTTCAGGAAATTCAATACAAGTGCATAAACTACCATAGTTTGGGAAGGGGGAGATCCCAGTTCAAAGAGACTTCTTGACACACAGTTCTGGCGCTCGAGTCCAACTAGCCAGTTATTACAAAGAAAACAACGGCCTAAACTCCTCACTGATGCACTCTTAAATTGGAAAGACTTCTATTCAGGGTCAAATATTCCTCTTGTTGAAGTAGAATGAGACTGGAGGAGAAACATGACTTGGACAATAATTATGTTTATGGACTGTAAATAACCCAGTATTAACTTTCCATATATTTAACAGTCTCTTATTTTTAAAGTCTAGTGTTAAGCAATGTTTGCTTTGCCAATGCTTTTCATAAAATCTTGTATGTGAAAGACAGAAAGGGATTCTTAGTTAACTGTGTTCTACTTTTAGTGGAGAGTCTTAGCGTAGTTTGCTGTATAGACTTTTACTCATTCGCAGTTTAAGTAACTCAAGCAATGATGTTCCCCTCTCCCCCATGGGTACAGCACTCTTTCTCTCTCCTCCTCCATCATCAGAAGAATCTCACCATGAAAACATTCTCCCTGGTAGCCCAAACTTCTGTTGGCTTTTCATATAGCTAAACCTGAGGGTATACTACGAATACCAAACATCTTACTTTGCTGTACTGTATCACTTTGTGGTAGATCTCAGTGCCACTACCCAGAAGCCCGACTCCAAGAGTATCCAGAATCATTCGCTTGCTTCTCTGAATGACTTGGTCTGTCAAATGGTTTGCGTTCAAACCATGAATCACATTGGCAAAATTTCCTGTAATTGTCTGTGAGAAAAAAAAGATATTTAGCTTTCCCTTCCTTTAAAGAAAATATTAAAAAATACAACCTATTTTTTCCTTTTTTTTTGTATTCAGGCTTGGATTATTTCTTAGCATGCTGGTCATTTCTGTTGTCCTGTCCTTACTTATAAGAACTGCATCAGCAAATGAATTGCATCACCAAAACGGATGTTTGAATTGTTCTCCTTTTTTTTCCCAGAAATGGCACAGTGTTACTTATGTTTTGTTTTTCTCTCACCTGTCTCCTTCTTATCTGTTCTCTATTTCTGTTGCTTCCTCCTTGACTTGAGTCTTTAAGATGCAGACAATGTAACTTGGCAAGTTGTATAAAAGAACAGGATCAAAAAGCACCTGGCTTTCAAAAGCACCTTTTTATTGCTATTGAAATCCGTGGGAATTTGGCATTTCAGGCCAATGAAGCCATTGTCACTCAGGGAGGCAAGAATTCATCTCTATGAGTAGCAGAATAACTATCCCAAGTCTCACTGAGCTGGAGCTCACTGGGAGATGGAAGTTGGCAGCTCTACCTCTTCCCAGCAGCTTCTGGCTCACAGCGCCCACTGAATTCACATGGCTGGAATTCTAGCTTTTCTCCAAGACAAGGTCTCTCCTCTCTGAAAAGCAGTGGCTCCTTGTTACTGGCTCCTGCTGATCTGGGAATTATATTTCTCATTTTTTTGCTTTCCCACTGAGCATTGATACATTATGCAAACTCAGCATGCTTCACCTTGACTGGAGCTGTTAGCAGCTACTAATACTCATATTAGAAACTAATCTAAAACTTCCCTCCTCTGATAGTTATAAACTTTCTTCTGTAGATAGGCATACATTATTTACAATAAGTCTACACATACACTTGCTTTTCTGTGCTGGCATTGCTGTAATAGCTCTTCCCTTTCTTTGGAAATTGTCTCTTCCATTTCTCCTCTTCTTTCCCTGCCCATTACTCCCCTGCATATATCCAAAGAGTGACAATATTTCCTTTATTTTGCTAGGTTAAGTAAGCCAAACTGTGCCACTGTTTTTAGAATACAGGTTCTTCATCCCCCTTGACTATACCAGTAGCTTTTCACTGCATTGTTTCAGTTGGATTTATTTTTTCTAGCAATGGTGACTGAACTGTACTCATTATTTCAGGTAAGTTCTCACTGAGCTTTGTAGTGAAGCATCAAGACAGTTTTGAGGAACACAAGGCATTTAAAGCAGATGAATTACATATCCCATAGTGTGCTGCACACCTACAAAACATGCACAATGAAGTTACAAAAGCTTATACTGTAAATACATCTTAAAGTGCGAAGAATAAGACAATACCTTTGCCCACATCTTGGATGGATGGTGAGTGGTCCCAGAGAGAAGCAACAAATGACTGGCAACCAGGCAACAGTGAAACAGTCTTTTCACTATTTTTATATGTGTTTGTGTGAGGTGGGGGCAAAGGACACATTAGGACCGACCTATTGCTCATCTTGTCCTGCCCACTTCCTCCTCTGCTTGGAAATGTTTCTTTTTCAACATTTGCAAATTTCTTGCTGACACATGTGTGATAGGACTTTGCAAGTCAGGTTCATGTGTCATGAGTTAAGCTGATAAATGTGTTTTTTAGCAGATAGAAACCACGATATTAATTTGAATGTCTTATAGAGAAAAGAAATCATCAGGTGTGTCAGCCTGACCTTGGGGAACTACAGTACACCATGAATAATTCTACCATGGAAAGAGCTATCAGACTATACCACTATCAGACTACAAGTATGATAAAGGCTGTTTTAACTTAATTATCCTGTTGCATTCTTTTCTCTTACTCTATCTGTCTCCTCCATAATATGTGCAGCTCAGACACGAAAACTGTGTGACATATTGGAATTTCTGTCTGTATGTTGGTTTAAAGCAGCTGTTGGCATTCAATGGTGTTTTAACAACATGAATCACTAGAAGAGGCCAGATAAGATTTCTTTCTACTATTAGATTTTCTACATCTCAGGTAAGGATAGCTTCTCTGAGGAAGGAGGCACTTCTCCCATCACCACCTTAGGGGTTTCACCTCTGTGGGAATCCAAGACCACAAGTTAAACTAAACCTGTGAGACACTGGAATTCAGTTGGTACTGAGTGAGAAATCCATCCTCAGCCCATGACAAATGGAGCATACTCAAAGGGGCATGAATAGAGGCCACTCAATAACTCTGGTGTGAAAGCATAATGTATGTTTGAAGTCCCGGTACCTCCTGGATTAGGAATCAAAGTGTATAATCTTTCAAATTTACAATCTTGCATCTACATGCCTTAGTGCTACCTCACATACTTTAGGATCCTCAGCCCTTTATTCAATCTAGCCTCAAGTCATTTGGTAAAGTCTTCTCTAACTCCTGAGTTCTTCCAGACAGATAGCTATAGGAGTCTATGGGTGCAATTTAACATTAATTGAAGTTCTATGGATCTAACTACCAATGAAAGGGACAGTCCTGTCCAACGGTCCATCCTCTTCCCACTCTCTGGCCACACAGGAGGTTCTCCTCCTCCTTCCACCAGCTTTGATGTAGACCCCTTTGTATGAGCTGATTCAGCCTCTCTCCAGCTCAGAGATTATCAGCTGTCAGACAAAATTGAGTTTCATTGCCCCAGAAATGCAAAATTAAATCTAACTGTGGGAGCAGAAAAAGAGAGGAGGAGGGCTAGCAGTATTTTATGAAAATCCAAGAGGGGACACGTGTGTGGAAAGAGATGAGAAGGAGTCAGCTCTAACCCAGACATCTGCCTACTTTGCCTGTACCTCAAGCCAGCTCTACTTACGGATGTCATCTTCGGATGTCTAACCTGAGGCTGAAAATTGCACTGAGTAAGAGTAGCTAAAATAAAAAAGCTGCAATGTGCCTGGCCATGGATGTAGTCAAATTGCCCAGTGCCCAAGATTCCTAAAATCTAGCCCTACAAACACACATACACTTTTGTACTGGCTAACATGCATTGTACAGAGCCTCAATTCAAAATCATAGCCCGGTCTTTCTTCTAAATATGAGCAGCTATTTAGCATGGCTACTAATTCTCTTCTCAGTTCTCATACACACTTCTCTATGAGTATATCATAGCTTTCTGTAATTTTCCATTGCTCATACATACATAATCTACATCTACATAAAAGAACCCAGCAGCATTTCCTAGTTTTTGTTAGATGCGCGTTTGGGCCGAATCTTGACTCCCATGGGGAGACAAAAGCCTGAATGTGCATCAGTGCTCCCTCTCCCACCTCATTTCCACACTCAGGAAAACACCAGAGGTAGCCTGGATGTGCTGGGAATTATTGCTAGCCCTGATACTGAAGTTTACAAATCTAGTCATTACAGCCCAGTTAATGAGACTGGTCACATTGGCAAGACTGGCACCAGTTAGAATGGTTAGTAATAACAAGTAATTGGTATGAGATTAAAAAGGGGAAAAAAATGTTACCTTTCTGTTCTTACAGATCACCCTTCATCCAGAGAATTAGAAGAAAATATATGTATTAAATAAAATATATTCAAACCCTACAGTCAGCCCTCTTTCAGTCCTCTTTTTCCATTATCTTTTGGATACCATTTGTAATCTAGCTTCTCCTACTTCTGTCTCTCATTTTGCTCCTTCTCTTTTGGGAAAGAGTCAGACTGAAGTGAAATTTGAATGTCTCCTTGGACTCTCTATGCCACTGGATAGCACAGAGGAGACACAATAGCCTCAGAGCCAGTTAAGGAGAATTTTCCTAATACAAGAAGCACATGGGACCCTTTGTATTTCCTTTTATGATTCCAATGGAAGGAACAGTGAACACAACTGAACAGCTCAAAGATATGAGAAAACTATGAAGTATTGTAACTCCTTATTGCTTCAATATATTGCTCTAATGATTGCTCTAATAAAGGTGGCATTATTTTGGAAAGTCTACAGTCAGAATGGGGTAAAAATGGCTCATAACCCTCTTCATCTCTAGAAAGCATAATGTGGTGTCAGCCTGTAGGTCTGCATCCTCCTAATCAGTAACTGCATCATCCCTTGAAATAAGACCTTTACAGGCTTACAGTGTTACATTGCCTAACACTTTGAGACACCTGTTATGAGAATCAAGTGCAGAGATCCAGGAAGACCAGCAGCTGCGTTTAATCACATGTCAATATTCAAAAGTGAATTAAAATATCATCCAAAACTTGTGATGTGATTTGAAACGTGGTTTGCTGTCACACACTCCTAGCTGATCTCAGATATACTGTCACTTCCTCCTGCAACCTTGATTGCAGTATGGATTGTCCAATATATTGCAATAATAACTTCAGTACTACTAAGAACTGAACTGAGATATTATGAGAAAGTAACTTTTTAAAAATGAAAGGAAACTAAATATACAAAATTAAACTACACTGGAGACTGATTTTCAAAATGTAGTCTACAGACCTTAGATGCAGGTGTACAATGTAGAGTAGGGGGGAAAGGAAAGCAAGATGATTATCACTGCAGAAGGAAAAACCTTCTATACAAAATACTGTATCCCCACAGGAAAATTTGTAGCCTAAATAAAAGAAGGCTGAAAACCACTGACTGAGAGTTTGGCACAGGCTTTCTTCTCTGACAAAGGGAATCTGCTGCTTTCCTCTCCTTGGACATAATACACCCATGGTTCAGTATTTTGGGCAAAAAAATTTGTTAGCTAGCAAATATGATGGAAAGTCATCAAAATGCATCATGTGTAGCTACAGCATAGAGCTGCATTGATTACAGAACAAAGCTTAGACACCAGAGCCCCACAGAGATATTTTCTCCTGCTGACATCATATTTTTAAGCTGCTATTTCTTCTTTTGTCTAGAGCTATTTTAGCATAAACTCTGCCCACACCTGCAAGATGTATGTTTGCAACTGAAAGCTGTATCCGGCCTCAGTCTTATGCTCTTTTTGTCATTAGAAATTATAACAAAATACATGGGACAGGCTTGCTTTACTCTAAGCCGTCTTTTAAGATATAACCTCGATCATGCTCTGTGTTAACATGAGAAAAAGGGAGTCAGCTGTCAATGTGTTTTGTTTACAGACCATCCATTATTGTAAAGGATCTGAAAGCAACTTAAAAATGTAGGACCTACTCTTTTTTACTTTACTGAGGTTTTTAAAATATAAGAAACAGGTAAGAATTCTGCTAGGGACAGAATCTTAATGAATCATCTGGTAGCTTGATGCAAATCTTCTATCAGCCGTATAGCTATAAATATTGGGATCCTGTACCACAACCATTACACTCTGTTGTGCCCTGCCTTCCTGCATTCACTACAGCAATAGTTACTGAGCTAGCCTATCTGTCAACAACAGATATCAAGAAAAGCAATGATTGCACCACAAAACATGTGACTCTGGAAATTTCAAGTCTTTAATAGTTCTCTTATTCACTTGCTTGCAAAACCAGTGATGACTTCAATGCAATCTGAGAAATTACAACATCTTTGTTTCCTTTTTTCAATTCTTCACAGCACATCTTGGAAGCACCAGGCCATATTCTGGTAAAGGCTGTGACATGTCAATGCACCAGGTCTACACTATTGTTCTCTGTTTCATAAACTAGCGCTGCAATTTCTAAAGGGAAGCCATGCAGTTCCCTTCAACTCATAATGTGTTCCTTGACTAGCTTACATGAACTGTAAGATGGCAGGACCAGATATGACTGGGATAATCAGATGGGATCTTGTTCTAGTCACAGACACAGAATCAGTAAGGTTGGAAGGGAGCTCTGGAGATCATCTAGTCCAACCTCCCAAAGATTTCCTGGTGCTGGTTCCACTGGGGCTTGAACTCAGGTCCTTCAGCGTGTAAAGCAGATATGATAACCACTACACTAGTCAGATCAATCACCTCAGCAAACAGAAGACTTAACATACCATGAACCACTGGGCCCAAACCACTCCAAGAGCAGAGAAAGTATGTTTGAGGTGAGCCAAAGAGTGTATCACTAAATGACTCCTTTGACAGTTTCTGGAGTGGCATGAGTTGCCTAAACTGTAAGAACACAAGAAGACGCTGCAGTTCCATGACATTTCACTCATCTCAGCGTTGATTTGAGGTCTAACTGCTACTACAGGCTGTACTATAATACTTGTGCCAGCATTCAGCTGTTGGCAATGCAAGGGGGTACACCGTGCTTGGCTGCCTCTGGTCCACAGCAGGGCAGCACTTGAAAGCAGTATGCACTGGAGCAGGACATAGCCATCCTCTTCCCCTCCTCCCTCCCTGCATAACCCACCTTTGGCATGATTTTGAGGTGCATGGTGCAATACTACTTGTTCTCTCTGGAATACCTCACAGCCAAGTTCCCAAAGCTTTTGTTCACCCCATTATAGATTCCCACCCTGTTTTCTAACGAAACAAGGTCACCACAGTCAAGAGCGTCTATACAGCATGACCTCCATTCTGAAAATTAGCAGCAGGGGTAGGAGATCATGTAGGTTTTCTGTATGTATCATGTGTCGACTTTATGATAACTTCATTTTGTTGACAGTTTTGGCAGCCTGAGACAGTCTGTATTACACACTGCTCTCCATATTAAGTGGCCAAAATAAAGCCAGATGCCATTACAGGACTTCCATTATCTGGAGCAGAGTTTGATTGGCAGAACACAGATTAGTGTGGATGCACATAGGGAGGTGGCAGTTTTAATGAAAATGTCAGTAGAACTCTGGTAGTGCAAATTAGACATTAATCACTATGCTAAACTGTTGTGTCTTACACATATGTACACAAAAAATGGTACTCAGCAGAGAGACCTTTCCTGCTCATTTCAGAGCAATGCCCAGATGTCAGGCCAAAACAGTTAACAGCAAGCCTGTGGTGGCAGTCCAGTGAGGAGATACGGATATCAAGAATTGTTATATGAAAAGCAATTTTTCAATATTAATTAAGGGATACAGGAATCTCTATCTGAATTATTTATTAGGGTTTTCAAACTTCGAGGGTTTTATCCCAGACATCATTCCCAAATTTCGTCCCCACTGAAAGGGCTATAGTACCACCTAAAACATACACAAGAAAAATAAAATGGATAATAAAACTTTCTCCTTCAAAGTCAAACAGGATTTGAATGAATCCACCTAGTTTTATGGGAGTCAACATGTACCTGTTAGCAGCTGCAGAAGCACTTAGGACTGGTATTGGGAGACACTGAGCATGTTGGCAGAATTGCTCCTCCACCGTTTACTCTTCAGTCTCTCTTGTCCTATCTGCTTAGTCCCTTCCAAACATAAGCCCACTAAAATTATTTGAAATCATGTTGCAATGGTCACTGAGTATTTACTGTTATCATATTGCTCTTCCTGCAAAGCTGTGCTGCAAGCTTTTTTCTCTTAGTCACTGCACTGTAACATCTTCTCAAACACCATGTTCTCAGGTATCCCACGAGCTATACAGGTGTTGCTGTCATTAGCAACCTATGGTTCTTTTGAGGCATTCCACTAATTGGAGAATGACTTTTTTCCCTATCTGTAGCTATATGCAGTTACACCATGCATTTTTCAGCTCTGATAGATTTCAGAAGTGCCAAGAAATATTGCAAAACAGCCTAAAAAATACACATTAAATGTGGCAGTGTGTAAATGTGATTTATAGTGTAATTATATGACATGTCATGGCAGTTACTGGTTGTGAGATATTACACGTTTCAGATGACAAAACACGCTGAGGAATTTCTAACTGTGTTTAGCAATTCATCTCTAAAGAGAAATGAGCAGAATTACATCAACATTTCTAAAATGGGATAATAACCAAAAAACAGAAATAAGGTTGTCTAAAGGCAACAGATGTAAATACATAAAACATTTATAGTATTACACTTTTCTAATGTACATTTAAACAAAAAAGCTAACGATTTTCTTTAAATTAGTCCTTTTTACATAAATAACCTTTTAAAGAATGTTATTTTTTGAATTTATATAGTAACACTACTTTTTCCTAACATTACTCATCTTCAACACAGTAGACCAGGACAGATGGAGGAAGAATTAAAAAAACAGGAAAATAACTAATTTCACAAAATGAAAGGTCTGATTCTATGACTTTTGATCATTTATGTTGATTCTTTAGTGTTAGCAGAGTTTAAAACTATTCATATAGAAAAGGTAGTATCAGATGTACTAGAGCTCAGATAATATTTTATTTACCTTTTTCACTCACTGTAATATTTGAAGATCTCTCTCTTGATGTGTCCTTGGAAGTTGCAGGAGCCACAGAGCTAGCTGTAAGAAAAATAATACCTTGTTTGTGTCATTATGTTTTTTATTCTGCAAAAATTACTAAAGGTCACATTCAGTGAAAATGTACAATGATAGCGGTAACATCAAGTCGCACAACTTACCTATTGACTTTGGTCACTATTCTGAATGGCACAATAGCAGCAATATTAATTTGATTTTACTATAATAAGGAAATAAAACAAAATAACCTTATTCAATCTTCCTACAATTAGAACATTTCCTCAGTTCTGCAATCTGGTTATTTCTGTTGGTCATACTAGGCAGTTTTGAAGTCTGTTTTGAAGTATACATTTCCTTTTGAGTCATTTTTGCTTTTTTATTTGCATGGTTTCATGTGGTAATTTATTAAACTTTGGGGGAAAAGTCAGAAAAGAAAGGAGATGCATGATTTTCTTTTTCCAGCTAATTAACTGAGCTGCAAATGAAGGAATACTGAAATGTTTCAGTACATCCTAAAAACCAACACAACTGAAGCAGCGTGAGTCATGTTATTCAACTAATGATGCACACTGCACAGAGTAGAAACAACACAATGCTATTTTACAGCATAACAAAAACTGATAGTTGCCTTGAGCAGCAACTTGCAGGAGGCAGCTTGCTCTCTCTGTTGCCTATAAATGAAAAGACAGAGATGAAGCTTTTAAGCCTGACCCACCCATCTCTGCTTTGTGCTTTCTCTCCTCTGCTTCTGTGGATGCCAAAGGATGGGCTCACGAGGAGGAACAGGGTGGTTCATGCTGAGAAGTTGTTTTCCCCAATGCAGCCTGCTCTCTCAGCCTACTACTCATAGCAACAGCTGGGCTGTAACACATCACAGGACTCACTCCACCTTGCACGCATAACCCAGCCCTGCACTGATCCTTTCCCTCCTTCAGTGACAAGGCCCAGACCTCTTCTCCCTGGTTCTTCTATTTCCCTCAAATTTGGGAGGCGTAGCTGTTGGAATTAGGGAAAATGGATGGCTTCTTGAGGAGGGTGAAAGAAAAGAAAGAACAGGAAAGCTATATGATTGTACGCTGAGGAGGACGCTGGAGGAGGAAATCATTGTGGGGCAGGGAAAGCATAATTGTAGAAGGGAAAGAAATAGACTCTAGGCCTCCTCGAGTCTTCCAAAACACATATGTTCCCATCTCCTAAGCTCCACTGGTCTTCTCTTCCTGGCCCCAAAACAAATTTGAAAACAACATTTAATTTTCTTATATTTCTGTGAAGCTGAATAAATCACTACTGTCTGGAAAAGGAGGGCTAGTGCTAATTTCTCATAGCTCTCTCAGCAGCAGGCAGCACGCTTCTGTGACCTGGGGATTGAGATAGGAGAGGCCTCTCTGCTTAACTAATCCTCATGAAATAGATGCAGCTGCTCCACTTTTTCAGCGTTATACGAGGAGCTGGTGCATTGGGGCACAGAGCAATTATACGCAAAGCTGCATAACTGAGGTGCAGCCGATTTGCTCAGGGACCCTCTGTAGTTGAGCCTCAATTGGTATCAAGTAGTCTCCATGCTGCCTATTGCAGTTCACATGGCGTTCGTGGCCACTCTGTCGGCACTGCCCCTTAGGTACTAATGCAGGCCAGGCTGCTGCTCTACCTGGCTCCCCCCAAAAGACCTGTGGCACTCACTTTCTGCTTGGCTTATCCTGGCCCCAGCCCATCTCCCGAGCCCCTGCTGCATCCTTTGCCTACTGCAGCCCCTCAGCACCCACAGCAAGTGTGCTGCTTGCTGCTGCTGCTTCTGCTGCTGGACTGCCATGTCTGGAGTCCGCCTTGGGACTGGATGTGCTGCTTGTCCTATGGACCAGCCTATAGCATAGCAGACAGAGTAGCAGATGTGGCCTTCGCCTTAGTGGAGTGCAGACTTCAAAAAAGCCTTAAATGAAGTGCAGACTTCTGTATTTCAAAGCTCACCTTTCAGCCTACGTTGGCATCAAACGTTCAGTGCTGTGGTCCTATGGGCAGGGCCCCTAGCCACTGCTCAAAAAAGTAGCCATTATGCTCTGGAGTAACCTCTTGGGTTTGCTGTGAAAGAAATGTGCAATGCCAATGGACAAGCTCCACGTTGCAACTAACATAGGTGGGCTTTAGAGTAACAGCAGCATCGCCTGAAAGCTCAAAAGCTTCTTTAGGTTCATACTAATCCATTCTCCAGCTCTAGGAAGCTCTATGAGTATTTGAATAGTCTCCCAGCTCCTGCATACAAAATAACTTTCCCATGCATGCAGGAGCTGGGGAACTACTAAAGGCACAACTATAAGCTGAAGGGGGTGCATATATGGCATATACGTCTTAGTCAATTTGAACCTCTTCTTCTGGAGCCTGGCTAATGACTTCCTCTCACCTACAGGTAGGAGGAGTAATCGCCTCAGGCCTCACAGTTCCTGCAGTGAACATTCAAATAATTAACTGCAAGATGAACTGCATGACAACTTAGATGTCAGTGTTCAGGCCCAAATGTTAATTTCAGTTTTGCTACATCATTCATAAAGTTAGTGAGAAGACAGTGTAGCAGGACTCAATTGAGAACAATATGGCTCTCAAGGTCACCTCCAAGCACGCCTTTACTATTTCAGGCAGTGAATTCATCATTTGAGGTTAGACTAGATAATCTCCAGAGGTCCCTTCCAACCTTACTGATTCTATGACTCTATGATCATGTGTGAGAGAGCAGCAATCTGTGAAAATATGTGCCTGCATCATCTGGAGGCAAGGTTCACTAAGCTGGACACTTCTGAGCTTACATACCTTCAGTCAGTGGTATTTCCCACAGTGCCTTCAAGCAAATGCTTCTGTTGATGAACTATTCCTCTCTCCTGCCCTACAGGTAATCAGTCCTAATAATTCCCAAACAGCTCAGACTGGATGGGAAAAAACAAACAGCCTCATATCTGTCTGCTAAGTTGTGAGGACCTGAATTACCTAAAGATGCTTCCTGCACAATCTCTTCTACTAGATGTTCCCTTTATCTGAGTTTGTAGTTTAAAGGTGTCAAAAACAGGGCTATATGGCTTTTTGTCCAGCCTCGCTCCCCTGCTAAAGGTATTGGTCTTGCCTCTTCTTGGTCCTCTGGACAGTAGAGAGCAACTCAAAATATCGATGGGGGCTGTGTCCAGCTGTCCAGTATATCTGGAGCAGGTGCTGCTCAGCAATAGTGGCAACAGTTCTTTCCCTAGCTGGAGCCAGGCTCTGTCAGGAACTGTCTTGCTGTTTCCTTGGCTGTGTGTGGAAGGAACTAGGGCTTTTGCCAGGCACTACACATCCTCTGCCCCTTACTTCATTCCATCAGTGACATTAGCTCCTGTTCCTTTCAGACTAAGTAATAAGGTTGTGAGTTGCCTCTTCTAGCTTTGGATCAGAAAGTTCTTGCCTCAGGAGTCTGATACAAGATGGGAGCTTACCATATTGATAACTGCTCCTGAGATGTGACTGAAAAGAAAAATCTCAAAACAAACTGAAAACCCCAGACATACTCCTTCCTAGGATCAGATCATTCTCAAGCATTGTCATTACCCAAAGTCTTTCCATATAGGTGCAGAAACCTTTGCTAGCCAGTGCCCATTATGGCAGCTCCTCCAGAGCTTGCGGTTTTGTACCTGCATCCCACCTCTGCCTTCATTCCTGTATCCCAGAGTGCTTTTGGTGTAAAGCCTTTACTGAGACTGTAGAACAGCAAAGAGAAGATGTTCAAGTGTCCGAGAGAAGGAAAGGGAGCTTATAGTCAGAATTCTGCAAGATTTCCATGTGTTCATGAGAAAGACAGGAAAGAAACCATGGCTAAAGGAGGGAGGAAAGTAAGAAACTCATTTGACTTTACTGTATGAAACCTAATGTATTAATTTTGCATCTCTGCTTTATTCCTGCTCAGAGTTGAGTGGTGAGTGGATCAAGAACTAACAACTGATCTAAGTGCAACACTGTAAACTGGAGTGGGCAGTTAAGAGCTGTGATCACTTGCCAGCCATTGTTTGTTGTTGAGTCACTTCAAGTGATGCTGCTTTCAGATAGATATGAGTCAATGGTATGGTGAGCATGCTCACTGACTCCAAGTGAAAAATACTCACAGGCCTATGTCAGCCCTCAGCAGGCTGGCTAATCACCTGGTATTACATCCCTTCCTTATTCAGAGAAAATATCTTTCCTTCCTTCCTTACCTCCTACTGTCCCTGGACAGCTGGGAGCAGCTCTTACCTAACAGCACTACAGGATGCCAACCTGCCATAACATCAAAAAATATCCAGTCTAGTTTATGCCCTGGGAGCAGACCACACTGATCCTGGAAAATGGTTATCTGTAGTCAGACTGTGTATGAATCATTCTGGAATGAGATCACTGCAGTGGCTGTAACTCTTGGAGATAGCACTTGAAAAGAGGTTCACTGTTCCTCTCTCCTATCCAACTAGTCATCAGCCATAATAATCTCCATTAGGGTAGATGCCTCTGGTGGAGGAGCTGGAGTTTCAAGGACATTTAAGAAAGGAGTGTAGGATGGAAGGAGAAAGTCACACTGCAGAATTTGTGTCTGGGCTGTGACAAAGATATGGTCAGTCTGTGATGAACCCTGTAAAGATATGAAAAGATGAGCTTCAGAAATTCACCAGGTTCTGACAAGCAGCTCGACTGTATGGGGCTCCTTCCTCAGGGTCATCCAATTGCAAAGCAGCCTCCGCTGTAAAGACCAGGCCCAAAAGTTCTTCACTATCCACATCACCTTTGAGCCTGCAAGGCCATGAATCCAGTTTGTCCACAAGTTTCCAATGTTCCTGTGCTCCGAGAGCCACATGAGAGTCCTCACAGACAACTGTCGTAAAGCCTGGCAATCCTTTCCTTAAGGGCAGACATTTCTGAACTTCTTGTGTCTGTTCCAGCTGGCTGTTCTGGTAGTGCTGACCTCATCTGGGCAGCACAAGGTTTTTTCTCCAGTAGGGCTTGTTGAAACAGATAAACCTTGTGGCAAACTGCTTTCTGATGTTCACTAAAGCTGATCAGGACTTTAGATGGTCCCTTCCCCATGTTGCTGGAGTATGATCCCACAGAGATGAAAAGACTGCTTTGCATTTTGCTGCAAAGCTTTGCAGCAGTGAGCCACCAAGGCCAATTCATTGCAGAGATGGTTTGAGAAGTGGAAAAGGTGCACAAGTTTGATGAGAATGGGGTATGAGGCCTGCTAGGTTACTTCTGGAGGCCTGGAACAAACTGACTTATACCAGACAGAATCTGGTTATTTTTCTAGTGGTTGTAAGAAATGACCTGAGTTTACCAAGAACACCAAGGCCTCCCTGCCAGCCTAGTGGACTGCCTTGCTTCAGATATGAAGGAAGAGGACAAGCCAGGAGATAGTTAAGAGTCAGCAGTCAGGGAGAAAGAAATGAAGCATTAACAAATGTGCAAGTACAAATACAGCCAGCATCCCTTGGGGATTGGTTACAAAGAAGAGAGCAACTCACAGACTACTGCAGTCTACAGTGAGATATGAGTTCAGCTAAGCAGAAAATGAGATTCATTACTGATGAGTGGGTTAGTGTACACACCTAGCAAAACTGAAAGAAACTTAAGCAGAATGATGTTCTCCAGCTACAGAAATATTTGACTGAGGTTCTTCCAGAATTTTGACATTGTCCTAAGTTAAAATTAAACATGATGAAATTGCCACATGAGCAGTGATTACATAGGAAAAAAACACAGAGCAGAATGACCTTCCTTAAACAGGAAAAAAAATGTGGCACAGAATGGCACACTCATATTTATACATCTATTTTGTGAGCACCATTATTAGACAGGGATGCAAAGACACAGTAATGGTATACACAAATTAGGCATGGAAAAATGGATAGAACACTATATGAGCAACTGCAGATCTCCTTAACTGTTCTTTCTAATGGATCACTCACTCATAACCAAATGATAATTTTTAAACATTCTTCAGAATACGGAAATACTTTAAATGCACCATATAGGAAAAAAGATACAGAAAAATTGGAAAGGATTCAGAGAAGGGTAAGAATGATAAGAGGCTTAGAAAACATGGCCTGTGATGAAGGTGTGAGGAGGTTATCAGAAAAGAGGTCTGTGTGGTTTCATATCACAGCTAAGCCAGTGAAAAAGGCACTTGTCTGATATTCTCCCCAGCAGCTGGTTAAATGAATTAAGTCAGCAGAAAAGTCATTTTACAAAAGAACCAAAAATTTCTCCACTTTATTCTCAGATCTGGTCCATCACAGTCACGCGAGGCTAGGTGAGCTGGGGAAAAGAGCAGAGTAGTTCATTCTGGCAGCAGCTCATCTTCAGATTGGCTTGGCTTTAATGTGAAAGTGTTTCCTAAGAGGATACATGATACAGAGATACAATCTGTATATTTTAGCAAAAAAGAGGATGTTGAGCAACAATGCTAGTCCACTGAGAAAGAAAAAGGGGGTAAAAGAAATCAACTGAATATTCAGTGAAGAATTTGTCTATGTGAAAGAAAACTTCCTAATAGGAAGCTTACTGAGTACCAAAATACTAAAATAGCCTACTTAAGGGTATTGTGGAATTTCCTTCACTGGAATCATTGTCAGTGCATTACACTCTAACAACATGGCTCTAACAAGAACAAGGTCAGATTCTAAAATTGCTATTTGGTCAATATTTTGCTAAAGACCAGAACAACATCAGTGAACATGTTATTCCACAAGCAGACTGTCAGACATACTGCTCATGTTCTGCTTTGTATTCTGAAAAGCTTCCTGAATTATCTCAGCCACTTTTCAAATACAGCATGAGAACAAACTCATGAGAGTAGCTCAGAGTTTAGAGGTGATTTTCAGACTTGTGGTTATAACTTCAAATGGGATTGCGACACTAAAAATTTGCTAAAAAGTTGCTCAAGCATGATGGAACTTCAGTTAAAACAACTGGCAAATTTGTACATTGGGATTTATAAAATCATTAATTTATTAGAGAAAAAGAGTATAACAACCAGTGAATTTTTTTTTTGAAATGTAAGTGATGTTCATATTCAGATTACAGTAGTGTAAAACAGGAGTTATGATTACAGAACTACATGAAGCAGAGACACGTGCTGTATTCTGGTTGGATTTTGCAAACTTTACTAGAAATGACAGGGTGTGGAGTCAGTGGATCAGATTTGGAAAATATTGATATTCACTTAACCTTTTTTTCTCCAGAGTCAATAAATACCTTTATTAATAATTCTTACTAGTAAAATGTTTTGTGGACAAACTAAACACCACCTCTTTCCTACTCAAAAACCTTCTACTCCCTTTATTATAGGAAAGTTCTGGGGAGAGTTTTAATATGCCGAGGAAGAATATGACCCAAAAATGTTAAAGGTATTTGCTAAGAAAATATACTGGTTACTTTAATTAATAAACTTTCTCTGGCTAAGAGATAGATGAAATAACTCAAATGTAGCAAGTTTGGGAATAAGTACAAACTTTTCATGAAGCCAGTAAATATCCTCTATGAAATGTCTTTTCAGGTGTTTGGAAGTCTTGGCAAATGGAGAGTGTGGGGGGATGCTTCCAGCTTCTTCCCCACAGCAACTGCACTCGTGAGCCCACCTCCACCTCCCCTGAAGTGTGTAAATAGACTGGTCCTGGAGGCCATCTTGGGCTCTTTATGGGTGACAACGGGTCTGCCAACTTGCAGAAGCCCGCAGGACGGGGACATCCTCCTGCAGTAACTTCCTTGCGATTGAGAGTACATTGGCCACTGAGGCAATGCGTGGGTAATATCAATTAGAATTGGTCTACCTAGTTCATTTATTTGGGCAGTTACAGGTAGTATAAACTAGCTAGTCTTCTCTGTTTACTGAGATGTTGCCATTAGCATAACTTTTAGTGTAATTAGAAAGTAAGTATTCTAGTTGACCTAAGGATTGTTGCTCTGTACCATTGTATCTTGTGCAGTAAATTTTGCTCTTTGAGACAAATTGTGGAGTCGTGCAGTAGATCTTCTTCTCCCCCTCCTCCCTTACTCAAACCACACAAAACCCACACAGTCTAGGACTGTAAGGTAGTTGGTTGTCCTATGACAGAGAGGATCAGTAATAACTTAGGGAGAATGCATAAGCACTTCAAAGAAATCTGAGTGCAGAACTTGTTCCGAGATCATGCCCACCATCCTAATGCTGTGCAGCCTCACCTGGGAGATGCCACTTTGGGACATAAAGCTGCTATCCACTGTCTGAGAAGAGTACAGCTTTCTTCTTCAACAAGCCTTGCCATCTTTGAAGCTCAAGTCTACTTGTTCTAATGGGACTGATTAAGGAGGGAGAGGAGACTCCAAAAGACTGCCTCTGTGAACTAGTTAGAAGGCTGAACTGACAACGTCTTTTGACAGGTACCATAATTTATTTTCCTCCTTAGTTTTTATTCTGCCCTTTAACATTTGCTTCTTCCTTCCTTTCTTGTGTGTAGGTCTACAGAAAACTGATTTTCTTTTGTTTGTGTGAATGTAAAGATTTGCATATACATCATAAAATATTCATTTCTTCTAGCTTACCAGGGAATCTCCTGTATTGCTCCCTATCAGGGTTCAGATATTTTTTGCTCTAAAGTTTTGTTGTCAATCACACATTTTAAAGCAATTATGATTATTTACTCAAAACATGGGTCACAGAGATTCAGCAGCGTAATACGTGGTTGTGACTGCCTGACTGACAAGAGGCGTATTTTTATCATAGGAATAATTCAATGGGAAGTACAGTAATAAGAGATACATATAGTTGGAAAAATTCAAACTCCTAAGAGAAAATCCTGAAGACGGGCCTGCAGTTCCTCCAGGCCTCTGTGTGTATGGGAACATGTGTGTGTATGTGTTCCTTTATTTTTATTCATTTAATATTCATCTCTGTGAATGCTGTCTCTTCCCCCATTTTAAGATGCGGTCCATCTGCTTTACTTGTACAAGGCAGGATAACGCACAAGTAATCTTCACTTTCTTTGATGTTCACCTTTGGGTCATCATACTCTATTCCTTTCCTTCTTCCAGTTCCATCTCTCTTTTCCCTTACTGCCCTTATGGAAGGAATGACTTCCTCAACTGATTTACCAAAATACCACTTCTCATTCAAACTCTTTCTGAAATGCACTTCATATGACACCTTCACTTACAAGAACACATTTTTACATTAATCTTAGAGTGAATTTCCAAGTGTCTCCAATTTGACATGTGTATCTTTTCAGGGCGTAACTCTTCAACAGGCCAGGGATCTTCTTTATTTTGGTAACACTGCTTTGAGTATATTGCCTATTAGTAAGTCAGAAGTTTCATTTGAGGAGTCTAAATTAAAGACAAAACTAATCCCTATTTAAATAATAAATCAGTTAATAGAAATGCTTTGATAATTATACAGATATCTAATTTTAGTCAGTCTTATTTATTATTATAGATCTGCCTTTTATATTACTAACCTCTCCTAAACTCCAGAGGACTAATTCATCCTTTGTGTGACTCACCCCAAGGTAACAGAGTTACAGCCCAAGCTACTCAGACAACTTTTCTTTTTTTCACTTGCTCTTCATCTGTCTTGGTCATTCAAAATACTGACAAAAAAAGGATCAACCTGTTTGAATGTGATTGTGTGATTAGCCTCATCACACTACCCATCATAAAGGCCTGATATTGTGTCTTGCTCCTACCATATTTGCAACAGACTAATCCTTTCCTAAGAGAAGCTAAGGTAGTGGCTATCATCCTGTCCTACTTCCTTCCTCCTCCAGTCCTGCACTCACTCTAAACAGAGGAGATGGAGGGATTGAGTTCTGCTTTCAGACCTCAGTTATTTACATTGGTTTTTATCTCATGTTTTGGCTCTGTTTTGGACCACTTCAGCTGGCTTTCTCTGCAAGGCAATCTGCTCCCAAGGGTGCAAACAAACAGTTACAAACAGTGTGGACATGAGCCAGTCAGTGCCGCTTGACCTCAGAGCTATGGACTTCAAAGAGAGTTTGCAGTAGACCTGAGAGGACAACAGCATGGCTAGGCATCCCCATTATTACCTTCCTGATCACAGAATCATAGAATCAGTAAGGTTGGAAGGGACCTCTGGAGATCATCTAGTCCAACCTCCCTCCTCAGCAGGGTCACCTACAGCATGGTAGACAGGATTGCAACCAGGCGGGCCTTGAAGATCTCCAGAGAAGGAGACTCCGCAATCTCTCTGGGCTCCGTCACTCTCACAGGGAAGAAATTCCCCCTCACGCTCAGGCAGAACTTCCTGTGCTTCAGTTTCTGCCCATTGCCTCTTGTCCTGTCACAGGGGACAACTGAAAAGAGTTTGGCCCCGTCCCCTTGACACCCTCCCTTCAGGTACTTATTCACATTGATAAGATCCCCCCTCAGTCTTTCTCTTCCCCAGGCTGAAGAGGCCCAGCTCTTGCAGCCGTTCCTCACAGGGCAGGTGCTCCAGCCCTCAGATCATCTTCATAGCCCTACGCTGGACTCTCTCCAGTAGCTCCATGTCCCTCTTGTACTGGGGAGCCCAGAAATGAACACAGTACTCCAGATGAGGCCTCCCCAGGGCTCAGGAGAGGGGCAGGACCACCTCCCTCCACCTGCTGGCAACATTCTTCCTAATGCACCCCAGGAGACCATTGGTTTTCTTAGCCACAAGGGCACATTGCTGGCTCATGGTCAACATGTCATCCACCAGCACTCCCAGGTCCTCCTCTGCACAGCTGCTCTCCAGCAGGACAGCCTCCAGCTTGTACTGGTGCCTGGGGTTATTTCTCCCTAGGTGCAGGACTCTGCACTTGCCCTTGTTGAACCTCAGGAGGTTCCTCTCTGCCCAGCTCTCCAGCCTGTCCAGGTCTCTCTCAATGGCAGCACAGCCCTCAGATGTGTCAGCCACTCCTCCCAGCTTTGTAACTTTGGCAAACTTGCTGAGAAGGCACTCCATCCCCTCATCCAGGTCATTGATGAAGCAGTTGAACAGAATGGGACCCAGTACTGAGCCCTGGGGGATGCCAGTAGCCATAGGCCTCCAACTGGACTCCACACCACTGATGACAACCCTCTGAGCTCTGCCTTTCAGCCAGTTCTCAATCCACCTCATTGTCCACTCGTCTAACCCGTACTTCCTGAGCTTGCCTGGGAGGATGTTATGGGAGACAGTGTCAAAAGCCTTGCTGAAGTCAAGGTACACAACGTCCACTGATCTCCCCTCATCTCCTCAGCCAGTCACTCCATCCTAGAAGGCTATCAGATTGGTTAAGCAGGATTTCCCTTAGGTGAATCCATGCTGGCTACTCCTCATCACCTTCTTTTCCTCCATATGCCTGGAGATGACATCCAGAATGAGCTTTGCAGGGATGGAGGTGAGGCTGACGGGCCTATAGTTGCCTGGTGAGGCAACTTCCTGATAAGAGTTTTAGTTTCTTAGTGAAGCATTAGCATTACTACATTCATATTATTTGTTCCTGTTGATGACGCTGTAACTGTATTTATTGCTGAGAAAAGTGCCAAAATAAACCAATCAGTTGCTAATTAACCAAGTGATTCAGGAACAACTTTTTACCTCCACAAAAGTAATAGCATCTTCTTTAACCTCTAGGAATAGATGGCAGTTAGGCTGCCAGTGAAGACTGCATCACTAATGATACACAGTTCATTCCTTTTATGTAAATAAATTTTGGGTTAAAAATAAAAGTAACAAAGGGTCACTTTTACACTCTTAGACATACTAGAACAAACACTCTATGTATGACTGGGAAGAACTGCAGACAGAGAATGGTATTATTCAGAATCTAGAGGTTGAGTTCACACCACCCTAATAAGGCTAGCTGGTACTGCCTGTAAGAAGGAGTGACCCTGTTTGCAGGAAACCGAGTTATTAAACACATTTCATGAACCGTCTTCTTTAAGCTGTGATACTGCAGTACCTTAAAAACTGGCAGCAGAGGCAGCACTGCCACCTACTGCTCTCAAGGGCTCAGGTTTCACTCTCACCAGCAGAACTACAACTTGGGTTTCCTTGAAAACTGAAAGAGTAAATACCAACTTTGTCCTTGGCAAAACATCAGTACTAAAGAAGTCATAGGGGGGATTTTAAAAGCTAGGTCTGTGTGGCCGACCAGTAACACCTGCAATGAGAAAAGGTTCAGAGGCTTAGGAGCCCCATGAAGTTCAGGAACAGTGTAAGGTGCGGTTCGCTAATCCTTATTGTAACATGAAGAACTGACTTTTCTCAATGCAAAGAGGGGCCAGAGGGTGATCTTTGTTTTAGGTTAAGTAGTCATAGCCGTTAATTGTACCAGGTGTAAATGTTTCCTACTGAGTTTATCAAAATAATGTCTCCCTGAAGTAGCCAGATCAGCAGGGGGAAGTGTATACATGGCTCAACCCAACTTAAAGAGTATAAAACCTCAACAACTGACAAAGGATTTTCAAAGAGAGCAAGGGGCTTGAGTTGGCTTCAACTGGCACATTCTTTCCAGGCAACTGGGGACACCCAGCGTCGTGATGGGGTGCATATCAGAGAGACCAGGAAGGGCAATCATATTGATACTGCGATTGAAGTGGGTAAGCGTACACTCATGTTGTGATTTCAGTATATTGCTGGATCACTGCTAAATTGAAAATCCTGTGTAACACCAAATATCTCAAAGACAAACTTTTATATTAAACAATGCACTCTCCGTGTGTGCAGAATATCTAAAAGAACCTGGTCACAGAGTACTGGACTCTGACAGTCTGCCAACCCTGGAGTTCTAGATGAGACTTTATTACAGAATTTGATTAGAATTTGTGATTAAGTAGTGAAAAAGGCTGTCAAAAAGTGCAAAATAGGTGATAATTTTATATTATAACAATAAATAAATAAACTTTGAAGGAAAGTTACTATATTCTTGGGAGAGATCTACCCTAGGAAATGCTTAGATGAAAAGAAAGAAATGTATATGGAAAGACATGTATACAATGCATTCAGTGAGCAATTAGTCGTGCATGCTGGATGAAATTTTGACTGAAACCACAGTGAACTTTGCCACTGAATTCAGAGAGGCTAGGATTTCAACTTCTATATTTACACTTGCATGTGGATTTCTACAGGAAAGATCTGATCTCTGGCTCTTGGGAGATATCTTCTTTGTGCTAGATTGTAAATAAAAGTGCTTTTCACATTTAAAAAGAAAAATTGGTGCACAGTGTGGCACTACAGTAACCTGGTTATACTTTGTCTGTTCTGCTGCTTTGAATCAGGAATATCTTTGCTTATCAAATCAAGCTGCCTGCTGCTACATGCCCATTCTTTGTCCCTATCAGAGTCTTCACTCATAAATCATTTAAACACCTAAGCCTGATGACTCTTGCTCTACTACTGCCCTTTGTCATTTTGTCTATGCCTGGAAACTCTCCAAGTTGTCAGAGGAAAACTGACTGAGACAAATGTCTGGTAATGCATTCTTTTTTCTCCTTCAGTGCAAATTCAAACAGGTCAGCTTGCAATTTGAAAAAGAATGGAACAGAGGAGATACATTTCCACAGCCAGACACTATTCTCAGCTGTGAGATACACAGCAGCTAACATCACTACCTGCTGTACAGCCACATCACTGATATTTTCCAGCTGAGACAAATTTTACTGTGTCCTAAGTTGGATGCATCAGGCCACGAAGTTTACCAGCTAAAGCACCCTTCTAAATAAAATTATTATGAATCCTAACATGAATTACTGCATTAAGCTCCCAGGCTAGCTCAATCACATAGCAGAAAAAAAATCAAGAACTCATCTAACTGGGCTACTACGAAATTCAAACTTAAGTAAAAGTTAAGAGCAGAATTTAAGAGAAATTATACTGAGTAAATTACTGCACATTTGTTTATTCATACAGTGTTAGCAGACAAACTATATCCAGACTTGATGTGCACTTTTAAGTACATTGTTATGCCTCTCTTCACTGTGGTGGCTTGAAAGAGCACACACATACCTACTGTCTAAGCAGCTGAGGATATGATGTTTGAACTTCAGGGATAGGAATTAATGAATTGAGTTTGCTATGCTTTTCTGTGCAGCAATTTGCCAGAAGAACTATGGATTTATGATCTGCATATTAACAACAGTTGAGATACTTGAAGCTGAGGAAAAGATGTAGCTACACAACTCCAATTAATGTAAGTGGGAATTGTGTGGCTAAGATCTGTATATAGCTTTGCATTTTCAAACAAGAATCTTTACAGTGTCACAGAACTTCTTACAGAACCTAGTATTTGTGTCCCAGGTAAGTTGAATATGATAGAGAATAGGAAATGTTTAAATCCTACAAAATCCAACATGCCATACAGAACAGGTGAATGGAAAAAAATGGTGTTAACGTAAGGCAGTGTGATGTGTAGGGTTTAAATGCTCCATAAATTTATTGAGAATACCCAACAGAGATTAGTAAGCCAAAATTTTGTTTCACAAGGAAAGCACAATATCAACAAAAGAGTTTTGTTCAGTGAATGGAAAGAAAGATTTTATACAGAAGAATAAATACTGTTAAGCAGAGATAAAAGTCATACAATGGTTTTATGATCAGTTGTACAGTGCTAATCATTATAATATGTATAGACAAGATTCTCCTGAAGTTTTACAAGTTGCATATCAAACACATACATCACTGGAATGCATCCAGATCACATAGGAAATCTCTTACTGGTGATATAGGAATTAATATATTCATTCTGGCTGATGGAAAAAAGCACCAGTACAGTAAGAGCAACAAGATACTACGTTTGGTAGAAGTATACAGAACATGCCCTACTAGCCCATTTGCTGTTGTCAAAAGGCAGTGATCCAAACACTATCTTTTTCTAACAGGAGTCAAGTCGCAGGTTTCAAGTCAGGGAAACCTGCGAGTAGAGGCTGACAGAAGGTTAAGAAGAGAGGTCACGTGGTGGGTTACTGATGAATCTTTTGCTCTTCAAAGCCATGCAGTTATCAGAAAGGTCTGAATAACCATTTTTATTTTCTACATACAGCATTAAAACCTGGCTATGTTCTACATACTGTGCTCTTCTAAAATACTGAAAATATGTAATTGAGGGCTCATAAAAAATAAAAAGAATTGCTAGCCATTCTGCACACATTTATTTTGCTCTTTCCTAGCTATATGTTTAATTTCTGTCCTCCTCCTCCTCCTCCTCAGAAAGTCTTATTCTTGGCAACTTTTTTTTTCTTTTTTGGATTGTGGGCCACAGACAGCTTTGACTTACAAAAGCACTATTTTCATATTTCTCAAGCTTTTTTATCACTTTGACTGCAGGCTTTACACTTATCTTCTGCCTCTCAGATAAGCTTTCCTTTCACCATCCTATAATCTCACCCTATTTCTATGTGATTAAACCTCCTAGAGATGAAGATTTTTTTGCTTGCTTCATTTGAAAGGAATTTATTTAGGGCACTCTGTATCCATTCTGACACAATCGAGACTTGTGGCAAATGGTTAAAAAATACAAACAATAATAAATACAGCATTCCATTTTTTGAGGTTGTCAGTGTGGCAAAATGCATGCAATGCACATAAAAAAATAAAAGGAGAAAACAAGCCAACAAGTCCCTTTGCATGGATATAACCCTCTGCAGGCTAACATAACTCTACAGCATATATTTCTTCAATTGTCTCGTTGCATATATAAGAAAATAATTTATGTATTTAATTACCTGAGCACCCAAATTCATATTCATAAGCCAAAATAATCTTTATTTTGTCAACAGCTTGCAGGCATACAAAGAGAGGAGAGCTTTTCAAAAATCTAATTCCCATATTATTGAGGGCTTAAAGAGTCTGCAGACTACCGGAATCAAGTGGCTGTGATCTGTTTCTAAATTCACGTTTGCTTCATTAAAACTTCATTAAATCTAAACAGTTTTACCCTTCATTCTATATATTTAAGAAATGTCCTGCCAGTCTCTCCAACATTTATTCTGTTCATATCTTGTTTATTTTAGTAATGTATTATTTATGCTTACATACATGATTGGTATTTCCATATACTGTAGATAGATAGTTGTATCTTAAAGGAAATCCCTACAAAGAGGTAATTTCTCCATATAAGCACTTGCAACAGGAAAGCACATTCAGAATTTTTAGACACAGTAATTTAACCTTTTTTGAGCCTCTCCAACTAAGGAGCAAAATATGTGCAGCAAACCTTTCTACGGAGGGAGACAGTCTGACAAATCTTACCTACAAATGAACTGTAGCAACTCACAGTAAATTTCTTTACAGCTAAGGAACAGTTACTTTTCATTACTTCATGCAATGACATCTCATTAGCATGGTACATCAGTAAGTTGGGGAACCATCAACTATCCCTGAAGAAGTTGATTCAAATTTTCTTCAGAGTCTGGCTTGAAGAAACAGAGCTCAGTTCAAGCAGAAAATCAAGTTGCGTTGTGCAGTGGATAATAGGTAAGAGAAGTTCTGGAAACACTGTTGAAAATGAAGGCTGACTCTTCAGGAATTAAATATTCTGGCAAACTAAACTTTGGTGCTAGCAAAAGGCTGACTTCGGCTATTTCACTCACTAAGAAGAGATTGTCAGCAGTTAGGCAGTAAATCATTTGCCCTGTCAAATAAGGGAAAAGAAATGTAGTCTGTCTGATATGTTAGTTTACGTGGCGGTCAGGGAACGTATCAGCAAACTGAAGTTCTAGCATTTCGCTATGGCATGGGTAGCACAGCTAAGACATACTGCCAGAGGAGCTAAGTGTATCTAATTACAGCCTTCACTCACAGATGTCCCCGTTGGCGTGGACCCCAGTGATACTCATGACTGACATGTACTTTGGCAAAGTTCCGACAGAATGGATAATTTCCAGGATGTTTGGAACAGCTAGAAGCTTATGGAGCTGCATACCATATAGGCGACCTGTACTCTGAGGTCTAATAAACAGAAAAAAGCTTGGGTATTCCAGCAATAAATAAAGGGTCTCTTTGTTTTTATGCATATAAATCATATTTTCCATTTCCAGGTGGGAGCACTGAGTCTCTGAAGAGTTACTTCATTTCAGTCTATGTCAGAAGAGATGAAATTTGGTGGACAGTGGAGTCCAGTACTTAAAACTGCAGAGCCCAGTAAAAAGCTGGAACCACCTTCATCATATTCAAAACATTCTTCAGGACTTCAGGACGCTGCGGGGGACATGAGCAAGTAGGGTTCTCTGAGATAATATATAAGCTTTGTTAAGGTGTTCATTCCTTGCCAGTTTTATGTTGCAGGTTAGTTTAGATCAGCTGTGAAACATGCAAGGTTTGACACTGACAAGTTCGGTTCTGCCATGGAGGATACAAGGTCTCCATAGGGAGGGAAAAAAAAAAAAAAGCAGTACAAACAAGCTTTTCCAAGAAGTACTGTCAAAACACAGTTGCCACTTTTTATACTAGAGCGCTTGTTGCAGGCTTTCTGTGGACTTTCAGCTATGTATTAAATGCCTTTTTCCCTTCTGTGCTTTACTGTTCTTTCAAGGATACCTGTTAAAGATTACAATTTTTATTCTATTAAATGTAATAGGAACTTTACATTAATTTAAACAGAAAAAGATGCAAAGAGAACAAAGCATTTCATTTCATTTCTGAGTTTGTCAAATAAATTATTTCATTTCATTTGTTCATTTTAACCTGAGTTAAAGAGTTCACATTAGATAAGCACCTGCTGAAACTGGTACATAGTGGCAGGCAGAAAAAGCAAATGAATTAGCCATTGTTCACTGACAACAGATATGATTTTGATAAAATGAGAAAGCTACATTAGTGAACAGACTTCTCCAACAATCACAGCTAAAGCAAAAAAATAACAAACACAATTACCATCATCATTGTTAGCAGTTAAATATGAGGATTAAAAATAAATAAACAGAAAATCATGCACTTCTAGGTATTTGCTTTGGATTCTTTATACCTACAAAACCATTAGCTGTTATATCTTCGAAGGATGACTTCACTGAAAAGAGTTATATCAATACACTTTGAATTCCTTTGTTCAAATACATTTTTATAACTAATTTTGACACAAGACCTGTGAGTTTCTAATACTTCATTAAAAAGTATTTGCTCTTGGATGAAATTCTTGCTTAGGAGTGATATCACCTTTCATTTCTCAGAAAAACAGACTTAATGCTAATTCTTAACTTGCTCCTCTGCAAACTAATGCTCAGTGCTCCTATCTTTTGATTCCATCTCCCTTCCAGGACTCAATTCCTGGTTTTGGATCCCTACCAGTCTTGTCTAAGCTTGGTCTCTGGCTTTAGCTCCTACTCTGTGGCTTTCTGGACTGAGAAGGACTGCGCATCTCCTGGTCTCTTACACTTCTTGCAGTGATAGCAATTGGCACTCAGAAGAAAAAAAAATGCTTTTTTTGCACTAAAACCTATTCTGAAACCTGACAGAGCTCTAGGGAGGCAATCTGCTAATAAGTGGGAGTAGAGGTTGTTTGATATCCTAATTAGCTCTGTTAGAAGACAGATAACATGTTGCATTTCCCCTAGTAGGAGAAACTTTTGCTGATTCATCACACTGTCCAATTCTAGGATGCTGCACAGTGCTGTTCATCCACTTTGATGGTTCATGTAGAAGATCTATGAAACGTCCATTCACGTTCGGAAAGGTCTGATTGTCTTTCTGTCATTACTGAAGCCAGGTCAGACTGCTGCTTATTCACAGATAGGAATATTGCCAAGGGAAGATTTGAAGATGTGAATGAAACATTTCACAGAGATGTAGAAGATTAATTTCTGAAAGCCAAGACTCACAAACAGAACACTGAGTTAAAACTACTCCATATGAGATATGCACGATTTATCAAGGCAGAAAAGTATCACATGCTGTGCAAGTAAAATATTGCACCACTGCCTATTATAAAATGACACGGAGGTCCTGTGCTTTTTGTTTTCTGACAGAGCTGCAACTTCCTGATGATTAACCAAAACAGGGAAACAGGAAACGAAGCATCACATTTTCCTAGGTATCACCTGAAAAGAAGTTGGAGGTACTTCCATATTTGGCAAAAAGTGCATAGCCTCATTTCTTGTGTCCTCTAAATTCATCGATGCTCAAGATTTGTGTGGAAGCTGCCCCCCTTTAACACTTTTCCTTTCTGAGGCAAAAATGACCTGCATGTTTCTACAGCATATTGCTATGATATTTTTTATTTTCTATTTTTATTTTCTATTTCATTTTCTGTTTCTATGATAGAGGGTACCTTCTGTCTTTGTGTTTGAAGGAAATTCACACAGCTCTGAACTGCACTAGTTGCTCACTTGCACTGTATAGATGGAAGGATGTGGAATTCAGTTTTATGGCTGTCAGTCCTTTCCCCTTCCCCAAACTCTGCAGAGCATTACTCTCACAAAGTTCTCCAGAGCAGTATCTCCATATGCCTCTGGAAGGAGCAAAGTGTTTGAGCACTTCATGACTCTGTGAGGTCCCTTCCAACCTGAATTATTTTATGATTCTTCAGTATTGTTCATGCTTGAACATACTTATTTTCTGAACAGCTGGACTTCCAGAAACATACAGCTCCAGTTCAACATATCCAAATATATATGCAAAGACACAGGCACAATATAATCTTTACTAACTGATGTATCAGATACAATTTCATAGATAACACTTTCTATAACTCACAAGAAATACATAGATCTATGAATAAGCTTTTGCAGCTATATAAAGCACATGAGACTGAGTTTGCACAGAGCACTCTAGATTGTAGGAGCAGGGTTTTTCTGTCTTTGCATGGAATAATGCTCAACTCAAGTTTTTCATCACTTCACCTGGTATCACTTGAGCATAATGCAGAGTCTGATAGCAGCACCCCAAGTAGTGACTCAGAAATGGGAATAGCCATCCATTGACTGTCAAAGTCAAACGTACAGAACAACATGCATTTTAGAGAGCGTATAAGCCCTCAAAATGTGAAGAACGTCCAACTCAGACACAAACTCTGTTGTGGAACTAACCATATTCTTTTCCTTGAATCTTCTAAGTAAGCCTGTGAAGCTTAAATGAGCATCATTGAGCCTCCAGTTCAGTTTAGATCACTCACTCCTTTTGTTGCATTTTATGCAGGAGGCTAAATATTTTAGTGAATTCAGTATTAAACATTGAAGCAATTCTTTTAGACCTTTTCTAATCAAAGCAATAGTATTTCACTCAATACAGACTTGAAGATATAAGAAATGCTAAGCTCTGCTTTAGTTCAGAACAGGGGTAAAATGTGGTCTTGCTTTGTCATTTCTCAGAAAGAGGTTGAATACAATAATATAATAGTTTACTATTTTTGTGACTAGAAGTTATGTTTTTCTCTTTATTACATATATTGGGTGATGTCAGAAGTATTCTGGAACTCTTTTCATTTACTAATTGCAATGTAGGTTTGCTCCCGCTAGGTGCTATCCTTCCTCTATGGTTTGTGAATCTGCTTGATGAAGGAAACTGTCCTGAGTGAACAAATCTGGACCTGTTTACCACCCATGGAATTGTTACCTGAAATGCAAAACACAGGCTTGTACTTCATCCCAGACTAGTGTTAGTAGGAAACAAGACAGAAACATCTTTCTAAATGATCAAACAATAAATGCATTCCCTACCCCCAAAAAATCAAATAATGTAAACACTTGTCAAAATATCAAAAAAATAAATAAATAAAAAGGAAAGAAAAAAAGCTACTGGGTCGCATTAGATTAAGACAGCATGACAGCACACATTTAACATACAGCCAGCCCTGCTAGGTAGCTAACAGCAAACACTAAAACATGTATCTGTCTTATCTGAAGTTGCTATTACTCAGAAAAGGCAAGCTACTACACAGAGAAATTCAACCACTTGTTTATTGTTATAAAACTTTGCCTGTTCATTAGACCATACCTAACTCCCTTTATGGGTAATGCATGCTTAACAAGGCATTCTGTGGTATCCTTGAATGTTACATACATTAATACTGCCTTCCACACAAAATGAGAATAAAACACTGAGACTATGTTATGTAACCCAGTGACTGACACATAAGTAAAAATAGTTGATACATTTATCCAATGTAATACCTTCCGATAAAATCCAGTTCTCCTCACTGGAGAAACTGCAGCCATATGAAAAAGAAAGAGATAGGAAACAGAGGAAATATTCAGGAAACTGGCTGAGTATTTGGTGAAAAGGGGGGAAAATGTTAAAGAAACAACCACAGTAACTACAGCCAAAGCATTCCCACTTGCAGCAGTGTGATGCCCAGAGAAGCTAATTCTTCTGAAGAGAGGTCGCTTTGAAACAGTACTTGAAATACCAGATCTTTCAGCACTGAGCATATTTTTAAGCCCACAAAATGACAGCTGTCTCACACACAAATACTACAAGTTAGGTCTTTGCCAGGACTGGAAAACGGGCCGTATGAACAGTACCCTCCTGTGTGAAGGCTCCTTGCTCCCTTTTTGATGGGGAGTCAGGGCACAGCTTGAACTTCAGGGTACAGGACACTGGAGTGGGACAGATCAGTCTGAGCCCCTAAAGGAGGATTCCTAAGGCAGTGGTCCAAGTAAAGTGTTTGTTACAGTCATGTCCCCTGCCCTGATGTACTTGACTTTGGACATGATATGATGCTGCAGAGGAGCAAGGTGGTCCACCTCATCAGGCTTCACACCAAATGATAGGCATGTGGAGGTAAAATTTTGGAGAACTGTCATTTGAAGGAGCAGTATAACTTGTTTGCTTGTGAAACTTCTGAAAACACGAATTTAAGGATCCATTACACTCAAGTTCTACTCAGATAATAAATATACTACTGTGTTTTTATTAACCTACATTAATGCTCACTTGGTAACAGAGAAATGAGATTTTACTAACAGACGAATTAAACATACCACTTTGAAAATATGAATATTTTTAAGACTTGCCTGCTGGTATATATAAAATCTTTCACTGCAAACTCTGCTATGAATAATTGACCTCACTAGCATTACATGATCTCATCTTCTGGGTGCAGAGTTTAATCACAGTGCTCTCAACAGAAAACCCACGTTAGGGAAGCTGAGTTTAAAATATGAATATGTAGGAGGCTCTTGAGGTGGCTTCTTCTAAGTGTGGTCAGGAGTGGTATGAGGTGGAGGGAGATACTAGATTAAGAAATAGAGAGGCAAAAGTAACTCTGTGAAGCTGTTACCAGAAAACCACAATGTGGAGAGTCCATGTGTTTTGAGTCTGGACAGTTGAGCTTAAGATAATTTAAGGAAACAAATCAAAGATTCCTTGTGTGTTAGCAGATAAGCCACATTAATCTTCTATAATGGCAAGCTCATTACATGACTATAAGCTTATGGGGTTATATGGGAAATAATTTCAATTCTGATTTCTTTTGTTTCCTCTTGATCTTGCAAAGATAGTGTAATCTCCTTCCTAAACTTCTCAAAAAGAGAGAAGTAAGTTGCTTGCTACAAAATATCAACAAAGTATCACATTAATACAGTTTGCCATTTTGCTCCCACAAATGAAAATACACGACAGCCAGAGTCTGGCAGCTTGCTTTTCCATGTGTAAAGTAATGTTCCATATCTTTTCCTAAACTTTACTACCTTACTCTTAAGCATTGTTCAGATTAAACTCCTGTAGCTTCAAGTATCCAGTTCCCCAAACCCACCCTGATTCCTTCACTGGAGCACATTATCTCCCTGTTAGTTGTCTCTCACCACAACTTCTTCCTTGTCATCCATACACTTTTCAAAACTTCTATTTCTCAATTCCTTCTCTTCTTCCTCTTGGGCAAACTTATCTATCTTGCTTTTTGGGAACTAACTTGTATTTCCTTCCCTCTTCCCCACCCATCTTTTACCTCCTACTTTTGGGGAAATGTATTAGGATATTTGCAGTAGGATATCTCAGAGAGAAGGGCACTGCCTGTTGCCTCCTCAGAGGAGTATTAACTCCTCAGACCTCCCTATTTTTTTCAGATGTTCTCTCAAGGAAGAAAGGATGCCTGAACTCCCACAGGAGCACAGATGAGTACATCAAAGCAGTAGTCTTTGCTGCTGTAAAGACACAGAAACCTAGCTGAAATTCAAGCAAAAGCCTGAAACATAATTGAAGTGCTCTCTGCCAATGCATTTTAAATAGACACTTATGTTTCATGCAGATCCTGATGTACCTGGTTAATCCGAATTAAACTGGAACTGTGAGGGTACCTGTCCACATACACATGCTGCCAGGGGCTCTCACAACAAAGTGCCGCTCAGCTGCAACCAGAGGAGACCCCATCCACTCCTGCATCTCCCTCATGATCAGCGCCTTCCCCCTGCCTGCTGGGGCTGAGCCCCAACTCCAAGGTGGCAGTGGTGGTGGCTGCTCTGGTCCCAGCCCTGGCCAGCCTGACAGGGCATGCCGCAGCCACCGCGGCTGCATGGCTGCCTACAAGTTTTTTCCCAGAGGAGAAAATTGGTCGATTCCTTCACACGGTTTTTGAAGGCATTGAAAAACTGTGATTTGATAGTGAGTGATCGTGACAGGAGCGACTGTGACAGTGAATCTTGCAACCGCAGGGAAGGCAGAGTAACACAGTGCCCTGGAAAAGTGCATCTGAAAAGCCAGGACAATTCTGGTTTGTACGGCACACTTGGTTTTTCTCTGTGAAGGAAACAGGAAGGAGGGGACATGGTTACCTCGCTGGGGTCCTATGTGTGGAAAAACTTTAGAGAGGCTGGCACAGGCACAGCCCAGCTCCCTCACCAGAACATGAGCGTCTCACTGCTTCCACAGTTCTGTATTTTGGAGGATGAGAGCAGTGAGGCTGGGGCGCTGACACCTGCTGTGTGGGACCAATGGAGGTGGCTTCTTGTCTGCAAAGTACAAGACATTTCTGAGAAGCCAGAGACCGAGCCAAAGCCCGGGGACAGCAGGGGCAGCCGGGTGACTTGCCCTCCCTCCAAAAAAAAGCTATTTTTTGGCACCGGTCACACTGCCAGGGCGGCCCCGGGACCGGCGAGGGCAGCGGTGGGGCCGTACGGCAGGAGCCCCGGCGTCTCCGCTGCAATCGGGGCCGGGAGGACGCGGAGGGGGGGGACCCTGCGTCAGTGCAAACCCGTCCCCTTCCCCTCCCCGTGCGAGCGCGGATGGCTGCGCTCGGCTCTGCCTCCCGCCGGCCTCCCACGCCTCCCGCGAGGTGCGGCCGCGCTACATAAACACGGCCCCGCCGCCGCCGCCGCCGCCGCCGGGGCTCTCCTCTCGCAGCCCGACGGAGCAGGAGGCGGCGGGCGGCCGGACGGGGCGGGAGGCTCCGGCGGGCAGCGGCGGAGGGCTGCGCGCTGCCCCGGGGCCGGCGGCACCTGCCGGGGCCGAGGCGGCAGGAGGAGGAGGAGGAGGAAAGGCGGCGGCAGCTCTCCCCGGCATGGCCCTGGCGGACAGCGCCCGCGGGCTGCCCAACGGCGGCGGCGTCTCGCCGGCGGCGGCAGCGGCCGGGAGCGCGGCGGCGGGCAGCGCGGCGGCGGCGGCGGGGCCGGGCGGCTGGTCGGCCTTCCCGGAGATCGTGGAGCTGAACGTGGGCGGCCAGGTGTACGTGACGCGGCGCTGCACCGTGGTGTCCGTGCGCGACTCGCTGCTCTGGCGCATGTTCTCGCAGCAGCAACCCAGCGAGCTGCCCCGGGACAGCAAAGGCCGCTTCTTCCTCGACCGCGACGGCTTCCTCTTCCGCTACATCCTGGACTACCTGCGCGACCTGCAGCTGGTGCTGCCCGACCACTTCCCCGAGCGCAGCCGCCTCCAGCGGGAGGCCGAGTACTTCCAGCTGCCCGACCTGGCGCGGCGCCTGGCGCAGGCACGGGCCGCCGCCGCCGCCGCCCGCCCCGCCGCCCTGCCCCGCGACGGCTCGCTGTGCACCGACGAGCCGCCGCCGCCGCTGCTCGCCTACCTGGAGGCCGAGCCGCCGGAGGGCGGCGCCGCGTCCGCGCCGTCGCCCACCGCCAGCCGCAGCCCCTCCGGGGGCCCGCTGCTGACGCCCTCGCAGTCGCTGGACGGCGCGGGCGGGCGGCGCTCGGGCTACATCACCATCGGCTACCGCGGCTCCTACACCATCGGGCGGGAGGCGCAGGCCGACGCCAAGTTCCGGCGGGTGGCGCGCATCACGGTGTGCGGCAAGACGGCGCTGGCCAAGGAGGTCTTCGGCGAGACGCTGAACGAAAGCCGCGACCCCGACCGCCCCCCCGAGCGCTACACCGCCCGCTACTACCTCAAGTTCAACTTCCTCGAGCAGGCCTTCGACCGCCTCTCCGAGGCCGGCTTCCGCATGGCCGCCTGCTCCTCCACCGGCACCTGCGCCTTCGGCCCCGAGCAGGGCGGCCCCGCCGACGACAAGATCTGGACCAGCTACACCGAGTACGTCTTCTGCCGGGACTGAGCCCCGCGGCGGCGGCGGCGCCCTTCGCTGCGCCGCCAAGATGGCGCCAGCCCCGCCGCACGCGGAGGGCGGCGGCGCGCGCCCTGCTCGCGCGCGGGCCGCGGCCCCCGACACCGCCATGTCGCGGCGCGGCCGCCATGTCGCGGCGCCTCTCCCTCCACCCGCCCCGTCACGGGCTTTCCAGGTAGCTGTGTAGGTAGCGAGGGGAAGGAGCGCGGGCAGAAAAATACCCCAGCAGGACAGCGTGCGTGGGGCTGCCCCAGCCCTTTCCCCACGCGCCCGCGCTGAGGGTGGCTCTGCCGCCGAGGGGAGTTTCACAGTTGTTCCGTAGGGGCTGAGCAACTCTTCCCAGTGGCTTTTCCCGTTGAAGATGCTGGGGCAAACAGCTTTCTTTTCTCATCCCCGTGCTCTTGAATTGGCGCTTCTTGGGCAGCTCTCTACCTTTCCATTTTATCTCCCGTTCCTCCCCAAAAAGTAATGCCTCTCTGTGAAGGAGTGCTGCTCCAGCTCGTATTTCTACTGTAGACATCAGTAATTTTGCCAGAAGTGCGACATGACCTGCCAGTTGCATCCGTATCCTCTTGTTACTTCCTAAGTTTTCAGACTTACCCCTCAAAGCTTTTAAACCGGATCAGGGCCTGTGTAGTAGGTGTGTGAGGCTGAGAGGACAAATTCTCTGGATAACCAATCACTTGAACTGTAAAATGTCCTCAGAGACACGTCCACCCCTTTTAGAGGTAAAGCAACAACTCTTTGAAAACTTAAAGTGCTTGGGAACTGTAACTTTCATGGCTGGTGTAAAGTCTTTATAATACTCTTAAACTTACTGTCTAAAATATGCATAGACAATTCAATGCGCATTTGCTTAAACACCCTTAGGTGAAACACAAGCAGGCTTGCCAGAGTGAAGGCAGAGTGTGCTTCCTGTGAAAGTGGTATCATGTAAGTTGAATAGAATGTATATTATAATTGTAAACAAGAGCACCTTGCTTATTAAGTTTTGTCATTTTAGTGTTGTAAATTTTGAAGCCAACAGAACTGATGTGGGAACAACTTTTTCAAGAAACAAGTTTTGTTGTTTTGATGTCAGTATTATCAGGGAAGTGATACTCCTAGACAAAATTTATCTTTCTTAGAAAGGATTAAGCCTGGTCCTTACAAAAACGATGCCAGCTTTCTTCAGGGGACATTACCATTTTAAAAGGGAAGCTTTTGAAGTGTAGTATTTGGTTCATATAATCTTTTTCTTCATACAATCTGCGGTCTTTTTTGTGGTCCCAGACGAGGCAGCCATCGCATTCTTTGGAATATACCAGAACTGCTGGTAAGCAGCAGTTTTTGCAATAAAGGAGGTTGAGCAGGTCTTTCCAACAAATTGATGAAAATTTGAGTACAAAAGCACTTTAAAACCTGAACTTGATTTAAAAACTTGTATTGTCTGTCTAGACCGTAACAAAAAAACATGATTTTGTTTCCTAAATATTCAAGAACTTTAATGGTATGTATTAAAACTTAAAGTTACATTTTACAAATTATTGAATAATAGATTGGTTGTCCTTATCCCTGAATTTAGAAATACTGCTAGCACTTGTAATCTAACCAAAGAATTTTGCCGTAGGGTTTTATTTTTAAAACCTTAATTCTATGAAAAGAGCAGTAGTTACATACGTGTGGAGTTTGAGTATTTAGTCTCTGTGTTCTCACTAGGTCTTTTGTTAAGTGCATGCATAAATTCTGCATAAAACTGAAAATAGTTTACATCGTCATGATACTTTTTTTGTACTAGCGAGATTGTTTATCCATGTGATTGCATTGAAATACACATACGAAAGCACTAGGTATTGTCCAGTTGTAGATAGTTGTATAATGGAGTATTTTTAAAAGGAGAGAAATGTACACATGTCAAACTAGATGAGCAATAAGGTAGCAATGGGAAGCCAGTACACCTGAACACTGAAGGAAACCTGTTTGTCCTATGCCTTACTCAGAGATGAGTTCTTTGTGCTTATCTTATTTATACCAGGAGTGGAAGGATATTGATCACAGCTACTAGGTCTTCACAGTGTCATTCTCATGAATAATCACTGTCTTTTTCTAGTTTCTGTTATTGTAATTCTGAAGTATGTTTTTTAAAATTTTGTATAAAATCAGTTTTCAGTAAAGTGCTTAAATTTGCTCTAGATAGCTTTCTTTTTTTAAGAATCTTGTAGCTTATTAAATTCATCATAGGAGCTATGAATAGAGGCAGTTTTAAATTGAAATTGTGATTTTAGTGTACATATATACAGTATATAAGCATTTTACAGGAATCATTTAGTTTTTTAATCATTTTAGTGCTACAGAATTTCATAATATATCTAGCTGAACATTTAATATTATGCTATGTACATAATATGGTAATGTTTTATTGGTTTCCTATACCTGTTTCTATGGAAAAACTGAACATGAATATCAGCATAATTGTAGAACTGAAATTGATTACTTTTTTGCTTGAATGTGAATCATAACTTAACCTCCAGATGGCTAAATGCATCTCTAAAATAAAGGTTGCCTGTATTTTGATCAATGAATGCCTATCTGTTTGCTAGCAGGTGACCCAGAAACTCTTGTGACATTTTTAAGTAAAAATGGATGTAATAAAAACAAAAACTGATGATTTTTAATCTTCATGTTTGTGCTTAAATCTTTATGAGTTACTAACTTTAGGAAATGGGGTCCTTCCTTTTGCCAATAACTCATTACCATCTAGGCTTAAAGCAGTAGTGCCATAAATTTAATAGTCATTTGATGATTTACCAAGGAAGATGATTTTTGATAAGCACAAATCAGTAGGTTCAGTCAAATTTGTAAACTGCTTAGGGCAATGTCACTGAGTTTTACTGGTCTGTTCTACTGAGAACTCAAAAGGTGGTTAGATACAATGACTGCACTAACTTACTGATGTGCGGAAGGATGAAATCAGAACGCATTGCTGAGTTGCTGCTGGAGTTCTATATACTGTTTGTAGCTCTTGTTTTTCATGCTTCATGTATTCTGGATATGTAGTAGCATTTACAAGTGCTATTAAAAAGCAAAGGCAATCTTTCTTGTAATTAGAAGCTAGAGCACAGGTCTTTTCAGTGATGCATATCATGGAGGGTAACTTTGGAGATATTTGATAGGACGTTTATATTTTTATACATGTAGATAATGAGCCACTTACTCATTCTTACTTTCACATGTATAACATTGAAAATAAAGATCCTCCTAGGAAAATATTGCAGACCAAATTAAATTCTTGTTCTTTAAATGCTAACTCAGTTGTGTGATTTATGCTTTTTGTTCTCCTTAAAGACATCATTAGCTTTGCTGTCTGTTCTGCAGTATCAAATTCATAACTTCAGCAAAAACTCTGAACTAATATGTAAAGCAGAAACGGAACAAAGAACGGTATGTGTACAGCATCCATGGGCAAGATAAACAGAAATATATAATGCTCAGATCACATACTTACCTTTTAAGAGGCGCAGACATTTTTTGGTAGTACCAGTCGATATAAATCAATCATCATATTGATTAAAAACTAAATTTGAATAGTACAAAATAATAACTCAGATAAGATGTTCATGGCTTCCTGAAGCCAGGAAATAGTAACATGGTATGTAATAGTTTTAATTTAATGAACCAAGCATGAATACATTGGCTATGTGGAGTTAGGAAATACACAAGGAAATAAATTACTAAGGAAATACATGATCTGTGAGAGCAGAAAGATTTTAGGAATAGTTTGTGTATTTAAAGAGAAGAAAATGCTTTAAGAAATTTAATTAAGGAGCAGAAGGGTGGTCTTATTAACTACTTCTGTGATCTGTAGTGAGTTATTAAAACATAATATAGGGTGTACTGTGTTCAGGTTCACAGAAAATTAGGAATGAATTGCCAGTAAAAGCCATTTTTCCATTCCTGTGAATCATAGTAGATCTTTGGTGGCACGGTTAGAATGTAAAGGAATGAGCTGAAGGAAGCTTAATCAATCATTTCCTTTGACTACTTGATAGCATTTGAGAACTTTATTATAATACATTAATACAAGAAAGGAATTGTTCCGTGAACAACAAAACTTGACTCCTGTCCTCCTGCAGTCTTATGTCTCCTTTTCTTTTTACTGCCAGGTCAGTTACACTACTGTCCCCCATCTCTTCTATTTTACTTTCGCTTGGCGAAAGAAAGCAGGTGCTTTGGCAGAGCCAGCTTCAGCTATACTAAATATTAGGGCTGAATTCCACCTTTCTCCCTTAGTGAACTACAGATTTTTTTTTCCTTTCCTTTACCCTGCTAACAGTATTCATGGAATTTATAAGAATGTAACATCTGTGAGGTAGTTTAGTTCTCTTTCGGTTTTGTTTTAAATTGCATATGAGCTCAGAAGTTATTAGGGGGGACAGATGTCCATCCAAACAGACAATGCTCATGGTTAAGTCTTATTTCTTTATGAAACAAGAGTAACAACAAATTACTGTAATTAATGCTTGGCACTGTCTATATAAAATCTTTTGTCAAAGGAGAACACAGTAGTCTAAGTATACTAAACCCCTATAGACTGAGGAGGCAAGCAGCCACGCTTACTTTTATAGTGCTGAGCAGTCAACTAAATGAATGGGTGGGCTAGTATGACTTAAAACTTATTTCTCAGCCTGCAGATTTCTACATTTTTTGATGTAGCTCTAAAGGCTTTGAGACATGTTACGACAGTCCTTCTTGGTTGCCTGTCCTCTTCACTGCTTAGGTTTTTGACAGCTGTTTTGAGAATATTCACAGATGGCCTTAAGCTGTCTGTCCATGACTTTACTGGAGAAAATTTCTGTTACGAATGTGGAGCTTCTAGGATCCCTTCTGCCCTACTGGCTGGCAGAAATGGATCAGAATGTGGACAAATATCTTTTTCAAGGGTTGATTTTGACTCAGTTTTATTGTAGGAAAACTTCAGCATATTTGTTAATGCAAAAAGTAGTGGAAATGCATTGCTTCTTTAAAAATACTAGAATTTACCTTTGTGAAACTGAATGTTAGTTCTATTTTTCATAAAATTGAGCTACATGTGTTTTTCCCCTCTCAGTGAACTGTACTGGATGTAAGGTTTTACTGCTAAACAAAACTATCATTTATAATTGCTGAAGTATTAATACCACCATTATCAGTAGTCTGTTTGAAATACACAACACAACTGCTGAGAGTTAAAACTGCAGTCAATAAAATTATTTTATTTCTTCCCTGATTCCCTCTCCATTTTGTCCAAACTGTAATAAAATTAAACTTTGTGATACATTTCTTGCTCTAAAAGTTATTTAGTGTGTAACATAGAATATTTTGTTTTATACTTCTATCAAAGCTGCTAGCAAGAATGAGTCAGCTTTTTCAAGTAGTTCTCTTTCCTTATGAGGAAATAAAGAGCTAGGAAAAATATTTGTGCAAATTGGTAGCAGCCTCATGTGTTTGGAGGAAATTTGTTGATATCACAAGAAATTTAAGACATCTTTGTGTCTAATCCCAACAGTAAATTTGCAAATTATTCATATATTGCAAACATGGTGAAAAAAGGCTGTTGAAAACTGTAATCCTGTTTGTCATTTGTTCTAAATCTTATCTGATACAATTCGAATGAAAGATTTTTTTTCTTCATCTTTAAAAAAGGTCCATGTTTAGCTGCTGAGAAATTACAGTGTTAACAGTAGACTTTACTTAAACAGAAGGACAGGTGTGGGTTAATTGTTCATCTTCCTTTTTGTTCAACATAGTCTTAAAGGGAGGAGAGTACCTATAGGCACATATAGGAATGAGCCATTATCCTATGAAGTTGGTATGAAGATGATGCTCAGCTCTGTGTACCCTTTGACTTGGTTTTTGCAGCTTGACACAATTCGCTCAGACTAGAATGTAAGTAAGTGTTAACTCACTGAAGTTTAAATAGCAAAGATGAGCATAGCATATGTAGACTGGGGAAAAATAAGCTCTGTTGATGAAGAATGTTTGATTTATTATTTTTGCTTGTAACTTACAGTTAAATTGCAACATCGGTTAGTTTATTAAGAAGCAGGCTGTGACTTTAAAAGAAAAAATAAAGGAAAATCCCTTTCCTCTGATCCTCTTTCTGCACACACATGTTTTTCAGGAGTGAACAGTGCTGCTATGATGAAAGTGATCTTTTTTTTTTCAGTTTCAGAGCTAAGTACAAAACCCTACAATACTGCCTCCTCAGTTTGGACTGTTTTTTTGGTTGTGGCTGAGCTTTAAGATCACACTAACACTTAATAAACAGTCTTTCATCAGAACAAATTATCTGAACTATGTAGGCTTCCCTTGATTTGGGATGTTGATTTTTGACTCAGATTTTCCAAACAGCTTAGTGACCATCTCTTCCCTTCCTAATATTGCAGTGTTTATGATTATTAGAAGCCTAAATTAAGGTTTTCTCCTTGAAAAGGGCAGGGACTGTTCCAGAAATGTGATTTTTTTCTTTAAATAAGGGGTTCCAATTATAGCATAATTTTTTCCAAATCCTTAGTCTTGTACAAGCATTCCTAATTTTCTTCATCTTTAAAATCCTTTTCAACATCTTCGTCTGCTGAGAACTTGAAATACACACACAAGTATTTCAGAGAGCTGCAGGGACCAGGAGCTCTTGCAATGACTCAGAAGTCAAACATGGCAGTGCCTTCGTTTTCCTTCCTGCTGTGGTCTCATTGCTCTATTTTGGTCAGAGGCAAGCCGGGCAGGCGGCTGGGTCCCAGGCCCTGGGGTGACCCCCCTGGTTCTGGTCACAGCAGCCCCTTCTGCCTTGCTTCCTTCCCGGCAGTGAGTGAGAGGGCTTAGTAGTCCCTGAGCCAGCACAGCCCTGCTGCTGGTGTCTAGCCTGGATGAAGGGGCAGCGTTTGTATTCTGGTAAGCTCTGTGCAGCCTAAGAGCCACAAATTGGCACATCACACCCGTTAAACTTCTGAACTGCTTATTTCTAGGGTTTGCTTCAACATCTGTATGTTATCTGCTGTCTCAGGAAATGATTGGAACATGGGAAAGAGTTGTTTAGAGTAGGCTGCCTGACAGCTTGCATGCTGTGAGGGATAAGATTGGTGCTAAAAGGATGGTAAAGACACTTGGTTAAAAGCAGTTTTACAGTTGCTTAAAACCCGAGGGGTCTGACTAACCATCAAAAGTGCTGTATGAACTATAATAAAACTATGTAAAGGCACCTTTTTATAGATGAAAACAGTGGCTTTATTAGCAAAAATGCTTTGCTGGAACACTAGCTCATTTCTGAGCCGGGACCTATCTGTATCATGGTAAAGGCTACAGAATACTCAGTTGCAAGTAACTGGACCAAACTGGCATATTTCTTTAGAAAATATTTGGGAGATAGTATGTATACACAAATGCACTAGTACTTCTGTATTCTAAAAGATAAGTTTATAGGTCATTTGCAGATTAGAAGATTGATACTTTTTTCAGAAAGTTGTCTCCTAGAATTTGAGAACAAAAGAAAAGATCAGAATCATCTAGTCTAATTTTCTACATAGCATAGACTGCAGGACTTCCCTGAACAGAACCTTTAAATCAAATAGCTGTATCTCTTAGATGTCCATCTACTCCTATAGGAAGAACTGCAGATGAAAAAGAATACATAACAATGTAGTTGTTCCGGCTGCTAATAAACTTTGATGTTAAAATTTGCATTTTAGTCCTACTCTGAATTAAACTAGCTTCTGCTTCCAACCAGAAGGCTCTTGTATCTTTACGGTCACCCCAAGACTATTCTGTATTAAGACATGTTGGATAACCTCACAGCAGCTGTTTTTTTGATTTAATTCTGGGGAGATACTGTCCTGTCCTTTCTCTCTATCCCCAGCCACATATCCCCATAAACTGTTTTTTTTGGCACTATTCATATGACCACATGGTGATCCAGTTCAGGGAACTGATACAGCTGAAAACCTTAGACAAACAAAAGACAGTTATTTTTTGACCAGAGCAGCTCTATCGGCTGGGTCACTGCATAGAATAAGTTGATTATTTATGTCAGGAGAAATTATTTGATAATTAAACAGAGTGAGCTCCTGTAGTCTGCCAGTATAAAGGATAAATATTCTCGAAAAACAAGACTGAGATCTGTCTTCCAATTTCTAACACCAATACTGATTGACATTACTGTATCACTCAACTGTTTACTACCTTTTCTTATTAGTTATTACATTATTTTGCCAAAGATTGATGTCAGGTTGGCAGTTACCCAATTTTACCCTCTTAGGGTGAAAGTCCTTTGGAACTTGCCCAAGGTTCTGAGACTTTCTAAAAAGTCTGCATTAGTAATTATACAGACTGTTAAAGACACCGGATACAAGTTGGCCAGACCTTCTGATGAAAAAAGCTTCTTGTTGCTCATCTATTTTGATTAGTCTCAGAAGGGAAATGGTTTGTTATTCTGAACAGACTTGCAGAATGAAATATACTTTTTTTTCTGAACTAATAAGCTTCCAACTTCCGTCTAGTAATGTATCAGTATTGTTTTTCACATTTTTCCTAATAAACTTAAATAATTTTGTTCTTAAATATGCTGATTATTGCTTTCTTCTTGTTCTTTTTCTTACCTTATTGAATTTATCAAATACAATTGGTACAGCATTTGGAATTTAAAGCATGTAATTTATATGGATTACAATTACCTTCTCTTTCCCTATTAGAGTTTGTATTTATGCCTTTTTAATAGCTTCTGTCTGGATTCTGTCCCGTGACATATTGGATCCATATATCTCCCACTGAGCTCAATAAAAGGTGCTGTCACTGCAGGAAGTACTTGAAAATTTAGCAAAAACTATGTTCTCTCTTATATTAATGACTCTATGTTTATTTGGTGAAACTGTGACGTCAGATATAGAAATGCAGATACGCAGTGTTTGAAAAAAGTTTTTCTTTTCCTTGAAGGAAGCAAAATTTTTCTTGAAGGAAGCAAAAGTTACAGGCCTTCCATTGAGATTTATTACTTATTAGTCATCTTAATATTTTATGCAAGAAATCTTACAGGAAACTTTAGAGGACAGGAAAGAATGGCAAACTTAAAAATTTACTCTTCTGTTTGAAGGCAAGATATTCAAATTTGCCCCGTTGCTTCACTGATGTGAGACCAGAGGACCTTGTAGTAGTGTTTGTTTGAGGTACATTAGAACCTCAGACATACAGATAGGCAGTCCATCTTTGGTATTTCGAATGTAAGGCTTACAACACTTTTAAAAGTAATCACACTACTTTACACGTATGGTGGAACTTCAAAAAGCTTGTGCCTAATATATCTTCATGGTTTGGCTGTTTAATCCTATTCTAGATATTGTGGTGTACATCCAGGGCATAGCTAGAGGATATACCAGAGGAATATTTTCTCAGGTCTTTCTGAGCAACTGTCTTGACACAGGCCAAAAGTTGTTTCTTCATTCTCTTCAGTTACCTAAGCCCTTTCCTAAATCCAATTTGCACAGTCACTTACAAGTATCGCTAATGTTCATTTTGGAAAGTTACGTGTGTGGCACACAGCAGCAGCTCTCATGTTCTTAGCTGAAATTGCGCTCCCAGGAGTTGATGCCTTTTTTTTTTTTTTTTTTTTTTTTGAGGTCCTGCTTCTGATGAATATGAATTTTTACGGAAATCTGAGAGACAGTGGGGAAATCCAGTTGTGGCAAAGGCATGTGGCCAAACAAGAGCATTACCCTTGGCAATTTCCCATTTTAAAGAAGCTTTATGCTTGGCCTACCCACCCCACAAGCACTAGAGTGTGGAAGTTGGTATTGTCTGGATAAATAATGAACATTTAACATTGCAAGTGGCAGGTTGTACTAGCAGCTCCCTTAATTTGGGTTCTTTCTATGTGGGTTATTCCCCAAGAGAAGACCTCATTGCAGCTTTAAATACAATTTTGGCTATAATTCCTTCAGTAGAACCCATACAGTTATCCTCACCATTTTCCCATATTTTCATTTGCCACTAGGAACACTGTTGCAAGATAAGATTAAAGAAAGAAAACTAGAGGAAGAACTACTGCTTTAAATTAGCATCCTTAGACAATAGGAGATTTATTTTTTACATCAGCAAACGGGAATAAAAGGGTCCCTGACTGAAATCATAAAGTCATTCCATTTATATGGAATAACAGAATATTTTGTTCAGAATAACTTAGTTTAAATCAAGCAAGGAAGTCTTCCAGAGGTCAGGTGGCTCTCCTATGTAACAGCACTTGTCTAACTAAAAATTTTCCTTGGGATGAAATATCTATCACAGAGGCTTTTCACAAACAGAAGTGGCAGAACATGGGACAGTTATTCCAGATGTATAAATTCCTCCACCCCTCCAAGCATTTTTCAAAGATACTGTGTCCTCATGAAACTTCTGTGTTTTCCTTGTGGCATGCCACCAGCTAGGAAACATATTTCACAGTTCCTTTTCACTTGAGTCACAATTTTTTACAGAGGTGGTCTCATTCTGCAGCAATTTTCATCTTTCCTAAGGCAATTTATTTGCCTGCATTTTTCTTTCCAGCTATTTTCTTCCTTAACTATACCTTTACCTTTTCTGAATCTTCTGTAAGAGCTGGTGAATGTGTACTTCTAACAAGGCTGAGAGTAGATTAAGTAATTTACTGACCATGTTAATTGTTTTAGCTCTTACATTTTTTCCCTCTTCTGAATTAAAAGCTTGTGATTAAGACACACAGTTTTGTCTAGGTAAATAAAATCTAGCATATACACAGCATTTCTGAATCTGTGGTGTAGTCACAGGAAAATAGAAATTACCATACCAAACCAGGTGACTAGTTTGCCTAGTCCTTTATCCTGTCTCTGATTGATTGACTATTATTGGGTACATAAAGAAATCTGTAAGAATGTCTGTAAAGCCCAAAGAACATCACAGAATATTGTCTATAAATCCATTTTAAATACACTAAAAAGCATTTTGTTTATGCGTATAACAAGAAATAGTACAGTATAAGTGTACTATATAAAAAAGAAAAAGTCGCTAGACAAAATGTATTCTGAATGTTCTTTTGGTGTACATATGAGGAGAAGCCTATTGCAGTACCAGTGCAGTATAAATAGCATTGCATTCCTCTTTCTGCTCAGCTGCACTTAGCTCAGACGCAAATCAAAGGCTTGGTAAAAGATTTTGCACTTCTCCCATTATATTATGTTTTCCCCCTTGAAATGAATAAGAATTTGCTCTGTGATTTTTCAATAATGTTTTTATTATTTTGGTAAGAAAATGTTTTTTTCTATGGCTATTTTATATATAAAAGAAAGATTTAGAAAGAATTTATATAATTCTACTAAAGCCTTAGTCTTTTCCTCAGGATATCTCACCTGTATTATTACTTTATTGGTTTAATGTCTTTGATTATTTTATTTTTAGAAGTTTTTGATCTGCTTGTCTACTTTTTTTGCTTTGATTCTCAATCACATTTCATAAATTTGTAGTTTTTTGTAAATTTAAAGATTGTAAAGAAATCGTGAGGTTTTACTGATCCAACTAAAACCTGCAGTCTATGTTGGCTTTATAGGACCAGACAAATTCAAATGCATACATAAATGAATCTATTTTATTCCTCTTCTGTTAATGTTCTCTTCCCCTGCAGTTTTTCTAGCTTCTTTTTCCAAAATTTCCTCAAACTGTAAGATAAGTGAAAGTTACAGTAGGGATTAGCTCTTGGTGAAGGCGAGTGAAATTTGGCAAACGGCATTGCTGAAAACAGTGTTTCACAAACAGCTTTAGCTATATAGAAATAGAGGGAAGAGTAAAACTGAGAATGTCCCTGATGGTTTTAGAGACAGACTACAAGGCCCAAGGGTACTAGGTCCAAAACTGAGAGGAGATTCTCCTTGCTACATGGAATAGTAAACTTGTTTAGGATGTGGAAGATCGAAGTACACTCCTCTTTGCCTGATCTGGAGCAGAAATTGGAATGAGACCTTACAGGATCTGTGCATCCCCAGCTTTTAGCAGATATTTTCCCTGTCCTGGGCATGTGGGTATCTGCAATTTTACTGATCCGCCTCAAGAGGCTAGGACAAGTCTAGCGGCCTTTTTGTGAAAACCCTAACTGAGGGTCACAGAACCTCTTTGCAGAGCCAGATTTCAAGGCAGAAGAACAAAGAGCAGTGAGTCACATTTACTAAATATGTGATTATTTTTAGAAATAAAATCAGAATTACACATTTTCTAAATATGAGTGCATATATGGGCACATATTTCTTAGCCTAATTCAATCATCCTAGAAGATTATAATTCAGTATGACTACTGAGTGAGCATCATAATTGTCATGGATTGTCTAGATTATATATTCCAGTTTGCTTTAATAGGTAGAAAATATCCTTAGGGATGAGGGAACATGTTTCAAGTCCCTTGCTACTTCTGTCTTGCTCTCCCTGCTGGAGTAAGGGCATGGGAAAATTAATTATCCTCATACAAACCTACATTCTCAGCATCCTGTGATTTTTTTCTCTGAGGAAAAGATGGAGTGTTCCCTATCCTGGGCACGTGATACAGAATACTTTTTTGTTCAGGAAAAAGTGCAGATTCATTTGCTACTTTTTAGATTAGGTATATTTGAAGCTGTAAGGTCTTACCAGTCCTTTCTACTCTTATCTATCTGACAAAAAATCTTTCCATAAATAGAAACTCCCTGACGGCCTATAAATGATTCCATTCCTAACAGAGTCTGTTTGTGGAAAGACAACACGGCCAATAGCTTTGGAGCTTTACCACAGACCATGAAGAAGGATGGAATGAAAGCATAACAAGATAATAAAAATATGGACCTTTTGCCTTCTGTGATAGGCAGAAAAGGAGTGATTTTCTTTCCCAGTTCACAAGAAATAGCAACACAGTCTTCTTTCCTTCTCAAGACCTTTACTTGTATAGAGATACCTACTCAGAGTTCCTAAGAGATGTATCAAAGTTCCTGGGAGAAAGAAAAGTCTTATAGGAGTGTAACAATTGTGTAGTATTTTTGTCCTCTTGGGCAGATAAATATCAAAGAGAGAGAGAGAAGCGGAACACGGAGAGGATAGAAGAAGAAAAAAGAGAAAGGAGGTGAAAGAGGATGAAAGGGGAAAGAAGGGGGACAAGGGAGAAGGGAGAAGAAAGGAGAGAAAGAGAGGAGAGAAGGAGAGCAGCAGAGTGGGGCAGAGAGGAGACTAGAGGAGAATTAGCTGGAATAGGGGAGTAGGCAAAGGGCAAGAATCAGCCATTGCAAAACTCCAAGTTCTGGTCCACCAAAATAACAGACAGTGAGGGAAACCCACACTGCTTGTCTTTTGGCACTTTACTGGTTACTCCAACTCCCTGTGGAGGAACCCCTCTTCATTAACTCAGCTAGGATCTCAGGGAGATGAGCCTGAACTCTCCTGAATCTTTTCTGCTCCAAACAATTATCACAAGTTTTGACTCATACAAATAATGAGGCTGGATGAATATGTTATTTGCAGTCTATCTTTTAAAGATATAATGAGAAATTTTGGAAAGAAATACTAAGAAATGCTAAGAACTGTAGTCAAACCAAACTATGTATTCCAGAATAGGCAAGGAGAATAGGCACCTGTCATTCAGTTGTATTAAAAACAAATCACCCTGTCACTAGTTAATCAGATTTGAGACAGCTTTGTTTGTTTGGAAACAGCTGGTATGCCTACAGATCATCTCCTGTTGATATTTAAATAATCCTTTATTAATAAAGTGTTTTGGTTGCACTATGTATTGGGACATCAGCGCAACAAAGAAGAGAAAGAGGCACAACTTTGTATGAGAATATTTTAATAGAGAATCTAAGTCTGCATAGGGCGCTAGCAAATAAGCAGATGTGCATACAACAGCAATATCAGCAGCAGTGTCCACATTGACACGTGATGTGAGTGTGCTTGGCATCTTTGATTTTCCTTCCTTCTGTGAATGGAGCTCCAGAGATGACAGGTACACTTTCTGCCTGCCTGTATCAGCCCTGGAGAGCTGCAATGCCTGGAAAACACTGAAGTGGTTAGTAACTGCAAACTAAATGCTGATCTGCAGTTCTTAATTAACCACTGAGAGAGGGAAATGAGTAACAAGGAAATGATAGGAAAGATACAGATAGGAAGGTGTTGAGATCTAACATTTCTTCCTTTTGAGTACATAGCGATTTCCTTTCCAAAAATGATTTAGAGATTTTTTTTTCTTTAAAACTCTCCACTTTTGCAGTGTGGAAGAGCTCTTAGCAGTTGAGGAATTTATTTCTCTGGGTGGCAGTTACTGAATGATGTCAAGTGAGCATTTGCATATGAAGAAAAGATGTCACTGCTTCTGCAACATTGCAGATGCCAGCTAGGCCAGCTCCAGCTGTATTACCATGAGGTGCTGACTCCTGTACAATCACTGCAAGACCTGCAGGTCAGTTGTGCAATTTCTTTCCCCTGTTGTGGCTGACACTTGTATTTTATCTTCTGAAAGGAGCTTGACCCCATTAGACATCACACAGGGCTCAAATATCAGAATGATTGAGGCCATTTAAGTATTTGGATCATTTTAAAAACTGATTTCAGAACTCCTGTTATGGCTGAGGGAGTGTATTTGTGTCAGTTCAGAGAGAGATGATTTGCAGGAGAAGGAGTAAGAAAGGAATTTTTAATGTATTTGGTTTGCAGTTATTAACGTAACTGAAACTGTAAGCTAGTTGTTATGTCGACAGTATGAGTTATGTTGTTTGAGCAAGAATAATAAGAAAAGGATATTCTGCTATGTGCTGCAAATAAGTACTTGAACTGACCAAAGAGAAGTGATGGGAGTTCTGTTCTCTTGAAGAAGTTGGTTCAACATCTATCTGCAAAGAATGTGTATTTGTAAATAAAAATGCAGTGAAAGAATTATTGCTCCTGTCGACTGCCTGTTAGCTTTTTCTTTTAGAAACAATTTTGTCTTTACTTTCTGACCTAAACAGGCATATTAGATATGTAGCTATATTCCAATAGCAAGTTGTTACTTTTCTGAAGTTTGTTTGAATTTTTTTGAAGATGCAGTGTTTTGTTGCTGTACAGAGAAGGCAATACAGCTCTGCTGGCATTATCCACCTTCTCAACCCCCACTCAGAAGTGTCAAGTAGAAGTGTCTGACAGGGTGTTCTTCTTTTGCATTCATAATTATCTATCATTTTTTCCCCTAATCCATAGACTCTTTCAGTATACTTTCTTTTCCATTTTGCACACTGCAGAATGCAGATGACAAGTTAATGGAATATGACTTTTGTCATTCCTTCTACTTTTTTATAATCTAGTTGAAAAGTCACTCTAAAACTAATCTTGTGAAATAAAATGAAATTACTAGAAGTATGTGCTCAAGGAATATGAAATGACTAATTTCTGAATTGCAAAACCACTAAACCAGAACTCCTAGCACTTTTTCTAATTGGTTTAGAGGGTAGCAAAGGAGCTGAGACTCTACATTTGCAGGTTATGCTTTAAAGTATGTGTAACTTTAAACAATACATGATTGCTAGAATGGTATAACATCCAAAGTTATGGCTTTCTCAAGAAATGTGAACTACATGGGAAAAGCAAGTTCTGCTTCTGCTTTTACTCTTAAGAATGATGTCATTTTATAATACTCTTGTGCTGAACAAATTATACGAATTAGATTATCCTATAGGGCATGTAAAGTTTCTGCAATCAAAGTGTGATAGCTGTGATAGATAGAGAAGTGTGGAGACAAAAAATAGGGGCTAGACTTGAAAAATTAAAAAGGTTCCTGACTTTTTATATTATGATGCATCAAAAAATTAGAGGGTTAGAGCCTGAACAGTTGCTCTGAGTACTGCAGAATTTGGGTGCACTTTTCTCTAGAGTAGATAGTTATTCAAGTGAACTAAGAAACACCTGTGTTTATGATTTTTTTAGAACTTTGGTCTCTGGTGAAGAAAAACTTTAAGGCAAGCTTGTTTTTAGAATCATTATTCAACAAGTTATGGAAATCTAAGTCTATAAATACAGTAGTATATCTAAAATAATGAGTATTGGAGGAACCTGCAACATCCAGAGAAGGCTTAAAATACTCAAGTTTTGACTGTCAGTGGTTATTATCTAAATTAGTTCCAGTGTATCTGAAGGACGGTTACAATCAAGAACTCTTTTTTTTTGTGCTTTTCTTAACATTCAGCTCCACATCCAGGGATGGTGCTCTAGCATTCAAACTTCTGATCCATTTTAGGGCTGCACTTCTCGGAGATCGTACATACCATTTTTTTAGCAATCCTAAATAGTCCATTTTAACTGTGCTATATCCTACCATGGTTTGTCTTGAAGAGCTTTATAGCTAGGAAGAGGCAATATACACCCCCATAACATGCTCCATATAATTTGAAGTTCTTGCTCACGTGCAATTCATACTTGTGATATAGCATAAGATTTTATGATTAAGTTTTCAGGTAGCTATGCCATATGTAGAGGTCTGATTTTTTCTTTAGATTAATCCAGTAGCCCATTCCCAACATGGTATGCTAAAGACTTTGAAGTATCCTTGGTGCAATCATAGTTTGTTCTTTCTTTGTACTATCAACACTTCTGCAATTTTGCTGCCTAAATATGAAATTATTGCTTATTATGTGAAATGCATTAGAGTGAAACAGTATTACACAATAGCCTATACAGATAGATTAGGCAAGATACAGAAAGAAAGCATCATATGGCTTATTGTAATAATTATACATTGAATTTTTAAATACTGTTTTTAAAAAAAGGGCAGATGAAAGCAAATACTAAAATTTTTTAGTTTATAATTATTTTTAGCAAGCTCTATAATTACAAAGCTTCATATTAACAAGATATTTTGTTGAGATGTACTTCTAAGTTCTTTGCAGCAGAAATTTAGGTTTACTAATCTAAATTTAGCAGTTTTAATGTAGACTAGGAATTAGGCCCTCGTATATTTATAAGATAAATTTACTTTGATAAGAAACAGATATAATTTATTTATCTTCAAAGAACATTACATTAAACACATTACAAATGCATATACACCACAGCATTCAGATGAAAGAACAAAAAATGTAAACATTGACTAAATATAATCTATTCAAGTAAGAAAACTTTCAAAGATCAAAACAATGAACAGAACGATTTTATCCCTTCCTAGAAAATTTATCATTTTGCAGTTTCACTGGTTCATGAACTTTTGGTTAATAAGCTAGCTTTTTCCTCTTCGGATGAAGACTTGCAACAGAGTTCAAATGTTTCATGCAACTTCCTTCATTCAATCAACACTGAAATGCCCAAACAAATGGAAAAAATAAGCTATTTCCCCAATGCTAGGCTTAAATGATGTTTTCAGTAATGGAGGCAATCAGTGGCAATGAATGACAGGACAAAGCAATTTGTAAAACTTTTCTTCACTTTGGAATATGGCCTGGAGAATTTTATACAGAACACAAATCTCGAGGCCCTCCAAAGATGAGGCCTTGAAAGTACTGCATTCATGTGATCCTTTGGAAGGTAGTATGGGGTGGAACTGATCTTACTGTCTATGTATTACATGACTAGAAGAAAAAGTCCAGTTCCCTCCCTTCTGATCAGAATTGCTAGATACTTTACAACATGAGCTATCTCTCACGAAACCCAGCTATAACGTAAATTAGTTTAGGTTCACTGGAGTTCAGCTAACTGAATATACAACACAAAAGTGAATCTTAAAGCAATAAGCAGTATTAACTATCATAACTGTCCCAGGCTTGGACACACAAATTTGAAGATTTTTAATTAGCAAAATATAGTTACTCAGTCATTAGTAGTGTTAGTAGTTTTGTTGCTGTATTATACAGCAACAAAATTTACATCTCCTTGTACACTGAACACTGACCAGTAGTGGGGGTCTGATCTTTGAAAGCCAAAGCCTTATGTATATGAATCAACATTAAATCAAAAAATACAGAAGATCCTGAGTGACTCAAAAGGTTGTTCGTATCCCAGTACGGCTTTCTGAGGCCAAGATACTATTCTTGCTGCCAAAAGCATGAGTACAGTTTTTTGTCCAATGATATGTTGACATTGTTTACTGACACTATTTGTCCAGCTGAGATGAATTGATAGGATTTTCTGTACTTTCTGTCAAGATGGATTTCCATATTACATTAAGCAGGTGAACTTAGAAATGTACTTTTACCAGCTGGTAAAATGTACTAATTATTGATAATTTTAAAAAATGAAAATAAGCTACCTTGCAAGAAACAAAGTATCATTAAAAAAACTGTCATTACAAAAATTATCATTATAATAGATACGTAATTGAAAATAAGAACTGAAGTATTTAATATCTGCTTGCATTTTTTTAGCTAAACTCAATCAGAAAAAATAATCCACATATAACAGAATTGTTGGTTTATGTCACTGCTAGCAACACACACTTTAGTACCATTCCTTGAGAAAAAGAAAAGACTGTGTGATAATTTTCTGTTTTCTATCTCCTAAAGAAAGATTACTTTGGGGAACTAGTTTTCCATTATTCCATAGTTCAGTTCAATATATCCAAACATTTCTCCTTGTGAAAAGCTGTATGAGTGTCATGAAATTTGCAGTGTCATAAAACCTGCACACAGTGGTTTGGACTAGAATCATTTTGAGTGGGAGATGAATGTATCCCCATAATTAGCTACAGCAGTGCTTGCGTGACCTTGTCTTCTCATTTATGATATCGTATATAAGGGCCACATAGGATATTCACTTCCTTGTTGTCTTTGACACAAGTTCCAGATTGTTAGATTGCACAAGATCAGAGACACATTACATTTCACTAGTTAGATTAAGCTGTAACTATGTAAAAGGAAAAATGCAATAGAATAAGTAGCCCTATGTTTATACAGTTTTACAATATAAGGCTTCTCTTCAGAATTGCTTAAATTTAAGTTTGTATTCATCTATATTTAGGAAATATTTAAACATTTGCTTAACCTGAAGCATAGATTTAAAATCAGCTTGGTGGAAGCTAGGCAATGAGTTTAAATAAGGGTGTTTTTGTGAACAGTGCATTTCAATGACAGACACTACATTGGAAGCATGTGAAAACACTACCAGTGACTAATATCGCCATATTACAATAAATGTGTGTACATATTCATTAAGACTAACATGCCTTAAATGCAGTTGTATGTACCTTTACATGTTCATGTTTACATTAGCACTTTATTGGTTAAGTTCAAAGTAAATGAGAAGTTTCCATCCGCTAGAGCAAAAGTTGGACTGAGCCCTCAGCAACTAGCTGTCAGCCAACTTTGTTTTTGAGATACAACAAACTGTGGTGGAACATGAAATGGAGGCAGCTAGTGACATCAGTTTTATTTCTGGAAGAAATGTGGATGATTTTCTAAGGCTGATGTGAAAATTTGTTTATAGTGCGAGCCTGGAAGTCGTAACGGTGGCACATGGGAGTCAAGTGTGTTTGTAAGTAGTGGAGAATTCACCAAGTTTGTTGCTAACTTAAAGCCACAGCAGTTGCTGCTGTAAGCAAATGGCTTTTTAGAATTAGAAGCCATTAGTGTCTGAAATGACAAATTTAGAAAATGTCTTTACATGAATAAGTAGCTCACACAGCAAAGCTGCAGCTACCTGATAGCACAATCCATTCCCCACTTTTGAGGGTTTTTGTATAGATCTAAAAGGTTCCAGTGGTTGTCAGTGCAAATAGGTGGTAAAGGAAGGCATTTTCATATATTGAAACAACTTGCATGTTTACATTTTTTTTACAGCTGTTTCAAAGATGTAATTGAAACCGTAAAGAGCTTTTGCTCTTTATAATAATGAATGCCACACTAAACAGCTTTTTTGCAGTTTCTAGTTTAGAGAACTGGAGAGTAATTATTGAAGTGTTTCTGTGGAAGAAAAAGAAATTTCCATTAGAGACAATATCTTGCTGAAATTTTAGTTCTCTTTTTTCTGTTTCAGCTGGCTTTTCCCCAGTACAAATGTTTCCACTTCCTCAGAAATCTTTCTTGTTTCATATGGCAGTTTGTGTAGTAGCTGTAGAGGAACTGGACCTGTCTTTCATAAGTCAAATACTGTGCAAAATTCTTATTTCTGTAATACGCTAAATTTTCCTTTACTTATTAAAGAATTAAACCAAAATTTCTGTGTTGTTCCCATACAACTTCTAGGGACCTTGTGCATAAGGCCCAGCATTACTTTTTGCAGCTGAGCTAAAGTCTGTATCAAATTGTATCAGAACCCAGAAATTAAAATAATAGGATTGATTTACTTTAGTACATTCTCTGCAGATAATTAGACCTAATGCAAGTAATTGAGAAAAATGTAGATAACTGCTATTTCTAATTTAAACTTTGTCATCTTAGTAAATCATTTTAATATTAAAATTATTCTAATTATTCTTTCTATATGAAAGACCAAAAGAGTGTTTCATTTTAATAGAATTTATGCAGGAAGCATTGACTAAAATACTAGAGTACTTTTAATGTTTGTTCCTACATCACACATGCCAAGATGAGACCTAAAAGCCCTCCAGAGAATTCACGTTTGCCTCTGTGCCATTAGTAAAAGCAGTAATTATCTCTATCTTTTAAAAATGCTTCAAATGAAACACAACCTAGTTCTCAGTTACAAAACAATGTAGTACAGCAAAGACATTTTAATCTGTTTTTTTCATTATAAGGTGGTGGTGTGTAGCCAGGAAGAGTAATAACAGGCTCATTTCTGTTCTTAGTAAACTGTTACAATGTATATCCGTTTAGTAGAACGGAAACCAGAACTTCTCTTACTTTCCCTCTGCAGTATTCTTGTCCCATAGGCAGACAAAGGGCTTACTTCTCTGGGATGTTTTCTCTCTGACAGTCCTGTTCCCTCTCATTTAATTGTCAGTATCCTCACTACCTAGTGATTTTTGTGAGAGATTAGGGTTAGCCTAATTGCTTTTGCCTTCACTCTTGACAGCATTAGTGAGGCTAGCATCTCTAGTGAGTCCCTTGGGCCTTACTGCTGCTAAATTATGCATGTTAGCATTCTGTACCCCAGAGCAACTTTTACTTCCTGTTATTGAAGGATTTAGTGAAGTGAAGTATGACCCCAGTAGAGGCAGAGTGTAGACTGGGGTAGAAGTAAGCAAGGCTGGCAATGACCTAATTAAGAATCATAAACCCGAGAGGGACCACAGGCTTGCGTGAACATGCTAGCCCTCAGTTAAAGGTTTCATTTCCCATATTTTAAAAACTCTATCCAGGAATTTTGCTTGGATTTGCTTTGTTGAAATATTAAAGCAGCTACAGATGCCTTTGAATTTTTCATCTGTCCACATTTTCTACAAGGCTCTAGTTTTACAGCAGAAACATACCATTTGAGGAGAAACTTCTAAACACATTGTGACAGGGAAGGGCATCCTGCCCCTTTTACCTTCTGAACTTGTTAAGTGCTTTACTTCTCAGTCATATGTGAGGTTTGAAAAAAGGCAACAGGAAGAAATGTCAGTGGAAAGAAGGTCACCTGCATACGTCAGGTGAGGGCAAAGGTACATCTCACTCAGTACGTTCTTTCTGGAGGTGAGAAATAGAGAAATTTAGAAAAAAAGAGGGGAAAGGTTAGGGAATAATGTAAAGTCACATGTATGTAAAGCAAACATGCAGTGATGTTTTCCAGTCTACCTTTCCTAGAGCCTAGAGACTGGCCACTTAGGCTCTTCCTAAGCCAGTAGCTATATGTCTTTACATTTACTAGTGCTTGATGTATTTCCGTTACATGAATTTATCTAATTCTTTTTTCACATTCCTGTGAACTTTTGATATCTCCAACATCTAGTATCAGCTAGTTCTAACGTTCAGCTATCTCCCGTATTTAGCAGCAGTGAGTTCTAAGGATTAGCTGCATCCTGTTGAAGAAGTACGTTCCTCTTTTTGTTTTGAGCCACATAATTCTATTTGTTGACTGCTGGTTTTGGGTAGGAAATGAATAATCATTCCTCATTCACCTTCTCCCTACCAGGATTCTTTTTAGTCCTCTATCATATTCTCTACTTAGACATCCCCTCCCCATGGTAAAGAGTCCTTGTCTAGTTGGTCATTCCTTCTCACTCCTCGCCTCTAGTCAGCCTTCTGCTATTTTCCTCTGTAGTATTGCCTGTCCTGTTCTTTTTGCAGTTTGGAGATCTCACAAATACTGTTCCACTGATTCCTTCATAGTGACATATATATTCATGCAACTTAAGAGCCTATCTGCTTGCTATATTGGAAGTGGAAAGCACAAGAATGGCAAGCCAGGTCAGACCAAAAGTCTATTTACTATCCTCTCTCTGAGCAAGTGTCTGGGGAAACGTATGAGACTAGAAATTGAGATCAAGAAATTGTGATTCTTCTGGAAGTTTTGCACACTCACCCTTTGATTTACACACTGCAAAATGGTTTTTGCTTTCTTTTCAAATGGCACAAAATTTGTCCTTCAAAAGAGATGTTTTACCCCCCTTCTTTGTTTCTTACTGAATTCTAGTCATTAAGTGTAAAGATGGAGCAATCTGCTGTTTACACATTCTATTTCTTAGATTTTTTCTTTAAAAATATGTTTCCTTCTCAAGAGAGACTACCTGATGTTATAAAAAATGCTGAAAAAGTATACAAACCCAGGATAACTATTTGAGACTATTTACTTCAAGAATAAATCTTTCATATTCACCTTGAAAAATCATTTCCTGGGAAAAGATCTCTTTCAAAATCTGAAGCTGACACTGCCCCAAATTTTTTCTGCAGTGACAAATAAACACAGAAGGCAGCAAAATGCAGTAACCATAGCAGATCCTGAACGGATGACTGTGTCAAATATGCTTGGTTTCAGGAGTTACAATGCTGTAGGCAAACTGACAAGTGTCCATCCCTACAGAC